>NC_139910.1:15446628-16046628 GCF_905171665.1 Trachurus trachurus | reverse complement strand
AGTGGGTTTGTTGTTCAGCTACGACACTGTCAGCTGCTCTAACACCGCTGTAAAGTCTGCGTCCATCTGTACATTGACAGACTGGATGTTGTAGCATGATGACGCACCGGCGCTGTTCCACCGGGCCTGGGCTGTGATCCTGCGGAGCAGAGCCGTCGTTTCTCGGGCTGTCTCCGCCGAGCCCCGCAGCGGCCCCGTCCCGCTGCCTCCGCGCTTCAGGTCGGACAGAAACGCCTCGACTCTCTCGGTCAGGTCCGTCTCTTTGTCTGGGCCCGGCATGGCTGTGCTGGCTTCAACACGACACTAGCTGTCAAAGTAGAAAACTAGTGAACCCAATGTTTCCACCATGCAAAAATGTTTAGACGACGAGGGAAGGACTTCAGGAGTACTTCCGGGTCGTCGTGCCCATACTGTCCTCTGATTGGATGGACCGCCTCAGCGTCAATGTTTTTTTCAAATAGATCTTTATTAACAACAATAATTTCAGTACAAAGGCAGAAATGTGAAATACAGAAATGTGCATACAAAGCCAGGGGGGTTATTCAAATAAATGCAGTAAAAAAGAAAAAGAGCACAAATGAGATGTTTTGATAGCTTTCTTATTATTTGAGTCAGAGGATACTGTTCCGCTGTTCCGTTTCCCTTATTTATGCCACAAAACAGGGGTTTGAGTGACTAAATTTAGCTTTGTGTATGTATTTCCCTAATATGATTAAATCTGAGATAGTTATTTCTGTATTTTAATTTTTACATCATGGACACCAAAAAGTATATTGTTCCAATCTGAAGAAAAGTAAATCTTCAATGTGATAAAAAAAAAAAAAAATATTGCGTCAATGTTGCGTCGTTAGCGACAGGTTGCTGTGACGTTGGCAGTTTGAGACGTGCCGTGTGTTAAATCGCCGTAACGTGTTGCATCGGTGTGACGTTCATTCGTTACACCGATTATACAACCAGTTTTTTTTTTAGACATATCAAACGGAGGCAGGACTATTTCCATTCGTTAGAAATCTGTAAATCATGTTTCACTTTGGTAACTGTAGGTGCACAAACACAGCTTAATGTAATAAAATAGAAAATGCGTGTATAATACATCAATTCAGTGATCATGACAACCCATACAAAGCGGAAACTATGTAATGTGTATGCATTGTCATTTGATTCACAAATGTCACTGATGAGCAACATGGATGTTATTTTATGTAATTTTCTAAAATCTTTGTTCTGTTAAAGTAAGAACAACTTACTCACCTTCTCTTCTGGGTGAACTCCTTTTCATGGCATCTAGCTCGGATGGTTTGGGAGTGTGAGGACACTTGCTGTTGTTTTAAAAATAAAGCATCTTCCAAGTAAATGTAATGACTCCATCTTCTTTTCAAAGTGAAGATAATCAGCTGTAGTCACGAGATTTACACCAAACCAGCAAAAGTGCTCATCGCTCTTCAAGACAAGTCGTCACAAATTATACATGAACATTAAACCTCTGTGGAAAGTAAATTTAAAGTTGGAAAATTAAGTTTTTAATGGTCACTGTTGTGACCAGCAGAACAACCAATGTAGTGTACATAGTGCTGTGATGTTATTGTGCCATTTTCTCCTTTACAATTTGAGAGTGACAATATTGTAATATGATTACAGCTAATGTCTGTGCAGGTAAGAAAAATACATTTTAAGTAAAACTCTACCATACCAAACCCAACTATTAGCATCATAAGTAGGAGATACATGTTAAACTACATCGCAACTAATGTAAATTCATCCAATATTTTATTGAATAAAAGCCCAACACAAATTTACAAAATTTATCAGTCAACATAAAAATCATTGATTGCGCACAGTGCGCATGTTCATTGTTAAAAATGTATCCATGACAGATGCCTCAATTAATCCCTGTCAAAAAACAATCTGAATATTTGCAACCACCCACACTCTCACGTAACCCAGGCCTCTGAAGTATCTTTAACAAGAAGAAGCACGATGGATGGACCTGCAAGTACTGTACTTGGGGAGTGATAGTTTGAAAATGTCACAATAATAACTAAATTTACCAGTGTGTGAAGAAAAGAGGCACAGGACTGGGGGAAATGTTTGGTTAACTTACTTTACATTTCCCTTTAAAGCCTCCATCCATTGCAGTCTTAAAAGAAAAAAAAACTTGCACAATCATATATGAACTGTATCATAGGAACCAGGTGGTTAAATTGCTCATAGCCATATACATATGCTGGAAACACCCTCCGAAGAACAAGGTTTTTTGGTTTCTGGCTACTTTTGATTGGTGGTGAATTGCTGTTCAGGTGGTCCAAAAACAAAACTAGAACGTGCAAGAGCTAATAGAAGTGACCTAATTTATAACTAAGAGGATATCACTCTCACAACTCACAACCCCGCAAAAAATATACCTGTAGAAGCAACTAAATAGCATTTACAATATGAAAACAAACCAAAGACGCCGTTAAATTTAGCTACCAAACATGTATGCAAATTAAATGACATAACACAGAAGTTAAGTGGTTGCCAATTTTCTTATCAAAGTAACAACAAACCACTTTTTTTTTTTCCAAATAGCCTTCACTTGATCAAAGGGCACCAAGGATCTAGTCTGCTTGGCATGGTAAAGAATGTGTACATCAAAAGAAGGGCAAAGGACATTCGCTCATGGCACATCCATTCAAACTGAGCTCAAAATCAAACTGTTGAACTGATTGAAGGAACAAGTTCTTATTCAGTAAGTCGCAACATTTAAAAACAGTGCAGACAGAAACGTGAGGTACCATGGGGGTGGACGTATCTCACCCAGTGCACTGCAGTGACATACGCCTCCCATGTCTCACAGTGCATTTCTCCCTACAGCGCTTTTCATGTTTCAAACCCCTAAATAAGCAGGTGAATCTTTTTTCTTTTTTTCTTTTTTTCAGAGGACAACCTTGACATTCTCAAAACCGTGAAAACTAGAATTTGAGCCCCTCAACCCCACTTGCTGTTGTTTGCTGAAGCTAAGTCCAAGGAGGGTGGATGTCGGGATGCATTGGCTGACCGGCAAGTAGCTTCCCCCGAGGTTAGGAGCGGGGGGGGGGTCGCTTTTTACTCGATCAGCTTCTTTGCCTTGAAGAAACGCCTCAGGTAGAAGACCTGCCATGTGGCCAGCCCGATCAGACAGCACATTGAGAATATGCTGAAGTACAGCACACGTGTGTTGGTGGACTCTGGAAAACAGCAGAAAAAGAGAGAGGTGTGTTTTTAGACAAGTATTTTTTTTGTTCATAATAACAAAGAGACAACACTGATCTTTTTTTCTCTTTCCTCACATAATCAAAACCTCTAGGGTCAGCAGCAATTAGTCTACATGCTCTACTTGCTTTCAACAAAGTCACCCATTTTGTTTTTACCATTGGTGTCCCGCATCTCTTCCTCTCTTTTCTTCATGTAAGCAAAGTCATTGACGATGGACTCGGACAAGTCTTCCAGTCGTCTCAGCTCAACCTCAAGAGGCTTCAGCTTCTCCACCTTGGCAATCTGGAGGGGAAAAAAACAAGAGGCTTGAGGAATGATACCTGAGAAGTCTATCACTGATGACATAGAACGACCATTTAAACTGTGTTGTTATAAACTTTGTCCAGCAGGTGTCGCCCTTGGCTGTGAAAAGTGTTGAGATCATCCATGTTTGGCCTCTTAACTCTGGTCTACAGAGAAACAGGTTGGACCTTTATCTTAAACAAACTTGCGTGGTCGGTGTATGATGCAAACGAACATTCAAAGCCAACTTCTGAAGGAAACAAATCTACAGGATTTATCTGATGAATATGTAAAACCACCATTCATCATGTTGTAGTACAGGGCAGAGCCAGACTGATTAATAGGTTTGGAGGATTGCTGGTGATTGTGATTTTAAAAAAATGTAGCAGCAGTCATGACTGGTAGAGTACCGTTTGAGCTGTGACAGCCGTCACTCGTAAGGAGCTTCTTTTTTTTTTCATAGTGGCCGGTAATCAGCTGTTGGCCTTTTCTTGGTCCAAACAATCATTATAAAAAAAAAGGAAAAAAAAGTTAGATCGCTAGTTCACGATATTTCCTCTCCAAGCAGCAGTCAATAGTTGTGGTTTTAACTAATGGCTGCTCACACAACTGTTTACGTAGGTACTCTTTGGCAGGACTTGCTGTCAGACAGGTCACCAAACCTGCTCAGTTAAAGGTAGGGTTGGAGATTCTGGAAAAAACGCTTCTAGCAGGCCCCATTTTGAAAATACACAAGTCAAAAGTCCCAGCCCCTTTCCTCAGACCTCTCTCTGAAGCCACTCCTTCACCTTTCGGTGGACGTAGGTGAAGACACCCAACATGTATTGCCAGAGCCACATTGCCACCCATCAGACTGGAGTGTGGCTTTTCCACGGACGTAGGTGAAGACTGATCGAGCAAGCGGGAGGAGGGAGAGAGTGAGAGAGACGGCAGCTTGATTGGGGCGTAGGCAGAACTAGACATGAAGGCATCTGATTGGTTTTTCCTTTTCGGAGCGAAAAGCATGGATTGGTCAGAGTTTTGTCAGTCCTGCCGCTGCCACTTATTATCATTCCTTTTTCTGAATACAAAATGTATTGACTACTCCCAGGATAGAAGGACCATTTCACCCAGTATAACAAAAAGTGTTTCTGAACATAATCACCAACCATTATTTTAATAGGTTACCATGTCACTTGTGTTTATACATTTTGTGTAGTGTAATTAAGTGTGCGGTAAGTGGATTGTAAATAAACAAAAACGAAACAACAGTCCCCCCTTTCTGTAGACTACAGTGTGCCACAGATGGAGTATATAAATAATAAAGTCATAATCACAGAACTCATCAGACTAAACAATCAATGGATAATGCACAGTGCACCTGCCGAGTTCACTTTCTCCAACACTGTACAGCCACAGCACGTTTACCAAATAACCACCACCACGCTGTCTACTGAAGAGTCTGAATCCGTTCAAGGTTACACACCCACCAACGTAGGTAAATACATGTGCACATTCAGCTCCACCCACCAGCCCACAGACACAGGCATACCCGCTTTAGCCCCCACCCCCCGGACATCCACCCACACACTCACTCAGAAGAACAGGACGTCATGTTTGGTGCGCCATGTGTGGGAAGCAGGGCGATTCTCAGCGCGCAGCCTTTATCACTTGTTTACTCAGTAAGTGTTGCCAGAGGCAGCCAAGTGCTAACCCGTTCTCAGAAGAACTATTAAGTTATGTGAGTGATGATTTGAATCAATGCGCCCGTGTACAGGAAAATACTGAATAATGTGGAGGCGAAGAAACCTCCTCCACCGATTTCCCTGTGTTCTATTCTATGCATT
The DNA here is from genome assembly GCF_905171665.1 of Trachurus trachurus. NCBI lineage: Eukaryota > Metazoa > Chordata > Actinopteri > Carangiformes > Carangidae > Trachurus > Trachurus trachurus. The sequence goes on along the minus strand of NC_139910.1, from coordinate 16,041,286 downwards.
GTTACCATTAGGAACAAGTGTTTTATGTGGTATATATGTAAATAAGGCACTGACTGCAGCAGTAAATTCTCGCCTCCACAGCTCATTGTGATTTATCAATCTGATGAAGGCATTGCTTATGTCAGTGTTGTGCAACGCTTACGTGTCTCTGGCGTCTCTTGAGTCTTACAAATTGTCTGATAAATAAAGGCCTTTATCCTGAATAGGGGTGTTGCTGAAGATTTAACAAAGTGTGCCAATTTGCATCTCTTCACGGTCCAAAAAGAACTCTGACCCAAATTTTAGTTTGTGGCCTCTGGCACTTTTATCGGTGTCAGTGTTGGCTACTAGTAAAACTCCTTCAGCAAGACCCGTGTCCCACATCCAGCGACGCAGCCAGGCTGCAGAGCAGACAGACTTTATTTTATCTACAGTATCTATCACATTACAAAGGCAACTTTACCTCTTCATAGTTTTTGGCCTCCACACCATGCTTCATGTCCAAATTGACCAGCTGGTCAGGCACTCTTCCAGTTCCTGATTAAAATAAGCAGAGTTTTTAACATCATATGCAACTGATAACAATAAAATAACAAAATAAATCAATTAAATTAAATTGTGGTTACTTGTGTGTGCAAGTAGAACATTAAAGGAGTTTATATTCATGCCAACTGTGAAACTTTATTATTAAATTTTTCATATTCTGGACAAATCCTTATTGTTTTCCTGTTACTCCCTCTACATTACTGCTCAACAAGAATACACTCTTTTTAATACATTGCCCTGGAAACGACCATGCACAAATTGACATCTTTAATTTTATAACCATCTGTGTGTGTGACAACAAAAATATCACCCAAGTTACACAACACATTTCATTTGCACACAAACTGAAGTAACATCCTGCCTTTGTTCATCCAAATTAATTCTGTGTGTGTTGAATAACTGCTTTAGTATTTATGCATCTAGATCAGTGAAAAAAGATGATGCCGGCTGGTTTTCCCAGGTGACACACTTACCCAAGGGGGACTTGCTTTCAAAGCACACCTCAAACATGTCATAATCCTCTGTGGTGAATGCAAACTTTCCTTTCGTTGCATCTTCCTTGGAGTAAAGAGTGTGACTGGAGGAATCTGTGATCTGCAGAGTTAGAGGGAAAATAATAATATAAACATCAGTCAAGTGCATAAATGATTGATGGAAAATTTAATGCCATCATTTATGTAACCCAAGCAAGATGATTATATTCGGTACAGCAAGGTGGAGTTGCCTGTATAAAACAGTGAATTTTAGACTTTCGTGCAGGGAAGTTTAACAATATCATACATTTTACAGATTTAAACTGTCCACAGAAGTCGGAACCACCGGATTAAACATCGTACCAACACAAAAGATCACTAGCAGCCCAAATTAGCATCAATCAGATCAGTGCAAAACATTCATCAACACCAATAAGTGTCTTTTCTTTATCACAAGGAAGACTACTGTAATTGTTACCATATGACAGCTGTTACAACGTAGAGACTGATTTACAAAACCTTATTGACTATCCTTTTTCAAATTAAGTTGCATTGAGTTGACAACAGTGTAAGGACAGACTCTCAGTATGGTGTGTAGGCTATGGATGTGCTCTATATGAGTCATTAAATAATTAAACACAAGCCGCCGACGTTGACATGTAGTCAACGCTAACAGCTAATGTGCTAACGCCGCTAGCCCGACTGTGCCAGCTGAATGGAGGCTAAGACTGACGTGTAACAGCAGCGGAGCCGAGCCGACGGCCTAATATCACACAACACACGACAACTGGGGGATAATCACCCACCTGAGTGTGTGATACAACTACATTTCACTGTTTTGATTTGTTTTACTTAAATGCGACTTCAGTAAAATCAGATTAAAGTAAAGTCTGAACGGTGATGATGTTACCACTGACGTTAGCCGGCTAATTAGCACCTCAAACCAGGAAGGCTAGTGTTTCTGGGCCTAGGCTAGCTACGATGCTAACAACAGTTGTCATAAAAAAAAAATCCTGCCGCAACTCCGCACAGCCCTAAAGGCTGTCCAAGATACAAGTTGTGAATTTCACAACCTTACGCACATCCACACAGTGAAGTCATTTCGGCCTCGGGAAGCAACCGGACCCGTTAGCCGCAGCTAGCCGCAGGTTTGTGTGCTCACCTTCAGATTAGTTTTGGTGTTCGCCTGTTCGCTTATTTCATACTCCCCCGTGACGAGGACGTCTTTGTGGATCTCCTCTCGTAAACACTTTCTTGAGTTGACCGGTAAAAAGAAAGAAATGGAAAATACCGATTCAATAAGAACCGGTAACAGCAGTAGCGCAGCGAGTCGAGCCATGGCTACCCCTCAACCGACCGACCGACCAACCAGCCCGTGCCAGCCCACCAGCTTAACGCCGAGCTCCAGCTCACACCGCCGGCCTCGCTCAACACCCGAGCGCCGCCGCCGGCCTGGAGGGAGAACTACACCGCATCCACTCAGTCACTCATCAGCCCCTGAGGTTATGGCGAAGTCAAACTGTGCTGTGCATGATAGGTCTAATTATCTGTTTGAAGGGGCAGAGCTCAGACTGCACCTAAACTTTGAGACAGTGCAAGTAAATTTTACATCTAGCTACTTGCGCATGTGCAACCAGTGAATTTGCTGTTTTTGTTGTTGTTGTTTTTTCAAAACATGGTGAAACATGAAAGCAGCAACTCAAAGAAAAAATTCTGCTGACACTGTTCTATAGGGTTAGGGTTAGGGTTAGTTCTATAAAAGAAAAAATGTTAGCCTGAAGCCCTGAGGGACCCTTGGGTGTCTGGGCAGTGGTCCACTTCAGTCAAGTGTTTCCAGTGTGTGGCCTTTAACCTTAAACCAACAGCTGTAGGCTACTGGCAATATTTTAAAAACATAAGGAGAGACATGGTGATTAGATTTGAGCTGGCCTCTCACTACCCCTGTATCTGAGTGGTGACGACCACCCCACAGCATCACGTCAGAAAAGGGAAGGATAACAATGAAGGTAGGTGCAGCAGGTCCACGTGGTACTCAGGGCAAAAGCTTACAAGAAATGGGTGATGAGAATCCCATTCAGTGTGGCGGCACTGAGAACTTAAAAGCATCCCATGCTTAAATCTTCAAGTCACAAGTCACTTATACCACAAACTACTCAACACCACAAGACTGCTGGTATACCCTCAAGAGAGGACATGCCCAGGGAGGGAAAGTGAGATGTGCAGCACCTTTGGGAAAGCAAATGCATCAGATGTCTCTGAATCACGAAATCAGCATGGAGGGGCTCTGTCTGAGACAGAAAGAGGAAATTCACATCAAATTCACAAATACCAGGTCCACGTACTGAGAAAAAGCTTCTGATCTCCATCCACATGTATTGCAGGATGCACACATACATGATAACACCAGAGTTGCTTAGTTTCTTGAGGAATACAGTGAGATGCAGTTGAAAACTCATTAACATGGAACAGGGGAAAAACATCTCTTATTTAATGACTGGACACAAAACAATAGACTACACATTTCATTCTTTATAAGTATAAATGAATCCATGCAGTTGGGCTGCAAACAGTACAAAGGGCCCAGCAATGCAATAGGACAGCATCATAAAGTAGTAGCGGGGTTACAGTGAATATTCAGGGTCCACATGTCAGTTTGGGACTTTGCAGGACTCCAATAGCCACAAGCTCTTGTTGTGTTAATGTATTTCAGACAGGAGCCTTTAAAAATATTGGCAGTCAATGTTTCTAGTTTTGACAATACTCCAGAGCCCGAACACAGAATGCAACATATTTAGGCGCGAGGCCCTCTAGTGGGTCCGAGTGGGAATGTTTTAGAGACTTATCAGAGGCAGAATGTGAGAGGATTGTGTTAACATGGAAGTATTAGAAAGATCAGAGGCTTTCACCTGCCTATCAAAATTCACTTTATTCAAGAATTATTGGCAATTATATATTTCAAATGGACATTAACGGACAATTATTTCAGTTCTAGGCATTTTGGTCTACAGTCTGGTCTGGTGTTGTGTTGTTGTTATTGGGAACTCAGCATGACAATCAATGTATGACCTGTGTTTCATATCTTGTAAACTCCTTTGGCAGCAGCCAAACACTGTAACTTGAATGAGTGATGATTGATATACTTTTATAATTGTATATTCTATCAGTTTCCATAAACCTACATTGATATTGCTCTTATGGGATTAGAAATACACTCTTTTGATTTCATTCTATCGACTGCTCACAATTAGCTTATTGATATTTATAGATTTTCTATCAAAAACGTCTTTAATATTACCATAATTGCATAATAATCCATCCAATATGTGGCTGATAAATCCGGATTATGAAACAGACATATCATGCTCAGTGTTGGCTGGGGTATTTTGAAAATCCCAAAAGCTATTATTTTTCTGTCAGCAGCTCAGGGATTACCCAATTACATATGATAGAGCTGTCCAGTTTCCAGGGAAACATCCTTGTTACGGATCCCACGAGACGAGACGAGAACAGGCTGCTGAGTGGGGAGTCTGGCACTAAGTGAACGGTAATTATTGGATAGAGAAATCCCTCCAGTATTGTAGCTTAGTGCGTCAAATAACCTCCAAGAATAGCATGTCACACACTCCTCCTTGCCACAGAGCTTTTAGACTATAAATGAGATCCACAAAACTTTATTCTCATGTACCTGTGACTTAACTATACTGAAACGGGAACATCACATCTGCCCATTAAACCTTAGTTCAGGCCATTTCAGTCATTTTCAAGAGCAATATTCATCGTACATTGGATATTTAAAGAGGTCAGATGAGGTCTTTAAACCACTTGGAAAACTACTTCAGTAATATGACAATTGATTGACTAACCTTTTTATCACCTCTTGGCACTGGTTCAGTGTTGCGTGCTATTATGAAAGTACTACAGAGTGGAGTAGCTACTTCCATAAACGAGCCCGCTTGCTGACGCATGTCTCCACACCCTTTAATAGCTGGTTAGCGGCTGTCATGCGTTGCGTTGTTATCGCTCACAGATCTGTAAAACAAATATGTATTGATAAGGACACACCATTCAGACAGAGTTCAAACACAATTTTGATTGGTCATGCACTACCACAGAAGAAAACACAGACTGTGTCATAGGGACTTCATTTCGTAGAATATTTGCATTGTGTCAGATGGAGTTACAGTTATGATGACACCCATGATGGTAAAACATTGAAAGGAACATGTCAAATCAAGTGCACGTTATTAGGTAATAAGGCATCATAACCGCATCACTCTGTCACTCACAGAGACTCAGGGAAAAAACAGAACCATTTAATTTGGGCTTTCTTAAAGGTTTCATATCCTCTCTCGACACAAAGGGAAGGTATCAGGAGATGGATTTCTGTGAATATGGAGCTGAGCCAAATTGAGCTCTTTTCATCGTGTCACGGAGGCGACTCGGCTGTTTCATCATCACTGTGCTCGCAATTACACCCAGGCAGGGATCCTCTGTCTGTCTCCCTCCCAGCCTATCCTCATACACTCATCATTTCTCCTTTCCTCCTCCTCCTCCTCCTCGCCTTAGTTTCTTCCTCTCTGTCTATCAGGCGTGCGCTGCCTGGTCCCTCCCCTGGGTTGCAGCACCGACGCAGGTTGGCGTCATAGTGGTCTAATTTTACTGCTGTTGATGCTGATGTTAAAAGAAGCAATAGGCACCTGCTATTTCTGCCGCTACCCCATCTCCCTAGGGCCGCCAAAAAGGTATTAATAGACAGAGTTATTAGGCACTGCATCGTCGCACATAGAGGCTTTATTGAGGAAAAGAAGCTCTGCTTAAGTGCAAGGGAAAACATATCGGTGCTCTGAATTCAGTGGTTATACAACAGCATTGCACTGACAAGACATGAGGCTCTGCACTGCTTCAGTTCAAGCATTTTGAGGGTGTACTACAAGCAAGAGCTGAGGAAGTGGTGCATTGTACTTCTGCAACTTAAATCTTTAAATTGTATCAAATATTTTAACCTTTTGGTTAGTTTCAAGTCTTCCTCTGGAGAAGTAGGCCATACTGGAAGTAAAGGAAGAACTGCTGATATATTGGCAGTGTTGCACAAAAGGGTGTGTCCACAATGAAAAACTCAAACGTCAGCAAAAGTCAGTTATTGTGTGATAGTAGTTTTTCATCCTGCCTGTGCCAAATGCGCACGTATTTCCTGGTGAGGCAATCCGCCTTTGGATGATTCTTAACATGGTATAAGGTTGATAGTCGGTGAAATGGGCGAGAGAGGCGCAAGAATGACACATGGGAGGGACAGGATGGAAAGATTCTTGTTGCAAACTGCGTAACTAACACAGAGTTGCACAAATGGCAGAAATTTTGTCAAAGATACAAACTGTGGTAAAAATAAATAAATACATAACAAAAAGAAATCCCCACCAAAATAAGGAAAAGAACAAATCACCTCATGTGATAAGAGGAAATCAGTTTGTTTGATTAAAGCCAACAGAAAGGTAGGCTACTACATGATAACTCACCTTGTTTAACTTGAAATGAAATGACCATTGTTAGTTAGTGATGAACGTGTTGTCATCATGTTCGTACCTTCACCTTCTGAATAATTTTCTGTTCAAGAGAAAATAGAAGAGACAGGATGACATTAGTGCTCACAGAGCCAGACAGATGCATGAAACTCTCAGCTTTATAGGATTATCTTGCATTCACGTGAACCTTGAGGACATGAGCTGAGATGAAGTGACCACTGACCACCATGATTACTTTAAAATTGTTTTTTAAAACAACTAATTAATAATGATAGTGGATAAGAACATGTGTGTAAATAGGCAAATATAAATACATGCAAATAATAACATCTTTGTCTCTAAATATTCACTGTGTGTAAAATGTATCAGAGTTAACTAACCTGCATTAACAACCAGTGCAAATATATGATATTCTAGATAATTTGTCATTTATGTTTCTAGATCACCATCTTATACACTGGGTATGTAGCCTACATGTGACCCCTTTATCAAACAAGAGGTTTGATGTGATGTGGGCAGGTCAGTGAAGGTTAATAATAGTTGAATTTAAACCTTCCCAGTCAACAGAATAAATGAAACCGACGCAGACTGTGGTGAAAATGTTGCTTTCGAGTGTGATTTCTCTTGTGTACGGTAACCACAATCTTTCGTCAATGTAGCCAAGTGTCTGCAGCGGTTTGTCGACCTGCGACATCATTGTGAGAGACCTATCTGCAGCACATCACGTTTTCTTTTCTTTTTTCTTTCCGACAGCCTAAACTAAAATGAGGAGAGGGAAACCTCCGAGGCGAAGACCTGGGCTTCATGAAGGCTACGTAGTTGAGCGGAAAAAGGTGTCTGACCAAGCGCCATGTCGGCTCCTTGCAGGAAGACAGCAGCGCAGCGGCGAGTTGTTCTAGCGTTCTATATTTGGGCAAGGAAGTCTGACGTCATCGCGCTGGGTTTGCAAATTAAAAAAATGGAAAGAACGCACTGACGTAGGAGCCCTGACGTATAGTTAACCTTGGCAACAGACGGAACAATAAATAGAGCCAGTGGAGGTGCAGGAAAGTTGCCTCTATTCCTTATACAGGCTAATTTTAGACATTATTTTAATTGCGTGTTCGACTGCTAGTTATACAACGAAAATGCATGTGTAATATGAGCATATGTAATATTGCATATAAGAGGGCAAAAGATTCAACCAGGCAAACTGAAGTGAATTTAAATATCACTATTTTATTTACATCTCTTACAAACAACATTCATCTTGACTCTCTCTGTAAAAAAATAAATTGAAATTTCATAAATTAAAATCACTAATGTTTTCACAGAAAACCTCATACTAGAGATAGACCACTCAGACCATGGTTAAGACAAAGCACGTCAGTTTTAAAGTTTTCACAAACAGTTCACAAGTACTCTCACATTCCATCAACCAGAAAAACAAACTGGATCAATAATAGCTATTGCTCGGAGCACACATCAATACTACAATAAGTTTTGTTATCTAGCACCATAAAATCATATATTAACTCATATAACGACTAGGTGGTATTAGTTGAAACATGCTTTTTAACTTGCTACATTGGTGTAATAGGCAAGTATAGATAAAGGCAAATAAAATATTAAATAATTTGCTTCCTGGTACAAGTCCATTCCATAGCCCTGTGATCTGCACATCTATCTCATAACATCAAGAAAATGTGCTTGATAGGAAGTATTTTTGTTTGTGGAAGAGTCTTTAAAGGGCCAGCAGGGTTGGTGAGCTGAGGGAATCAGAGGACTGGTCGTTGCTGTTGCTTCCTCTCCTGTGGGCGACGCCACAGGTGGGGAAGGTCTCTGCCTCTGGGAAGGTAAACACAAAAGAAGACGTGTAGGTGGTGCCGGCGGGGGTGCAGGTCACCACAGGTGTGCACAGGGGCTCAAAGTCATTGTTATTGGCTGAAGCATGGAGGGGCTCCCAGTCCTGAGTTGTGTAGAGGGAGCTGGACAGGTCAACCTCTGGCACTGACCGCGCCGTCTCCATCTCCGTCTTTGCGAGCAGATCCAGAGACTCCTCCAGGACGGAGGAGTCCAGGTCTGTCATCTTGACCGTGCTGCTGGAGATGGTGGCGGTGGAGAGGACGGAGCTGCTGCTGGAGAAGATTGAGTTGGAGGTTGAGGTGAAGGTCGGCTGGCTGGTAGTGATGGCGGATGTGGTGGTCTGCGGATGGGAAGACACCTCGGTGGAGAGGCAGGGATGGACGGGAGAGATGGAGACCATGGAGAAGTCCGTGTCCAGCTCTGAGGGGATTTTGCAGATGGGCTGGTGGGCGGCCAGAATGAACTCAAGCCTTTCCTTCTCCTTCATAAGATTAGCAATATCGTTCTGCAGACTGGACTTTTCATCTTCAAGCTCATCAGTTTCCTGCAATTGATGAAGATGAAGAAAACATTAACTTGGCTGTTTGACAACATTGCTTTTAGCTGCGGCATGAAGTAGATTTTAATGAATGAGGGTAAATCTGTGGGATACTTACAGCTTGCAGAGTGTCGGTAAGCTCTCGCCTCCTGTTGCGGCACTTTGCTGCTGCCTGCTTATTTCTCTCTCTGCGAACCCTTTTCTTCTCTTCCTCCTCAGGTGTAACCTGCACATAAGACAAGAAAAAGTTAAGACTCAAGTTCTATGATACTTAATGCACTGCAATAAGAAAGCTACTACTTGTTAGGTAACTCCTAAAATAGATTGCTGGATGATAATTACCTGTTCCATTCTGCCCCTCTTGGTCGAGGAAGACCTCATGCCTTGTCTGGGGTATGCAGGGCTGGGGCTGGAGCTGTAGGGGTGAGCTCTGTGAGAAGGAGCCACTGAGGAGATCAAAGGCTGAACCATCCACTGCAGATCTGGGCTTGTTGAAATGGCTGTGACAGTGGGGATGAAGGAGGCACTTGATGCTGTCAGGTCAGTGAAATCCTGGAGGGAATGAAAGCAAGAGGATTGTCAGTCTGGTATACTTTCAAAAGAGGAGGGGTGCAGCTTTGCAGGGTACGTATGAATGAAGCACAGGGTCTATAAAAAGCTACATGGTTTAAAAATATCCTTGTGATGTCAACTATGACGTTACACTCTCTCTATGGAGTTTCCAGGTGGATGAATGAAAATTGTGAAGCGCAGGTCAGCAGGCTATGTCAAGCAGAATCGGCAGAGGCTATCGCTTTAGCCTATAGTTATAACTATAAAATAACATATTTATTGCTTTCTAGCGGTATGTTTTGTCCTCATAACAGTAGCTAATTCAGAGAAGCTTCATCTTTAGCTTTTTAAGTTGTTCTTTTCATGCCAAACTATAACAACTTAACATATTAAGTAAGCTAGAATGTTTAATAATATTAGACTGGACGTACCTGAGACTGTGGAGATCCCAAGCTGGAGTAAGATCCTGCTGGGGATGGGTAATATCCCAGATTGTCCGCTGATGGGGAAGCTGTGCTGCAGCGGGAGGAGGAATCGCAGTCCGCGTTGAAACCGGTGAACATCATCGTTCCCAAAGAACAAGACAAATATGAAGATCCAAACAAACTCTGCGAGGGAGGGTCTTGAAATAAGAAAATCCCTGTAGTGGGTTTGTGGAAAAAGCTCTTAAGTTCTGCTCCCGGTCTCTTTCCCTGTTGTCGTTGCTCTGCTAGTGAAAGTTTGAATGCCAACTCAGGCACCACGGAGGCCTTTTATAGTCTACCAGTGACGTCGAAAAGGGGAGTGCCCTTTTTTCGGCACCGAGAGGAAAAAAACACCAAAACACCGCCTTAACAACGCAGTAATACGCCAGCTTACTGCCTGTAGGTTCTTTAAAAGTTAAATATACAATACCCGCTCATGTTATCTAAAGCCAAAAAGTGATATTTAGCAATATTTTTTAAGTTCACCCTCAAGAAATGGAATATTCCAGAACGGGATCCCCAATACGTAATTTGCCAAATATGGTGCATCCTGTTTAAGGGGCGGTCCTTGCTGGGAAATACACCTTCCGAGATTGGCCGACAGCGAGTTGACGTTATGTAAGACAACAAACACAGAGGCTGTTGTGAAAACTAAAGAACTGGGATAATGGTCAGCAAAAGTACATCTTACACATCAAAGTGCATCAATAAATTCAAATAAAAAACATTTGAACATGGAGATCTGTCAGCTCTGAAGTGTTTCAGATAAACGTAATGAACACTGACTATGTGTATTTCTGACTTTCATGTTAAATAGTTAAGATATTTCAATTATTATTATTATTCATATCAAAAAGCTAATTTTAATCCCTCTGACCAGCTATAATGCATTTCACAGGGTAGCTTCCTGACAGGGGGATCAGCTGAAAAACAAAAGTTGGCCTACATTTACATTTCAACAAGCTGTGGTTTGAGGAGCTCTTGAAGGCTCAGTCAGGTATAGCACCGTTGTGTCAGAGAGTTGAAAAGCTTCAGAGATTTTGATTTGTCACACGCTCATTCAATATATGCAATGAAAGGCAAGGGCGTATTTTTGAGACTGTGCAGAGAGCACCATTAGAATTGTGTTAATAATGAAAATAAAACAATAAATAACAAATATGCAAATTGGAGAAAAAAAGATTAAATTTAACTCTTGGTTGCTTTTTTAAGTGAAAACCTCTCCATCTTATTTGAGATACGCTTTACTGACAGGTGGAAATTGTGGCTAATTTATTTGCAATCTAAAATCATTTTTACATTAAAGATGCGTTCACACGGGAGCTTTTAGCCTAAATATACATTTTAGCCTAAATATACATCAGGAGTAGTCCTACACGGATGCATGTCAGAGCAGACAGTGTTGCGTGTGCACTGTGCCTCCAGGCACTGCTTGTACCTTTTGTGTGTAATTCAAGCAGGGGTGTGTTAAGTTGTAGAGCAAGCTGATAACAGGTTTGTAGTGTGTACTTTTCCATGCCAGCAGTTTGTTTTCATGAGGGATGTCCAAACATGTCCATAAAGGTCTTCCCCAAGACTATGGTGGGGGGGAATCCTCAGGTCTCTTCCTGTGTGATTTGCATAAAAAGCTGCAAGTTCACACATAGACAACCATCAGGCATTAGGCTATATTACTCTTCAAATTAATTGATGAATTGCTCTATGGCTAGGGTTATTACTTTTTCTTCTGTTATCTAATTTTGAAAGGTAGGAGGACTGTAGCACTAGGACCCCATGTCATTTTTTTATTGGCAATATCAGCATTTTGTTACTGTTGTTGATTTATTATTTATAAAAAAAAAAGACACAAATAAGCAGAAAATAGCATATTTGGAAAAAGCAAATATTCTAGCCAAGTTGATCTGAAAATAGTTACATTGCCCCAATTCCCTTTTCTGTTTGTTTGTTGCATTATTAAACCGTTTATACTTATATGCAACAGTGTGATCAAAGCGGTAACATATATTTAATATAATTATAAAGAGTTAATAATAGTAAGCTATTATTGTGTCAAAGTGCATGGATGTAGGTTAAAGGAGTCTTGTTTTGTTTCCCGCGCTCGTGTTTTGTTCAACATTCCTGGTTGCCTTAGCAACACTCCACCCCTTCGCGTCAGTGACGTCCTAGATTTGCATGACAACAAAGATTGTTTGTGTTGTAGCGATGGACCACTCGACGCAGTAAAATAAAAACCGGCTGTTCAACCGCCGCCGGCGCGGGTCCCCCATAACAACACGTCATTACGCCAGTTAACGAGCCAAAACGTCTGGTTCCGGGAAACAGGGGCAGAGTGAGAGCTCTGTCTGTCGTGCTGGTCTCAGACGGTGCTCCTCTCCATGGAGCCTGCGGAGCAGCGGAATGAAACAGGACACCAAACAACCCGTTCGTCTTGTGGATTGTTTGACTGTGTTGTTTGATTGGTTGGCAAGAACAGCGGCTTCCCAATCAACGGTGCCGACCCAGACTGTTTGTTTTGAACAATGTTTTTAGTTATCAGGAGATAAGAATAAACTAATGCAAAGAATGAAATACAAAGATTGGTTAGCATTGGCTATAGGTAGAAAGCTATAGGCCTATATTTTGTGACCATAACAATTTAGATGCGAACTACCGACAAAAATCCTATCAATTCTAAATTAATTAACACTGAATTTCTGGATGAGATCATCTTCATTATTACATTTTTATAGCCTACACATTGCACTCTGAAGTGCCCTTGTGTTTATTTGACAGACCTCTAGGATTTTTGTGGTTTTTTCCTCATTATAATAGGAATAAATAGCAATATAAATGGGAATTATTTATTTGAGTCATGTTATCCGAGTTTTGCTTTTCTTTGTTTTGTTTATTTATTATTTTGTTTAATTGCATTTAGCAACAGTGCACAAGCCAAGAGCACCATGAACAAATACCTAGTCTAGGCTATTTGCCTATTTTGCATGAACTTTGAACGCTGATGTCACAGAGTCTAAAAATAAACTCGGCCTGTTCATATTCACGCTCAAGTTGCTTTAAAGAAAACAAGTCTTTGAGCTGTAGTGAGGGGTGTCTGCAGCTATGTCCGACCTATGAACCCCACTGGTCTTGAGCCGCCTGTGAGTGAATGGGCTAAAGCTGGCCACCTAATGATGTGCCGGTAAAAAAGCCTGGAGGGGGCTGTGACTGCCGGGAAGCAGCCGGGAGCGCAGCCCCTCTCAACAGGGTGAGGCCCCCCCTCTATTCACCATCTATCCCTTTCACTCTGGTGGATCTGTGAGGTCATCCGAAGCCTAAATATAGATTATCCCGCCTGCTATAAGAACCCCTTTTCTATAGAGCCTGATTCAGGATATGCGGGAAGATGGCTTAAGCTACATTGGTGCCAGTTGATTGCATCAACAGAACAAAAACATGTAGCATATCATAAGCGTTCATAAGGAAATCAGCCCTCACATCAATCAGTGAGTCATGAAAGCCTACTTGGAGAAAATTAGAGGCCTAATATTTCCAATTATATGCATTACGCCATTAGTGTGGTGCTAAAGAAACTATAAATAGGCTAGTACATCTACAGATCAATATCTGCGTAGATTCCTATTCTTGTGGCAGAGGTGGGTCAAGTGCATGGATTCGCCCTCCTCCTCCTCATGTCCTATAAAAGCAGTGTCTCTGCGGCCACGGAGAATAACGCTGATGATATTGGGGGGCTAAAATACGTGACGGCCGAGCTTTTTGGCTCATGTTTCACTTTCTTTTGTAAGTGTGAGTGAGTGGGCCACACACAGCCACACGTCCGTCTGCGCGCTCTCACTCTCTGTGCGCCACAGCGCGCCCCTGTTCCCCGGAAACACCATATATGGCTCGACAGCGGTCCATTCGGCGATTGGCTGCTTTACTACAGCAACAAATCTGTTGCTGGAGCCCTGTTCGGATGCAGAGACAGGTGAAAGGCAAATGTGATATATGGATGACACCTCACTTAGCAGCACATAAGTAATCCACCGGTGTGTTGGAAGTTTTGTGCATTGATTAAATCATGCTGGGGTTTGCAGTATTGCTTCAAAAGCTAAAATGGGGTCGTTGTTTATATAATATATCACTATAGCCCCTATAGGAGCACACCAGCATTGTTTAAATCTGCTCTGTTCGATGGGAACACGAAGTACTAAACACATCAAATCTTCAGTTTTAAACAGTTTATTAACATATTGCACTGCCATCACTTGCAGTCACCTGCAATAGCATTTCTGATGCCACGAATAAACCAATCCAATTAGGATACGTCTCATGAACATATGTGGACATAAAAGGAACATGATGTATATGATGCAGATGCTGCATACATGAGATGACGTAGTTCATTCATGGCGATGGGCACCTCTTGCAGGCGGGGGTGTCCCTTTACACATGTTTGCTATGTTTTGATATTTGACCTAATTAAATGAATAAGAAATAAAAATTGATGCTTAATGTTGCTGCTGGATCTTTTCGCCCATTTAAATGTTAAAGTGCATTGAGAAACATCTGCCGTTTTTTTCACCCTCACCTCTCCCTCTGTGGAATGGTTCGGTCTCACCACACAGATTTCATTCATAAAATTCCAGATCACTATAAAAGGCGGGCCTCTCCACTATCTGCACAGTTACCATTTATGAACCTGGCAAATGGAATATAAGTAGGCGTTTAGCTGTCTGTTTTGCTTTTTTGAATAGACCAGTCTGTTTTTTATGCAGTGATTTTAGGTGAGAACATGCATCCAGACTCCTGCACTGAGTTCGACTCTTCGTCCAGCTGTAGCACAGCATCGCCTGGCGGGGACACCCCTGGGTGCAGCCAGCATCCTCCTGACTCGCTTTCATCATCAGTGGACAGCGCCAAGGTACAAGCGGATCTGATCATCCAAGAAATGATCCCCTCAGAACGAAAATTCTTGCAGAATAATAGATGCACACGGATGATAGGCTATGGGTTGCATGCCTCAGATTCTTCACACACACATCCAAGATTTCATAGACAGCATCTTCTTCAACAGGATTACTGTCCCGTGCTGAAAATGATTCAAACATATATAGGCTACAGTCTCCACATACGAAATCTGTGGAGACAGCGCGGTGACATTAAGTCTTATTTCATGGAGAGGTATAGTCATGTCTTGGTCGTGACCTTTCATTTTAGAATGGTGATGAAAATTACTGATAGGGATTTTAAGATTGGACGTGTAGATGATTTTTGATGGATGTACAGACAGCATTGATTTTCGTATTTTTGCCATTCCTCAACCAAATGATTGATGTAACATTTATGCACATCTAAAGGTCAGCCATGAACGTGGTTGCACATTCATCAGATAAGCTAAATTGGTGTTTGTCTGCATGCGTGTGCGTGTTTCTGTGATGTGGGTTTTTCCAGGACAGTGATACAAGTGCAGCAGACTCCTTTGTTCCGACCGTGACTGCAATCTCAACCTCTCCGGATCTGAGGTGGATGGTGCAGCCGACAGTCATCACATCTGCCTCTCCGTCGTCCAAAACTCACGGCGCGACGCAGCCGTCCTCGCCGGCAGGTGCAAGCAAGGCGAAGCCCTCCAGCAGGAAAGGGCAGAGACAGCAGGTATTCAAAGAAACAGGGTGGGGAGGAGGTAGTGGCATGTCACGTTCACAAATACAGGTTACAGGTAGCCAATCAATCAATCAAACAATCAATCAATTAACCAAGCAAGCGATTGAGCAATCAATTGCTCTTCAACAATATCGCATCCTATCCATCCCTTGGCTCTCTTCTAATGCATAGAGGTTAATAAGAAAACTGAGCTATCGCGATATTTTAAAAAAGGGACATGCAAATAGGTTGCAACTGTTTTTGCAGTAAAATTGAACTAAAACTGAGTAATGAAGCTAAATTACTACAGGGAGTTGCACATAAGGTGATTGGATTATGTCTAATTGGTGCAGCGATTGCTAATTACTGTTGGAGTAAGGAGCACCGCACTGTTTATGAATGGGATGGGAAATTGCATAAAATGCGCGTTCACGTGGCTGCCTTGACAGTGCCAGTGGTGCAGCATTTTAACGCCTCAACTGAAAGAGTCTGCACTGACTAGATCAGTATTCCCAGCATACACTGCAACGTTTTTTTTCCCCTTCTCCTCAAATGATTTTAAAAAACCAAACAGCTGATATGAGAAGACTTGGCAGGAAGGAAGTATATTTAAATGGGATTTTTCTGATTGACTTTAGCCTTCCAAAGAGGAGGAGGAAAGGAGGAGGATCAGAAGGGAGAGGAACAAAATTGCTGCAGCGAAGTGTCGTAACAGACGGAGGGAGCTGATAGACACTCTACAAGCTGTAAGTATCCTGTTTTGTGAAATCATATTGACACAGCACACGCACTCCTCCAAAGCTGAAGGCATTTACAGTGCTGTAGCCTACGACATGTCGCTTGTCGTTAAAGATCACAGCAGCACAGCAGGGAGGACTGCAGAGCACCATAGGGCACCGTTGTTTTCATGCTTCCCTCATGCCAAGCCCTCTCTCTGATATTGTTCCCTCATCTCCTCAGGAAACCGACGAGCTCGAGGAGGAGAAGTCTGCCCTCCAGACGGAGATAGCCGACCTACTGAAGGAGAAGGAGAGACTGGAGCAGGTCTTAGCCTCCCACAAACCATCATGTAAACTCCCTCCAAATGAAGATGATGATGATGAGGAGGAAGAGGCGGAGGTAGGGGGGGAGGAGGAGGAGGAGGATGAGGTTAACGAAGATGATGATAACACAATGCTGCAGGATCCCCCGGCCTCCCCACAGTTGCTGTCCATCTTAGAGAGTGGAAAAAACCCAGAGAGCAACCCGGCAGTTGGAGAAGCCCCTATTGGTCAAGACATTGACGAGGTCCCTTGCATTCCTGCTGCAGCCATTTTGGGGAACTCCAACATCCTCCTGTGTTCGAGTGCAGAAGAGGAAGCTCTGGAGGACTTAAATGGGGATGACCTGGATGACTTGGTGCCCAGCCTCGAGATGGCAGTGACTTCTGAAACAGCCGTATCGGTCCCTGACATAGACCTGAGCGGCCCCTTCTGCCTCTCCGACTGGGAAACCCTGTATAAGTCTGTGGCAAACGACCTTGAATCTTTGAGCACGCCAATCATGTCTTCCAGTCCCACTTGTAGCAATTACCGTACAGTGTTTTCCTTTAATTACTCTGAGATTGATTCCTTTGCTGAGGGCTGCGAGAGCCTCAAAGGCAGCTTTGCTACGTCTGAGTTAATGAAAGATAGTCTTAACTCTCCAACACTTCTGGCCTTGTGAATGCAAACGAGTTATGCAACGATACTGTCATCGCATTTTAACCAGCCAGCAAGCTATGATCTTTCTCAAATAATCTTTTATAGTGTGAGTTTTGATGTTGTGTAAAGCTAAACATCAAAGGTTGTGTGTAGACAACATGTTTTCTGTGACTGTAACAGGGTCGATTTCTTCCATAATGCTGGTGCAGTTCTCTTGAGATGAGACTTTGTGCTGGTGTCAAAAATGCATGCAAATACAAAAGTCATCTGTAATCCAAGAAGAGGTGGTATCTTGTGTTTTTAAAAATCCCTAAATGTGATTTATGTGAAGTTAGGTCATGCTCAATAGCCTAATGTGTGTGTAATACTGTTGACAAAGTTGTGTTGTAACAAGTGAAAAAAAAAGAAAGGATACTAATGTGTAGCGTATAGGTGTAACATCTTGCTGTAAGGTGTCCCTCGACATTTCCTTTCGAGTTTTCCATGAAAAAATATTATGTCATGTATTTTATCAAGATGTATTTTATGACATAGTTTATTTTTTTACTTATTACAAATGATCAGATGCAAAAAATAGCATAATGCTGGTAATAAAAGAAGATAACTGCAAACATTTTTGTTGTTGTTATTCAGTCAGGAATATTAATTTGAAGTGAGTCTCCCCACAAAGGCCACAAGGTTCATCTATGACCTGTTGTAGAGCTTTTAATCATATAGCACATGGTGAGATCATTTTTTGCCTGATATTTCCAACATTGATAATGAACACTTACCCTGAGCTTTCAGGCAAACATGAATGAAGAGCCTTGAAAAGCAGTTACTCTATTTGACCTTCCACATCAATTGAGCAAATTGCATGTAAAAACACCATTATATTTCATTAAAAGCTGCAGAGGAGATGAATATTTAGACTCATCTTTTCATGCTTATGAGTCTCAACTTATCTTTTCATGTGATGACGAAGATCTAAATGGACCTCGTGGTTGGATGTTCAGTCATCTGTCATTTCCAAGGTCAAGAGTGAACTTTGAATCCCAGCTTTTTGGTCAACATGAGATGATAGCAGCTCCTAAAAACAAACAATAAAAACAAAATAAAAACTGCTCATCTGTTCCTGCTAATAAAAATTAGTTATGTTATATCCAATAGAAAACTTAGTTAAAAAGAGTCAGGAATGTCATATTACAGCCCAATTCATGCAATTGTCAGTGTCTTCCTTTTTTTTTTTTTTGGATCCAGCGTTACATAAAGTAACCATGACCACTGGGGATTGAATCGTGTTTAAAATGAGTGGGAGCAGCAGAAACAGCAGGTTAATTATTTATTCATAGCTCGCTCTCTCAGCTCCACTATTGTCACGGTCAAGGGAATCCGATTCCACAGCAGCACAGTGCGTGCTATGCGTGACGTCAACACGCGATTGCCACCGCTGCCGTATCATTTCCTATATGACCATGTTTGGGTAGTTGCAGTTGTTTTGTTTCCATGGCGACTGGTGTCATATTTCGGGGCCGGACTGTAGCGTGTTACCGGAAAATGTCGAAGCAGGGCCGAGCCGGAGTCTTGTTGAGCATGAACAGACGAAACTCCCTCATCACGTGCATAGTGACAATTGGAGTAATAAGTAATTGACCAGTGCCAAGGCCTTTCCCGGAACAGCATTTAGGACATCTAATGCTCACAACCCATTTGCTTTCGGCTTTGAATAGGCAGATTGTGTTTTTAAAGCAACATTAACGCAGCAGTGGATGCACTTAATGTGACCGCATTCAGCCCAAGGGATTACGTAAGACATTTACGTATGACAGAAAACCTATTGTTTGACACGCAATTAAAACACACAATGCGTCTCAGTGCGTGACTCTGGCTCTGACAGAAGTGTAGTCTCTTTCAGTCCTCAATAGGGGGAGCTGCAGAATGAGCAAGAGACAGCACCAACACACCAGAGTCCACAGGTTTTCACTCTCAGTGGGTCCCTATAGCTATGTATCCACTATCAGGCCTTTACAAATAACAGAACCAACAACTACACACATCTGTAACGGTTATTAGGTTCATGTGCAAGTGTTTGAGAAAGTGCACAGTGTGAAATCTCAGTCCTCTCCCCTCAAGACGCTGTAATCAGTGTGTGTAGCTCTGGGCTTCATTAACACACTTGGCTCCATAGGTTTACTTAATTTTTACTCACTGTCAATGTGAATTAAGTTTACAACAAGGGCTCATCTCTGTTGGACTGTATGAGTGGCATAATAAACCAAGATGACAGCATGCAGCCACTGCTATCTAAACTGACTGATTTGTCCTAATAAAGACAGTAATTCCAAATAATGACTAAATTATTGACTAAATTATATGATTATATTAAATATTGCTGTGGGCTGAATAAGTTGCCGTATTACTTGAGAAACATTATACATTACAATCTTAAAACTACTGAACAATAAGGCTTATACAATAAGACAGACTACTTGGTGTTTGTGTGACAAAACGTCTGTGTGTCTGAAATCCACTGCCAAACTAACTACAAACCAAAATCGAATCATTCAGCTCTGAATTGCTTCAATATTAGAATATAAATATGTTGTCAAAAATGTTATTATAATGCTGATAACATCAAATTTCAAAAATAAACTTTGATTTTGAAACCTTTTGAAAGGCCAATGAATGTTGGAGTACTTTGTTCCCTTCACTGCTACGCCACTGTTTCCAATCAGCCGTGTGTGTATGCGAGATGTCTTGGTGCTCAGCTATTTTCGAGCGATGATGGATAGGCCTGTCAACAGCTCTGATGCGTTCTGACTCATTCTCTGTCCACTCCACTTGTTCTGTCGGATTCTGTGTCCAACAGCGTGATGCCTCTCACCTCCATAGCCTGTTTCAGAGTTGCAAAATATCACATACTGAGAGTTGTTCACAACCAACCATCAAGCCACAAACCCGCTGTCCAAGATGTGAACTTCTTATTTTACAGTGGGGATAGAGACCTCCGCCCGCTGTTACTCAGCTGCATGGGGAAGTATTAATTCTCATTTTTTACTTTGAGAACAAAATAGAAACAATTCTGCCAAAATCATAGTTGATACAGTGGCTCAATTGTGACTTTGGAGGTTAAAAGCATTGAATAACAAGCGTGTCCTTATGCAATATTTCAGTGTCGTGGCTTTCCAGGAAGCTCATCATCAGCATATTTGGGTTGTTTAATCCCTGAACATTTGAGTTCCCCTTTTCTTTTGTCTCAATTAATTTTAAGGTTGTTAAATCATTTTATTACACTCGTATCATGTATTGACCCTCAAAAGTAACTTTGGTAACTTGGAATGGTAAAAATATTGTCATTATTATAACATTGTTGGATAATCATTACTGATGCATTAGTGTCAATGCTGAATAATTTTAGTTATTTGGTACTAGGTTAATACATTTACAGGATTTCATCGACTGATGTTTTGCATGAAAATTCAAAACAAAGAAAATAAGCAATACAGTGCAAAGTTTCATAAAGCAGAAATAGTGAAGTGAAATATAAGTGTATAAACACTATATACTGTAGGTAAATGCAGGTTACACAGGTGTTTTCAATGACTGACTGATTAAGGCTCCCCTCATGTACGTAGGTCCAGACTGCTTGATTGACAGCTCCTTTATTCTCCCTGTTGCTCTAGTTGCACCTGTTTCACCTTAATCTTCATTATTATTACCTCATAAAGTTTTGGGGGAAGTTACACAAGTCAGCAGAACTGTCAGAGAACACCTGTGTGAGTAACATTAGTAACATTTAGACTGAGGCCACTTAACTGAATTCAATCTGAATTTATTTCATAAACCTGTTTCCTCATGTCCTCAGTGAAAGAGGCCTATAGTTTCACTTTACACTTGGTGCATGAAGGCTGTTTTTAATTGGATGAACTTAAATTATGACTCCTAAAATCTAAAATCCCAGTCTAAGCATTAATACTTTTTTGTTTTACCACTCCTTTTTGAAGTTTGTATTTCTGTATCTCTTTGTCACCTTGAGGTAATGTGAATTCTGTTGTGAAGCACTGGCTTGATATTGCTAATTAATAAAATACATAACTTGGAGAGGGTGGAAGGGCAGTCTCCCTGCTTACTGCAGTATTTCAGATTAAAGTTACTCCCAGCATCATCAGCATCCTGTTATATGTCTCACATTCTCCAGTTACAGATCTCTATTCTTCTGTTATTTGTTGTTTGGTCACTGTTTCCACCTCTGTTATCTCATCCTCATACACCTCCTGACCACTCTGTTTCCTGCTGGCTGTGATATTCCCAAGGAAGTGCTATATTTACATGGATAAATCAATGTCATAGGGGTTTGGAAAGGCTGGGTCACCTGACATGAGAACAACCTTGTGGCAGTGTTAAAAAAAAATGGTACTGAAATGAAACGAACGGTATCCAACTGGAGATGGCACCTCCAGTGATAAGGTAGGAACAAAAAAAGATCTTGTGTTTCATTTTGAAAAGACTCTCCTGTTTTTCCAATATAACCATACCATTAAATTAACATTTCTAAAATTGCAATGATTTCATTTCCATGTGCAGCTGCAATGTACTTTTTATAGAGTTTGATGCATCAAATGGTGAATCCATTTCTCATGGCATTAAGACAGTAACACTGGAAGCTTTTACTGAAATGGAAATGAGGGTGGGGTCAGGGTACTGGCTTCATAGATGACAGCTTTTTTGCTGTGAGAGGGAGATGAAGATGAAGATGAAGATGAAGAGGGTTTAAAGTCAGCCACAGCACGCAAGTGGTGCACTAAGTGATTAGGAGTCTGCCTCAGCCTCAATCCATTAAAGAGAGCTTGTCCTGTACATCTGTCATGTTCATGTAAATAACTGGATAGGAAAAACTGTTTTGGTTAACAGCCTGATCACATTAATCATGTAGGGTATCTAATGCATGTTATCATTTTCGTGTATTGGTGGTATTTATGCATGAATCTTTTCTATACTGAATCTGCAAATAATAGCCTGAAAAAACAACATTTGTTGATGCTTGCTGAATAAATCACAAAAAATATGTTTTTCCATCTAGTCCTGAAGTGTTTTAGTCATTAAAAACACTCATTCTATAGTCATACACTATTTCAAAATCTAATACCCAAATGGCAAAATGCAGGGAACCAATCATCAAAGTTTTAAATAAACAGACCTAAAATGTGGATGTTAAACGCGTTACTCCACGTATTTTGACGTGATCTACAACTGTCTGGGACTAATTGGGAAGATGAAAAAAGGAAGGAAGGAAACTTATAAAATAGAGCATTCTCAAAAATACAGTTTGTCCATAAGCTCCGCAGTGTGGTGGATGATGAGTCAGGATTGTGTCCGGAGGTGTCTGGTACACTGGGTATTTCCCAGAGATGCGATGGATAATATTGCGACAGTACACATTAAGTTAAAATCAACAGGTTTGAGTCAGGTTGATCTTTTGAATAAGATAAGAAAACATGACGTGTGTCACATATCATTCAACCAAGAAGATAAAGCTCATGTCAATGCACCAAATGTTCTCCTGAACACAAGTTGCTAAAAAGATAAATAAAACAGAGAAAAGCAGTTATTTCTGGTGCAAAAAACAGTTACATTGTTTTTACCTTGACTCCTGACGCCCACACACCAAGAACCGTGCATGAGTTTGGAAAAGATGCAAACCACAAACTGCTCTCCCTCTCCATTCATCATTTGGGCAGCTGTTAGAAACACAAGATTAAGTTTTAATGCAAAGACTTTCTGCAGGATTGGAAGAAACCAAAACAAACTTGATATATATGTTGAGATGGGACTCTGAACTTCCAAACAGATCAAACCAACTTCGAGCTTTAAACACTTTGTCTTTGCCACATTGTGAATCAGACCCTGATTTTCCATAACAGCAATGTTTCTACTTGTCTTTGTGTATCCTTGCACGTTCACAACTTGTTTCTCTAATGTTAAAAAGCAACTTTTTTGTAAAACAAATTAACATGCCCTGCATACTTGGTCTGAATATCCAGACGGGTGTATTTTTTTTTCACTGTGTCATTATCATGGCTTATTGTTCTTGGCAGGGACAATTCCCTCTTAAAGGCTTAAAGTGCCAAATGGGCCTGCACCATGTGTGTTGATGTACTGAGTGACATCTCTGGCTGCCTTTGTGCAGGCCCAGAGGAAGTCAGCTGAAAGTCTACACCTGGAAGGGGAAAACCAATGTCTTGTCTTGAACATCGATGGCCAAACACTCTCCGGTTTTATGAAATCTGTCTGCTTGTCGGTTCAGTTCTGCTTTATTATGTCTCCCCTAAAATTTGTCATCTATGTTAAGAGTGACTGTGACGCACTGCCTGCACCCCCCCTCCCTCTCCCCCTTCTCCCTTCCCTTTTCCCTCCCCTCCCCGACCTCCCCTCTTATGCGAGACATAAATCACAGCAGAACCAAATTAGAATCTAAAAAAAGGAACACAGTGGGGTATTTTTGTGAGCCTTTAATAACTCGGCTGCTTGTTCTAGATGGAACAGTTGAGATGGTATTGTGTAACAGCAAACTGCTTCAGATAAGTCAAATAATACAAAAAAACCTTAATAAAAGGTATTAAAATAATGCTAAAACATACTATTTTATTACATTTGGGGATAATACGCCAAAATCTACATTTGTGGATATTATATTGCAGCTCAGTTGTACTTGGGTAGGCTATTTTGTGAAAGATGTAGACCTTGGCACGATTTATTTGACTATACGATAACCGATGCATTCAGAACCCTAAATGTTACAACCAAAATTTGATTTAAATAAATACACAACTCATTATATTACAGAGCTTTTGGTCTTTTTAAGAGTATAACTGCACGTACCTATAAAGTGCAGGGTTTTAGTTTTCTTGCAGCAGTCCAGAGGGGTGTAGTTAGATCCGTCCACACTAGAGGGAAGCAGCAGGAAGAATGAGGATGAAGTTTTTTCTGGAAGTTTCTGGAGGCACCATCTGAAATACTTAGACATGATTTGGTGCACATGTGTTGTAGTTCTGTTTTTTTTCTCATTCAATGACAGCTTAATTAAGGTGCATTTGAGGAAAATAAAATAGGGTTTTAAAACAGCCAAAGCCACATGTGTGAATATTCTAAAAGATTTACTGCAACAAACTTCCTCTACCAGCTGAAATAATAAGATTTCAGCAGCTCGTCTCCTTCAAACATGTGTAACAGCTGTGATGAATCTGTGCAAAAGACATCTGAAGATAAAAGGACAAATGACAATGGGGCACTGAGTAAAAGGGTGCAATAAATGTATTTAAATGAATTCTTAACTGTAATAATAATAATATGGTTTTAAATTCCACTTTTTTCCTCAAGAAAAACAGGAACTGATGACTTATCTTTGTTTGGAAAAAAGGGAACAGGCAGCAATTTGATGTAAGAGGAACAATCTGACACTGCTGTCATACTATAGGACTTTAGTGAAATGGATAACATGCTTATTCTTTGGTTTTACAGTTATTTAACATGTTAGCCATCTTCTGAAAGCAATCAGGCACTAAACCACATCCTTCCTTGTACTTAAATAATCACAAGTAGTCTGATCTGAGGGAGGAACACATAACGGCATGTGCTCCAGAGGAAGGTAACCCAGTGCTACACAGCACCGATTTGGGGGTACAGGAATGAGAGGTCACTAGATAAACACAGGTGAACTAGATATTTCTGTTACAAAAAAAAGAAAAAAGAACCTGACCTCCTTGGACCTTTTAAACACTACAGATGAAAGCAGGGGTCACTGGAACAGGCTGATTTGTTTAAAGGCCCCACAAGCCAAACACATGGATGGATACTGTCACATTTAAGTATTCAAATTACCTGCCCCTATTGACCTTTGTCGGACTTGATTGTCACCACCACCACTACTACGACAATAATAATAATACATTTTGTCTATAACAACATCTATTGCACATCTGTCCGTCCTGGGTGAGGGATCCCTCTGTTGCTCACCCTGAGGTTTCTCCGATTTTTCCCTGTTAAAAGGGTTTTCTATGGAGTTTTTCCTCAGTCGATGTGAGGGTCTAAGGGCAGAGGATGTTGTTGTGATGCCATGTTAAGCCCTTTGAGACAAACTGTTTGTAAAAACGGGCTATACAAATAAAATTGCCTTGCCTTGCCATTTTATTTCATACTGTAGGCGCCTTTCTGTCACTCAAGGACACCTTGCAATGAATAAAAGAAAGCGCAAAATAAACAATAAAAACCACAAGAGGTAGGCTACACAAGATTAAAAACAGGTTCAAATCAGAGGGAAAGGGCAATCTGAAACCAGTGGTTTGTGAGAGTGAGTTTGTAGAGGGGACAGACAGTCAAATGAATGGAGGAGGATGTTGTAAGGGTGCGAGATGTATTATAGGTTATGACAATTTATAACCAGACTGATAACTTTAAGCCTTTTATTGTTGTCAATGGTTCAACTTTGTCACCTCCGCCTACTGCAGCTAAAGTGAGTGTGTTTATAGCCACTTATTTATTTATTGACTCGTTTGTGTCTGAAGGCGTGTGTTTCCCATGTTTGTCTGTCTGTCCCTCAGCTAAAAACTTTCCTCTCCTCCAGTCTGTGTATGTTTTTTTTTTTTCTCTTTTCTTTTTGGTTGCTAGGGGTGGAGCAAACAAACCTCTGTGTGTGTGTCTTCAGCAGCAGCACCTCCTCTTACATTATTTTCATCCATGCTTACGTCTGGGACAGCAGTTCCGCATTCCCCAGCCCTCACAGACAAGCTCGGTACTTAAACGGGCTGATGCAACGACTTCAGCTAGTCCCCTAAAACCGACATCCGACTCCTGACTCCCCGCCATTATTATTATTACTACTGCGGCTTTTTGGACGCACAACAGGTAAGTCCGACTGTCACACACCGAGCAGAGCAGTGCTGTTGTTTTCTATTGTATGCTAAGTTGTTAGCTTCACGTCGGCTTAGGCTTTAAATATTTGCATATTTTTAATACTTTTTTTTTTTACTCACCACGTTGTAGGGACTCACACCAACACGTTTGGTTTAACGAGTTTCAGTGCGGCATTTAGCGTCAATTAACGAGCTTCTTGTATCACTCCGCGGTTGTTTTAAAGTGTCCGACGTTTAAATTAGTTTTAAAGTTTTCCGTCAATTTGTTGCTGCTGCTGCTGCCACCAACGACCGTTAAGTTCGTTGTTGTTGCAAGTGTTGTAGCAACGGTCGCCTCTCGCGCCGGCTTGTTATTTACAGAGCCGCTTTACAGCTCTCAGACAGACACTTTACACCAGTCAGACAGTGTCGGAATCGAACCGGAGGTATTTATTTCATCTCGGGATTCTTCACGTCGGCGTTGCTAAACAGGAGAAGTGTCGGTTATAGCCTTGTGGAGACGGTTATGTAACGCCACACTCGCAGCACATCCATCGTGGGGCTTCCTATAAGCTAACGTCAGTGAGTGTGGTGCACGAGAGAGAGAACAAGGAGCTGCGCGAGCTTCTGCCGTTTCACACACAGGAGGGATCGTTCTGATTTACACTGGAACGTTCTGCATTAAAACTTGAACGTTCAGAATTAAACTGGACTCAACAGCTGTAGCATGCTGTCAATAAATCGACCTGTACGACTACAACAACATCCGCCTCAGTATAAATCTCAACTTCAAAGACCACACTCGTGCAACTGCCAGAGAGATAACACGCTGAGAGTGGCAGATTTGCAAAATCACTGATAGAAGATAATAATAATAATGATAATAATAATAATAAAGGATGGATTCAAGACATAGCAATGATTTGGACTGCTGCTAAAGGCTTAAGTTTATTTATTTATTTATGTAAATCATGGATTCATGTTTTTTTGGGGGGATCAATCAACTAATATTTTATCCTAAAAACTGCATTCCAGAGCTTAAGGTTATAGTTTTCATTTTGAAAAAACAAAAACAAAAGAAGTATCAAATACTCACATTTATTTGTGAAACAGGAACCAGTGAATGTTTGGTACTTCTGCTTAATAATCAATAAATTAATGAACTGTCAACAGTTTTTGGATCATTTCCTCTCCATCAATCAACTGACTAATGTTTCAGCTCTAATACCAACAATAATACTTCTTCTGTGACTAACAATATTTTATGTTATTACCTCCCTATAGCGTCCAAACCCAGTTGCATCATTGACAGAAGACGACTGACAAGTTTTCTCTGAGTAAGTATAAGTACTGTATGCATGTAAAGCAGTTTTAGAATTAAGTAAGCAGGGAGGCTGGAGTATCACCTCCTGCTGCACTTAAAAAAAATCTTTTCTTGGCATTAGCTAGTTCATTTTGAAACATAAGCGATGTAAATGAAGTGTGAAGTGTATTTGGCAGCATGTTAGTGCTGCAAGAATGTGCACTCCGATTGGCTTATATCTGTAGTCTTTGCTTTGGCCCATGATATTTCTCATGCTCAGTATGTTTAACTGCATTTTTATAGATACTGGATTAAGGAACCTCTTTGTTTCTGTGTGTGTGTGTGTGTGTGTGTGTGTGTGTGTGTGTGTGTGTGTGTGTGTGTGTGTGTGTGTGTGTGTGTGCACGCCGGCCTCCCATGTGAATTTGCATACTACCAGATAAATGGACACCAGTACAGTACACGGTGTCGTTGTCACAGCAATGGTTTGTTTCAGCCGCGTTGTTGTGATGAGCCAGTAAATATCACTTCGGGGTCTTTTAAAAGATTTACACTTTACTGTGTAACAGTAACTCTATCTAGCCCACAGATAGGTCCAGTTATCTGACCTTGTTGACCCGGAGGTTTAAGGCCAATCATGGAATGGGAACTATGACTGGCAGAGGTGGATCGTGTGTGTGTGTGTGTTTGTGACTTGCAAGTTCATGGGTTCAGTGTTTTCCTATATAGTGAGGGCACGCTGCTCAGCTGGTGCAGTGCTTGCCCATGCAGCAGCGTGCCACACGGGGGAAACTATTTGTGTGTTCTTTATATATGCGTTTCCTCTGTGTCTTGATCTGTGTTTGCGTGTGTCTAAGCGAACAAGCGTGTGTTGCAGAGGGTTTAAATGCCCCAGCGCCTGCCCGGGCACATCCGTAGGATGGTTTCCGCATAAATGGAACGCTGCAGTGGATTAATGGGGAAGGGCTGGCGAGCCGACAAGCAGTGCAGGGCCGACAGGGCTGTGAGGCTGGACGTGGGCGCACAGGGTTTATTTTAAGTAGAAATGCCTTCCAGTGCGTCTCCGGAGAGCTGAAATTGCCAAGCTGCACCCCACTACACTGAATAGACAGCAGACGCATTGCAGGCGAGCAAGCCAACTATGCAACAGCCAGGCTCAATGATACTAATACTAATGCTGGGGGGAGCAGCTATTCACTGCTGTGGGTATCACATTATCAGTATCACATTGTAGTTCCCATAAGCCTTTCCACATGGTTTGTAAAAACAGTGTGTCAAGACAGACTAGATGTACACGGTGGAAGCAAACACCCAAATGTCCAAAGGTGTAAGTGAGAGAAGAGCCATGACAGCCTGTTTTTTTTTTTGTAAGAAGAAAAGCGCACAGTAACAGCTCCCTCCTAAAAGGGCTACAGATACTTTATGAATTCCAGATTTCTTGCGGACCTGAAGCCTGTTTTCTCTGTTGACACAGAAAACAGTGTTGTCACTAAATGTCGACCTAAGCGCTGACCTTTCCCTCACAGCCTCCGAGAACAACAGAGTGATTGAACACATTGTACAGTGTGTAGACACTGGGGCTTGTTTGATCAGAGCAAGCGTCTGCTTGACGTAGGACAGATGAGGAAATATCAGAGTGCAAAGTATGAAACAGCATTAAAGTGACAACCACACGTTACATAATAACGGCGATTGCTTCAGCAAGGGGCATTAAATCTAATTTTCTGTGCACGGTTGACCAATTTTTTTCATTGTCAGGGATTGCACATACAGTACCATGCCTCGGATTTGTCATAGACGCGAACCCCATACATTTGAAATAGCCTTTGTCTGCATTCTGCATTTTGATTCATTTAATCCATGTCTGAGACAAGCCAAAGCTCTGCGCCCTGCAAGGTCTAATCCTGACTTACAATGTGGAGAAAAATAGTAACATTATAATAATTCAACCAGGACCACCCAGATGCAGAATATAGTTGTGTGACTGTCTGAATGGCATGAAGCAAGCCAAGTGGGAATCCAGCCAATGATCACATAGTAATGTTTGCATGAAGGCAGCCACAGTCCTCATGCTTTGTGCATATCTGCAGGTGCTTCGTGTTTGAATTTGCCTGAAAAATGTCTCATTCTTGTGCTGAAGTCAACAATAAAATGTAATCGTTCAACTTCCCGCTCTCTTGTGTAATTTCCTTGCGAACAAAAGATAACCCCAGCATGCACTGCACTCCAGCTTTTTGCTCACTGCTGCCGCATCCAGACAGCGATTGTGAGCAGAAAACGAAGCTTGAACATCACCATCATCGACAATATTGTGAGGTTAAATGTTCCTAATTGTGTTGAATTGCTGTGTGAAGGTTTTGCTATTTTCACAAGAGGAATTTAAAAAAAAGAAGAAAAAGTCTCCCTCGGTGTATGGGAGATGTTGAAAACCATAAGAACAGCCAAAAGAGAAATGAAAGCTGAAATGAACAGAGATCCCATTTTCTGTTGTGATAATCACTTCCACTCCCACATACGATCACTCTTGAGTTTGATGGCCAGAGATGACCGCAGCATGATCCAAACAACAGCCTTTATCATCACGGTGGCTCCTCTCTGCCCCTCCCCGTGTCCTGTCTTGTCCCTCCAATGAAAATATAATGAGAGGTCGGAAGAATGTTGATATTGTATATTTGGACTGTCCTGTCCTCAAGGAAAGTTGGTGCCAACATCCCTGGTTTCCTCTGAGAATTGCGAAAGGGCTGTAACTCAACACACGGCCTGACTGAATGCAGACGGTAATGATGATCGCTGAGACCTTGGCCAGAGATTGAGAGAGTGTGCCTTGGCCCGAGCCTCCCTGCACATTGTTCACTTTCAGCGCTCGTGTAGAGGCTGGAGCTGTAGAAGCTATTTGCAAGAGTTTTGCAAGATGCTGGTGTGTGGGCTGTGCGATGTCTTATTAGTCCAAAATTAGACTTAAATGAAGTACACTGACAAAAAGCGGTCAAATAGCATCTTGGAAAGTGTGCAAGTCTTTCCCGTAACACTATGATCCAGTGATTTAAAAGTTGAGCAGTCTTGGCATCACAAAAATTTCTACTTTTAAGACTTAGGGAAAGATAAATTGGCCAACAAATACTTCTGACTCCTGCTTTCAGTCACCAAAACTACTGTGCTGGTCAAATTTATAGCTGTAAGTGGTCTCCTTCTTAAAAAGCAACAGTATATAAAGATAATGAGTAGCCTTTGAAATGCCCCTGTAACCCCCCCACCCCCGCCCCCTCCCATACCTCTCCATCACCGTCTCTATAGGGGTTGAGAATAATAGGGCCTCCAGTCGTGCTGCTGGCGTTTGGTAAGGGGCTGAATTCCTCAGCACAGCTAATTGCTCTCAGGAATGACTCAGGAAATGGACACATTTGGTCGAGCTGAGGACAGATACAGTATGTGAGCGAAGAAACCGGCGGATTGTGCATATGTGTGTGTGTATATATAGGCTACACTGACATGCTGGCATGTTCACGTATAGGAACCGTCACTCTCTTGACACGCTCTCTTCACAAACACCTCCAGCTATCCACAGCTCACATGCCGTTAGATTAGTTTTGGGCCGACGCCAGAACCTGCGTAGAGCACGGTCCTATATTTCATAAGTAATACATGACATTTCGGCTCCCCGCCCTTGGCTTCAGCCCGTCTCCTCTCAGTTTGCCCTGAGAGGTTGCGGTGCCCACACTGCTTCTGGGTTGTGTAGGTGTCTTTGTTTGAGGCCAGTGTGGGCCTAAAAGCTGTGGCACTGGCTTTTCTGCTCGACTGCAAAAGCACAGTTACCGCGTTGCATCATCAAACGCTGACCACTAATCCTCCGCCACAGGCTGCTGCTGACAGAAAAAAAAGGAGCAAAATACCCCTGTTTTGAAAAAAAGAAATGTAAAAAATCATTTTGACTCATGCATTTGAGTATAATTACACCCTGCGACGCATGCATCAGCAAACTTTCCCCTGTGTTGTAGAGATGAGACCTCTTCGGGGTTTCATGTCTCGAGGCTTGACGGGGTGTCGAATTTGCAAGGGGGATTTTCAGTCACTTGTGTGGCAGGTTGAAAGCAACGGAACAGATTAAACATAAAACCAACTTTCTACTCAACTTTAAAGTCAGGCTTTATTTACCGGCGAGGCACAGTGAGAGTCTGTTATGTCAGTTTACAATGAGACTATAAATTGTCTTGAATGGTGTGTAACTCGCTTATGTCTCGTAATTGTTAGGCATCTTGCTTCACACATGATTTCACCTTTGTGTCGGAGGCTGCTGGCTGGCAAAACCACCTCTGTGGTTTTTTTGATTTATGGGATCTGATGTCATGCAGACAAATATGAGGTTTATATATGTTTATGTGCAGAAGAGTATTACTGTGTGTGTGTGTGTGTGTCTGTGGCGAGGTCTGGCCTCAGCTGCATGTTTCAACAAGCCATAGTGA
The DNA here is from genome assembly GCF_905171665.1 of Trachurus trachurus. Lineage (NCBI taxonomy): Eukaryota > Metazoa > Chordata > Actinopteri > Carangiformes > Carangidae > Trachurus > Trachurus trachurus. The sequence goes on along the minus strand of NC_139910.1, from coordinate 16,009,442 downwards.
GGAATGGGGGCTTTCCTTGCAATATGTCTGACTGAGCAGGGTTCAGTTACAATGTACTGAGTACGAGCCAGTCTAATAGACATAAAATAAGATTATTCCTGAACAAACTTATTTTTTCAGCGTCACTTTCCATTGAAAAATCGTGTTTCTCCAGGATGGAGCCTAATCCGAGTCTGTAAACCAGTCCTGGGTGTCTGGCCAGCTTGGATATTGGACTCCATTTTGGCTCTGAAAGCGATTCGCTCAGTCATTCCTAATGGGCGCTTCAGTTCCTGTGGCTGTTTTCTCGGCCCAGGGGTTAGTTTGGATTGCATCTTTTGAATTCCAGCGCCGTTATTGGTCAGCAATGAGCGAAATATGAAAAAATATGGCACACTCTGTTGTCACGTGTCGCAGGACGGGGGGGGGGGGGGGGGGGGGGGGCTTTCGCTCCTGTTGGACAGATTTCTGGATAGATTTAGTAAAACATACAGATGTTTGGACACACGGAGGCACATTCTTGTAAGTCTGCACAGGCCACTTGCTCTGTCAAAAGACTTCATAATAAATGCAGCAGTTCAGTCACCTCCAGTCCAACAATTTACACTATTGTCTGGCTATTTTTTAACAGCCTCCGCTCTCACTCACCCCTGGATCAGCTGCCATATGGTTTGCCTTGTTCTTAGCCTTTACACAGAATGAGAAGGCCTTGGCACCTTTCATTCCTCTATGCCCCTCGGGAGTTTCAGAGAGAGAGGGAATTTTGTCTGCGAGAGATTTTTACCAGGGCTGTCTTGTTCTTTTCCTCTCCAGCAAAAACAACAGGCCGCTGCCAAGTGCAGTGTAAATGGGAGTATACATACAGTGGGAGAGAGGGAGCGAGGGAGTGAGGAAAGGGAGAGAAAGAGGGGGAGAGGGAGGGGGCAGTTAGGATTTAAATAATAAAATGCCTCATTGGACACTGGCTCCACACACCAACTTGTCCTTGGAGCAAATAAATCATGCAAACTGGAGGTGGAACAGCTCAGGAGTAGTAGGGATATTAAGTAAAAGACTTTTGGCTACGGATGCACTGTTTCTCCCTTTAGATGTAAAACAATATCCATAGTTTCATTAATACAGGAAGGTTAAATGCTGCATGTAACAACCTTCCCCCCCAAAAAATATGTGAGAACAACAGTTTGTGGTTGTATATGTGCTTTAGATTTTATTTGCTTGACTGTTTTGCATCATATTTGCTACCTGTCACTTCAGGTTGTTAAACTAATGGGTGAAATGGAAACAATACGGTGTGGACGTTGAGAATAATGATCTATATATCTCTAAAGCCACACCAGTTCGCAGAGAAATGTCAGGACTACTGCTCAGAAGTGACTTCTTTTTGCCACAAGTGAGCAGGTTTGGTGGCTGCCATGCATGACAGCAAACCCCGGCCCAACTGTAAAAACACTCTGAGACCAGCCCAAGAGCAGGGTGGAGTACATTAGAATAGAGTTACATAACCCTGGTTTTTTCATTACCTCCTCTATGGCTTTGTAATAGTTCAAATCTTTCACCTCTGCAAAAAAAAAAAAAAGAGAAAGCAAAGAAAGGAAAACTTGGTATAACTTACAATACTCTGAGCCCCGTCGCCTGGTCAGCCACCAGCGAAGTCAGCTGTTTTTTTCGCAGCACCTCACAATACACTTCTTTGTTGGTTCCATATGAGAGGGGCTTTGTTCGGTTTGTGCCCAACCTGTAGAGGTTCAGGTTTGGCCAAATACTCTGGAGGCAAATGTGAATTAAGCTGTTAAAGCAGAAGTCACACTGATATCATCAATCTCTTTAAAACTCCTCATAGCTTTGGCCGGTAATCCTAGCTGACCCCCTGTCACCGCGCCAAACTTACTGAAGTATCAGTTGTTCAGTTGTATCAGTCATGCAGAAGTTTGGTCCAAAACAGATTTGATCTATGCAGAGATTGTGTCTCTATAAACAGTGTTCGCCTCCATTATTCAAACTGTTCCCATTTATCTACTGGATATTTTTCATTTTATGATGTATTTCTATTTATTTTCTACACAAAATACTGGACAGTAAAGGAAACAATTTCTTGTCAGACTTCTCTAAAATTCTCTCTTCTCAGTCTGCGTCTCCTCAAGAGATTGCAGGGATGGGCAGGGTAGAGGCGGCTCATGTTACACTGTTCCCATCTGTAACATTTGTTTTTTATTTGGCCATCAGAAGTTTTCCAACTCTTGGTCTTACAGTAATTAGAGAGACGTCTTAATTCTCCAGCCACTTCCTTTAGGCCCGCACAAGTTCTCCTTTTTCCTCCTCTCTGCCCCTCATTCCTCCCTGATTACATTAAAAAGTGCTGCGGTCAAACCCTCTAAACTACCCAAAATTGTTGAAAGAGGGTGGCGGTGGAATGTATGAGTGTTACCCGCTCTGTTTTGACACAAATGCTTTTGATATCCTTTGAGTCCTCTTTACGAGAACCGAAATGAACATTCAAGATGAAAAACCCACTGGTGGGTTAATGGTCGGGAGTGTAAGAGTAGAAGATAGTCCTCTGTTTGTGTGATCAGACCCCGGGGGGTTCATGACATTCTCTTTGCATGTGAAGCTACAGAGATGAGTGTGTGGCTGCTGACAGTGTTCAGTTTGTTTTCTCACCGGCTGCTGACTAAGAAGATAACACAGCTGTCAAAGCTGTCAACGTATGAATGCATTCTTGGAAATGGCAACATGTAGTTAGAAAAATGTTTGATGCCGAAGATGGTTAATTTTTTTTTTTTTTTTCTGAAGCGGTGCCAATCCTGAAAGATCATAGTAGAGATAAAAGAAAAGATCCGATGACTGCAGTTTGTTACAGGGAGAAGGAAATAATTACATGGATCATATACACATTTTGGACTTGAGCGACTCAGGGATATCCTTTTCTTTCTTTCAACGGCTTTCTATCACATTTTGCAGAATGAAATGGCCATTAAATGGTTATTTTAGGAAAGAGGGCAATAAAAACTAGAGGATTTAAAAGGGGTGTGTCCACTTTTGCTTTCCAGTATACTAAAAAAAAGTTAAATTTTCATCATCAGCAAGTTCTTTTTTTGGCTTCTTTCTCTTGTCCTAATTGCTTCTGCTCTTCCTGTTTTCTCTCTCTCCCTACAGCGGCGGTGGTGGCCGGGTCGGACATGATGCCGGGACAGATACCTGACCCTTCGCTGGCGGCGGGCTCTCTGCCCAGCCTGGGCCCGCTGGCGGGCATCTCGGCCACCACACTCACTGATCAACTCAAGCTGGCTGACTTCCGCCAGCTGGGCTCCATGTTGTCCCCGCTGCATTTCCTGGGGAGGCTGGGGAAGAGGCCGCTCGCCATCAAGACAGAGGTGAGGGGGAAGAGAAAAGAGGAGAAAAAGGGGAAATGGTGCATGAGTAGGGTGTGTGAAACATGCTTATCAGGCCAAAGGGCAGAAACAAGAAGGATGGTATCAGTTTGAGGATGTTTCAAAGGCCCCACCTCATGAACCAAATGATTAATTTGGGTATTACCAAGGCATTTGGCTTCATGTTTGTAATCTGATGTAACTGAAGGAGCTGCAGATAACAACTGAAGAGATGTTATTTGCTAGTGTGAGTTGCTCAGCAACTGGAATTATTTGTTTGATGCAATAAATGTTTTCACTTGATGACAGAAAATGCATGAAATCATAAAAAGTTACATATTGACAAATTGGCCTGAGCTGGTTTAGGACACTGTATTTTCCTTTATTTCTCAGTAAAATGCTTGATTTAAATTGCATGCAGTATGCACTTGTTATACTATGATGTGATAGTATGAGTATAAAGATTTTGCTCCCTCTTGTGCTTTAAACAAGAATTACTAAAGAGGTTGTGGTGTAGTGATAACTACTCTGGGGTGTAGGTTTATATAATGTGTTTCATAATTATCAGAATCATATAAAACAGCCACATGATATTTATGTCTTATACTATCGATGCTTTGTGTTTGCAGATGGATGAAGACGAAGAAAGGAGGAAACGGAGACGAGAGAAAAACAAAGTAGCAGCAGCACGATGCCGAAACAAAAAGAAGGAACGGACCGACTTCCTTCAAAGGGTGAGTTCATGACACAGCACTGCATACTAATGAGCAGAAGAAGAGCAGCTAAGGGCAGTAGCCAAGAGTAGCCTGGTTTAAAATGACCTGAGCAGTTGATCTAAGTTCAAGCCCATTCTGAGCCAACACAATCAGGCTAATTCAAGCCTGGTTTAAACAATCTGGATTACTGCACACAAGCTGAATTTAAAGTCATGATGGTCATAACTAAAATGAACCAACCTAAATCGATCCAAGAACTTTGAAGTACTATTTATTTGCTCTGTAGGGTCTGATAATGAAATGTTTCCATTCAGGAATCGGAGCGTCTGGAGATGGTGAACTCAGACCTTAAGGCCCAGATCGAGGAGCTCCGTATGGAGAGGCAGCAGCTAATGGTGATGCTCAATCTCCACCGGCCCACGTGCATCGTCAGAACAGACAGCGTCAAAACACCAGAAAGCGAGGCCAACCCTCTGCTGGAGCAGCTGTCCACTGACACCAAGTGAAACCAGGAGAAACAGGGACACCGCATCCCTGAAGCCCAACCTTGCACCACAGTGGCAGCCATTACAATGAAAATATAACTGGCAATAACATTTCTAAATAAGCACTTGAGCTCCAAGCTGGAGACTTTCGGAGACTCTGCCCAAGGACCTGAGGTTGTGGGGCGTCCTCAGTACTGTTACATGAGCTGGCTCTGTCCATTGGAAGACTGGAAATACCCAGTTTCATCTCTGCATTAAGAGTTGTTGTCAACACTTAATGCGCTGTGCCTAGTTGTTACTTCAACCACCTCTACGTAAAGGGACCAATGTAAACTGTAGAGTACGACTGGAAACAACGCCGAGGAAACACACTAATAATGAATATGGTGCTCTGTTACAAAAGCCCTGAGTTAACTGTGTGGCATTGTTTCAGTGCAGAGGCCCACAAAGGCTTAGTGTCCTGCAGTTTTCCTTTGTATGCTAGTTGAATATACAGGTGTAGAGTTTTTAGGATATAATACTCAATACAAGTACACCAAACTGAGTAGAGTTTTTTTTTGTTTTGTTTTTGTAATGTTGATTTCTATACCCTGCCTTGACGATGGCAGATACCGGTTGATCCGATTTGTGGTGACGCTGGCGTCATGAAAAGCACATATACACAAAAATGTTTACACCCTTGTTTTTGTACTTGTTGTCTGTCCATTATTGTACTTGTTTTATACTGCTTTGTATACATAAACATATATGAAATGCTTGTTAATCACTTGATGTGATTTGTCTCTTCAGTCTTTCCAGTCTGTCTGTCATGTTGCGCTGTCAAACAGCTGTGAAAACAAGCAGAAATCTTTTTCAGCTGAGCAGTATTTCAATGTCTGTTCTGGGCCTGTATCTGCTATGTATGACTCTGTTACCCTGAATAGATTAAATTTTATTTTCTAACTACAAGAAAGATCATGCTTTTTTTCCTCCACTGAAATTAATTAAAGTGATTTTATTTGTTCCAGTCATGACACCAGAAGTACCAAATGACAGAAGTTGTGTAATCATGTTTTCAAACAGCTGAGGCATGTTGCCAAAGTCAGGGATTTACTTCAGTTTGCAAAACTCAGAAAAGGTCATTCATGCTTTTATTTCTTTCAGGCTCCCTTTGTTCAGCACTCAGCAGGGGAAATGTCTCCCATCTATGGAGCTACTGAGTTTTTGACAGGATAGATTTTAAGATATTTCAATAACTACTTTAATGCCACCAAACAGTTTCCTCCGATTATCATGAAACTATAACTTCATTGTAATTGTACTTCCCTTTATGAGTCACATCTTTTGTTTTTACTCGATATGTTAAAAAATTTTGTTCTGTTTCCTCCTGACTTTTGGTAGTCAGCTTTTTACTGAAGGAAGGGCATTTAAGATCCCCACTTCCCTCCTCACACTGACAGACATTTACTTATGGATGGCAAGAACAATTTACCATTATGGGCCCCCTTTTTTTTTTTTTTTTTCATTTCTCACACTCATATTTTCTCCCTGGATGGGGTAAAAACACACTCAGGCAGTCTGATTAACACATTAATAATTATGGGCTTATAGAAACCTGAGCCATTCTAATATTCCTGACAGCAACATAGGGTGGACTAAATAAAAATAGTTTTTTAAAAGAGTAATATAAAATGGAGTGAAATAGACACATAAGAGTAATAAAGCATGTGGGTTGAGTGTGGTGTGTGAAGGCATCACTGACCTGTATCTACCAGCTTTGCCGTAGATACAGTGTGGTGTATGGAAGTATTCATGGTCAACAGCGCCACCTACTGGCCATTTTTGTGAACTGTATTGTACTGTACTCGACTTGATAAATCAAATTGTCCTCACAGGACTGTAAAAGTCATGGATGTATTATATTCATCCATGGTAAAAGTGTAACGATTCGTGTGTCAGGAAATTTAGGAAGGGAAAAACGTAATATCGTATTTACGTACAGCTTTACGTATTGACGCATTTACGTCGACGATTCCAGTGCCAAGCAACTGCATTCTGTTTTTGCGCGGTTAACGGTCATTTATTAATTGATTTATTTTGTCATTTTTACACGGTCACAGAACTGGCTTAGGTAGGCTGTCGTCTTCTTTTACCTTCAACTGTGGAGGTAATTTTACATTCCTGCTAAACGAAGAACTTTAAACTTTTAAATGAGATTTATTTTGGTCCAAATCAAAGGTTACAACATCCGTAGGGACGTTGGGTTGTTCTAACGTAACGTAACTTAGCCCGGAAACCTCATTCACCCTCAGTGTGTGTCTGTCCAGTCTCATACTAGTGTAGGCAATGCCCTCAGCTTTTCATGTTCACACTGCAGTAGGCTATGCTAACTGAAACACTCACCTGTCTCGCTCAGGACTTTGTGCAGGTGTGTTGAAAGAGCTAGGTCTCTAGCTTCTTGTGCGATGATGATGATGGATCAGTTTGAAGAAGTAGAAGCAGTCCAGCAGCCATCTGATCAATCAGCAGCAGTCCAGGAGGGACAGACCCAGGGCCAAGAGCAGGGCAATGGTGAAGACTATGACACTGATCTGGAAACAGACGGTAGGTTAACATGGTCATTCAGTCCAGTAATGATGGATATCCCCTCACCTTCTCAGGGTTTGTCTTTAAAAGCATTGATATAAGTTACCTCCAAAATATCAATAGGTTCATGATAACTTGGTAACTCTAGGCCACATCGTCAAGACTGGTTTTCAATTTCACACTTACATGTACTTTTATATAATTAAATTCCATTCCATGTGGTGTTTACAAGCCAACGAGCAGAAGCCCTGTCTCACTAATGCTGTCCTACTACTCCTTTTTCACTCCAGATGCCACAAATAAGAGAAAGAATTTACCATGTGCAGACATTTACCTGCAGGCCTGCCAGCGGTTAAGAACCACTCCTATTTTCTCCTTCATCCGTCATTTGAATGAAGCCACCGTCAACCTGAACCACTATGGTGTGGGACCTTTGGGCGCCAAAGCTCTGGCCATAGCTCTGCAGGTATGGATGGCCATTCATTCCTCAAATGTGTACAATGATCAGCAAATCCAATGGTTGAGATGTAGAGAGAAATGGTATTTGATATTTACTTCTCCAATGTCAAAAATTTCATTGATTCAGAGTAACCAAGATATCATTAACCTGGAGCTGGAGGACTGCCAGCTGAAGGCACAGGGGGCACGCTATCTGATGGAGATGCTTCAGTCAAATATCACCATCCAGAATCTGGTAACCGTTCTTAATCTATCACATCAGCCCTGGAAGAAATGTCTGTTTACAAGTTTAATACATGGACGCACTTATTATTATTCTTTTTTTTCTTTCTTTTTTAAACATCTATGTATATCACATGTTTTTATCCCAAAAATGACTTAATGTCTTAACTTCAGAATCTTTCCAACAACCAACTGTGCCTAAAAGGAGCGGACGCCGTCTCCAAAATGCTGTCAGACAATTATTACATCAAATCCCTCAAACTCTCAGGTGTCTTTGACCTCTCAAGATTAAAAAAAAAAGCAAATCACTGTAATAAAGTAGAATTTAAGAGTGCTCTAAGTGAACTTTCTGGACTAGTACCTCAATTATTTTCCCTTTATTCCCCCTAGGAAATTATTTTGACGATTCTGCTGCTAAATACTTTGCTGATGCTTTAAAGGTCAGTCTGACCCACTGTATTTATTTGAGCGTCTACATATTTCTCATGTTCATATCAGAATCAAATGGCTGTCATATGTAATTGCACATTAACGTTTTCTGTGTTCTCTTACAGGGTGACTATGTGATCAAAGAACTGGACCTCAGTCACAACAGCTTTGGTAACACAGGAGGAGAACACCTTGGCCAGATGTTGGGTACTGCAGTTCATCTGTTTTGTTTTTTCATTGCAGATACTAATTGAATGAATATACAAAGACTTAATCTTATTAATTCAAAAGTAATCACAGATATTGCCCGTACCTCCAGAAAGCTAAGCAGAAATATACAAAGCCTAGTTTTGTAACGATAACACTAATTCCCACTAAACATTACTTTTCCAGTTGTACATTTACAGTATGTATATAAACAGAATATATGTGTGAGGAGTACTGCAAAAACACCAACACCAAATTTGTTTTCTTTCTCTCTAAGCCACAAATGTAGGTATTGAGGTCCTAAACCTGAGCTGGACTGGTATTCGCATGAATGGTGCAGTGGCTTTGAGTGCTGGGCTCAAGGTAACAAAACAACACACTGGCACACAAACCTGCAGCGTGTGTTTAACAGTCTGTTTCCTATCAAATTGGTGCATCACTCACATTTTTCATACCTCAGGTAAACTCGACTGTGAAGGAGCTGAACCTGTCCGGTAATGGTTTTGGCCACGTGGAGGTAGGGCCACTTGGTCAAGCGCTGAAACAAAACAAAGCTCTGGAGCTGCTGAATCTCAGCTGTAACCGTATATACGACGAGGATGTGCCGCTGCTTTGTCAGGGTCTGGCCATCAATGACACCCTCAGGGTCCTAAAGGTGAGGGGACAGCTGGTATTTTATGTTGCAAGTTTCATCATTATGTTGATCGCAGACTGTGCAAAACATGAAGGTTTTTTCTGGGTGTATATATTTGTTCCAGCTCTCCCACAACCCCATCACAGAAGTTGGAGCTCTGACGCTGCTCCGAACGCTTAAAAATAACACAAAATCAGCAGTGGTGGAGATTGATATTTCTGTGAGTGCAGTAAAATAGTGTAAATAATATAAAAACAAAGCATTATTTTAAGTTATGAAGGTGCCTGTGTATGTATGAGTGCAGACAGTGTATGTGTGTGAGGCCTTTGTGGAGCTGCTGGAGGAAGTCGTTCAGAGGTGTCCTGCTATGAACGTCTGCTACAAGGTCATGCGCTCTGTCACCAGGAACTTATCCGCCCTGCAGATCTTTCAGGTCGGTGGTCTGTAGGAGAGAAATTTGTGGTTGAGTTGGATATGAACAAAATAATTCAGTTATAAAGCTGATGATCAGAAAAAAGAAACTGAAATGTTTCCTAAACTGAAACATGGTCTCTTATAGAAATTCTTAGGAGAGCGAAACGAGAGCATCATGGATTTCTTCCAGGCTTTGGATAAAGAGGGAACCATGAAGGTCTCGACTGCTGCCTTCAGGAAAGCTGTAAAGGTCAGGCTGACTGTTTTTCACACTGCAATGAACAGCATTTACTAAGAAACCAACTGTTCATCTAAGTAACAGTCGGCTGATATGCAATTGTGTGGAGTGTAATGGAGAAAAATGAAGTTTTTTCTGCATACAGGCAGCCAACATACCCCTGGATCAGCGACAGCTTAATTGGTTGGTAAAAAAGTTTGACCAGAAGAGCACAGCCACCATAAAGTACAGGTAAACTTTGAACTAGCATATGTAGGATAATTATAACATATAGCCGATATCCAATATTAACCATGCAAACAAATTATTATTAATTCTTTTGCAGGGCATTAAAGTTAAGTTTGGATTGTAGGAAACTGTAGTTTAGACAAAATAATCTAAACTCAAGACCCATCTCACTGTCTTAGTCAGTGCAGCTTCGTTGTTATGGAGATGTTCTTCTTAGGGTCAAATGAACTACAGTCAAATTACCTTTAAACATTTTTAGAAATTGTGTTGAAGTTCAGATAAATGTCAGATATATTGTATCTCTTTGTTGCAGTGATTTTGCTGAGCTGTCATAGATCCAGACTGACAGGATCCAGGACACACGAGACACTGTCAAGTAATAATATGACATAAATATGATTTTGCAAAACCAGAATATGCTGCATTTTGTTAAACAGCACAATTTTTAAAAAAAATAGTTTTTATGGGGAGGAACTGACATCACAGACCTTGTGGCATTGTGAACAGGTGTTCGGTGTCACCTTACAGCAGCTTCCTGTGACATCAGTGGCTCCCCGGCTCTTCTTCTCCCGCTGTAGTTCTTACCTCAGCCCAATTCTGTCCAGTGTGAATAGTTGAACCTCTGACACCAACCAGCTGCACCCACCTCAGCACTGCCAACTGGGTCTGCAGCTGGGCCACGGGGGTTTTGCGCCTCATTCTCCCCCATCCAAAAATAATCTTCTGGTATGACAACAGAACAAGAGGAGGAAGAAAAAGAGCTGGCACCCATATCAAAGGACCGAGAGGAGAGAAAGAATAGGGCCAGATGCAAGCTAGTTGTTTCGCCACATCGGTTAGCTTTGAATGAAATGGCGTGTAAAGGAAACGGCACGCTTTTGAATATGCATGTGCAGCATTACTTATGCAGGCCCTGCAGAGTGGGATTATTAAGGGTGTGCGGATGAATTGTCTCAAGGTGTGATATCGAACAGAGCAATCTGTTTCAGTCAGGTGGCTCCAGTGGTAACCACAGAGGAGACAATGACATGACGCACCATCTCACCTGCACATGTCCTGTGTACCTATTTGTAAGTGATTTAACACAATAATATTTGGTCATCAGGACCTTTTTAAAACCTTTAAAACATCATATTTCAGTCAGATTCATCAGTTCATATTTTGGGAGAACTGAGCATCACCACTGTCTAATATCTAAAGAGACATAATAAAGAAGTCTAGTCAGGGACAGGTGTTGGGAAACATGTGGAGGGTTAGGTTCGGCTCAAATGAAATTTGATTATTACACAGTAACAGCTGTGAATTAAATTAAAGTCCTTGTTCGGTGAAAACACTTTCTGGTGTAAGAGAAATGTGGTTGTTGAAGAAAACTCACTCCACTAGATCTACCAAATGTGTAAAACTTGAGCTGTAAATATGAAAAATCCCACTTTCCATTTCAGGCATATGGCTTCAGTGGGTTACAGCAGCAGAGAGATTTGATTCTTAGAGTTGACTGACACCCCTCTGTGATGGATAAGATGATGATAAGAACACTTATTATTAGTTGAATATTTGTTGTGAAAATCACATTTCAGAGTTTCAGTAACACAACAAAATCAGTTTCTCAAGTGCAGATAATTAAAAAATTTGACTTTGCCCAATCACAATCATAGATTGACCTTAAAAATCACGACAAACTCTGAGGCGCTCTTCTTTAAAACTTTTTAAAAAGCCTTGTTTGAACTCCGATGAAGGCTTGACGCAGAAAACCATCAGAGTTTGTTGATTTTTTTAGGTCTTACATGACCACGCCATTATAATACAGGCTTTTAATAGTTTTAAAGGAAAGTGTCTTGAAGTTTTTTGTGATAATTCCCTACCCAAAGAGCCCCTAAACATATGCACATATGTGACTGGTCTGATGCATTACTTCTAGTATGCTTGTGTTCATTGCCTCAGGTTTAGACCGTACTAACAATGAAGTAGCATGACACAGTTGTTTTCATAACCATTGGTAATGTTTAAAAAATGTGAGTCATGGATGTGGAAATTGTGCTTTAGTTGTTGAACATCTTCATTTAACTGGAACTAATGAAGCTATTTCATGCTTTTCTGTCAATATCTGAGTCCAGATAGAAAGCACATAAAAATATTCGCTCTACGCCTCTGTGCCTTTGATTTGGTGCATTTGTTGCTGCCATTGTTTGCCACCCATGACTAAAATGATAAATTTGTCCCGGGTCTATTAGTAAAAAAAGAATATGAAATAATTTCATTTGACTTAATCCAAAAGAGGATTTTAGAATAAGATACAAAATACCGGTATGTGCATTTGACAATATGTTTGACGATAAATGAAGAGCACTTTTCAAACTTAATAGGGTGCACTTAACTTTTTTTAAAGCAAAACTGTTTGAGGATAAAAATATAAATGGCACATTTAAATACGCTAATTGTATCAATGTCATTATATGAAGAACTGAATTTTAGTCCAATTGGAAAAACACAGAAAAAAATAACAGAATAATTTAGGTAAATTATCTCTCTGATGTGGCTAAATGAAAACAAACAGCTAGCTGCCAATTTCTAATGGGCCATCTTTCATGTGAATGGACACAAAGACTTGAAAACCCACATCTTATTGAGCAGTCCAATTGGAAATTCACAGATTTGGCCAAATTTTGAAGACGAAACAAAAACCTGCCAACAAACCCTTCAGATATCTATGCACCCACTGGCACACGCTGCCAATTAACATGATCTCGAAAGCGCTAATGGAATCTTGAGCGGTAATAAAAGTAAATAATTAAATTAAAGGAACCCTTGTGTCATTGTTTGCTGTATTCAGGCCCATTAGGACCTCCAGTATTCTCATGGTAATCTAATATTTTGGGTTTTTTGTGTTCTCATAATGAATTCTGTGTTTTTCCTCCAAACAGTGTTGCTCAGACATTTGTGTAGGTGCTGGCAGAGAAACAAAGACGTACATTAGGACCCATTGTCCCCTGTGATTATTAAAGTAAACAGAAATACTGAAGGGGTATCATACACAGCTGCACACACTTGAGCCTGTGTTTGTGAAGTGGGAGAAAGGGCCAAGCAACCCTTAAGACTTTGTCAGAGATGATCCCATTATTTGGAGCTTCTCAAGAGCCGAGATGTAGTGCCGGCTAATGAGGCTTTGAAGATCAGTCTCTGGCGTAGAATTCATCTGCAGCAGAGAGTTTCGGAGCAAAATAGACTTGGCACGAGATAAAATGCTTCGGCCAAGATCACGAAGGCAGCCGCTAAGACGTTCCCTGTGTGCTTTTATTTTGCCGTGGTCAGATTTCTGATTTTCTTTTTTAAAAAGGATAAGGGTCTGTTTTTAGGAGATGAAAGCTAAAGTGTAATGTGCAGCATCTACATACCTGGCACTACATGAATCACGATAGGGCTGCAAATAATTAAGAAATCCGATTATTGACTGATTGGGGCAACTATAGGAAGTAGTCAAAAATGCCCATCACAGCTTTCAGGAGGCGGATGTGACATCTTGTCTTGTTTTGCCCAAACAGTTGAAAACTCAAATATTATATTTTCTATCACACAGAAACTTAAATACATTTTTTTTGCTTAAAACCTCTATAAAATAGTTAAACTACTATTATCAAAATAGTTGCAGATTAATGGATTAATCTACTGACAGAGACTTAAACCGACTAATTGTCAGGCTGGAGATAGTGTGGGTTTGTAAAGGAAATGTACAAGACAAGTTTCAGTACATAAAACTCTTTGAGATGTTTAATGTTTAAAATTGATTCTTTAAATAGATACAAGTATTTTATATATATATATATAGGATAGCACAATGAAAATTCCAACAATGGAGCTTAACATAAAAACCTGCTGCCAAATTGTGCGTTTTGAACATATTCCCCAACATAACTGCCCAGAAACTAACATACTATATGTTAAAAAACAAAGTGTCTTGATTTGTACGCTTTCTGCTGATTAGCCATGATTTCATTTGTGTCTTTTTAACCAGTATTTTTAGATGTGAACACTTTAAACCAAAAATCACATGCTCATCAGACAGTCGACTTGGGTTTAAAGGCATGGCACTGACACGCATGTGTTCCATACAAAGATCTGGCTTCCTGTTCGCTGAGCCCTTTTTTCCAGACTGTAGCCAGTAACGATGACCAGCAGCAAACCAAATGAAATCTCTCAGTTCTATGTTAACATTAAAACATCTTGAACTCATTTGACTGAGCTCTGTTCTGGAAAAAGTGGCTCATGAGCACCAACTAACAAGCAGGGGAGAAGGTCTTGCAGCCAACTGTTGCCTGGAAAAGCCATTTGTATTTCATGATTACTGTGACAAGGATGCAGCGAGTGTTTATCTACCGTTTCGTGTCCTTCTGAAGAGCACATGCTTGGAATAAAAACACCCATATGCGAGTTGTCCTCAACATTTTCTGACTGTGTATGTGATTCTCTTTGCTTAATCCAAATGTTTGGCTATTGGATTTAGACAGGCAGAGGATGTTGAGCAATCTTTTTGCTTTTTTGATTTCATAAAGGCTGATGCTTCAAATAACTCTCTACAGATAGCACAACACGTTTAAGCTCCATGTGAGTGTTGGAAAACATCCTCAGTATCCTCCTGCTCTGTGCTTGAACAGATATAAAGACATCAACAGTTGTGTGAGTGGTTCTGTGCAACTTGTGCGTGTTTTTTGTTGTGTTGTGGAGTTCATTTTACGCAGCTGAGCTATATAATATATAGACATATTACATGTCCAGAAGCAGAACTCGTGGATCTTCAACCACAGCTTTTATCTTGCGTAAGAAAGTGACTGCTTCTCTACCGTCAACGAGTCGGTGGTCGTATGTCAGTGCCACATACATCATGGGCCGGATCTCAACCTGCACAAAGCACAAAGCAGTTTATTTAACCACATGAACTCCTCACGGTTTTCCTACTCACACAACATCTGTATTTATGGCCACATAATTTCTCACCTTGCCATTTATGGCCACAGGTCGGTCGAAGATGCCATGCATGCCCAGAATGGCAGACTGGGGAGGGTTGATGATGGGTGTACCAAACATGGAGCCAAACACACCACCATTGCTGATGGTGAAGGTGCCGCCATCCATATCTTCAACAGCAAGCTCATTGTTGCGAGCCTGAGGTGCACAACACGCAAGATTTACAGGTTAAATTTTATAGATACTGATTTGAGTCTAGGTCGTGTGGCATTGTTTAAGATTTAAAGGTCCAGTGTGTAATATTTGTCAAGGTTTATTGGCAAAATCTGAATATACTACCAATGAATATATTTGTATAAGTATATAATTGCTATAAAATAAAATCTGTTTGGTTTTCATAGCATTATAATTCTTCTTTTATAGATACATATAGCAAGGGTCTTGCTTAGAGAGTGTCACCATCTTGCGTCGCCCTGTTTGTACAGAATGGATCCAGCCAACCAGAGAGCACGTTTCACGTTCATAAATAAACAACAGAATTATTTAATAGATAAATAATAGAATCAGAATGCTAGATGTCACTGTTGTACCCTCATTTTACACACTGGAGCTTTAAAAAGAACACTTGTGTATTCCTTTTTTCTGTTTACCTTTTGTCCCAGTGCATTAATGGCTTTCTCAATGTCAGTGAAGTTCATGGTCTCAACATTGCGGATCACTGGCACAACAAGCCCCTGCAGAAATGACAAAAACGTCAATCATATGCTATAAAGCAACATTTTCTGCACAAAAACGTTCAGTCTACCAGAGTCAAAAGTCTTACCTTTGGAGTTGCCACGGCGACACTGATGTCCACATAATCCCTGTAGATGATCTCTTTGGTTGTGTCATCGATAACTAATAAAAACATCGTGAGAGTAAGGTTTATTTAAAAAATATATACAATATTTGGCTTTTTATACACTGGAGACAGGTCAGTGTTGTCTTTACCAGCATTGACAGCAGGTTGGTCAGTCAGGGCGTGAGCTGCAGCCTTCACAAACGCTGACATAAAACCAAGTTTGATGTTGTGCTTCTTCAGGAAAGCATCCTTATGGAGTTTCCTCATGTCCGCGATGTTGCTAAAGATGATGGCATGTTTATGATTTTTTGGCGAGGAAACAGCTTAATAAAATAGTCAAATAGATCCTAAGATTACAAGTGACTCTGGTGTGCAAGTAGTTCTGCTATGAAAAGTCAGGAAAGGTAATTGTTGTGTTTTTAATCCTGACTGTGCGGGGTTGTAAATATGATGAGTAATCACCGAATCTCACCTCATGTCCACCTCATTGAAAGTGGTCAGCATGGCGCAGGTGTTCTGAGCCTCCTTCAGCCTCTGGGCGATCCTCAGCCTCATTCGGTTCATCTTCACCTGGTCAGTGGGAGAACAACAGGCTGTGTGAACCATCTCCTTTATCTTGCTGGTAGGCCATGACAAAAAACTTCACTACTTCCAATTTCTGTTACCCTGTTTTCTCCTCTGGCTCCTGCTGCTGGAGGAGCCGCTGCTGGAGCTGCAGGAGTGGCCTTGACGGCAGCAACTACACAAGTAGAAAGACGGAAAACTGTTTCAGACACAGCTATAAAGATCTTGTAAGAAAATATATAAAGGCAACCTGCGGAAGGGGATACATACCAGGTTTGGCTGGGGCGGCCTGTGGTGCCACTGGAGGCATGGCTGCGGGGGTCGCAGCTGGAGTAGGTGGAGGTGGAGGAGGAGGAGCTGCAGCCGGTGCCTCTGCAGCCGGAGTGGGAGCAGCTTTAGCAGCAACAGCTGAGGAGACAAAAAGAAAATAACAGCACTTTGAATACATGTTGCTTCTGTGCATTCATAGTGCTCCCTCATTACATTTTCAATTTTAAGTCTTTGTCCGTTTAGATTAGTTTACAATACACAGTTACGGTACAGTTCTACATGAACAATGTGGTGAAAAGCATAGCCTGTCTTTGCTTCGCCAAAGTATTACATTGAACTATTCTTGGATTGTAAAAAATATTTAAAATCATAACAGCGTTCTTGTTCTCATTGTATTTCATGAAGGTGAGCAACAGCTGTTGTGTTAAGACAGCACTCTACACTCTAAAATGTACTTAAATAAAAAAGTCTGTCTGTACAATGAACAATCAAATATTGTATTGTTTTTGTGGAGCGACTAACTGGCAGATAAACAAGAACCAGGACAGAAAAAACCTTTAACAACCCCAAGTTCTTCCAATTTATTATACGTGATTAAATGATAAATGACATTAGACTACACACCTCCTTTCCGGAGTTTGAAGAGCGGCGTTCCTCCTTCTACTTTCCCTCCGTCGGGTACCAGCAGCTCCTCAATTACACCGGCTGCTGGAGCCGGGACTTGTACTGAGGTCTGGAAATAGAATATACGCATGATTTGCTAAGATTTTTCTTATCCTAAATAAAATGAAATATATACACCATATATATATATATATATATATATATATATATGTAAGTGAAAAATTAAATCATGCAAATTATTCTAGTTTTTTGCTCATACCTTGTCAGTCTCAATTTCACACACCACCTCATCTTCTGTCACCGAGTCACCAACAGCTGAAGGAAAAACAAAGAAAGAACATTTTTACTTTCAATATTTGACTCACTGATGATACAAAAAAATACAACACCTGTGAAATTCTGGTTACTACAGTATTGTGCATTCACAAGTACCAACCTTTCTCCCACCTCACATCTCCCTCTGTAACAGATTCAGCAAATGCAGGAGTTTTGACTGTGACGACTTCATCCCCTGCACAAACACAAAAACAATAGTTACTATGAGTTGAACACTGAGCAGTGAGTTGAGTTCAGCAGAAAATGTTGAGACCCGCTGCAGTACATACTGTGAACAGCAGATGTCTTGAAGTATCTGATGTGGAAGACATTGGCTGACGATGGAAATTCACATCTAAATGTCAAGAAAACAGACTATTACTTTTATTTCTGGACTAACACAATCCAACAAATTACTTTGGATGAAATTAATTATATTCCTGCTAAATAATATTTGACTTTTTGATGTTTAGTCCACAAATGGTGAAAATGCTCATTCCAATCACATTATGTTTTCATAACACTCATTTCACGAACCGAAAAGCAGCAAATGCACACACTAGAAAAATGAACTGATAGTGTTATACAGTGGTATATTAACTTTGTTCACAAGCACACAAAATGATTTATCTTTAGCAATTTCACATTTAGCACAAATTTCAAGTTTACTGAAGGACAATCGAAGGTGAACATGAACACAGGAGGGAGCACTTACGGCTGAGAATTCCTGTAAACTAGCCGGCTGCAGACGGAGACGCCTTAAAAGGTGGAAAAAGAAAAGAGAGAAACAAGAAAGAAGATCAACAAACGCTGCTTCTGCTCTGCCTGGCACATGAGATGTGAGTGCAGTTAACCACTTGTGGGCTCCTCAGGCATCTCAGCCATTCAATGAGCATTACTCATTCTGCTTTGAATGACCCACTCGTAGCGCTTGTTTATTCATGAGCAACAGAATGAAGACAGCTGTCTTACATGTTGAATCACTGTTGATGCTCTCAAATACAGCCCAAGCACTGGTTTATGTATGCAAGTGTGGAAGCATATTTACCTGATACACTTTGTCGGACCAGCACATTGTTGGCCTGAACAGATAAAAAAAAAACAAGATTTATTTATTAAGATGTTTTTGGATGATGCACATGATTCAGAAATATCTATCTATCCGTCTTTAGATCAATTCCCCTGCGCCGACATAAACACATTAAAACTACATCGCAAAGGTGCAGCTGAATGTTTTGAGCCTACTTAATCTGCCGTGGCACTGTGTTTGATTGTAAACAGACAAGCCTAAGCTGTAAGTCTCCTAAAGAGATTCACCAGTGATCACAGATGCGTGAGCACTGAGCACACACAAAAACCTCTAAGTCTGCTTTACATGCACTTCATGGGGTTTTCTGCTGGGTTATATTAGCAGAGAGAAGTATAGTATATAAGTGCATAATGCAATCATGGATGTGTGTTGTTGTCTTTCAATTATGTATATAATAATGTGTATAGAATGCGTTACCTTTTTTATATGTGGTATTTTATTGTTGCTGTCTTTTTTATATGATGCCTTTTAACATTAGGCAGAGGGTCTACCGATGGAAATTAGGGTTTTAGCTAACTCGGGTACATTTACATTTGTTTTTACAATGTTTTATTAATACTAATAATCATTAGTTCACTGTCCCTTTTAAAATAATCTAATAAATGAAATGATCATGAAGAGCAATGAATGATCTCAGTACATCTAAATAACACACAACACTAGTTACAGGTCATGTGCATTACTTATTGTATATATGTAGGGAGAGACATCCACAATACGAACAACTCTGAAAAACCTCACTTTTCTTCTTAATGGGAAGAACATAAAAAATGTAGCTTTGTAGCTTTAACTTTGAGTTGAAACACTGGATTTTCCAATGTTGGTATGGTTAACTGTGCTGTTTTGCTGTATGTGATGAGTCATGTGTGAAGTTATTTTGAAGGCTGGGCCTCTAGTTCTGGCTGAGGTTTGTCAAAGGGGATAAGAAGACAGGGTGGAGTTTGGACCAAATCATCAGCAGGATACTAGAGCAGACATGTTTGTGCAAACATGCAGCTATTGAACTGGTACTCTAGTGCTGATAATGCACCATAAAAACCACTCGATCCTCTTGCATTAACTTTTTAAAATGTATTTCACTCAACAACCTCCCTGCCAAGACTCAAGATGAATTCTTATAAAAACTATTTTTTCTTTGAATTCTTTAAAAACTCTTTAGTGCCATTACACGGACAGACAAATGAATAAGAAAGTAATGCAGCGACACCTGCCTTGCAAGAAATTCTTGCTTCTGTAATCCAACCTTCTCCATCTACAACTGCTAAACTTGTTTGGTCCATGGATTTAAAGTGGTTTAAAGCAAACCAAACGCAAAAAAGACATTCATTGGTTCAAGTTCCTCAAAATAATCCAATAGACAGGCCTAATGAAAATAATCATAAACTACCACCCCTGTAGTCTAATACAGCCAACTTTAATTTTAATTTCACATAGGCCAGTTTTCAATTTATGAGGCAACAAACTGTGATATTATTCAGTTGCACAGCATTTTACTGACAGGTGTTACTACTATTTTGCCTACCTAGTAACTCTCACTTACCCGTTAATTGAATTCAAAAGCATGACTGACTGAAGCCTCTAAAATGATAATGAGAAGTTCAATCAGCAGGTCTAACAACTCTGACTTCAATCTATATAATAAAATCAGCAACATGAGCTACCAATTAAACCAAAATGACGTTGCAACGCAAAAACCCCATGAAATAAGTATTTAGCCTACAACAGAGCTGTTGGATCACACTGCAGTAGTATCGACCCAGTGCACTGATAGTTGGGTGTATATCTGCTGTCAATGATCAGCTGGCAACACAAGACCCAGGGAGACACAAGTCATAACTTTGGTGATCGTGTTTCAGTTTCACTACCTGCTCACTGACAAACCGGTGAGGGCAAAGCCATGATGTCTCCTCACTGCACTGACATGTCTACAACATGACACGGGCTATTTCTGTCTTCAACCACACGAAACCACAATAACATACTAACATTAGCCTGGCACACCGGGGCGTGTCCTGTTGTACCAGCGAAACACAAAATAATACAGAAAACAATTATTAGAGCTCGTTAACAGAGGTTGTAACGCTACTCTATTAGCGTGTTAGCTAGCTAGTTTAATGCAACATGCTAGATAAAGATAATAATAAACGCGGTTTTTGACAAATGCATTCAAATGCAACTAAAATAACATTTCCAATGGTTAGGTAGTTATAATGGGGACTTCTGTCAGCTTCCTGGACAGCCTGTGCTGCCCCTGAAGCTGTCTCTGTCTGTCTGCCCTTGGTAGCTGCTGAGGCCCACACAAGCTAACGTCTGCGGTCGGCTAGCAACCACCCAGCTGTCCATTATTAACACTTTTTTTATTTTTTTACTTACACTTTATTATTACACTAAAGGTTTACAAACCTACCTGACTCACCGCTGACAGGGAGCGGCCCAGAGTCCGGTACACACAGCAGGACCGTGATAACATAGCGATAGCTGCTGGCGGCTGCTGCTGCTGGTGTGAGTGTGTGTTGTTTGACAGCCGCTGTTGGTGTGTGAGCCGCGGCCGGCGAGGGAGGGTGGAACCACCGGGAGGAACCACTGCTGCTAGGCGGGAGGGGGGAGAGGGGAAAGCGGAGATGGCGGGGGAGTCGATAAAAACGAAATAGAGACTATACTGTAATGTAGAACATGATAATTATTATAAATAGGTTGAAATAAAAGGGATTTTCCACATGATGAAGATAATAAAAATGTACTCGCTAATAACAGGACTGTACCATTACCTGCTTAAGGAGAGTAGTCGAAGTCTTTCAAGCAAACTTGTACATGCACAACCAAAGCCCTTCTAGGCTCTGGCACAACCCACAGTTAATTCAATGAGTCAACAGTAGGTTTCAAGTGTTGTAATTATGATGTTATTATGAGGCAGGCAGGTAGGGATGGGATAGGTTGCCATGTTTGACCACACCTCCTGGCTTCTGAAGTGGCTCTTCTCTGGATCAGTACAAATAACAGGAGTCATTTCTCCTCCTACAAGATGCAGACCTGCAGCCTCATCTGGTCCTGACCTGCAGGCAACAGGTACGTGAGTCTTTTAAACTACAGCTAGTTTCTGTGATATCTCAGTTAGCCTGCATGTTATAGGTATCATGCAACTACGGTTTTAATTTTGAATAGAAAATAAAGTCAATCAGAAATTGTATCACTGAAAAAAAAAATGCAAGTGAGAAACTTTCAATCTGGTTTTTAGTGAAAAACATCCTTAGCTGTGCTATAATCTGCTACATATAATACATCAAATGATCAAATCACATTTAAAAATATAGGCTATATTTTTTCAGAAGCAGTATTTCAAATTGTTTGTTTAATTCACTTAAACAGAAGAGGTATGATATTCATTTTATTATAAACTAGGCTACTATATTTATTTGAAAAGCAATTCAGATCTTTGTGCAATAAAAAGGTAGCTGACCCCTGTTAATGTGACAGTTACAAGAATTCCAGGAAGAATTGTAATTTCTAATTTCTGCATTATATAATTAATTATAGTGTTTTTTCCCACTGTTGTCTTTTTAATCCAGGAAGCATGAATCTGAATGCCTGGAGTAAAAGCATGTATTCCACTAGCAACATTTGTCTTGATGGCTGCACTGCCGAGCACCTCTCCTCCTTCCAACCTGACCCTGTGCCGTCAAATTTAGATGCATCAGGCGTCTCTATTCATATAGACACTAACACGAAAATACCACCAGAGAGTGATTATTACAGCAGCAATGAAGCTGGTTCAGGTTTGATCTGTCCCAGCCGACCAGAGCTGGATCCACCCGGAGACGGCACCTCAAGACGGCACCCATCTCCTGCATCCAGTTCTTGTGGTCATAATGACTGGAACCTGAGCAGTGGCCACCAAGCAAAACGAGCCAGGGTAGAAAATATCATCAAAGGCATGACCAGCTCTCCTGGTGCACACTGTTCAGATGTGATGACAAATCAGAACGATGAGACGGACTGCATGCAGGGAAATGAGAGGATTCATCGGGAGCACATGGAAAGAAGTGGACCTGGTGGCACAGGTCACGGCCAGGCAGCGATCAAGCAGCTTGAGAGTCAGCAGCAGCACCTCCGACAGCTCAGAGCTAAGTTTAACTATGTGAATGAAGTAAGTGAAGCCACAGACGGCAACACGAAGGAGAAATATCCCACCTGTGCTGAATCTCCTGATACATCTCCAACTAATGCATTTACAGATTCATACGGTGAGTTTGAGAGCAGCTCAGGTAGAAAATATCAAGGCTGGAAGAAGGTAAAGCTGATGAACTACTTCCAAACCAAACCTGAGAGAATAAAATTAATGTCAGATGTGTTAAAGTATGAACTTTCCAGAGCTGTCAGTAGAAGTGTTGACTCCGTCTTTAAAAGCATGCCACTTCTACAGGCATCACTAAACAATGAAGGGAACACGGACACTGATATCCCTTTGCAGTCCATAGTGTGTGATGATAAAAAATTGAGACTTTCATGTTGCAGGAATGCAGAGGTCCCAGATGTTCAAACTGAAGCTCTGTCCCTGGTCGTGCAAAAGCCTCGACTGGACCAGTTGATCCTGCAGTCCAGATCTAGAGCTCCCCATCGCCCCAAACCCCAGGTCCCCTTCAGTCCTGACCTCGCTCTACACGAAGACCGTCGGCCGCCACAGACAAATCAAAGCTCTCCCCACCAACACGGCCTGAGATGCCTGCAGGACAGATGCTCTGATGTCGGCCAGGCGAAGTTTGAGATGTTAGACACACGTTGGAATTCAGTCAAGGTCAGGTCGAAGGTCAACTCCAGATCGGTGAGAAGCCCACAGACTCACACAGTGTCTGTGGATCCCATGCTTTTAGAAAGCCTGTGCCTCCCCCACGTCAAGATCGAGTCTGATTCCCTGGTGAGGAACAACCTGTACATGCTGAACGTATCCTTTCTAATAATAGTAACATCCAATATTTCTTTCCTTATTGTGACCTCTGAATCGGCTGATACTTTAGATACAAGTAATAATTCTTCCTCTGCTGATTTTAGGTTAAAATAAAAACTCATTCTGTGTCATAAACCTTGTCAACACTCAGGGATGTGCTTAAAAAAGACTTAGTCAATTTGACCTTTTTTTAAGAAAACAGGAACTTTCGCACCTTAGAGAATCCGATGAGTTTTCTCCTTGATCCCGGAGACTGTGAAGAAAGCGGCCGTCTTTCCACCTTGACCTGAGCCATAATGATTTCTTGGAGAGAAAATGTTTCCAGGCTCATCAACAAAGAAAAACCAGGCTGTTTAGTTATGTTTAATATGTGTGTGTATTTCATCCTTAACACTTGTATGTTTTAGGAGGGTCTGACCACAAACCACCTTAAGAAAGCAAAGCTTATGTTCTTCTACACTCGCTACCCGAGCTCACTGGTACTGAAGATGTGTTTCCATGACGTGCAGGTAGGAAAATACTTGCAGTGTTCAACACAGGTAAAACTTCTTCCACATGATGGTATCAATTAAGAATAGATTCTCAATGACTAGAGACATGACTTAGTTTTACTAAAAGAATACAGATGTATAACATTAATCAAGATCTCACTCTGGAAAGTTTCTGGAATTTGTATTTTAGCAGGCATAATGGTATTTCTTTTAAAAATAAAAAAAAGACTTTTACCCTTAAATCAAAAATTGATTTCTAACCAATTTTGTTTTTGCAGGATGCAACAACACAAACAGAATGAAAAAACAATCAAGTCCATTATTTTAATATTTTATTTGTCAACACCATTATAATATTCAGGCAATAAACGTCACTACTGGATTTCTAGACAAAATGTGCAACAGTGAGAACAGAAGATAAAAATATATTCAGTTTTATTTAATTCATTTCATAAAATCATTTCTTTTCTTTCATTACCAACAGATTTTAATAATCTCCTTATTTCATCAGCTCACTTACCTGCTGTCCGTGTCGTCCTCAGTTCACACGCTGCATCACCTCTCAGCTCATCAAGTGGTTCAGTAACTTCAGGGAGTTCTACTACATCCAGATGGAGAAGTTCGCCCGTCATGCCCTCGTGGAGGGAGTGGCCGATGTGAGACGTCTGACTGTGGGGAGAGAATCAGAACTTTTCAGAGCTCTCAACATGCACTACAACAAAGCCAACGACTTCCAGGTGAGTCACACCTGTACAACAAACGGGGATTCATATTGTTTTGAATGTAACCATTATTATTAGCCTCTAGAGAGGTCATTTTATTTATCATGTGCCATCCATCATGATTTACTTGTGTGTTCCACTTCATATTTAATATTTCCCGGTAGAGTCTCACACTCCACATTTTCCGATCAATCCACTTCACCACATCTCCTCATTTCTCTCCGATACGTATTTTAATGGGGACATAAGGTGTACAAGATGTATTTAAGATACCCATGAAATAGTGAACTACTTTCATAATTTCTGTTATGTGATGCAAGTGTAGAGATAAACAAAAAAAAGTAATGGTGCTTCAACATAATCAGAAATCCTGCATGCATCCTACATCAGGTATTAACATTTGCATAACTCCAAGATGATGCATAAACCACAGAAGTAGGTCATTTTTGAAATATATTTAAATTCAAACATATTGTAACATGATACAAGTCGCAGTACCCAACAGCATAGCAACTATTATCTGAATTATACCAAACAAGTAGGAAAAGAAATTTCAAAACTGGGTGATAAAGATTCATTTATGGGTTTTCTGCTTCATTAAATAGGTGACAAGAGGAGACTGAATTTAGAGAAGGGTGATTTTAGAATTAGGGTGCCTCCGATCTCATCTACTTCTTTAACTATCATATAATATTAGGAGAAAAATACCTTTCACGTTCTTTCCAGGCATCAAATAATAATAATTCAAATAATTTGAACACCAAGCAGAAAACAGCCCCGTCCCTTCGTATTTATCAGACGACGTATCATTAACAGTAAGGACCAAACACATTATGGATAAATGCTCTACAGCTGGTAAGTCAACATGTTAATTAATCACATATTAGTATGGTGACGTGTCTAACTGAAACCAATACAAAGGTTCTGTCATAAAGTCCATTTTTATGATACCCCTTTGTTGACACTGTCATAAACTGAGTTGATTAATGAATCAATGTCATTAACAAGGCTTACAGGCTGTAATGGATGATTCAGCCTTTCAGCTATAGAGGCATACTGTAAAGTTTGTCACTGAGTAGCATTGTTTGAGATTAACAGTAAAAATGAGTGCATGAGTGTCTCTGAGACATTAAATAATATTTTTTTTTATACATATGGAAATTAGAAACATCATGTATTGTAATCAGTGATCAAAACTGCACTTAAATGCGACCCTGGTGCATGTAAACTAAGTTCTATGAGTTGAGTTTACATGGGATTTAGGAGGGCATCACTTTTGGCCATAGCTTACCAAGTGAAATTTAAAAATAAATGAAAGACTAAATTAATACCACCATTTTATTGGCCTAAGTATGAACATGTAATAGAACAGCAGTAGGGACACCATGGCTGCGAAATGTTTTTCCTTTAGCCCCCAGCACTACACAATATAACTGTAACGGGTAATGAATTAATTGTGTTATTTAAATTGGACCCAAGGAAGCACCTGAAAATTAATAAACAAACTGACGACAATCTCACATTTATTGCTTTGACAGCCTGTACGTAAAAATATTTTATAACTACCATTACTGAAAAGTTACTAATTTAAACTTGTAAAACACTGTGGATTTAATGTGTGGTTTGGCTCATTGTGAAACTTCAGAGGTCCAAAAATGAAAATATGCCAAGAGGATCAATGAAAAAAATAAAGAACTTAAAGTTAGTTGTTAAAGCATCACCAGAGAAACTGAAGCTTTATCTGTTTTAAGAGACCAGTGTCAAAAACCAGGACAGCAGCAGGTACAAAGGACGGAGAGAGGACAGGAAGGTTAGAGTGAAATGCTCTTGAGTGTATAAAGTCCCTCTTCCGCCAATGTGCACTGAGTAAAAAGGATTTTTCAATTCAGTGCATGTTTCAAGTTTTACATGACATAATCATCATCAAAGTCATATCAGATTAGTTTTTATACCATTTACATCCCTGTCAGGTATCAGCTAAAACGGATCACACTGATGAAGACACCCAGCAGTGATGCTGTGTTCATGTGCGAGCTGGAGCTGAAATCAAACATGCATGTCCGATATAGTGAACACAGAGGCCGTTGCTCTTTGTTTCAATCCAGTTTTCCGCTATTCGACTTAAAGGGATAGTTCACCCAAAATTCAAATTTCACTCATTATCTACTCACCCTCATGTCGACTAAGAGCTGTGAGAATTTTCAGAGTCCTCCGTGCCTTCTCTGAGTTACAGGGGGGGGGGGGGGGGGTCCGCGCAGCAGTATTTGTCCATATAATGGTTGTGAATGGATACCACTTTTCTTCGCCCAAAAAGACACACCAAAAAACATCCAAATACCTCCATACTGCTCGTCTGTAATGTCCTTGTATTGAAGCCCCGACATGAGAAATTGTTCCACCGTAAGAGCAGTGAACTGAGACACTGGGAGCTTCAGCTACAAACAAGCTTAAAATATAGACTTATTTAAAGCAGAAGTAAGCGATCCGGTCGTTTTGGCTAACTTCTTGTCAGCCGATGGAGTTAGCAGTCCCCGCCCTCGTCCCTACGTCACCACATTCACGCGCATCCCTTGGCTGCACACACAGAGAGGACCGCCCCTTTATGCCGTTCTCTCTCCTCATTGGATAAAGGTTGTAGGATACAAGGAAAGTTTTCTCCTCGGCTTACAGCGGAGCAGAGTGACTGACAGACCTGTGTTTCAGACCAAACACTCATATAAGTGATTGCCGTCGGAAGATATAACTATTTAAGACTTATATTAACACAAACATTCCGCTTACTTCTGCTTTAATTTTTTTTCGGAACAATTCACAATCATGTCGGGGCTTCAATACAAGAGGGACATTACAGACGAGCAGTATGGAGGTATTTGGATGTTTTTTGGTGTGTCTTTTTGGACGAAGAAAAGTGGTATCCATTCACAACCATTATATGGACAAATACTGCTGCGCGGACCCCCCCGTAACTCCGAGAAGCCACGGAGGACTCTGAAAATTCTCACAGCTCTTAGTTGACATGAGGGTGAGTAGATAATGAGTGAAATTTGAATTTTGGGTGAACTATCCCTTTAAACTGTGGATCCTCTGAAAACATGTGTGGCTGTGACTGGAGACAAGTCTGTTGTTTGAATGCGTGACATTCTGTATTTGCGTTATGTTTAAACACGGCTGGACTGGAAACAAAAGCACCAACATGGACACACAAAGCCCATAAAGGGTAAATGCTCATTACATAGCCACCAAGGCAACATTATCTCATGTGTTAAGCTGGTATCCTGAGATAAGGTTGCCTGTTAGATGCATCAAGCCTCTAGATTCCTCTTTGATGAAACTTATGAATCTATATTTAACCAATATGTTATCAATGCTACTAAAATTGGAAGAAGAAAACAAATATACCAGTGAAAATCCATCATTGAGCAGGTAAGAAAAATGTATAGGTTTAAATTAATTAAAATCACCAAAAAGGTCCTGCAGTTCTAAAAAAAAGAAAACAAACTATGAAGTATAAACGAAATAGAGGGTTCATCCTCTGGGAAGCAAGAATGCAACAAAGTGCTCATTTTTGACAAAATGGTGGTGAAGCAGTTTAATTGCCAATGCCAATACAGTTTACGATTCTTCATCAATGGTGATCAGCTGAGAGGAAGACGATTCCATTGGTTTGGACAATTTGGAATAGATTCTTACAACTCCCATCTGTGGTCACAGTTACTGAAAACATCACAAATCATCCTCTGAGGACAATGAATATCTGGACAACAGTCCACAGGAATGAGGCTGGTGATTGTTAAGTGGAGAAACATTGAGAAAAGCAGAGGCAGATGTGTGTACTGTTCTTGAAATTAGCTATTGATCATTTCTACTGATTAAATCTTTTTCCCCAATTACTCAAGGTCCTCTCCACTTGTTACTTACCTTGATTTGACAGACCCAAGCTAGATTATCTCGAAAACAATGTAAATCTACAATACAATACACACACACAAAAAGAACTTAGGGTATGTGTACATTTGTTTGTTTTTAATCCTGTAATTTCCATTCACAGGTTCCTGACAGGTTCCTTGAGGTTGCTGAGATTACACTGAGAGAATTTTACATTGCCATTTCGATGGGCAAAGATCGCGATCCATCCTGGAAGAAAGCGATCTACAAGGTGATCTGTAAACTGGACAGTGACATACCAGCTGAATTCAAAAGTCACCACTCTGGATAAAAGCCAACCTGGAGACAGAGGGTACTGTAACAATGTGGACTAACTCTTGAAGAATTTGAGGAGTTCATGTTTTATTTCAGACAAACATTGTAAATCAGATTATCAGGTAAGTAGAGTCCATGCCTGCACATCCAGTCTCCATGTGAGAGGCAGACTGATGGCAGAGTTTGTAATTCACTGTATCTGTGTTTGCTTCAGGTATCACCTTACGTTATTGTTGCATCATTGGGTTAATTTGACATATGTATTTTGCTATATCAGCCATATTCTATAGCAACAATACATATATTTTTCTGTTTTTGTCTTTAATAAGAACAAAAAAAGGTCCAAACTGTAAGAGAGAAAATGTTTAATATTCAGCAGTTGGTTATAGCATGTATGTACAGGGTATATAAAACAAATCTAACATTAATGCTAAAAATGAATCAGTGAATTATGTTTCACCCACCCCTTACAGTCTTCAAAAATACAAGTATTGATTTCTGTCTTCCATACTTACCAAATGGATCCATCCATCCACTTTCCAAGTCATAGTGTAGTTGGCCATCAATGGACAATACAAGCTCACTTCATCAGCAGCGCTGTGGTTTCCACTCGCAACTGATCCTAGCTTGGGTCTTCAATGGTGATGCTCCAAATGAAAATTATTCCATGCGCGAAAATACTGGATTCTCTGGTTCAAGTGTGAAGTTTGTGGATGTGAAACGTGAATACATCTGCATATATTGCCACATATTAACATTAACCATTATAATCATACTCAGTTGGACTGAATCTGATTTATTTTAATATTATCCCATGTGCTCACAGGCATTTGTATTGATCAGAGTTCCTTAGAAAACTCATGTGGGGTAAGACAAACCCATATATCTGAACATACCTCTGTAAATTTTAAATTAATCATGTTAAGCAATCACAGATATTATATATAAACCAGGCTCTTTCGCATGGAGATAGTCCAGATAAATTTAGTCACTTGTTTTGAGTCTGCTTAAAAATGTAACTGAATTAAGTGGTATTGAGATATGTTTTATATATGAATATAGAACAAAACAACATCATCAAACAAAAACAACAGCATGTTGTACTTTTCTGTAATATTATGGTTATCTGCAGTTATCTTAATATGGTACAGGTAACATTTTTGTGTGTGTTAAAACAAAGCCAAGATTTGAAAATGGAAATGAGACATTTAATCAAAAAAAGAAAAACACAGTCCTGTGGTGAACAGCTATTGTCGACTAAAAGAACAGGCTTCAGCTATTTGATGTTCTTGGGTTTACTTCTCTGTTGTTTGCCAAAACACATCTGTGAAACTGGCAACTCTCAAAATATTGTAAAATGCCCATGCACACTGACATTATACAGCATCAGGACTTTTCTAGTATTTACAATCCTCAATCGCCCACTGATCCCATGACTCTTGCAAATCTATTCAAGCAACAAGCTGAGACAACAAAAATACTGCAACAAGCACAAGTAATCAAATTCATTTGAACTAAAAGCTTGTGCCGGCCCATCATTTAATCTCATTCTTTTTAAAATGAAAATTTAAGACAGAGAGAATGGCAAGACCCCTGTCATTATTTGGATGAGGAAGTGATACAAAGAGGTGTATAACTATCAACGGATGTGGATACTAATTAGCAATATGCCATTTTATCATATTTTAATTTACTTTGTAAGAAACTTTCATGTTAATGGTCAAAGCCAACGTAAACATGACTGGCACATCATAAATATGTCATGCTGCCATTAATTCCCCTCACTTAACTGTGATAAACCTCATTACCTTTAACACAAGGGCAACACAAGTGAAGTCGGGCTCACTATTTCTCAGCCCATGTGATCTGCGCTGTCATTTAGCACATCCTGCCTTCATTGGTTTGTAAACACACACTTTTACGGCTTCTTGTTGACAAAGCACAGGTGACATCCGCCAGTAAGACTCCCCAAGTTGGTGACATTGTGAAACTTTATTGTCTTTTTCTTTTCAAGTATCCATGGACCAAAAAAAACAGTGCTACAGGAATACAGTACATAAAGCATGAGGAGTATAAAACAGCAAGAATCATGACTGAATATAGGATACATGACCAGAAGTAGCACAAAATTATAAACTACAAATTAATTGGTGAACAGCCAGAGAGGCCTTCAAAAATAACAGGGAAAATACTATACTGACTCCTTATCAATGTAGAAGTAAGAATTTGATATCTGTTGGTGATCATCACCTTGAAGAGTCTCATGTTTTATCACGAGTTGGCTTCAGATCTTTCACATTCTGGACACCTGCAGAAAGAAAAAAAATCAGTCTCAATTTGGCCAAAGACAAATGAGTGTGAGGTATCCATACAATTAAGTCAATCAGATTTATATAATAATCAAAGACATTGCCCCCTATAAATTAAAGTAAATGCAAACTGTTCCAGTTGTCCTTCCATTGTCAAAAAGTTACTCATTTTGTAATCGGTAAAATATTCTCCAATTAAAGAGCTACTTCAGAATCGTTCAGAGCGTTTTATTTACTTTTTACTGTGTTTAAGCTTTGAAGTGTAAGTCTCCTCAAGGAAATGACTGGCTGAACAATGGTGAGATAAGGGATTCAAAAATATTTTCTAAAATGATGTTTTGTCAAATGGAAATTTCCGTCACTTGTATTTAAGAAACTATATATTTTCAGTAGAGGGCATGTAATAAGAAACAGTCTCAAACATGTCCTCATCAAAGGTCATTACAAGTGTATTATCATTTCAGATTGTACAATCGGGATATTCAGAAGCACCACATTGGTTTTCTAGACACAAACACTCTTCTAAACAGCCATTCAAACATTTTAAAGAAGAGTAACGAACCTACCTTTCAATGAAGGAAAAAAAGGGGGGGA
This sequence comes from Trachurus trachurus, assembly GCF_905171665.1. Taxonomy (NCBI): domain Eukaryota; kingdom Metazoa; phylum Chordata; class Actinopteri; order Carangiformes; family Carangidae; genus Trachurus; species Trachurus trachurus. Next base: position 15,977,577 of record NC_139910.1, on the reverse strand, counting down.
TACGATTCTCTTCTTAGAAATACTTAGTACGGTTTAGAGCTCTTTGTGCCAGCTGACCGCTCTCATCCGTTATTCTCTCCCAGTCCGTTTGACCCACCACAAAGCCGATAGCTCGCTTACGATCTGCTTCCTTCTGCTCTTCAAGATCAGCCCATCGAACCTTAAACGGGAGAATAAGCCATGTGTGGTGTTACAGGCAGGATCAGGACAAGCATGGATCACTGACATTAATATATAATAGTGTCATCTATAGTTCAAACATCCCTGTAGCACTTGAATTCTCACATAAAACGTGACGTGTTGCCTTGCAAACAAATAAATACACTTTGAGACGACCCAAGCTATGTTCAGCATTGTCAAATTACCCGTTTCTTTCCTGGCTGTGACTTGCGTGTGGCATAATCGTCTGGCAGCTGAAGGTAGTCCTCCAGGCCTTCCGAGTCATCACCTTCTCGTTTCCGCTTCCCACTGCGGCCCACACCGTCTAACTTGTCTGTATAAACGGAAGATTACTGTTCAGCTCATTTTGGCCCTCCTATAAAAAGTCTTATTTCAACATTGAGAAATCTATAACCACTAAGCCAAATTCAGCCAATCGACAATGTCAGTTTTATTAGGCTCTCCATTGTAATGACATATGAAAACAACTGGCAATTGCCACATTAAGAGCACATCATCCTATAGAGGAGAACGTTTTTATTCGACTACTACAATATTTGTGTTTATTTGGACAAGTTAAAAACAAAAATCATATTATGGAGGCTCTGGCTATTGTAAAATAATTCTGAAATATAATTTGATACATAGACAGTTATACAGAAGAAGAGTATTTTCAGGCTTTAAACAGTGTGTTATCTCTGTATAGCAGATAAAAGACTCAGTTTTCAGCCGTTAATTAGGGACTAGATAGAACATAGAACAGAAATACCCACCAAGTTTGGCCTCAGACGTGTCCATCTCCCATTTGCTTTTTGGAATGTAGCCCTATATTATATAAAGAAACACTGCAATGGTTAAACATCTTGGAGAGACAGGGAGAAGGGAAGGAGAGAGACGGCAGGGGAAAGGGGTTGGCTGAAAAGAGAGGATACTGGTTTATCAGAGGTAGAAAAAAAGACAGACAACTGAAGGATGAGTCTGCATGAGAAACGGTCCGGTTAAGACACATAATGCAACACTGGCATAAAAACATTTTCATCTTACGTAAAGAGAAACTAATGTGTCTCTTTTGTAGGCCACATGCAAAAAGAAAGTAAGGATGGACAGCAGCTGTGCTCTGCCTTGGAGAACACACATCTCGTATGTCAGGCAAACTCTTATCTGTTCTCACGTCAGGAGATTCAAAAGCAAAACTAGTAGTTCAGTCTCCAATCATGTAGTTTATCTGTGCTAATACTCATGGGATCAGCACATTAACTCTGATTCACATTTCCCCCCAAAATGTCACAGAACAAATTCCTGTGAGTCTGTGTTTGCAGTTCTGCTGCTCACACGTTTGTTCCAATGAACAAGACAACGTTCATGGACAATAAGAGCAGCATGTGCGTTTGTGACATGGCATCTCTTCGTTGTAACCCTCACACAGCTGTCCAGGTGCACTGACTGGCTAGCTAACAGGAAATGGCTGACAGTCAACTGTCAGCACTCTGCACTTACAAAGTAAGGAACTTCATTATTATTTAAATATATTTAGTAATTTACTCTTAAAGACCTGCTTTTTAGGAACTTACGAGGATAGTTTGTTGTTCTTGGTGTTATCTCAGAGAGCGGCACGCTCAAATTGTGAGTGAAAAGCAACACAGGAGTCAAAGCTATGTTCAACAATCATGTTACACAGAGGACTTGTTTTTTAACCAGCTGGGCTGGTGTTATTTAAGGAAACAGATAAACTCCTTGACTTTTCTCTGAATAATAGTCAGAACATAAAATTACTAAATCTAATTAAAGTTATATCTAAAGCCCAACTCCATTGCATTACGATTTAACAAGTTCTTTATATTTACACATTTTAGTGAATTTTTCTTTGGGTTCACATTTGTTTAGAGTTTTTATTAACAGTTTATGTCTCCATGTATATGATGAACACGGCTTCTGGCCGCTCTTAGAAAAAACTGGCACATAGGGTTCATTTCATAGATGAGCTGAAAATGACTGAGCTTTAATTTTATCCTGCTTTGGAAAAAGAAAAAATTATAAATAATCCAGGTACAGACAAATACTCAACAAACAAATCAACAGGAACGTTTTAAGAGAAGGGGTCATACAGTTTGTTTATTTGTTTAAATGCTGGCTAATGAGTTCAATGACAAATGAATGTCAGATTTAATTTAACTTAATTTATATATGAATATTGATGTATTTTTACTGTGTTATTTTTATGTATGGCTTGTTGTTGAATAACTGGTGAATAATTAGGGCCCGAGCCTGTGACAACGTCCCAGGGAGGACCCTATTGTAATTCGACATGCACATTAGTCAACGTGCCAGCCGACGAGTAACAACAAGTAAGCAAGCAAGTAATCAAGTACTCCACTGACCTGGCGCAAAATTCCCCGAAATGCAAATGTTTATTCTTATTATTATTATTATTATTATTCCCCGAGTTCGAACGCGATTTCGACCCCTTTCCCAAGCCGGGAAACGGAGGAAATTTAACACGCAGGGGGGGAAGCCCAAAAATTGCGATTCTGTGGTAGTCTCGCATGTGGGCGTGGCGAAATGGCACCACAGCGCCCCCTAGACCGCGCATAGGAAATGGCAGTCTGCGACACCGATTTGTCCGAAACTTGGTAAACATATTCATCAACCCAAGATCTTCAAAAAATCTCATTACGGACATACCCAACAACCAACAGGAAGTTGGCCATTTTGCTTCAAAGTTGGTTTACGCAAAACGAACTCCTCCGAGGGGTTACGCCCGATCGGCTCCAAATTGGGTAGAGAACATCGTCAGACCTAGCTGAGCTTATCTTGTACTCCGCAGGTCTGTAGCTCAAAGCGCTTGGCCTCTGGCGTGCCCCGAAGTTTGGCGACTGTTTCGGTGCTCGCCATGTAAATACGAAAGGCTCTCATGCCCACATACTTGATCGTAGACGCTTCAAACTTGGTGCAAAAATCTATGGCGAGACCCTGAACGATCCGACATATTATTTGCCTACGTCGCTCATAGCGCCCCCCGGTGGTAACAGGAAACGTACAAAAATTCGGTAAAAATACGTAGTTGACCAAATCGACTTCGTTCCACTTCTAATACATGCAGACCCGGATGTTGAAGCTACATCATCAACGCTTTGACCCTACGAGCAACAACGTCCGTGTGCCGCCGCGGCGAATGTGTATCTTCCCAATTTAAATTACGTTTGCCAATTACGCGCACATACTTCGTCGTAGCCACTTGAAATTCAAAGGACATGACGTTGGCTCCTCCCTGAACGTTTTGATGTATCGACTTCCTGCCTGGCTCATAGCGCCCCCCGGTGGTAACAGGAAGTACGCAAAAATTCATAAAAAATCCATACTTCACCCGATCAACTTCATTCCACTTCTAATACATGCAGAACCAGTTGCTAAAGCTACATTATGAACGCTGTGAAGATACGACGGACGGCGTCCGTGTGCCGCCGCGGCGACTGACGATTTTTTATCGTACAATTACGTTTGCCTTTTTCGTGGCTTTAACGAAGTCGTGGCCTCACGAAATTTCATCCACAGGTCAAGAATGGCGAACTCTTTCAGCGGATACAGTCGTTTCCCATGGGCGTGGCTAAATGCCTCAATAGCGCCCCCTTGAAGTTTTTCCGAAATTCTCCATAGACAAATTTCGCTTACTTTGTCGTACACATACAAAACTCGACACACACGTGTATCATACCCAAACATACAAAAAATTGAATTAGAGCCACGCCCTAAACCCAACAGGAAGTCGGCCATTTTGGTTAGCATTTCTTTGACGCAAAACGAACTCGTCCGAGGGAGTTCGCCCGATTGACTTCAAATTGGGTACAGAACATCTCCAGACCAAGCTGATTACGGCTTGTGCTCCGCAGGTGTGTAGCTCAAAGGGCGTGTCTGCTAGGGCACGGCCAAGTCCCACGAGTCAGCTAAAAAGGTTTAAATGCTAACACGCCCACAGATTTGATCGCAGCGGCTTCAAACTTGGTGCACATGATGAGGGCGTGACCCTGAACGATCCGACATATTATTTTCCTACGTCACTCATAGCGCCCCCCGGTGGTAACAGGAAGTGCGCTAAAATTCATTAAAAATACATCGTTGACCCAATCAACTTCATTCCACTTCTAAAACATGCCGAACAAGTTGGTGAAAGTATTTCATGAACGCTATGACGCTACGGCTAATGGCCCCCTTGTGGAGGCGACAGGAATAGCGCTCCATCGTGAACTGCCACCTCCCACGGATTTTGCCCGATTGACTTCATATTCGCTACAGATCATCAGGAGACCAAGCTGGTCAAACACTATTAAAAGCTTTTCTCTACGTCAAACGGCGTGGCTGCTAGGGGGCGACAAATTTGGTCAACTGCTCGTTTAGTCGCCATGCTATTACGTTTGCCTTCCACGCCCACATACTTGATCGTAGTCACTTCAAAATTTCAGTACATGATCAGAGGCCCGCCCTCTACGCCTCCATTTGATCGTACGCTAGCTCGCTCAAGACGCCCCCTTGTGGACACAGGAAATGTCGTGTTTTGCATCAACATTGTCCGATCAGCTCGAAACTTCACATGTGTGGTGAGGTCACGACCCCGAACACAACGGCCCACATCCCGTTGCCGCCCCCTGGTGGACGAACCGTAAACCTGCCGTAACTCCATCGTACGTTATCCGATTTGCTCAAAACTTCACGTGTTCGACGAGGGGACCGCCCTCGACGCAGCCGCCCACGTCCGGTTGCGCGCGGGGGTTTCGAAGAGCGGCCCGGGGGTAGCGGGGACGCCGAGTGGCGTGGAACGAGGGCCCGTCATAGCCGCTTGCGGCTTTAATTATTATTCTTATTCTTACCATAAAGTAATCGCATTTTTGGAGGCCTGAACATGCTCTAAAACGAAGGATTTTTGGCATGGACATTGGGACGCGCAAAAAATTTCGTATTTTAAAGTCGTTCAAAATGGGCGTGCCCAAATGGCTAAATAGCGCCCCCTACAAAGTTGGAAACGGCGAGCCCCACTTCTGTGTTTCACCTACATGCATGAAATTTGGTGGGGTTGTAGAACTTGGCGAGACACACAAAAAATCCTCTTGGAGCCACGCCCTAAACCCAACCGGAAGTCGGCCATTTTGGATTGAAATTTTGACGTATTTGGACGAACTCCTACATAGTTCACCCCAGCAACTTCGTTCCACTTCTGATACATGTGAAACAAATCGGTGAAGCTACATTATGAACGCTTTGAGGCTACGGCTAATTGCCCCCGTGTGGCGGCGCCACGTATTGCGGTCCATCAGAAACGAACTCCTCCTAGGGGTTACGCCCGATCGGCTTAATATTCGCTACACATCATCCTCAGACCGCCCTGATTACAGCTTGTGCTCTGCAGGTCGGTAGGTCAAAGGGCGTGGCCACTGTGGCCGCCGCCATTTCTGATGCCTCGCCATGCATACACGAGCTGCTCTATCTCCCATGTACTTCGTCCGAACTGCTTCAAAATTTATGTACGTGATCAGACACCCACCCTCTACACCTCTATTGCCTCGTATGCAAGCTCGCTCAAGTAGCCCCCTTGTGGACACAGGAAATGACATATTTTACATCGACATTGTCCGTTTTGCTCGAAACTTCACATGTGTGATGAGGTCACGACCCTGAACACAACGGCCCACATCCCGTTACTGCCCCCTGGTGGACGAACTGTAAACTTGCCGTAACTCCATCGTACATTGTCCGATTTGCTCGAAATTTCACGTGTTTGATGAGGGAACGACCCTCTACTAGCTGCCGACGACCGGTGGCGCGCGGGGGTTTCAAAGAGAGCCCCGGGGGTGGCGGGGATCGGGGGGTCGTGGGAGCGAGACGCCGAGTGGCGTGGAGCGAGGGCCCGTCATAGCCGCTTGCGGCTTTAATTGGGTTTGGTTCTCTTTAAAAACTTTAAAGAAATGATCCACACAGGTCAATTATATATTTTTACCGTTTGAAATTTTGACTTCAAATTTTGTCCTTTACACCCACAAAAGTGTTTTCAATTACTGTTCCTCATTAGACTTGTGTGAAGGCTGATGATGGGCGGAGCTTTGCTGTCAGATCCGTTAAGTACAGTCTGTACACGCCCACTCAGTCCTGACAAACAGTCCAATCAGATGGAGTGAGTGAAAACACCAGTGTGAGTGTCTGGTTGGTGTGTATGAGCTATTTTTATTTGCTAAATATTAATTTTATTGTGACAATGTTACCCACAGAGTGGATGAAACTATGCTGGATATTATCAGTATTGCTCAGATTGTTGTAAACATGCACATTTGAAAAAATTATCAAAAACAAAAACATGAATGATAAAGACACACCACTGAAAATTCAACTGGGTGGGTTTGAGCCACGTCCAGGCGCTAAACACACAAAACAAAGCCTCATGCTTAAGGCTGACAAAGCAGTACTCAACTGCCACATAGGCCACCAGCCAAGATATGTTTTGATTATTCATAATAAAAAAAATACATATGAGACACACTTTCTCACTGCAGACTTTCACTGAAAAATACTTAAAACAACCTACAATAACTACATTCAGGTTGGTTTCCCTGCTTGTACTGCTGCTGCATGCCGTCCACACACTCTGCAGTAAAGCTCTTCACAACATGCTGCTGTGCAACACTGCATCACCAGGGTGTGGTCATGAGTATGACAGATCTGACGGTACTGTAGCATGTTGTTAACTGTACTTATGGCGCTTTTCCACTACACTTTCACGGCACGGCACTTCCACTATAGCCGAGTTCTTCTAGTTCCTCCTCAGCGGGGGCGGGGTCAGCACGGGGGTGATCGCGGAGTCTCTCTTTTTTCGATCCTCTCATCAGCTCCAAACTCACTCGTCTGCACCTCAATTACGGACCACAGTGTGGTTTTACACACAACATCATTTAACTCGAATGAAGGACTAACAACAGTCTCGATACAGATCAGCGGCCACTGTTGCCGCTCTGTTTTTGAAATTTCCGGGTTTGATCCTCATGTCGGACGTAGCGCTCACACTCTTCCAGTGACGACGCTCTGCCCAATCAGTGGAAGGCAGTCGGCTGACGTCACGTTATAGTATTGCTTCGGCTCGCTTGGAACCAGGGCCAAGGAGGTACTAAAAATAGTACCTGCCTGGTACCAGGTACTAGGGCTAGTGGAAAAGCAAAAAAAGCGGGCCGTGCCATGCCGTACCGTACTAGTGGAAAAGCGCCATTAGAGAGGGGTGATGGTGATAAAAAATGGTGTAGCACTATTATTTCTATTATCTTTGTTTCAAGAAAAGTAATTCTATAATCTCACCCAATTATACTGATGAACATATTTTAAAAAGTGTGAGGGATTTTTTGATGTAAGTCAGTTTACCCATAGCCAGGATATAGCAACTTGAACACAGAAGTCACCTTTCCAATTAGAACAATTAATGGAGAATCAACTTCATAGTGTTGTTTTGTTATGTGCATGTAGCATGTTAGCATGCTCTGCATCAACACCCGAGATAGCACTCAAAATAGAAGTCGGCCTGTTGCCCCTGGAGTTGGTGTGGTGATAAATATGAAGCATTATCAGTATGGTCTTCATGTGTCTACTTTCCTCAAGGATCAATATAAAGAACTATTTTGTACTTGTACTTATTTAGGAAAAGTATTTTTTTGTTGTTGCTGTATAGCCCTTGAAGGGGAACTATGCAAGTCGGTCGCTTTTAAGAGACTACAGATTACCGGTCGCGTTCGTTTACGTAGCGTCGTAAAGCAGTCAATGTTTCTCGCAAGACGAGAGCCGGGACACCGGGTCGGAGGCCGGATCTTGCAAGGCTGGTTTCCGGCAAAGAGACCCTAGGTGGAAGGCATGAGAGCCTCAATTCTGGCCATAACAAGTCATTGAACCATCACAATTACTCTGAAGCTGTTTAATTAAGGTGCAAATCTTGCATAGTTCCTCTTTAAATCTCCCTAGAGGTCGACAGGGAGACAACAAAGCCTGCAGCACAAAAACCTTTTTCCGAGGTCATTATTTTTCTTTTAATGAGGCTGAAAACGTGCCCGTCCCCACTTTACCCATCATCAATGAGGTTGAGGCTGAGTTTACACCTTCCATTTTGATCTAAATTATGACTATGAGGAAAGATTTCCAAACACAAGTCAAGCTCACCATACAATCTACAACAGTCCATTAACACGACATGATTACATTTCTTAAAATGTTAGTTTGTTTATAAACAGAAATATGGATTAACAGTTTAGGAGTATTATCTTCTCAAGTGAAACAGTTTACATACATTTGACTCGGAGAAAAATGTTTTTCAAGTTTACAGACTATTGGTCGATTTTCTCTTAACAACAGACCATCAGACCTCCTCATGTTTCTCATTGGTGATAGGTGTGTTAGATGTGGTACTCAAACACTGGAGGTGCTTGAGATGTCCCATGTTTTTACAGGTGTTTTTGTATGTATAACTCTGAATATTAGAAACTGTAATGGTATTAGTAGTCAAATTTCAAAGTCATGTCCAGTGGGATTTATCTGTGGAGCTATGTGGTAGTTTTAGACCTGCAGTTCAAACAGTTAGAGTCTGGTTGAAGGTTTTGGTGGGAGTGACTTAAGATTTTGAACAATGTCAAAATCTAAATCAAAAGGCGTTACCTGTACACTGTGTCAAACGGCAGGTCTGAACTGGATTACTAAACAATGATCAGAGCAGCTTTACATTTTCATTCTTGAGCCCTAAGAGACTACCGATAATTCTCATGGTAGTCTCAGGTCAACAGTTTTCAAAGTGTGAGATGTGCCTTCCCTGGTGGACAGCAAAGAACCTCAGAGGAGACACAAGGTGAGAAAAATAATAAACCAGAGAGCAAAACCATAAACATCAGGTTTGGTAAAAAAAAGAAGAAAAATGATCTATTTTAGTAGGTATATTGAAAGGAGGAAGTATGATCTATGTTTATTCAGCGCGAGTCAAAGACGCAGGGCTCTCTCTTACACTTTATGTAAAGTAGTGCAAAAGACAACGCAAGTGTCTTCGCTAATTTTCAGACCAACACAGTTGCTCTGTTCCCGTCCGACAACCTATGATGTTTGTACAGAAAATACACCTGGGCTCAGTGACTGTTGTCCTCTCTCGGGGGAGGCTCGCTTTCTCACACTTTGAAAACACACATCTCGCATCACAGTGAGAGTTTAATACACATAGGCTGAAACATTTGAGCAAATTTTAAATTCTGTGGGAGGTATATTTTCAGGCAATGACTTAGTGGTGGAGCTAATGCACCAAAAAACAATGAAGTGTCTACTTTTCAAGTCACATTTTCTACTTTAGATATCTCCCAAAAGAGTTAATTATGTGTCACTACATGAGTGCATTTAGCACAACCATATATTAAAGAAAGTTATAGATTTTGTTTACACACACATTTCAACCATGCCAAAGTGAACTCATGAAATGTGCTCATCACAAAAGCAAAAAAGAGCAGAATCAGGGCAGAGCTCAGGTATGTGATTCTGAAGTAATAATAATCTACAAAGAAACGTCTCATCACAACAGCATTTTCATTGATAATGCTAGCGCTGTACCATATCAACCGATGTGCTGTGAGGTACTATTTCTCAACATGGATATAAAGTAGGGCTGCCCCCAAATAGTCGACCAAGCACTGGTCGACCAAAAAAATCATTAGCCGACCAAAATTTCATTGGTCGATTGGTCACAGAAAAAAAAAAAAAAAAACATTTGGAGCCCTGTCTTGTCAAAATTAAGCCAACATCAATGACTGAACTGTATATGAAAGGTTATGGGGCTTTTATTTTGAAGGGCCAGATACAGGAAGTCGTGACACTTTTTTTTTTTTTTTTTACACGGCACTGCAGGTCTCTCTCGTATCACCGCTGTTTTCAACCGTTAGCGGTGCTGTCTGAGCCCCGGTCCCGTCCCACAGCGCTCACCGGCGGTCAGTCTCAGTGTCACGGAGCGGATCCATGATAGTCCCCGCTGCAGTCAGAGACCCACACCCATAGACATATGTCTATACCCGCACCGCTCCACGCCGCGGACCCCCACCCCCGTCACACAGCCTGAGCTCAGTAACTTTTTACCCTCCTCATCTACTGTGTTTATTGGTGATAAACGGGCATTCTGCCGGTAATAACGGTGAAACCCGACTGGCTTATTGTTGAATCTCGGACCCAACACGGCCGGAGTCACGAGCATTAATTAATTAATTCTCAACCTGACAAAAAAATAAAAAATAAAAAAAAATTTCCCCCTCAAGGTGGGGGGTCGATTAGTCGACTAATCGCCATAATTGACGACTACTGGTCGACCAACAAAATCTTTGGTCGGGGGCAGCCCTAATATAAAGTATAAAGAGCTAAAGCATCTACACAACTTAAAAAAAACATCTGGTATAAGGAACAAATGGTGCAAAAACGTTTCTTACACTTGCAACTCGCTGAAAATAAAATTTAAAAATTAAAATAATAATGTTTTAAATTAGAAACTGTTTCGCAGTTCAAGCTTTAGTGTTTTTAGATTAATTATTGTCAACTGTAATGTACTGCCGCATAGGGAATCCATTTTCACTATTAATGCATTTAATTTGCTCCTACATTTGAAGAGCATTGAACCAGAGCATCAACAGTCAATTTTAGGTTAATCTGTTTATCACATTTGGGGACAATCCCATTGACGGTAGCACCGCAGGACAGATTTATCTTTTGAAACTTTCAAAACCTGTAAAAGGTGCTACAGTTTTTAAGTTTTCATCCAACTGTAAACAAGTGTGGAGAGTCTTAGAAAGAAGATCTTAAAATTTTGAATAATGATAATAGTAAGAAGAAACTAAATTAGTCATGCAACACTGCCGATGAATACTACTGTAACCATCTTCATATTAAAAGGCATTATTATCCTCATGTTTGTGAAATCCATTTGGCAGATTATTAAATGTCATTGTATCATTGATTCGGAGTGTAACATTTTTTTTTTTTGTCATTTTGTAATAAATTAATGTGCAATTTATTATGGACAAAAAAAATGTAAAACAAGAAAAGACATGTTTTTTCTTGTTTTTTCAATCCTGACATTGTGTGTATTTTTTCTCTTTCTTTAGATAAAATATGCCTTTTTAATAATATAAAATGTAAACTGAGTTAAATAGATAAGCATCACCCAAAATGGTGCAGACTGAAGTTTAGGAACACTTTTTCTGATGGTGGCTCTACGGCAACTATGTGAGTTTTTTCTTAGCTTGATTTTTTTAGGGGGGCTGATTCATTGTAAAATAATATTTTGGCTTTCTCACTTCTATTTTTCCCTCTTACTTCTACTCTTCTTTGTAAACCTTATAACTGCCTTATTAACACACAACTACATAGACAAATAAACTATGACAAATCTCTCTGACAAAGGTAAAATAAATGAACCTATGACTTTCCATGAATTTCATCTATTTATCTCCTTCACTGATGTAAAAAAAAAAAAAAAAAAGAAAGATGGTATTTGAAGACTAAAGGTTAATACTAACAGTGTGACAGATGGGAATACAAATAAGTGGAAATGATTCTGACATCTACGTGGCTATAGATACAAGGTTTTTCATGTCCTACCAGATCACTCTCTTCTTCCTCCTCTCTCTTGGGTTCCTTGGGCTCGTCATCAGGGTTGAAGTCTTCCATTTCAACCTAGTAACACAAGCACATTAGTTGACATTAATTTTAGTTCATAAATGAGAGACAAGAGTAATATTTTTGAAAACTGTTGAGTCTTGAAGACCTCACCTCCTCTATAGCAGCATCCTGAAGCAGGGACCGAACATCTAAGCGCACCATATGACGTGGTGAGGACTCCCAGTTGTTGGACATCTGAGTACAAGATGCTTTGTTATACAGTGTTTGTTTTATGTTTACGAGACAGAGGACATTCATTATTGTAATTATGCCAGGCAACCGATCTACAAACCTTCGTTATGTCTTTCAGTGTACGCCCATGGACATTTCTCTTTGCACAGGTCTGAGTGTCAGTAGTGATTTCAGCCAGATACACCTTGAAATTTAAAAAAAGATCACAGGATCTTTTTAGCACAGGAAAAATAGGAAACAACATTTGTTCTGACTTATTCGTTAACAACTCACCTCAAAGCCTTTTGTTTTGGCAGCGCTCCAGAACTGATCAAAATGTTTGACCCTGTCATTAATAGTGTCTAAAATGATGAAGGGGAAAAAGCCATCATCCAGAGTTTTCTTGAACGTTTTGAGCATGCTGCTTCGGTAGGTGTCCTCCATCTCTGGCTCATATTCATATTCAAGAACCTGTAAAACAGATTTTAGTGTTACTTTGGTTCTAATATTTTCGATAGTAACTGTAAACTGTGTCCTTTAGTAACACTTCTGTGACGGACTCACCTTGTTTTTGACCCTCCTGCCTGTGTCTGGGTCTTTCTCAACTTTCTCAACCTCCGTCATGAAATAGTCATCCAAAACAAGGACTCTCGGTGGGGCACCGCCACAATCCACTTCTTTGTCCTTGATATTATTAATGAGATGGAAAAGACATGTTTTCATATTTCTATTGTGTTTGTTAAAAAAATGATGACAACTGATATCAAGAAACATTTTTAAGGACACATTAACAGGCTCTATGAATGTTGTTCTCATTGTTGTGGCATCCTGTAAAGTTTGAGTTATAAAGAAGTACATTGAAGAAGACCTTTACTCACCCGTATGAGCTTTGCAACATGACTTTTTCCACTTCCAGGAAGTCCTCTCATGATGATGACAATCTGTTAAAATAAAATTTTTAAATGAGAACTACTAAACATTATGTAAATTAGATATTGATACATTAAGAAACACTGAACCAGTAATGCGTACCCTTTCAGGCCGAGACGATCTGCCAGGTGGTTTGAGGATATCATCAATATTCTTGATTTCTGGCTTCTTCTCGACTCGTGGAGGTGGCTGAGGTGGAGGTGGTAGAGGTGCTGCAGTGGGAGGCCCTCTTTCCTCTGGATAACTTCTTCTGTCCACTGTATGATATTATTTGTAGTTCAAGTTTTTCTCTAAATCACACTATTTTTCAATTTTAAATGCACTTTACTGGTTAAAAAACGTTTCTACACGTTTTCTCTATCATGCAGAAACATCACTTAAGTCACGAAGAGAAAACACTTGTGATCTGAAATCTGAAATTTTCTTTTTAAGTTTCTACTTTCTTTAAAATCTTTTTTTTTTTTTAAAAGAAGTCCACCATCACCTTGAGCACTTAACGACTACGATGACCTGAATGACTGAGAACCTTCACGGACAAAACACTTGTGACTTAAGTGCAAGAAGTTTCAGTGGAATTCTACCAAACACAGTTGTGTATGTGAAGACACATCAGGTAAAACATCTAGTACTGAACATACCATAAGGTGAGGAGCTATGGCCGTAACGTTCAGGCCCACTTCGGTCAAGTCCAGAGCGCTCATACGGAGGTCTATCATAGCTAGGCCTTCCGTAATGTTCATCTCGATCGCGACTGCCACTTCGGTCCCTGTCTCGGGGATCCCAGTCTCTCTCCCTGAATGCCGAGCGTAGGTGTGGGGCCAGTGGAGATCTACACAGAGGAGCAGTGGTATTGAGTTTCATTTTCCTCACCAAAGTTTCTTGTTTCAAACTGGCACACACAGATGACTAATCACAATGTACGACACAATGTGATATAGTACCTTTCTTCAACCAAGGACTGTGTGCTTGAATCAGAACAGACAAATAGAAAAGAATATTACAAATGTACGGAAGCAGCACACTTCCCCATAGTTTGGAAAAAAAGGTTTCAGAGCCACAGAGGAAACATGTTACCTGTCATCTCGTTCTCTTGGGGGAAAGCGCTCCCTCTCAAATCTTTCTCTTTCGTATTCGAGTGGCGGCTTTTCTCTGAACACCTCCCTGTCTCCCCTGTAGTCCCGACGGTCCATGTAAGGGTCTGATCGTCGCTCATAATATGGATCTCTGCTATAGGGATCTCTGAGAGGTTCTAAGAGGAGGATTAAATAATGAACAATGGTTAGAGAGATGCATAAGCTTGCCCCACCTGAGTGGAAAAACATAAGCTTTACAGTATCTACTCTCACCTTTTTCATAACCTCTGTCTGATGGCACCGGGTCAGGCCTCAGCACAATTCTCTCACCATAAGAGATCCGCTCAACAGTGGCACCAGGCTCTGAAATTAGTGTCAATATCAGCAACAATGTCTAGAAAGTTAAACAGTTTCATCTCTTAAAGTGAATAAATATGTTCTTCTTTGCAGCTCATACCATGTCCATGCCCATAATCCACAGTCTTTGGAATCACAGCTGGAGCTCTGGGTAGAGCAGACGGGGCTGGCTGACCTGCTGTGCCAACAAGCTTTGAATCCCAAGACACAGGCTCAGTTGTGGACGTCTGTGCTGCTGCAGTCATGCCCTGAGGATGACCATTATATGATATCATATAGATCTTACTGTTACGTATGAAATGGCAAAGTAGAAATACAACCAAGATAGAATTTGTGAAAATACATGGGAGTTTGACTTGTGCCCTTTAGTTTTTATGCTGCTCATTCCATGTCACATTGCAGATGATTTGGAAGCAGCTTGGACAAAAACAATAGTCTTGTGAATCTGACATCAATGTTCCTTTGGAGTGAGGCTGTTAAAATAGCAAGATAGTTAAGTGTTGATATTTTGGCATTTACCTTCAGAGCATTCCTGACCTCCGCTGGGATCTCCAAACCGAGAAGACCAGCAGGTAGTTCAGGCATGACATCAGCTGGTGCAGGCTGAGGTTCAGTGCCAGTGGTCTTCCCTTCCTGCAGCTCCCTGTAAGCCCAAAATAATGTTATATTGTAGATAAGTTCTCCTTGAAGTTGCACAAGATCTGTTAGAGCATGATGTAAAGTAGGCTTACAGTTAAACTTGAAGTTGAAATTACCTTATAAGTTTAAGTTCTTGAGCAGCTTTCAAGATGATCTCGTGCTGACGTTGAGAGAGAGCCAGTACATTTGCTGCACTTTCTGCTGCAGGTTCAACTGAGCTCTCTGGTAAGTTTGTCACAGGAACAGCGGGAAGTGGAGCTTTATCCAAAGGAAGTTCTTCCCTGTGGTCATCATAACGAGGTCTACGATCTTCATAGTCAGGAGGATATCCTCTTTCAGGTGGTGGAGGGAGTCTTGAAGACCTATCCCATTCTGAAGAAGGAGGTGGTTGGTATGGTGGCTCTTCTTGTCGGTATGGTGGCTCATCCCTGTATTCACGGATTCGGAGTTCTCCTCTACCCCTATCCAGCTCCTCATATGGATATGGGCGACCCCTTTCTCTTTCTCTTTCTCTTTCTCTTTCTCTTTCTCGTTCTCTTTCCTCTACCCAGTGACTATCCCTGTAGGGCTCCAATGGAGGCATGCGGGGGGGATAATCCCTCTCAGGAGGCGGACGCTCTCTGTCCCATTCAGACTCATAGTACTTGGCCTCTTTCTGAAAGTCATCTGGAGGATATTCCTGTGGTGGCCGCCAGCGATACCCATCTTCTCCATGACCATAATCCTCAACCAAAACCTCATTATACCCCTCCTCATATTCCTCATGTGTTGGTCCTGGTCCTGGTCGCCACATACCTCTTGCCATTCCTCTACCCATAGGTCTTCTCCTTATTCCGCCCCTGTCCAATATCTCATGTGGGGGCATAGGAGGACCTCTACCATGTGGTGGTCGCCATCCCAAGTCTCTCTCCATTCCTTCATTGTACGCAGACTCCTCCATAGGATCCATCATTTCGTGTGGCGGTGGTGGCACGCGACGCCTGCCTCTCCCTGCATCAGGATGCATCAGGTGGCCGTGAGGGTCATGTCCATGGTAAATAGGGTGTCCTGCTGGATCAACTTCAGCGTCATCATTGTCCATTTCATGGCCTAATGGCCCATGATCCATTGGCCCATGTATTGGATGAGGGGGACGTCCTCGTCCTGGGTGCATGAAACCAGGATGACCACGTGGAGGACGACCTCGGCCAGGTGGAAATGGGGGTCTCATTCCTCTCATTGGAGGGGGTCTTCTTTCTCCCCAGTAAGGGTCTTCTTCCTCTAAGTACTCCACTGATTCAGGCTGTTCCCAGTGTCTGTCCGCTGGATCTACTCTTCCCATGGGTGGTCCTCCTCTTCCCATGGGTGGTCCTCCTCTTCCCATTGGGGGACCACCTCTCATCATAGGGGGACCACCTCTCATCATAGGTGGACCTCCTCTGACCATAGGGGGACCCCCTCTACCCATAGGTATACCTCCTCTCCCCATTGGTGGTCTACCCCTTCCCATGGGCGGACCACCTCTACCCATAGGTGGGCCTCCTCTTCCCATAGGGGGCCCTCCTCTCATCATTGGGTGCCCACCTCTCCCCATATGGGGTCCCCCCATTGGCTCTTCATAATATTCTTCCTCTGTTGTGAAGTGATGTTCCTCTGGCAGCCACATTTCTTCAGGGGGCACCTCAGTCTCCTCTCCTCCGAACTCCTCATAAGACGGATCTTGCCAGTGATATTCTTGCTGCTCCTCTTGCATCCCCATCTCCTCTTCAGGTGGCATGTAATCGTAAGACATTTCGCCCATCCCTTCCTCGAGCGGGACAGTGTTTGATCCTCTGAAGTCTCCACGACCCCTCTGCCCACGACCTCGTCCATGTACCTGAACAGGCACTGGGGGCTGGCCTCGTCCCCTTCCAGGGGGAGGCCTTGGAGGCTCTGGTCTTGATTGCAATTGGCCAGAAGCTTGTGGCTCTGGTGGGATTCCTGGAGGCTTGGAAACCACTGTGGGTTTGTTGTTTGTCAATGGTCCATCTGCTTTGACAGGATTTTGAGGAGTAGTATTTTTTGATGATGAAGAAGCAGGTACTGAAGGCTTACTATTCACAGATTTGGGCTCCTTAGCCTTTTCAGAAGCATCAGTGTCATCTACCACAGGGTTTGTCTTTACTGTCTGAGGAATGGGGTCACTTTGGACAAAAAACCCACCATTTCCAAGTAAGTTGTCATCTGTCATGTCCTCGGCATTGATCTTCTCATCTTTTTCTGATTCACCTGTTTCTTTTTCAGGCATTGGTGGCACAACTGGTTTTCCATCTGTCTTGGATTCAGTACTGGCTGTGTCCTCTTTAGGTTGGGGTCCTTGCTGTTGTTTTTGCTGAGGGACAGGTGGGCGTTCAAAACGAGGTGGGGGGCCAGGTGGTGGGCCAGGTGGCCTTGGGGGTTGTTCAAACCTAGGGTGCTGACCAAATCGTGGTTGGTCAAATCTAGGGGGACCATCAAAGCGTGGGCGTGCTTGGTCAAATCTGGCAGGACCGTCAAAGCGCTGACGTGGTTGGCCAAATCTAGGGGGTCCATCAAAGCCCTGTTGTGGCTGGTCAAACCGTGGGGGACCATCAAAGCGCTGCTGGGGCTGGTCAAACCTTGGGGGCCCATCGAAGCGCTGTTGGGGCTGGTCAAACCTTGGGGGGCCGTCAAAACGCTGCTGTGGCTGATCAAATCTCGGGGGACCATCGAAGCGTGGCTGGTCAAATCTAGGGTTGTTTCCTCTGAGACAAATAAGACAACAGAAACTGTGAGAAAATGTTGCTAGTGTCCTTTAGTGGTAGCATATAAATATAAAACATACACAATATACATTTTAGTCTACTGCATTGACTTAAGTCAACTGCCAGTAACCCTAGTGAGGCAACCAGGGTACCGGGAAAAAGGTGACACAGCAGCATCTGCTCAAAATAAGTCACCGCGAGTGAGATAGCAAGCACCAACAAAATAGCAAGATTTATGGGGTCATGAGTTTAGGAGAAAATGACTTTAAACTATTTTGGCATAAGGATAAAACTTAACAAAACACGAATATAGTGAAAAGGTCTGGACATATTCTGAATGCATCAGGCGTGCCAGTTTAATTTTGACTGAACTCAAACTTTTGAAAAAGTGACAACCCCGTCTGCAATTTAATTTTCTAAATTAAAAAAGGCAATCACAGTGGTACAAAACAATCCATACTGACCGAGGACCTCTAATGCTGTTGAAGTTTGGTGGCTGATGAGTGGGAGGACCTGGGGGTCTGACTCCTGTGCCAGCAAGGCCTCCTCCTCTTACAGGGGGTCCAGCAAGTGATTCCATTGGTGCCCCAAACCCAGTGGGACGTGGACCTTGTGCTCTGGGACCAACAGCAACTGGAGAATGCTGCATACCCTGATTTAGTGACTGCTGCTGCATTTGCATATCTTGTCCAGAGTACTGGCCATATTGTCCCATCATCCCACTATTATACTGGCCTGTGGGGAATGGCACCATGGCAGTCAGAGCGGCTACCCTTTCTTGAAGGTGGGCATTGGTGGCATTCATCTGTTCCTGCCACTGCTTCCATTGGTGCTCGTAGTCCTGTAGCTGGTCTTTGTGAGGATAGGTCTGGAACTGCTCATACCACAGGGCAAATGAGCGATCCCAGTCTTGGAATAAAGGGATGAACTGCTGCTGTTGCACTTCATAGTGCCTTAGTTGCATTTCAGCAGACATTGACTGCAACAAAGGACATTAAGGAAAGGATGTTATACATTTTTTGTTTCAGTGTTATCATAAAAGGTACCGTACATGTAGAATGAAGAAAAAATTACAGTTAAAAATGAACCATAAATTACATATAAGCCTGTGAAATGCTGCAGCAGGGGGTTGTAGTAGTTATTCTCTTATACCAGCTTTGGTTCAACTAACATTCTATGCTTTATTTTCACCTTTCATTTTCTGGACAACCAGTGAAAACAGTCAAAGAGTTAAGTCAGAGAGTTAAAGGGATAGTTCAACATTTTGGCAAATTGGCCCATTGCCATAATCGCTATAGTCATAACAGTAGGTTCATTACCTTTATTTGTCGGTGTAAGCTATTTTTAGAACGGAGGAGCGGAGCGGCGAGGTGCTCAGAGCTACGCTATGGAGGCTAAAGGAATTTCTTGGTTTCCCTCACCAAACTCATCAAATACAAAATCCCAAAACTCCAAAACGCTGTCGTGGACAAGTTGTGACCTGCAAAATCACCACGCTATGAGATAATAATGGAACGTTACGAAATGGAGCCGTTTTCGAGGTATATACAGGCTAAATACAGAGTCTGCTTGCCGAAAAACTGTCCCTGAACGCAACGCGCATCAGCGGTTTTGCATGAATTTCCCTCTAAAACAACTCTGTCTCGTAATGTTCCATTATTATCTCATAGCGTAGTGATTGTGCAGCTCACAACTTGTCCACCAGAGCCTTTTGGAGTTGTTGGGTTGTGTATTTGATGAGTTTGATGAGGAAAACCAAGAAATTCCCTTAGCCTCCATAGCATAGCCCTGAGCAGCCTGCCGCTCCGCTCCTCCGTTCTAAAAATAGCTTACACCGACAATTAAAGGTAACGAACCTACTGCTATGACTATAGCGATTATGGCAATGGGCCAATTTGCCAAAATGTTGAACTATCCCTTTATGTGTTACAGAAACTTCAATTTACTTACCTGAAGGTCTGCAGGTTGCTGAATCAGCTGTTGGTATTTTTCCAGGATCTGCTGAAGCTTTTCATGCTGTTGCATTAGAGCCTGATACTGTACGCTCGCCCTCTGCTGTTGCACCTGCTGCCACTGTGCTGCTGCAGCTTGTAACTGCTGAAGGCGGGCAGCCTCCGCTGGGTCTTGTGGGACTTCAGGCTTAAAAAAGAAACAAGGCAAGAATGAAGCAAAGTGTGGCTCTGTAACTTGCAAATAATATTTATGATAAAGGGAAGTTTGTGATGGAGGGTGACACATTTTTGAGATGGAGGCAAGCAGAATGTATTACACAATCACACAAACAACATTATTCTTGATGAACGTATTTACAGGACTCATCTAAACCATTTGGTATAGATGCCCTCAAAGGTATACCAGTGCACTTTTTGTAACTTACACTCAGCTAGTCTAGAATTACTTCAGTCTTAAAAAAAAAAAAAGGGTGGAGAAGGGGGTGGAAGAAATAAATGAATGTACTTGACATGGAAATTATCACAAGAATTGGAGCCATCTATACATGTGATGGTAATGATAGAGTGGGGAGTGAGACTTACTGTATCTGTAAATATTGGTGTTTTTTCACTCTGAAAATGTATGCAAAAATATAAACCAAGTTTAGATCTAGTAATATTCCAACCTGTCAGGTATACTCCATTTGAAACTGGATTTTGCTTTGTTTTTTTGTTGTATTCCGTACAGTGAGTGTGAAATAAATAATTGACAGTAGCAAAATTTGCAACCCAACTATGAGAAGGGAACACAGTGACCATAGACATCTGCAAATGTCAAAATCATGACATACTGTTGCTGGGCAGTTGAGAGTTTTACATTCTTGTACAAAACATTTCAAATTCATTTTATTTTCCTTTCATGATAAATGAAATACTCCAACGATTTCGCACTAAAATTCTACAACAATATCGGTTTGATCAAATTTGATGCAGCAGGACCCCACAGGTTAGATCTTTTTTCTTCCTTGTCAAGACCGCCTACATTACCGACAACAAAACTCAAGTCGAGATGAGGAGCAGAAATCAGATATTGGGCATGCTTACCCTCAGCTCGTCGGGTGGTGGAGGTGGGACAGGGGGCTCATCTTTTGGAGGGGGAGGAGGAGGTGTGTTTTTTGGAGGATCCGATGGAGGAGGAGGAGGAACCGACAGGCCCGCGGGTGACGGCCCATGAATGTCACCCTCTTTCTGATTCTGTTTGGCTTTTTCTTGCTTCAGCTTCTGTAGATTCTGAAGATGCTGTTTGTACCAAAGTTGCTGCTGTTCCTGGATAAATAAAAAATCACATGGACTTGTCAAACAAAGTACATGAAGTACCTCTGACTTTTTATTTCTCTATTTGTTTATACCTACCCAGTTCAGTAACTTTCTGAGGCTCATTTAGTAATCAAATACCAACATTTGACAATTGCTTTACAACCCCTGTTACAGATCTGTTCTTATGAGGTATTAATTACAAACCAAACTGTAAGAATGTGTTAACAAGCTAAAATATATTAGGCACTACGCAGGTTTGTCAGAAACACAACTTTAGGCTGTACAGGTGTGTGACATCGCAGTGTGTATTGGGACAAGAACAGTCACCTTTTTCATCCAAACAAAGACCATTTTTTATTTTTCATTGCCTATTATCTGCTCTTTGATCCTGGTATTATCTGCTAGTGTTGTTTGATCGGAAGGAACAACATTGTTCCTGCTGTTTAAACCTGATCCTGATCAAAAGTCAACTCAAAAAGTCAATTTGGTAGTTTTTTTTTTAGCAGTGAGCATATTCACGGTACAAACTGAGTTCCTGTTCCTGTGGTTAAGTGTCACTTCTCTAGTTCCCACTAGCAGTGATCAAGAATTACAGTTGTCTACACAGGATGGCATCACTGAAGACAGCACAGGAAATTACTAACAACACTAATTTAAAAAAAAAAGTTTGTTGAGGTGATATGAGGAAGTAAGTTCTGGCTGCAGGTGATCACCCAGTGATGTGATTTAGCATCAGACATATCAAAACAAAGCTGTACCTGCAAAGGTAAGGCTTTGTCCTCTTCTGTCGTGGAGGAATCCTTCTTACTGACCTCGGAGGCTTTGGGAGCACTGTTGATCTCCTGCGGCTTTGATGGCAGAGGCTCTGGAGGAGGAGGACACGGCTGGGGCTCTGTGGGGTGAGGTTGTGGTGGAGGCGGAGGAGGCTGCTGCTGCTGCTGCTGCTGCTGCTGGTGACCCTGCTTGGGAACGGGGGGGCCTCTCGCCAGAGTCTCGTCTTGTTGATTATAGTAGGACTGAGCCCCAGCACTACTGTCTATTTGTCCTGAGGGGTCTGAATGCCACGATGACGGCCCTGAGTACCCACCACCACCACTGCCAGGGCCAGCTCCAGCTCCACCAGCTCCACCAGCACCTCCACCGTACGCTCCGCCGCTGTTGCCGTGGTGTAACACGGTCTGGAGCTGCTTCTGGTGCAACATCTGCAGCTGCTGCATCTGCTGCAGGTGCTGCTCCTGCAGGCTGGAGAACATGGTGCCGCTGCCGCCGGACGGGGCCTCGAAGCCGCCGAACCCCGGGGCCGGGCCGGGGTGGGCCGGGCCCGGTTGTTTACGAGGCCCAGGTGCTCCGTAGTTTTGTGACTGAGGTCCACCATAATTCCCCCAGGAGGGATACATTGTTTTAAAAAGAGAGAGGTGGGTGGTGCACGGCCTTTGTGCTCACCCACAGCCGGGTCCCGGTGGTTGCTAACAACGGCTAACAGCTAACGTTGACTTACCTGTTATAAAAATCAATAGCTACATTTTCATTTCCCGACCGTGGCTGCCCTCATTAGGTAAAGCTTTTGATTACCACGTAAACGGTTAGAGCACGTTATCCGTTAAAGACCGAGATTTGCGTCCGTGGCCTTGCTAAAGTTACGTTAGAGAAACCATTCAGACACACAGGCCGTGTCGGCGAACGTCTGATGACGGAAACACGTCACAAGACGTTGGTGACCACTTCCGTTTCGCTCCTTTTTTCTTTCTATCTTTCTTTCTTTCTTTCTTTCTTTTACTTTTTTTTTTAAATCTTAATTTAATTTAATTTAATTTGCTGTATAATAAAAATATATATCCTGATTCTCTACTTGTGTAAATTATTTTTGCTGAAACTGTTTTTTTTGTTTTGTTTGTGTGTGTGTGTGTGTTTTTTTTGTTTGTTTGTTATTTTGGAGTTTCCTGCCTTGTTTGTCACCTTTCTCTCTCTTTTTATTTTAATTTTTTTTTTTTTTAATTTTAAGACATTTTAGTGGTCCACTGGTTACTGAATATTATGAGTTATTTTTTGTTGTTGCTCACAGCACATGCACAAAATAAGTCCAACAGCTGACCCTGGACCCCTGATTTTACCACAAGAGGGAGACATTTACAAAGGTATTTGTACTCAACAAGAGGAACATTTGACTGTAACAACATTACCATTATCATCAATAATTATAATAGGCTAATAATAATAATGATGATGATGATGATAACAACAACAACAACAAGAGGAGATACTTGGCTATTAAATATAGGACTATCAAAATACATTTCTTGGACATTGACAATTATCAGATGTAACATTATTTAAGTTAACAACAATAATATATGTAAATACATAGCCTAATTCAATTATAGGCTATATGAAAACTACATGAAAAAGACCTGTAGAGTTTTTTTATTTATTTTTTTTAGGGCAAACCTATAGTAGCCTATATGTGTCCTTACAGCCTACAGTAGTTTGTTGACTCAGGGAGCAACTGTGTGAGTTCAGACTGTGTGAGAGGACTTTGTGTTTAGAAACCGAGGGGGGGTAGGGTGGGAGGAAGCAGTGGGAGGTAAAAGACCAGTGACTTTAGGTTGCCCTTGAGGTCTGATACACATAAGAGTATTTTTTGTCTTAAGATCACCAGTAAATCTGTATTAATTTTGACCAGAACCACTTAAAAAGAATCGTTAAAGCGGATTAATCAAGCCCGTCCTGTTTAATGTCTCCCGTTAATTAGTTTGTCAGCAGTGTTTTAATATCGCCTAATGACTTCATATTTCACTGATGACATTAAAGGGGTGTTAAAAGAGGGGAAATGGCCCATTCAGGATTCAGTTCTTTCGCTTAAGACGCCCTCGATGAATAAGACAAGGTCACGGAGGCCTAGCCTTTAGGGAGAGACACATTATCAGGGGATGGGGGTGGTGAAATCCCATAGAGGAAGCTCTCTCCCCTCTAAAACAGCATGACGGGCACAATGTGATACAGTTCTGTCTTAGAACAATACACTGCACAGGGAATTCATGCTACAGCTTAGGGCAGCCACGCTGTATAGGATGGCAGGATAGTCCAACAGTGTACAATAACACTGATGCTGGGGCCTAATGCCTGGTGCTGTTTGGAGGGGAGGGGTGAGGCTGATTGTCATAATGTTTGGCTGTGCTGTGTGTTAATAAGTATAGCATTTTGAGGTGATTATTAGTTATTGACCAGATGAATGTATGAGAAAAAAAACAATAGCCAAATATTTTCAAATCTATTTGAAGTTAGCCCTTTTTGATCTTCATCAGCACTTTCGAAAGCTATCTAAGCAAGAACAAAGAAATCAGAAATCGTAAAGTTGTAGCTCACAGTATTGAGGACACTGCATTTTCTCTGTGATGAAAATCCTATGTTAAACAAAATGCTCAATGGAGGCTAATGGATCCCGAACAAGTCCATGCACTGCTTCCAAAATGCTTTGTTTGACAAATCAATTTTCCCATAACCCGGTGAGGAGAAAAGTGATGCGGATTGATCGCCCCCCCTGACTTTGTTTCCAGAATATTGTTTGATGGCTGGATAGATTAATTGGTATGACATTTGAAAGCCTTCTCTTGACTGTCAGCATCCAAGCCCCTATACGCCAATCGAACCTCGGTCTAATTGTCTCTTCTATAATACCTCACTTCACAAATTAGAGACGCTGCCTCTATAAACTATTCCCAATGTAAGACCCCAAACAACATCACCCTGCTCAATCAGACATTGGTTTGAATAGGGGTGATGCTGGGCTGATAAGATAGAGCACATTAAAGGGCATCACCCAAAGCGCTGTGCCAGCACATCTTCCTCTCAGCACAGTACATCTGAAATATACAAATCAGACTCCAGCAGCAGCTCCAGGTAAACAGGCTCCAGACTCATCAATCTGGAGTAGTTGAATCTTAGTTAGGAGCCTAATTTGAATTAGGGCAACTACAACGAGGAACACAAAGAGAAAATCATCTAATTCAATGACCTTGCAAATGCTGGCTGTGTGTAAACATGTCATCCTCACATACAGAATTGAAGTGTGTTATTGTATGTGGCTCTGTGACTGGTTGAAATCTGAAGTCTAAACCATAATCAACACTCCTAAGTCAAAATATTTTGGCCGTGAAAAAGTCAAGTTGACCTCTATGACAAAATACACAGTGTAAAAACACAATTATGAAATGTTGCATATTACAACTTGTGCTGTAGTATCTGTCCATTTTCTAACCCTTCATTCTTGCATTGGTGAGTGATGTTGTAATGAGAAGAAATACTTGGCAGAAAAATTGCATTTTTGTTTGCTTCCTGCAGTAATGTGGTGTAGACTGAACATTTTAATTCTGAGGTTATTTTTCTCCTCATTTAGATGTTTTATATATAAATATATACAATGTAACATATATTGTGATGGAAGATGTTGTGCTTAGTGACCACTTCTAATTCAAACAAATAAACCCTATTCATCTAAGTTTGTTTTTGGGATCATCAGTTGTACAGCACAATACACTATTATATAGCCTACATATGAAAACACAATACATTGTTACTTGTATTAAAGAGAAAAGTGAAAATACAAATGCATGCATTTAAAAAAATACATGATAACATACAGTTAAGACTGTGGTTCAATCGTGAGACATTCACACAAAACTCCATTTGTGTCAGTAAACAAGGGGAATAGAAGATACCGATAAATTAGAACATCATCTGGTTGTGCTTTCTCAGTTGTGTGTACTTTGTGTGTGTGTGTGTGTGTGTGTGTGTGTGTGTGTGTGTGTGTGTGTGTGTGTGTGTGTGTGTGTGTGTGTGTGTGTGTGTGTGTGTGTGTGTGTGTGTGTGTGTGTGTGTGTGTGTGTGTGTGTTTTACTGTTTAGAGACAGTTCTGCATTAAGTTACATATCTGTAAAGCAAAATGAAGACAGTTTGCTGTAAAATATTAAAACAACCAATAATCTATGGTCTATAGTCTGGTTATGTTTCTATATAAAGAGGGGGCAAATTTACTTGAGTCGGATAAGACTGTAGTTAGTGTAGTATCTGCCCCCCACATTTCATCACCATTTATTTATCATTCACAATGACTAATTGCCTGACTTGACTTCAATTTTGTGGGCTGGGATCCTCACAGAGCAAGCTGCTCAGCTGCCCACCTCCCTTCACTCGCCGCACCTCCCTATCACCCCAACACACCCACTTGCCTTTGAAAAACTGTAATTGAATGAGTTTATGTCGTCAAATTGATTAATCATATTAATTTGTACTTATTAGTGGGATGGTTGAAAGTGATGACAATTAGATTAATGAAATTAGTTAATTCTTCCTACCCACACCACACTCCCAACTATAACGAACCACAAAAAAAAAAAAAAAAAAAGCATAGAAAGGGCGACTTATGACAAAATTGGCAATCAAGATTTGGCTGCTAATTGAATGTCTGCTTTTATTAATGATGAGGTTTATAAAAAGACCTTGAGAAAAGAATATTAATTGATTAATCAAAGTGCTCCAAATTAAAGTGGGAGTATACAAAGCAGAGGTCTGAAAATCTCTCTCATATGATTGTGAAGAATGCTGCAGTGTCTTTCACAGGATGCTAAATGAAAAAATATGGTGATATTTGTATGTGGAGCTGTTGTTTACATTTCCTTGCTGACTGAAATATTTGTGAATCATGTTTTGCTATGAATAGTCAAGTAAAAGTGACATTTCTACATAATTTTCTTTGAGTATATTGTGACTGACGACATCTGATTTGTTGACAGTTATTTTTAGTTACCAGTTATCTGTGCGTTGCTATATTTTTCAAAGACATTGGTGAAATCGTGTCATCTTTACATTACTCTGAGGAAAAGGGGTTAGTCTTTATTTGTCATGCATGTTGAGATGATGAAGAGGCTCCACTGTAATAAAACGTTGCACAAACTGAGGCTCTCCAGACTTTACAGTACGGTAAAGAAGCTGCCTGACCTCAGACCAGTTCTGCAGGGAGCCGCATGCCCCCATGGGACCGCAGCCATACATTCATCATGCCTGTTTGCCTGTAGTGGAAAAACAAAATCCACATAAATATATGTAAATCTAAGTAAACAGAGTGTGAGATCCCTTGAGCTGATAGACTGCTTTGAATTTCATTACGCAACAAGCCGTCTGACGGTTACAAACGATGCTCATGAAAAGGAAGTGATCGCTGGATGTGATAAGGATGAAATGTAATAGTTTATGCCACCATGAATCTGATTGTAACGTCCACACTATTAGAAAGGCTGATAAGAGCATTTATGACTATTTGCTTTGTGTGATAAAGGGAAGTGGGCTGTTTGATTAATATGAGCAGCTGGCCGGCTCCAGGTTCAACAGATTGTGTTGGTGCATATAACTAACAGTAATGGGCTGGTATATACTCTAAAATGTGAACTGTCACACGTGTGAGATAAGCAGAATTATGACTAACACATTCTGCATTTACAAAGTATGATGTTTGATATGCATGCTGTGTAAATGGAGGTGAGTTATGTTTTTGTTTTCACTGAAGAAATATTCACTTCAGTGGCGAGAGATGCTATCGCTTCATGTGGGCTATACAAAAGTGTAAAATAGGCTGGTTTCCACATTCAAAAAACATATAAATCTTGCTCATGGTTATGCTGCTGGAATGGATTACACCTCAACTTCACCAATTCAGTCAGTGCAGTGGTTCAGTACACACTTATGTAGCTTATATCTTCATACCGTTCCTTCAAAAAGCAGGAATTTCTTTTAGTCTAAAATAAAAAGTTATTAGAATTAACATCATGTTGCTACACTACATACAGGTGTTAATTTGATAGTAGATTGTGTTGAACCACTAATGTTACATCCTTTAGACCTCTTTACCTATGTGGTCCTTTAAGCCTCCGTAATTGGGGCTTGTTGGTAATGCATAACTCCATATACTGTTTATAAAACCATAAGAACTTTGTTTTTAAAACATGCCTCTGATCAATTTAATTTGTTCCCATTCAGTCCAGTTTAGGCCCCCTGAGTGGGAGTTTACAATAGCAGTTGGAGGTTAGAGGCTGTTTGCCAAGGGACGGGCACAGTTAATGTTTTGACATCCAACTGAGAAGCTGTAAACTATATAAATAATCATACTCATGGTCCATTAAAACTCCTGCACAAAAAAGAAGAATATTGCATGGAAAAGCTGATGCCTGAGATATGGTAATCCAAGTTTTCAAAGATGCAGTAAAATGTTTTATTTATAATAAATCACTTTTGAAAAAAAAAAAAAGGGTAGCATCCAGGTTTGGTGTGAGAAACTCAAAACTGATGCAGAATAATATTGTGGAAAATGGAAAAAGCCAATTCAGTCTAGACAAAGAACTGGGTAAACATGCTTTACACTAATTCCTAGTAACACTTGACCATTACAAACATTTGTGGTCAAAAAGTGATGGAGGAGACTCCCCACATAACAGCCAAAACCTAAAGTCAAAATCATGAAACACAAATAAAAGCTGTAAATTAGCAGATAAGGCTTTTTATTTGCAGGCTGTTAACATATCAACTAATCAGTGATTGTTGCAGCTCTAGTTGTGATCAATGGTCACTTTTCTTTAAATCGAGAAGATGAATGTGTGTATTGGGCTATTGTGAAGCAAAAAAGGTGAATCTGTCCACTTGACACCCACGGGACACTGTGACTGGACGCCTGTTTGCCAATACCCTCCTGCAACTCTGGTTCCCCAATGGCCCCAGTTCAACCTCAACTGTAACACTCCTAGAATTGACCACTCATCCCTGGACCCAACCTTTACACATTTCAACATCTTGACGTCCCACAGACAGGATCCAAACCTCTCTGTGCTCAAAGTATTGACAGCCATCAATGTTCGACTTGATCAAATGCTACCGCACCAGTCAGAGGCCATCAGTGGTCAAGGCATCCTCATTGGCAAGATCCATCGTCTCAATTTACACAGTCCATCCTCTTTAAACTGTGCTATTGATTTTGGCCTAGGTCATGAAGGTTTGGCATCAAAGTAGGGGAGAGGTGTAGGGGAGGGTAGGTGGGAGAGTAAGGACAGAGAGGGAAGAGAGTAAGGACATAGAGGAAGAGGCTTCCCATGGGTGTCTCCAGTGCCAGTTTCTTCTTATTTAGCATTTGACCCTGGTCTTGGCTTTACTGCTCAATGCAGTGGCCTTATTTTCAGCGTATAGTCAATGGCTGCCAATATTTTCAACAAAGATTTGTCACTCCTCTTCAACAAAAGCTTAAAAATACTTTAAACAAACAGACTTGATCTATGTAAGGTCAGAGGTTTCAGTTATGTTCGGCTATTCTGTTCCTACACATATCTTTTTTCTTTCTTTCTTTCTTTCTTTTGGTCACGGAGAGAAACTCAACACCAAACAGGAATCCAGTTTTCAAATCTGTCGTCCTGCTTTCCATAGTGTGACAGGTGCTCTGTACCTCCACACTTGCTGTTCCATTATGGGCACTTCTCATGGTCGCCTGTTGCTGTCGTTATTTTACAGCTCCGTGCCTCAGTCCATTAGCAACACCGCTGCCAGAGCAGAGCCGATAAACCATCTGGCCACGCTCCTGAAACAGATAGCAGCCTCTTAATGGAGTGAAAAAGTAAAAGCAATTAATGTCACATTAGCACATCACTAATAAGGCCTGCCCTCCAGTATGCTGCAGTGAGAATAATCGGTTGGTTCAAACAGAGATGCATCCCAACGCAATGCTTCACTGTTAGTCCTGAACAAGACTGTGTCAGGAGAATCAATTTCCATAAACAAATGACACACTTTCAGGTCAGCTGAGCACTGGCTTGATATGTAAGGTCAACGTCATGTATACATACACGGTACCACATGAGTAACATCATGACAAAGGTGTTAACATTAGCATTCATTAGCAATTATGCTTCTGGCAAACAAAAGTCCATAGTCACTCTCCTGTAGATCTGCTTTTAGTCTCCCCCAGCTCCTGAGAAAAATGGCAATTTTTAGCTGAGATGATAAAAAAAATACTCCTCTGTGTTCACCAGCTAGTTGCTAACTCAGTGAGTCTGGTAGAAGGCTAACACAAGTAGCAACTATTTGAGGCTGTACCTAAGCTACCTCTGCAAACCTGTGCATGGAGCTATAACAATGCTAACAGGTTAAGGACCATTGTTCACTATGATAGCATACTAAGACTTACTGAATACATTTTTACTTGAAGATAGGCCTGAGGGTTAAACTGGTGGCTGTGGGCTGTCCCATGTTCAGGAGGTTAGTGGTTTGATTCCTGGCTCATGTAGCAACAAACTGAACCCAAAATTGCTCAGTGTATTCTACTGGTAGGCCTAGCTATGAGAAACTGATATCTGTGACTCAGTTCAAGATGATGGAAATGATGGAGCGGTCACATTTAGTTAGCCTATGAAGAAATGTTATCCTGTACCAAAATTGCCATGGCTGAAATATCGTTCATAGTTGCTTTAAAGTAAATAAAGAGAGGCACTTAAAATCTACAGCTTCATATAGCTGCAAAATTGAGAAATGCAATTCTGCTACTCTGTTTATTATAAGGAGAACATTTTATTGTTACGACAAGATCTGAAATTATCCTCAAATAGGGCCTATGTTTTGTTGTCTTACGGTGGCAGCATTAGGCCGACATGTGGAACACTTTCTATGCAAAAAATTAGGCTAGTTCCAAGTAAAATCACAAAATCCAAGGCCACATGTTTTCAGCTAAACAAAACAGGCAGACATGATGATTTGCAGTGATTCAAAAACACGGCACTCAGAGTAGCTGTGCGAGAGTCTTCGACCTCTCTGAACGCCCCCTCCCGTCGCTGCCTTGACCTCCCTCACTTTCAGCTCTCGTCTTTGAACTCTAATTCAAACTTCACACAACAACATCCCCGTCTCAAGAGCTTTCCCCAAACACAATACATGCCCTCTCCGGCTTGAATGAGACTGGGATTTTAAGATCTGGCTTAATTGTTGTCTTTTCCAGCGTTTAATTATGAAAACACCAAAGCACAGTCTCTGCTGCTGTCTAATTCCACCATGTTCCGCTAATTATGTTGTGTTAATAGAGGTTTTTCTGTTGTGGCGTCACACTCATTAACTCAGCGGTGACACTGCCCTTAATTGGATAACAGGCCATTAAGTCATTTTTCTTTGATTAAAATTATTGCTCCCTAATAAACATCAGCTTTGATTCTAACTGGTTCAAAGCATGTGAAACAACATAACTTTCATAATAATCAAATTCCTAAATGTAACATCACCTACTCATCATACCAGCACAAAGAAAACCTGCTCTCTATTACTCCACATGAGGGAACGTGAGTGTCACTTGCTGCTGCTGCATGCTGTTGTTGCAGAGACGACACAGCTCTGTAGCCTACTGTAGGTTTAATAAGGATCAGTCTGGAAAGAGAAGCTCCACAAACCTCTAAAATGTCAGACACTGCAGTATCATCACTCACAGTAAATGGCCTTTTTTTTCCTCCATCTTCTGCCTTTGTCTTTTTTGTTGTGATTCTCCGGGGTCCATTGCACAGCGGTGATGCTGCGAGCTGATTATTTAAGGCAGCTTGTAAAACACAAGCTTTCAGGTCAGCTAACGGAGCAGCTAAGTGATGTCTCTTCACCAAAGTCAGCAATTGTTAATCTAGTCTGTAAAGTTGTCCTATTTAAAGCCGGAGTGTTGTCGAATCACCGCCAGCCATCATGTTTGAGCATCTCAAAGTTAATATCAAGCAGACCTCCATTTAACATAAGGCCCAATATAGACAGAAAACAGACTGATGCCACCACTGCTTTCAAATCCCCAGTACCCCTGTTCCCATACCCACACATGCCCTCAATTACCCTATGAGCACCACATGTGCAACATCATTAATAAGATCCACTAATAATGGTGGCGAGCTCCATTGGCCGTGAGTGAGATTTGACTAATTACTGTAATTGTATTGGAGTCATGCTCATTAAATATGAAAATTGTGTTCTGTGAAATGAATGGGGTTTCATGATCACTCTTGTATGGACAGGCAAGAAATAAATTAGAGAACAGTTTCTCGTTGCACAATTAACTACTGCACACACAGCTACCTGCCACTCCCCCCAGTCTGCTAATACAATGTGTGTGCGTGCGTGCGTGCGTGTGTGTGTGTGTTGGGTGCGTGTGTATTTTTGTGGATGTTTGCCAATGTGTCATTACTTGTTGCTTATGATTCTCTGTGCACGCACTGGCTGCATGACCTGCTTGCCCATGAAACGTGGAAATGTTAATATTGCACACAGCATATAATTGCAATTGTAATTATTTTTTTCTTTATTTTTCAGCTACATTAAATTCAGTTTAAAAAAAAAATTCTATTTAATATAACTAGCAGCTTATATCAAGTGTTTTTTTTTCTTTTCTGTTGTACTGAATAAGTACACAAGAAAACTTTAGATAGGCTACATAAACCCAAATTAGTTTTTAAAATGATCCTATTTTAAAGCTTTCTTTTTACTTTCAAAATTATAAAATAAAATTCTGTGATCACATTACACAACTGACAAAAAGTATGTTGCAAAAATATATGTTTTATCAGACATTCATGGCGTTTCTGTCCATGAATAATTAGTTGTGTGCAACTCCCAACCACAAACACAACAGTCTCCAGCCTTCACACAACACGATGTGTCAGTGACTCTTACTGTAACTTTTGTTCATACTTCTTTCTCTCACCTCTTGGGATTTAAGCAGCTGTCAGGACTCCAGAGCGTAGACGACAGAGTCTGGGAGTGGCTACGTCCCAGAGGAGCATGAGCATCTCTCTCTCTTTTTTTTTTTTTATCCTGCCTACCACTGTGTTTCTGCATGCTCAGTTTGTTTGAGAAATCTTGCAATGCAAATGCGATACTTACCTCTACCGCCCAGTAACAAAACTGTGTCACAGTCAGAGCTCGCTGTGAAAGCCCTGATTTTGTCTTAAGAGATATAGAGGTGAGCAGAGGCAGGTAAACAAAGCATAATGTGGAGGTCAAATGCTAATGAGCGCTCCATTTGTTATGTCTGGCTCCCTCCAAAGGCAAAGTAACAACGCCAGTGGCACCCAGACATAATAAATCATCCAAATAAATAATAAAGATTCATAGAAGACTTGGTGTTCATTGTGCCACTTTGAATGAATTTACAGCCCGAACCTGATTCCTCTCATGTGGCCTTATTTAAATTGTCCCCATTTTAAGCCGCCTGCTTGAGACAGCAAGATGCTTGCAAGTCCATTTTCAGGGCCCAACACCCTGCCATATAATTTCCATCTGCTCACTGGTTAATAGGCTAAGACCAGAGAGAACCCCACTATGAACTGTAATGTAACTTGCTTTAGTTGAGATACAGGCCAAAGCGCTGCGAGACTTGAACAGATGCAATGCCATGCGGGGTTTGCAGCTGTTGTGAGGTCTCAGAAAACCCACAGCTGTCCCCTCTCTGTCTGAGCGCCCCCAGAAAACGAGAAGACTGAAAGACGGACGTGACTGATGAGGTGACGAAAAACCCAAAGAGGCAGGTGGAAGAGGAGTAACACAGGTAGCAGAGAGCACCATTGCAGTTCAGATGTGATCATTTGCTTACTAGCTCTTCCTCCATCCCTCCCTCCCTCCCTTCCTTCCTCCCTTCCTTCCTGCGCCCTTTTTTATGCCGTAACTACCTATAGATGGCGCTCAATTCATTTTGAAAACGGTGGCTTTTCTCAGGGCTGTCCATCACAAAGTGCCACAGACTGCATGGTGGTGGGGATGAGCTGCGGAGAAAGGCACCCTTACCTGTCCTTGAGCCAGGCGAGAGAGAGAGAGAGAGAGAGAGGGAGAGAGAGAGGGAGGGAAAAAAAGAGTAGATTCAGCATGTATGTATGCTGTAGCCGGGAGCCATAAATCATGACCTTTTTCAATTTACACAGGGAGCATATTGATGGTTTCCTATCTCCTTCACTCACTTTCACCTAGTTACATTGTCTAAGACAACAGCACTCTGGGTAACCATGACTGACACTTTACAGCCTATTCTCAGTGGACTCTCACCTCCGCCGCTGAATAATACTCGCATGAGGCAAAGGAAGGAAGGGAGAAGGAAGGAGGAAAGGAGTGTGAGGTTGGACCAACAGTATATGATCCAAGATTTTGCTGAAGGTTGGTTTACGGCAGTGTCAATGTCCCATCTTGAACACAGACAGGTCAGAGAAGTGGTGACGATTCGAGGAGAATAAAAGCAGGTTTCCAAGGTGGAGGGTGAGTGTGAGGACAGTGGGCCATGTCCTGATTCTCTTCTATGACTGCAAAAGAAGGAAAAACTACTTGTATTTAATGTGAGATAATAACTGCTGTGATGAGAAGTTCAAAATAAGTGTGTTTTTTTCTTCTCTCTCCATGCTTAATGATCTTTACACCTTCACGTTGACTTTTACTGGTAACACGGATCTGCCATGCAAAACAATCCACAAGTTAATACACTGTAGTTATTTGCAGTAATAATGTGGAGTGGCGGGCGCGGCCGTGCCAAGAATAAATAAAAAATGAAAAAGTGACAAGGCCATTTATTTGTTTAATTCAATCTTCTGTTGAGAGATCTTTTTGCTGGACATCATAGTTGATTTTGTTTAGAGGAATGGTTTGTGGCAGGCTGATTAAACACAGACTTCCCCCCCCTCCTCCCCTCGCTCACCCTCATACTGGCTGAAGTTGAAAGCCCAGTAAATGAAATGACTTCCACAGGATTGCACCACAAAGGAAGAGAGTGTGTCAGATGTGCATTCAGCCAGTGTTGTAGCCAACACAAGGTCAAATGGGACATTGTGTAGACAGCGGACCAACTGACAGTCGGGGCAGGAGGATGCCGTTACACCCCGAGGCACCGTCTTGCTAAATGTACAAGTGTGTGAGCTTGCACACACACAGATGGACATATACACATAATTGGTCATACTTGGCACATTTGACTGTAGATTTCTTATCCTCAGTATGAGACAAGGACACGGCTGTAGCTACTGTGAGACCGGATGCAGTTGACGCTACTTAAGAGCATGACATTTCTGTTCCTACTGAATGTTATCGTGTTGATATTCAAGAAAAGAAAATTTTACTCTCACCATACACTTCCGAATGAGTTGGAAAAGCTATAAGCAGCTTTCCAGGAAATCATTAAAAACTCACAGTGTAGATACAGTGACTGACAGAGAAAGAGACCAAATGTATTATTTACGATACTTGTAGCATATTAAATTTGCTAATTTGCAATGATAATAATATTTAACTAAAGTAGTTTTTGAGGTGTGTGAGTGTATGTCTAACTGCAAATTTTAATTTTAATTTTCTTCTATCTGCTGTAGGAATAGATTAAGGCTGTATTCATATTAGGTTTAGGAGAAAATGTAAAATAAAATCGGTAACACTTTATAATAAGTTAAGCATTAGTTAAGCATTAATAAATATGAATACTCATTAGTATGTAGTTTATACATACAGTTAGTGCTTATCAATGATAAGTAAAACATTTTAACTGTGTTTATAAACTACATGCTAATTGTGTTATAAATGATGAATACAGTATTTAATGCTTAACTAATGCTTAATAGTGTATACTTATTATAAAGTGTTACATTAAAATCACATTACAATTACAGTGAATCTGACAATGTCGCCCTCTTCTGTATCCACACATTCAATAGGTCAAATGCTTAATAAACCCAGTATTATCGATGTTACTCATACTGGAAATCATTGAGATGCACATGCATACGCATATACTGATTTCTTATTCCCAGTTCTGGTCACAAGACACATGGTCTTCCTCAGGTCTGAGGGTCAGAATTATGAAAAGAGGGCGACCATCTGTAGTTAAAACACTGTTATGTGCAGTGTGTGGGTATTTCCCCCCTCTCTTTTGGTTTCTGTGAGTGATACATAATCCTGTAAAAAAGAAAAAAAGGCCGTTCCTCTGGGCCAAAGCTACAACCATTAGAAATGGTTAGAGGTGATTATTCAAAGAAATAATTTGCAGTGGATACATAAACCATGTGATTTTTATTGTCACTGTACATTCAGTGCACTGTTTGATCTGACTCACTCCAAAAAAGCATATATTTACACATGGGTACAGTAGGCATGAACACAACAAACAAAACACAAGAAAATGGCACACAATACTGTCCAGTGAAACCTAGCTGTAGTTGGCTTTTTGCTTCTCACTTCTCCCATTTTTCCCTTTTTTAGTCTTGCGAGCACTGTGAACATGTGTGCATAGTTACCCTGTCTTTCTGAGCAAAGGGCAAGTTTACAATTAAAACGAACCAAAGCTTCCTCTTAACTTGATTCATATATCACAATTGCTAACATATTGCTTTTGAGGGGAGTAAAACTCTTGGGTAATCACATGTCTATGGTACATACACCGAGCAGGGTCCTTTATACGCCGCAGCCCAGGTCGGCCAGAGAGGTTCCTCCATGTTTTATGTAAATCTCGTCATCTCAGAGTGCATGGAGATAAGATAAGTCCGCAAATGGAACAGCGAATAAGCAGCTTTCTCCTCCGAGGAATGTGTTCCCCAATTGCAGTAGGTTCATCTACATTTTTTTTAATACCCAGTCAGTGATGTCACTTTATTTCTGTGCCACTGATTCCCATGAGGAACCCATGGCCCGCTTCCAAACCCAGTGTAATTTTCAAAATATGAATTGAGGTATAGGGTCTAGATGACTTCACTCTATATGTCCTGCTGTGCTAAGAACCAAAATCGATGATAACTCAGGGTGTGTGTTTTCAGCGTTGACAGACACAAAGACACAGAAAAGCAAAATAAAATAAGAGAAAATCCCGTTCTCAGATTAACATAATGGACTTATTCTCACTTGAGTAATAACCCTCTGACTCAATGCAGTCGTTTGTATTATACAGCTATTCAGGTTGGCTCTAAATTCACGTTGAAGTTGCCAATACATAATGAAAAAATTCAGTAAACAGGCAAACGAAACAAATAATCATTGCTAGATCGATGCACAGCAGCTACAATATAGTATAGTGAAATATGCACAACACATCTGCCGTGTACAGCACTGTACAGTATGTAAACAAAGCACAACTAAACATCGGATGCTCCACAACACAAGGAACATAGGTGGCCATATTTGCCTTGCATAGCCCAGTGATCGCTCTGTTATGAAACTATTACAGACACCCGTGAAATCGCCTTTGTAAAGGTTTAGACAAACCCTCCCCACCGTCAACCGAAATAAAACGACTCTTGTCCCCAAGGTAGAGCCAAAGCAGAAATTTAATTGCTCCATTTCTATTGAGAATTTCAGCTTAGGAGACAATTAGAATTAATTGGATGTAGTCGAACCGTTTTAGAACTCTGAAAATAAATTAGGCATTTTTCTTTTATTTTCTTATATTAATTTTGGCAAAGTTGGGAAACAATTATCTAGCCATCAGTCTTCTTCAAAGTGCACAAAAGGAGAGGGAAGTGATGGGGTCGGCTTGCGTGGTAGCGTTGGTGTTGGTCAAGTTTTCAACCAGAACGAGTTTGTGAACACTTCACACAACCAGCACAACAACACTGAACAGATGGAGCTTGTTGAAACACTGGCTTTAAACTGCCTCCACACAGACTCTAGTGTGAACAAATGATCGCCATCGAAGGTTTAGAAGCTGCTCAGAATGGAGTGGACGCACAGCTGGACCCTCATGAGAACGAAGGTGATACTATTAATGAAACAGCTGCTGTGGTTTCATCGCATGTTAATTGTTCATATTAAATGACTCGAAGACACTACGCTTTGGTTTGCTACTGTACAGAGGTGATGCATCCCTAATTTCAATTGGGAATGGATCAGCTGGTTATAAATTTGGGGTAAGTGCATCTTGGGAATTGTATTCTCTACTGTATTGGGTTATAATTATCTATGCATTACATTACAGTGAATCAATAGCATCTGATCTAGTGGGGATTGTCTGTAGTTACTGGTCACTTGTCTTGTCTGTTTTCTCCTTGTTTGGGCAAAAGCTAATGGGATTTGACACTTTAAAGACACGGAAGCTTTTAAGTGTTCATAAGGGACGACATCTGTCTCACTAAAAATCCTACAGGCAGCCGATTAATTTATTATGGTATTACTGTGATCTCACGATAACATGTGCCATCCAACCTGCTCAGGTTATCAAGACAGGAAGTAATGTGTTGATAACTGCATCACGTTATTCTCTTATTTAAATAATTTGGCAACTGGTTTTTACAATTGATAGATACAATGCTCTAAATTGTCTACTGTCACTTCTGGAGTATACACATATATTAACGTAGTTTGTGTCCCTCAGTGTGTCAGTGTTTGTAGAAATGTACACAGAGTACAGGGTCAGTCTGAATAATTAGCACCTTCATTACAGATCAGCTAAAAAATAGAAACTGATCGGTGAGCCGTAATCTGAGGTCTGATATATTCTGCCATTATCAATGAGTTTTAATTCAGAGTGCAATTCAAGTTATTCTCAGAAACACAGGTGTCATTATATTGCAGCACACAAACATCTGTTGAAGTCTTATTCTGGACAGGTTTAAAACGTTGCCACCTTAAAATCAAGGAGACAAAGCTGCTGAACATCCTAAATCATAAAAAAAACATACGCATTATTTAATTTTGATCTTTGCCACCTTAAAACTCAGGAACATTGATATTGTGGGTACTTGCTCTTGTCAATTCATCTCTAGTGAATGTTTATTTAAGAGAAAGTTGTAGCTTCGCTAAGATAGTTTCACATTTGACAAACAGTCATAAAAGCGGAGAAATTACACCCAATTACAGCGACAACTAATGATTATTTCCATTAATGATTAATCTGCTGATTATTTTTTGATTAATCGACTAATTGTTTTGTCTTTAAAGTCTTTAAAGAGTGAAAAATGCCTGTCATAATTTACCGCAGCGCAAGGTCATGTCGACAAATGTTTTGTCTGACAACAGTCCAAAGATATTCACAGAGAGAGAGAGAGAGAGAGAGAGCAGTTCAGATATGTGAGGCGAGCACACACACACACACACACACATGCACGCACGCACATACACTTTGGTATCACACACTGCTGAGGACTGATGTAATTAGCTGT
Source organism: Trachurus trachurus (assembly GCF_905171665.1). Taxonomy (NCBI): domain Eukaryota; kingdom Metazoa; phylum Chordata; class Actinopteri; order Carangiformes; family Carangidae; genus Trachurus; species Trachurus trachurus. The sequence goes on along the minus strand of NC_139910.1, from coordinate 15,938,410 downwards.
GGGACTGATGCTAATAATATAGTGACACTTGTTGTTTGAGAGTACAACCTAAACAAAGAAGGAGCGGGTGGACACAAGGAAAAAAAGCAAAACCTATACAATATATTGCAATCTAATACAGCACCTTTACAACCTATAGGCTGGAAAGCAAACATAGAGTTGAATCAGCAGCTACATGACACAAACTGAGCGTTACAGTCATTACAAAGGTAGTATGTGTCCCAGGGCTATCGAGGTGTATCAGATTGCATTAAATTGCATAGACGTTGCTGCTGTTGTGCCCTTCACATTTAGATAAAATAAACTTTCTTTCTTTTTTTTTTTTTAAATGACGGTTGAGTTGAAAAATTCTCTGCACAGAATAAAGCTTATCGTGTGTGTGTGTTTCACAGTATGTCTGGTTGCCAATATTTCCGTATGACACGTAACACAGAGAGAGAAGTGATGAGTGAGTCTCTATAGAAGCAAGAGCCGCTGACCCAGACGCTACCAGACAGAGCTCGCTAACACAATACCCATTATTGCCACGTTATTCATAGATGCTTAGTGCAAACTCTTTGTGAACTGTGATCACTCAGCCAACCACTGTCCTTCTGTGAGCACCAAGTTGACTATAACCACTGAGTCGTTGAAGCTACTATGAGGTAAATACATTACGAGGAAGTCGAGAATCTTAACATACCCGTCACGGTTGGGTGGCGCGTTCTTTGATGACGAATATAAGAATATGTCTAACAATTCTCCCCCCCCCCCTCCCCGCCCAGTGCAATTTCACACAATATACAGTACACATATTATATGTAGACCAGTTAGAGACTATTGCTTTTAACAACTGAGATTAGAAAATATGAAAGAAAAGAAACAAAAAAAAAAACACATAATGTGGCCGTGGAGCCGCACAGTTCTTTAGGACATTTATATTAACACACTTTTCATTTTGAGATGAAAATAAGATAAGAAACAAAATCACAGAAGCTTCAGGTGATATAGAGCAATGGGTCTCTGGTTATAACAAGACCTCGGTTGCCTGATTTCTGTACACAACATCTTTATATACATCATCGTGATCCCACATCATTCAGGTTGATAATTTACCCTCTTTAAACCATCGCAAGTTCCTTTTCCTTTTATTTTTATTACCATTTAAAAGTGTTAAAACGACTCAGTAGTCCAAAGCTTCCTCCTCTCACCGTCAGTTGGCACACCGCCTTTAATTTTATAGGCTGTCTCTCGCCTTTGCATTGGGTGATGCAGCTGTCTGTCAAACCTCTGGCCCGGGTGTCAAGCCTTGGCTTCCAACATCTCCAGGAATAGTTTGTGCATGGGGACTTTGCCCTGCATTTTGATGCTGTAGAAGTGCTGAACCGCCTTGGTGGCGGTCTGACGGAGCAGAGGCAGGGTCATTAGGAGCTTCCCCGCCCGTCGAGGGTCCTCCGGGTGCTGGGGGCCCTCAAAGTCCTGCAGGGCCTCGTGGAGAGAATCCTGGAGCCTTTGGACGGCCTCGATGTTTTCTATGTGCATGGAGTCTGGAACGGGGAGGGTGGAGAGAAAATACTTGCTTTCATATTTCAAAAGCTACATATACAAAATAAACATTTTCTACTCAATTTCTGCATTGCGACAAAACATCTGCAGCTACAACAACAACTTGATGTTTTGCAATTGCATCAATTGGCTTTAAATTGTCCATGGTGTCTTTGCAAACATGCAATTTTGGAGAGAGGTTTTCTCTTGTTAGTGGTTAATGACGCTCCTTAAATAAATGCCTATGCGTGGCTGGGACCCTGGGGACAGTGGGGGAGAGGGAGATGTACTGTAGGTCTGTATAAATATACAGTGGGACAGGAAAAAGATTCATTTCTTTTGGTATCATGGACCACATACATCCCCCCTGCTAATGAATTCAGATGGCTGCATTACTAGGATATCGTTCAGCTGAATGATGGCGGCAGATGGCCTTCATTTCCATAAGAAAGAGCAGTTGGCCCCCTTATGTATAGGCTCTAAAATAAAACCAGTTGAGACTTATTAAAAACTGCTCTCTATGTATACGTCTACAAGTAAGTAAAAAAAAAAAAAAAGAAAAAAAAAAAGGCTTGTCCTCCAAAGGACACACTGACAGAGAGGGTTTTAATAGACAAGCAGTGGTTTGCTTTCAGCCAATTTCACTGCATAGACTTACAGTGTCAGGTCTAATCTGTGTATGCATCATATCCACAATTCATCAGCTGATAGATAAAATAGTCCACAAGCAAAATGTGAATTCAATTCGGTTTTATAATTGAATCAAAACAATTCATCCTGGTTTATCCATCAGAATAAAATCGACTTGTTTCTTTCTAAACGCGCCGTATTACCGAAGCTAAACCAAACGTGGCTGCTGATTGAAGTGCGTGAGTGAATTAGATCAGCCCTGCTATGTGTCATGAAAGTTGTGGAGTGAAGTAAGACCGTGTATGAACATGTAAATGAGGCAGAAAAAAGGAAAGTACAAGGCTAATTATGTTCCTAACTGACTGATTAAGTCTCTTTTACCAGTCGCCTTCTGTGTAAATTGCGTTTCTATCTTGGGAAATTAACTAGGCTATGTGGACCGCACATGTGTTCCAGCACTCTTCATTTGAAACCTTCATGTTAATACTGATCTGATCCTCGTTTGGCTGTGTGAGCATGTGTGTGTGTGTGTGTGTGTGCGTGCGTGTGTAGGAGCAGGGAGAGGAGGAGGGGGACGCAAGAATATGTTTGCAAATGTGTGTCAGTGTGTGTAAATGCACTGGGAGAGTGTGACTCTGTGTGTGTTGGAGGAGGTTAGGGGCGGAATGCAAAACTAACTTTGAAGAAACAATTTCCATGTAATCCGTCAGCAGCCTGGCGTCAATCCCGTCGATACTCCGCTAATTACAAAATCAATGGCCATGAATTTCCACAGCTGTCACACCCACAGGACCCCTGGAGCCGCAGCTCTCCGAGACTGTGTTCAAACGAGCCGAAGCTGCCCTCTCGCCCTCCCTGAGCCTCCCTCTCAACCCCTGCCTTCCTCTCTCACACTTCTCCCTTACCTTTACATCCCTGCCTTTCCATCACCCCCTCTTTTCCCTCCCTCCCTCCCTCCGGCCCCTCCCCTCCCATTTATCCTCCCCTCTCTCCACTCTCCCATGGAGAGTTTGTCATCAGAAGACTAAAGCTCTGGGCTCAGCATTTTTCATTTTTCAGTCAGGCAGGAGAAAAGACTCCTAACAGGCATTGATTAGTGGGGGACAGGCCCGGCCTCATGAAAAGCAAACTGTCGATACGGGCGCAGCATCTTCGCATTGGAACAAACGAGGCCCGTCGCTCCCCAACGCTCATTCCACTCCGCTTAACACATTTTATTGACAGCCCCTGTTTTCCTAATGAAATGCTAAATATATCTCCCTCGGCTGTGGCGCGCTGGCAGCTACTGTTATGGAGACGGAGAGAATGAGAGCGCAATGTGACAGTCGCACACACATACACACACGTATGTGCACACAAATTAAAATATAGATGCACACACACACTCCCCCACACATAGGAGGTGTTAAATTAAACAAGCGAGCTGCTGACCTTTTTGTCCCCCTCTTATCAGGTATCCCTCATTGTGGAAGTGATCAGCTCCTCAGATATAGACAATCACTTGACATTTTTTTTGTTTTATTTCTTTGTTTGCTTTAATTGAATGCCAGCTATCTCGATTTATTTGAGATTTGACATAGCGACGCACCTTCTGCTCAAGATCATGTCACCTTTGAGTTTGTAGGGAAAAGTAAAGGATATTTGGCCAAATGACTGATTCACAAAAAAACACCAGTTCTTGATGTTACCTTTGTATAAATTATTTTTTGTTAAGTCAGTCTTACCTCAATCAAAAAAAAAATTCAATTATATATTCAGTATTTTGCAGTAAGATATTTGTTAATGTATTGAATGTATGAATTTACCACTTCCTATCTAGTTTTCTTTACACTTTCCATTTATTGCCACTTTAAAAAAAAGACCAAGAAATCATCTTAATCCACACTGTCTGGAATATTTGGTATATTTGGTCATTTTGATATCTATGTAAACCGACTAACTTGGGGTTAACTTTACCTGAGTTGGCGAGGGCGATGGCTTTGAGCGTGACAAACTCCTCCTTCTCCATGCGCAACTTCTTGTAGCGACGGACCAGCGGCAGGATGGCGACGTGCAAGTCCAGCAGGCCCGAGAGCCGCGCCTGCTCCTCGTCCACCACGTAGTCCTCTGCGTACACAATCTCGTCCTCGCAGGGCAGCGAGCGAAACACGATGCTCAGCACCAGGATCTCCATCCAGGCGCTCTGCAGTAAACTCATCTGGTCTGCCAGCGACAGAGTGGAAAAACCTAAAAAAAAAAGAAGAAAAAGTGTCATTATTTTTTATATTTTCTTTCCAGCCATTGCTTTGTACAACCACATGACAAAGCATGAGATCAATCCATTAATCTCACTACACTTTAATTGGCCATTTCAAGTCCTCTGTATGTTTTATGGGCAGTGTGTACAACGCTTTGCAATCCCCAGAGAACCCAACTTGAAACAGGGGCCGACCACTGTATGCGCTGGCTTAAGGGAAGAATATAAATCAGTCAAGTGTAGATGCCTTTGAAACATGAGCCAGAGCTGCTTCACCCATCAACCGTCAACAGTTCTTCTGCGACCCGGTGCATAAGCACATGAGACAGCACTTAGTGAAGACAAATCCATTCCCAACACTAACCATCTCTTATTCTGCTCACAGTGAAGAAGAATGAACAGAAAATTAATTCTCCTCCAAAAACAAAGAATAAATCCTGGATTTTAAACTTCAGTAAATAAATGGGCCCAAATTTTAAATAGCTTCACTGCCATTATTTCAAGTTTGTCTTTCACAATCTGATGTTTAAATCACATCTCATTGAAAAAGTCACAAAACTCTCCTCTGGTGCAGTGGGCTTTATTCATCAAACATTATTCAGACACTGTGCCTTCATCATCAGTCCAATTGTTTGAGACCCCTTATCCTGTGGGGGCCCTGAATGACGAATAAATGTTAAAGGAGACAAAATGAAGACATTGCAACCTGAACAGGAAGCTACATTTGGAAAAAAAAAATGAATAGTTGATTTTCTGAGGGGGAATTATTTTCATGTTGAATCATAGAAAAGGTTTGATATTGTACTTTTGCAATTTGATGGAAAAACATTGTAGAGTCAAGACTTTACAACATGGTGAATATTTATGAAAAGAAACAAAAAAGTCATCAAGGTACACTTTAACTTCCTCGATTGTTTTCCTCTGCGCCAGTGGAGAGGTTTACTGTGTTGCCTGGATAATGTACTGGATGCAGTGTTATGTAGAGCATAACTTCTATTTATGGCAATTTATATTTCTCTTGCAACAATTTATAAATAAAACTTAAATCATCAGATACCACCCGCATAAAGAAACCTTAGCTGGAAACTCAGTATATTAAAGAAGAGTTGTGTTTAAGTGTGGTGGACATAAGAGTATTGTACGATTAGTACAATTAGAAGTAGAAGTTATAACATTAAGTTGAGTCATAAAAGTTAGTTATTGGAAGTCTCTATGAACATTTTGCATGAATCAATGTTATGAAGGGACAGACTTCATAAATCCAGCAAAGATAAAACTGAACTATAACCGTATTTTCAACCTGAAAGCTTCCTCCTTTTTTCTTTATTCTTTTGACTTCAACCCTCTGAGTTCAGCAACAATTCATCCAAGATCTCGAGGTCGACCCATCAACTCTCTCCTTTAACATTCACACACGGCGCATCAAACAGACGGACACCTGAAAGGACCTGGGCCGCCACAATACCTTTCACTGCTCTATGGTGAATAGGAAGGTGATTGGGGGGTATTGACCAGAGCCTTGAACCCACCTCTCTGCTTACTTAAATCTGCGCTCGTATGGCTGGGAATGGGGCAGGTTGACTTAAAAGAGGCCCCTCCGATGGTTCTTATCAAGCAAATAGAGGAACGATGAGAAGAGAGAGAATGAAGCAGAGAGAAAAGAGTGCTGGGGGTGTCATTGATTAGTAGATTGTAATCAGTCCACCAAATGCGAAGGGGGGATCGATCCGAGCCTCAGATCTGACAAACAGACAGTTGATGGAGGACATCCGGTACACGTTTAGTGGGGGATGGGAGGACTCCGGGATCACAGAATGTAGATACTGTAGACTGCATCAGGGATTCATGAATGTACTCGCCATAACCCCAAAACATCCTTTCTACGAAAATTAATGGGTTTAAAGTGTATTTAGAATAATGATTCAGAATCAATGACCATACATGCAACACGTTAGTTGACTGGAAAACGCTAGAGTAAATTAGAAAAATAAGTGTTTAAATCATCAAATCTCTTGTATAGACCACCAAAAACATGAGCAAACAAGATACATTGAGGCACCTGTTTTTGTCATGTGCCTTCTTTCTCTTTTTCAAGCAACACTATGTTTCTGAGAGAACCAACAACCTGTTCAGCTGTCTTCTCATCACTTTTCTGTTCTCCAGCCTGCGCTCCTTTCTTTTTTCTTTCCACTCAATTTACTGAAGCGATGGAGTGACTTCCTGCCTCCCCGGGGGTCGCCCCCGGAGCTTCAGGTGCGTCGCCCGGAGGTGGCTGAGTTAAGTGTTGCTGTAAAGGGTGATTCCCCCCTGATGAAATATCAATATTTCACCCTACTGATTTACTGCCGTTTGACCAAACATGACACAATATTGAACAAACTGGAGGATGTCTACGTCTCTGTCTCTGCAGTGTCCTCCTCGCGCAATGACAAAAACCACGATAGAGACAAGAAATACAACAAGAAAACTAATTATCGCAGTAGGTTTAAAGTATTCATCACGGTTGACATTGGATACAAACAACTGATCACACCTGCACTCACAAAGAGTTTCCAATTAACCTGCAGGACCAACCAGTACATGGAGGAAACTAATGCAAGCACTGAAAAAAAAACACAACTTCTCCACCATTGAGCCAAGCGTGCTAACCACTGCACCATCATGTCGTCCTACACTTTAAAATGAAATCTAATTGAGAAAAAGTTTTACGATTGAACCAAAATCACCAAATTAAATAAAGTGTTGCCTAAAACTATGCAAATCTTAGTATTTTAAGTTGTATGAAGTTAAGGGGGAATCAAAATAAAACATATTTCTTCTTTCTGGGACTGTAAATATTCATGTAAGAGTCTGCAATGTTCAAACTGTTGCACTACAGTATATGATGTGAAATCACACCTTTTGTATATTTCTATGTAGATTTTTGAAGTACAATATCTGGTACATACCAAAGGGAAATAAAAAGTGCTGTGACTATGCAACAGTACAGTACAGGTAGAGATCAGATGAGTAATTGAATCCCTGCTCAGTACAATGAAGAGACTGAGTGGTTGGCAGTGAAGCTTGAAGCTGTCATTGAGAGCCAGGTCTAAAACAGACAGCAGTTCACTCTCTATTCATTTAGTATCATTACAGGCCTCCTAAGAGCCCTAATGGGCCTAATAAAAAGACAGAGGTAATAATGAGACTAGAGGGCCCTATATGAGCTGGAGGAGTAGGAGGGGGAGAGCCAGGGGAAAAAGAGAACAAGGAAGCCAGAGTGTGTGTGTGAGAGATATGATGGTGAGAGAGTGGCAGAGTGTGTGAGTGGCAGAGAGGGAAAAAAAAAAAAATCAAAGAGGAAGAAAGTGATGCTCTGAGCCGAGTGAACATTAAATACCAGAGGGCGCTGAATGCTGCTGCCTCGAATATAAATCTACACATGTTGTGTGCGGTGGCTAGTACGTGTCTAAGATGGTGTGTGTGTGTTAACAGCTGCACAAATTAGCGGCCACCTCTGACCTCCTGACAACTGTGTTACGATTCTGTTTCCATTTTCATGACAGTGTGTGTAACTGCCTGCTGATGAGTTACAACCGTCCTCTTTAACATGTTTCACCCCGTCTGCTAACTGCTTCCTGTTTAACGCCCAGATGTGTTTTCACTTCTGTTCTATTGTGATTAAAGCGTCTATCTTGAATCTGCCACAAATGTTTCCTTTAATTTAAATATATAATGAAATTGAACTTGTGCACGTTATTGAACAAAATCTATTTACCACAAATATTCAATCCTTCAGAAATATGTAACATAAAATCGATTTCACGTTGCATGTTTCCTCCCTGGTCTCCACATCTGGGTGTTGAAGGACTTTTACATTAATGGAGCAATCTGCAGTAATGACTCTTATTACCTCATCGTTAAGGCCATTTGCGCAGCGGTCTATGAGTGTAATGGTGGGAGTGGACTGTTAAACTGGAGGGACCCCTTTTGTCTTAATCGTTACTTGGTGACACTCTGACCCGGTGGCCCCGGGTAAAATGTCCCCAGAGTGTCACACGCACCTTTAATAACTCTGTCAGGTCTGGACTGAGATCGTCATAGCACACAAGATCAATAGTTATACATAGAAAATGTAACAGAGATTGAGGTCCAAAAATATGACAGAAAATTTGTTGAATTCATTTCTGCGCGCCCGTGGCTATGATTAAATTGAAGAATTTGATTGTAGTTGCCCTGTTTGACCTCCTTTTCACTCTGAAAAATATACCTGAATTAGATTTTCAAAAATAAAAAAAGCTAGTTCAGACATATCCTTGTTCTCAGATGTTGGATGAAAAAGAGGTCAGGGAGAGAGAAAAAAAACTGTGCATTTAGGTCAGGGATGCTCCTTTCGTTGCAGTGTAAACTGAAGTGGTGAGACAGCAGCTCTCCGGCTCTCTCGGCACAAGTCAGAAGCCTCTGAGGGTCTCAGGGCCAGTTTGGCATCAACGCACCTTCAACCACTTCAAATTGCATTAATAAGGTACTGAATCTGATCAAAAATTTGTAAAAAGTGAACATGGGGAAAACCTGGACAGACGAGAGGAGGAAAAATATCTCCAATTGTTACATTAAAGGAAATACACTAAGATTTCTTTCACTCCAGACTTTTAAATGTGAGGATTTGCTGCTTTATCTTATATCACTGTACACAAAATATTGTTGGATTGAAGTGTCTGTGAAGCACAATAAGATGTGTCGGTGCTGAAACAACAACTGGCATTTAACCGGGGGGGAAAAATGTTCAAAACACTCATCCACAATATTTCTCAGTTAACTGAGCTGAACTGTCTACACATTAAACTCTGTACATACTTTTTGTGACTGGACTCAATGGGATGCATCTACTTTGACATGCGCTCCCTTCAAACATACTGGGGTCCAAAGTGTCTGTTTCAACTGATAGAGATGAAAAGAAAAGAGGATCTAAAAACATTTGCATAACAAGCCTTATTTAAGAATTCTTCAACAAGGACCGGGGAAATCCGTCAGTATTTCCCTAAATAAATCAATTTTACCACAGGCCCTGTGTAGTCTCCTTAAGTAAGTAAGAGGATTGCTTTCTTTAAGTCCTGGATTGAAATGGAATACATTGACATAGGGGCGGATCCCAACCCCCCAGACTCCCCCACCCCACCCAGTCAAATCAAAGGTTTCAGCTGCTCTTTATTGATTAGATTTTAGAATATGGGACTGGCTTTTCCCTTAGGTGCAGATGAGTAGCAGATGTTAATTATCCTGTGTGTGCATGAATGTATGTATGTGTGTGTGTGTGTGTGTGTGTGTGTGTGTGTGTGTGTGTGTTGGGGAGGGCGGGAGGGGTGTTATGTGTGTGCAACAGTCAGTGAACTACTTCAGTAATCTCATACTGTATCATTTCAGCAAATTAAACATTGCTTTACCAACAGCACACCACTTATGAAGTTACCTTTTATGAATCCAGTCGTCAAAAACAACAACTTAATATGATTTTATCCTCATTATAAATAATGTTCATATTCTGAATCCACCCGTTGTTTCTTGTACTTATTCTACTGATTCTACTGAGTGCATACACAGCTTTATAGAGGAAACATATTCATTAAATGTGTGACCAGGTTTGAATAATTAAGAAATGAAAAAGGAGGTCATTCATTAGCAGTCATGTCTCTACCTGGGATATGTTTGGCCCAGCCGATGATGACCACCAGCTCGCGGTCGGCCAAGTCGCACAGCGTGGTCAGGGCCTTGATGTCTCCGTCGGGCATGGTGGGGTCAGGCATGGCGTAGATTTTCTCTGGCTCCACCACCAACAGATGGGAAACGATTTTAGTCACTGACAGAGAGGAGGACGGGTAGAGGGACAGAGCAAGAGGAGAGAAATTAGAGAGGAGTTCTCAGATGTCTGATAATTTCAGGAAACATAAAATTGTTTTTTTGTTTTTTTTTAAAGGAAAATAACAAAACTGAATTATGCACTGACAAAAAGAAGTGAATGAAATAGGTTTGAAAATTGTTAAATAAAATAACATTGTCTCTCAAACATGTGACAGGTTGGTCTGGAGATGAATCTGACTTCTTAGTGCCAACATTTCATTTCATAAAATTAAATTGGTGCTTTGATATAAAAGCAGAATGACGTCTTTCTGAATCACTAAGGTACAAACCTACATTTCAACTGATTAAGATAAAAAAGAAAGAAAAAAACAACAAGAACAAACAAACAAACAAACAAAAAATAGTGTCTCACGTGGCTTTTTGGCTGGAGGGGGGATAGTGAGACCGAGGTAGGCGCCACTCTCCGCGTCCAACCTCCGTTTGTACTTCTGTCGCCCTCCTCTCACCCGGTCCAGACGCACACCTGCAAAAAAACAACAACACACACACAGAATAAAACCGATGAATGAACCATTAAATGCAGATATTTTATTTGGCGGTTTAGTTTTTTAATCAATCAGACAAATCTCACATCAGTACAATTAAAATGCCATGTGACCAATTTGCTGCCATTTACATCGACAGCTACAATTACTGCTATCGACAGCACTGTAGCCTCCTTCTTACAGGTTATTACTGGGAAACTTGACTTATTTGCATATTTTTTGCTGAGTCATAAATCTCTCTCAAGCCTTCCAATATTTTTTAATTTTAACCTCTTTATGCCACACCTCATGCAAAACTAGTTCGTATAATACTTTATATTTATAGTAATAAATTACGAACACATCTGTCTTCATTTATAAAGGCCTGCTGCATAAAAAGTACATTAAGGACCTACGTATATGTTAGGTATTATTATGTATGCATTATAAGTGGTAGCACAGAGTTTCCTTCCTTTATTCTTAACCTTTTGACTGTCAAGCGGGACCGTTCAATACTTCCTCGTTACAGATGGAGGAGTGTAAGTACCTAGTTAGTATACAAACGTGACATATCTGGGATTATCTTGAAAGCCATCTCAGAGGACACCGGCTCCATCAGATGCACCTTATGTCCTGGATTTACACACTCGTATTAAAAGTTGTTTGAGCATGGAGGGAGAGCAAACAGATTTTACATGGTCAAGTGGAATTGAGTCGTGTGAGATATCCCAGTGACTCATATAAATTCCTTTGATTCCCCTGGAAACAAAAGAATCCGATTAGGATGGTCTTTCAATTTCCTGACACCGACTATCCACTAACCTAATTACCCACCGTGCCCAGAGGGAGCTCATTCTTCCCAGCAAACACAGTGAGATCATTTTATGCCTGGCAGATTGAAGCTAAATCGAGAGCACCTCTCCTAACACAGCTTTCCATTTGTACGCCTTAAAGTAATCAATAAGGCTTGCAAATAGACTTCTTGTTCTTTGAACACATGTGGATGTGGTTTTAATTAGTCAGTTAGGCAGCTAGGAACTGGGTTTTGCGACAGATGGAGCTTTAGTAGTTGTTTTTACCATTACTCTTGGTTAAGGCAAATTCAAAATTATAAATTGTGCTTCAGGAAAACTTTGCATGTACTCCACATATTAAATCAATTCAATAGCGTCTCTCTATTTAATAACACACACAGGCCCAATAAAGGGGCATGCGGTTAGTAAAGGCTTTCACAGCAATAAGCTTGTGTAATGCAAAAATATATTGAGCAGGTGTAGACTCTAAATTCACACACCATAGACTTGTCAGACTAAGTGACAGTGAATTGTTGCTGCTTTTGTCCCTGACATCTACTGCCATCCATCCACACATGCATGCACATGGAAACACACACACACACACACACACACACACACACACACACACACACACACACACACACACACACACAAGTACAAACAAGTGGACAGACGCACAAACACGCACACACTGGTTTCCCTGCTGCGGGCTGCAGGGTCATGTGGCTGCGACAAGCGACAAGTGACCAAACAGCCGGAGTCAGAATTCCAAGATCCGCGGGGGCTGTTTGAACTGGAACATCCAACTGGTCCATAATTAATGGACGCTGACAAGAATTAAGAGCTCAGCGCTAACCAGTTTCAGTTTACAGCTTAGCAGCGCTGCAAACGGCAGAGACCCATGGCAGGAGGGGGCACAGAGAGAATGACAGAGCGGAGGAAAACAGGGGGTTAGATAATGCTGAAGAATGGGAGGGTTTGGGGGGGAAGAAGACAAAACAAGCTGCTGCTTTTGGCCCGAGTGTATCAGTTTTCTGCAAGATCTGTTTTTTTTGTCTTTCTTTCTCTCACTTTTCCATCTGTCTGCCTCTTTTTCCTCTCCCTTTTAGCATCGGGTGTACATCTCCTCCCTCACAGCACTGCCTGTCCCAGCCAGCGCCTGATCCAACCAGTGCAGGATTATCTCCTCCCCATGTGATACAGCACAGTACTGAGAATCTGACCACAACAAGACAGCTGGATGAGGCCCTTTGTAGAGGGCCGGGGAGAGGAGGAGGAGGAGGAGGAGCAGGCGGAGGAGGAGGAGGAGGAGTGAGGGGGCTTGTGTCATCGTCAGCACCACATTCCACAACTCAGGCCCAAAACCACAGCAGCCTCCATGTTTCGAGCCGGTCGCGTCCTGAAGAGAGCCTGCGTCTCGGCGGTGTGTGAGCCGCTGGTGACACGACGGCGGCCGAGCGGGTGCAGAGATCATGTTAAAAGCATCCAGATCCATTTTTTATACGGTGGCTGCATGGCCCTTCATAAAGTTTGGCAGCCAAAATATGGATGCAGGGGGTGAGGTTATGGGGTAGAAGAGCGCAGGGAATGGGAGAGGTGGTAGTGGAAGTGTGCAAGCTGGATATTATGGGCTCGGTAAGATCATACAGTGCTGTGCAGTATGCTCATAACTTACTGCAGACTGTGAGGAAGACGGGCTGAGACACAGAGATACTGCCTGATAGTACATCCTCCTCACTATGTGTGTGTGTGCGTATGTGTGTGTACATGTGTATGGAAAGACGATGAGGCGTGTTTGCATAGGAGCAATCTTTACGGCCACCTGACCCCAGCTTCCCTTTCACATTCAATATCTTTATTGACTTCTTAAAGCGCAACCTTAAAGCGCATTCCTGATTGAAGCGGCTGTTTATTCCTGACGGTGGCAGAGTGTGTCATCTGGATTTATTTTATTCTTTCATTTGTATGTTATTTGTTTTTATTCAGGTCCACAGTGTAATTGGGATTCCTCCTGTGTCCATATAAAAACCTATCTATTAAAAAAAAAATAGAAATACTAAAGTCATGACGCCAAGTCTTATTGAATAAAAAATAGAGATAAAATAATTAAAAACTCACTAAAATGACAAATCAAAAAATGATGAAAAATCACAAAATGATCACATGTATCATGTTTATTTATTCTGTCAATTGTGTAATAGACCAAACATGGTCTATATGTGCCTTCTCAAAGATGCAAGAATGATTTATCTATCTATCTAGTTGTCCTAAAAGAAGAACAAATGAAAAATACTGAGTCTAAAATGCTGAAATTATTTGATAAATTACCCACCATGCACTAGTTTTTGTTTAAAATCCAGTATGCTCTCATTCAACAGTGGGTGGCCATCAGAGTCGTGCCGTGTGCGTTCTGTATCATGTTAAAACCTAAGACTCCATTTTATGGCTGTAACATATGACATCAACCAGAACTATTCTGTCTATCTTAAGCATCGATTTATAGCGTATAACTGCTCACGGTTGTCACATTCCCAGATAAAACAGACGACATGACTTCAGCGTCCTTTAGTGACGGGTATGGCTCGACACAGTGCATTAATGACACTGCTGGAGTGTTTAACAAATCACATCTAAACAACAGAAGTTATGTGAATAGAAGGCTGAGAAATTAAAATGATAAAAATCCACTTTGGTTTCAAACACAAAGTTTCATTCTATGTAGAAGAGATTCTTCAGCGAGAAGATTTCATCTGACAAATGTGCATGTGCAGGATCAAGCCGGTGTGTTACAATATGAACATGTGCATGAGTGTGTGTATCTGTGCGGGTACATGCGTGTGTGTGTGTTTGTATCTCACACAACTATTTTCAGCCGCTCACCTGTCAGAGGCGCTTCTTTCTAGAGAATGTGTCAGAATTGGCTGGCTGGTGAGCGCTGCCAAAGGGAGATTAGGAGCTCCCTATTTTAGCTGGGAAAAATCAGAGGGATGCAGCGTGCGCCCCCTCCTACACAGCCGCTCACCCTTTACAAGGCACGGGGACCTTGCCCTTGCAGAGCTACTTCTAAGGGCCGAGTGTGTGAGCCTGAGAAGAGCTAAAGGCACTGGACGGCTTTTGTTTGATTGTACAGAGACTGGGTGGGCCGCCGCCGCAGAGAGGGAGGGAGGGAGGGAGTGTCTGAGAAAATGGGTATGGGACGAGAGGAAGAAGGGGTCTATGAGGATGGCTTCCCACCTGCTCTGCCCTGATGGGCTGACAAGACAAAGCTGGAGCTGTTCTCCCATAACCACGCACACTGGCATCGCTCTCTTTATCATGTTTTACACTTTTCATAGAGCTGAGCCGGCGTGTCGGCGAGGGGTATTAGTACTGTGTGTTACAGAGCCGCCCTGACCACAAATGTGCCTGTAATCGAAAACATCTGCACGGCTGGAGATGGGCGGGTCGATCCGGGATCCCCGGTGTATTGGTTGGAGCTGTAGCCGGCTGCGTTCAGTTTGTTGTGTTCGCACGGTTGTGTTGCGGGCGAGTGAGAAAAAGACATAGACTAGGAGAAGGGTGCCAGGAGGAAACATGTACTTCAAGGTCCGATTCCATGTCACTTGTCAGGGGTGATATACTGTACATTTGGCATGTGTGTACATGGATGTATGTGTACTGCGTTGTGTGTGTGTGTGTGTGTATGTATGTGTGTGGGGAGGGTTGTAAAGAGGTCAGCACTTCACTAAATCCCCTTCTTCAGAGGAACACGTGTTAGCCTCCATGTCTGATCTATCACCTGCCAGACAGTGAGGACAGGCCAGAGCGGAGCCTCTGGGTGGGCGCTGACTCTCAGCTGCAGCCTGCCAGATACTCTGACACCCGAAAAAGCAAACAAGGCCTCATACACGTGTGCTAGATAGACAGGTTTGGAAAATGAAAAAAAAAAAAAAAAAAAAAAAAATGAATGTAGCAATGGGTCAGGGGGCATTCAATCCTGCATACGCAGATGTAGCGCTAACGTAGCCTTGTATCACGTGCCGCTTATGCGCTACACGCTTTTGCTATATCTTTATTTTGATGATGTAATCTTAGCGTATGGATTGGTTTCTGATCTAAGCCTATTGATTGGCAAGGGACCTGACAGTCTGTGATATTGGATATGGCTTTACTAATCTTTTGTGTATGTGGCTGGAGGAAAATAAGGCTGTAACGTTACCCCGGTAGCCACGTTCGCTCAGGAAAAGACTGCTGATCCCTATCTGTGGTCTGGCGAGGGCAAGACAGCGGTGTAGGTTGCCAAAATAGTCTGGCAGCTTGTATTCATCCACCACATTACAGTGGTGTCAGAAAATCCCCACAAGCAAAGAATACGCCACAGAAACACCGAGCTAACACTAAAAAAAACCAAACGAGTGTCAACTTCAAAGGAGCAAGAAGGCCGAAGAGTCGTTTCTGGGAAAAACTCTTCATTCCTGACAGAGTGTCCACAGCGTCCATGAGGGCAGACGCTGCTCTTTCAACAGGACATACTTTCCAAACACGCTAATTTGCTAACATGATGATGTGATTACTCAGTCAGTCATAGACCTACGCATGTTTTACTGCAGCGCTAAAAATACAAAAAAACTATAAATAAATCTTCCATCTCGCACAGGAAATAACAGCAACTCACATCACAAAATAGAAAAATAAATACACTTTAAAAAATGCTTACTCAGTCCAGAAAATTCAAGCATCATTTAGCACCATAGAGTAATGCTATGGGGGTATTAGCGCTACTATTAGCTATGGGCACTGACTTCTGGCAGTAGTGACTGACACCATACCTTCCGCGAGTTGTAATTACGTGAGGGTTTTTCCATTGGACCTGTGACCTTTTATCGGCCTCGGTTGGACATTTAAGGGGTCACTGAGCGAGACAGGTTTCTTCAAAAAAGCCGCCTGCCTGCCGCTACCATCCGCCCTGCTCATCCCAGACGCTCTGCTGTGCCGCAGCAGTAAAGCCAGATCTGGAAGGAAGCCTGTTGTCTACAATGGGTTTCTTTTTTCCATCAGTGTCTTTGATTTAGATACAGAAATGATGCGTTGAGTGACAAAAGCTGTCAGATTCTCTTTATGCGCATCCAGAGGCAACTTAATACACACAAAATGGACAAATGTCCTTAACCCTAGAACACTAACGTTACAAAAAGTAACACCATCACTAACGCCGGGTATTTTTTACCCGATATAATATACCCATAAAAAAATATTTCTCACCAAAGTATATTAAAATACAACAATACATGGCAAATTGAAGTACACTTCCTTAATTTTCCACTGTACAATGTTTCACAAAATGAAAAAAAGGTATCATGGTGACCCTATAAAAAAATGTCCAAAATTTGTGATTTTTTTTTGTTTTTTTAACAAAAACTTCTTTAAAAAAAAACTAATGGAGCTGGGACTTTGTCCTTCAGACCACCCATTTGTGGGACATTTGAGCCTTATTTGGTGGAGTAAAAAGAAAAAAGAAGAATTTTCAGCATCACCAGAAATGGTCGCCAGATTTAGATACATAAACACTAACGTCGGGTGAAATCCACCCGAACATGTACCTGCTGAAAAAACTAGGGATGGGAGCAGGGAAACATGCCTACCTTCAATGACGTCAGTGAGCAGTATGAAGCTACCCAGGGACCCACGAAACTCAGACAACAGCAACATAATGAAAATTATGAAACAATAATTTCATGGGTGAAAATCACCCGACGTTAGTGTTCTAGGGTTAAGATTAACTGCATAATATGTGTTTACTACCACATTTTTGCTTTCCCTGGTCCTCTCTAGTGTGTGTTGTTGAGCTGCTGCTGCTGCTGCTTCAGAGGAGTTGATTTGTTTGGACCTTTCACTCGACGCCACCAAAGCAGCTTTAAAAATTGAAGTCAGCTGATCAGCGGCAGGTGTTGCATGGAGGAGGGGGTTCCTCCTGCCTGCCAGTAGTGCCGGTCTGGCCCTGGCAGCTGGCACCATATGATTCAGGATGGCATGCTTAAAGTGGAGCTTAGAGGGTCCTGGTGGAAATATTAGATGCTTTAAGAACGACTGAGCGCATAAGTTCTCTCAGCATCTTCTGCGGCACAAGGCGCTTCTTATGATCACTGCTGTTGCCGCACTGGAACAAGTGAGAAACACATTGAGCTGGGATGTTGTGAGCAGACATTTGTAATATGAGCCATGCCAAAAACAATTCATAAGGAAATACTTGGAAATATCTGAATACTAATTCTATTCATACAATGGAATATTTTAAAATAGAGATAAAATCAAGTTTTCAATTTCAATATTATAACATTTTTAATTACCCAGCATTTATTGACAGTGTTTTTGCTTCTGTTATCGGCTCTGAAGATCTCTCAGGACTAGATAGCTTTGTTCATGACATTCACGTTACACTGTGTGAATGTTCCTTTTCCATGACAGGCTCTCGGCCACTTGTTATACGGTGATCTCATTACATGAAGTAGGGCAAGCCTCTGTCCCCCCACTGATTCCATGATCAAAGTTCCCCCAAGTGTGTAAGAGGCCACGCCGCCGCGCTACGCCACGATTAAATGTCCTTTTTCCTTTTAATTGAATGCCATCACTTTCAGAGAATCACCCACTGAGCCACATGTCGTTGTGGCTGTGATGCTGCATCTCAGGAGCGGCAGGTGGTGGAGGCTACGGCGTCAAATTCCCCCTAACACACACTCTGAAACACACAGACACACACACACACACACTGACCACATCAACGGCTTAGCTCAGCCCGCCACAGACAATACCCTGCTGTTTTCCTTTAAGCATGCGCTAATAGTTTCAGCTTTATTTCTAAAGCAACAGTGTTTTTTCTGGCTGACAGTCAAAGCCTCGGTGTGAGATATTTGGGCCGGGATGAAGACATCAAGAGTGGGCGCAGGTATAAATAGTTCTGTAACGGCAGCACAAAGGATGACCCTTCAGTCTGAGATGAACAAACACAGCTACATCGGTGCACGGTGAAGCTGCATTAGTGGACGCGGACCAAGAGCCTGACATACAGTCTTGTGTTACCAGAGCAGATTGCAGTTAACTGCCTCTGGCTTCTATTATGAGACGTGTTGGTGCTGGCAGAATACAACAAACCTGTATCACCACGGTTTTATTTTTAGGAAATTTATGACTGTTGTGTCTCTAAGTGGAGCCTATAAACAAAGTCTGTAAACATTCCCTTTTATATCGGGATATATATCATACAATCAGCGCGGATGGAGTTGGGCTGAACTCCAGAATTTGATCTGGTGAGACTTCAGAGAACAAATAATGTTCGACTGAGTAAGTATTGAAAATACAAACAACTCTGTGAAACTGCTGTTTGTCAGCTCAACTTTGCCCTGTGTGCGCGCCCCAATCTGTCTCAAAAAAAAAAAAAAAAAAAAATCTAAAATGTTTGTATAGCTGATTTTAGGCATGGATTTTTAGAGTGTGACACCATGCCCACCCTCAGACAAAATCAAGACCACACCAAGCCCTTCAGTAGAGCTGAATTAACAAACTAACATCAAGCTTTTTCACAGCTCTTATTTGCATTGTCTCTCTGATGTACACACAACTATCACCGGATATTTTTTAATACTGAAAAAAAGAAAAAGATTCCTAGGCAAATTCTGCAGGTTTTAGAGGCATATTTTAAAGCGTAGTCTTAAATATATATTTTTTGTATTATTTCTATTTTTATTAAAGTTTAGTAATGGATATCTGGGTTGTACAAAAAGTTACACTGAATCTACAAATATGTGTATCACGTCTATGTGTTCAGGTTTGACTGACTGACTTATGGCTCTGAGAATAAATACATCGCAATAAAATGTGGCGCTAAGGGATGTAAAGTACCTCCATTACCTCCGTGAGCTGTTTGGCACAGTTACTGCTGCAACTTCAAACGATGAATGTGTTGAAAAGTAAGAATGGCCAAACTATAATAACTGACTTCCTGTTGTTTTCAACACACCTGCATGCAACTGTCGCTGATCTATGTATACTGACTGAAACTCATGAGAAGAAAACTTGATGGGAAATTGGAAACAGATGATGCACGATATTTAAGTGTATGAAATGGAAAAATAAACAAACATATTTTTTTCATTCCTCAAATGTCAGTATATAAATATTACTGTGCACACTGTCAGCTTTAACTGTAACTTCATTAAAAAGCTATATTATATCTTTAATGTAATACATTTTCCTGTTGTTGACAGTGTGTGTGGCTTATTTGTGATAGTTTTAATGATTATTTATTTCTATGCATCTGTCTGCAAACAGCTGTAAAAAAATATTCTGTTTTTTTTTTGGGTGAGACAGATAGAAATGTTTTGTTTTTTGTTTTTTTAAAGGGTCAGTTTCTATATATTTTTAATGACATGACAGTCTACCCAAAAGAAAAGCACCTCAGTTATACACAGTAATGTCCCACTGGGTATAGTAATAATCCTCTTTACAAAAACATAACTTCGACTCAGTGTAAAAATCCACCAAAAAAATAAAAACTCTTCCCGGGAAAAAAGAAAAAGAACAAGAAAATCTATCGGCTAGATTTTCCCTCTGTGCTCCCAGAGGTCTCTCGGTGGAGGAGAAACAACACATGCAGGAAGTGAGGTGGGATGTTCGGAAAGCATTTAGCGGATCAATACGCCAGGCAAGAGAGGGGAAGGGAGACAGACAGACAGACAGCGAGAGTGAGGGGGAGAGAGAGAGAGAGAGATAGAGAGAGAGAGGGTGAGGGAGGGAGAGAGACACCCAGGGCCCATGGGAGAGGGAAGTCTTGGGGGAACAGCTTGTGCTTTTCAAGAGTACTGTTACACATCTCAGTCAGTCTTTGGTAGGAACATCCAACTCAGCAGCTTTTCCCACCCGCCTCAGTTCAACGGCGAGAGGCTCAGGGGTGCGAGGAGAGGTAAGTAAGGCATGCGGGTGATGTCACCGGTGTCTCCCCGAGGCAACAGCTGGTTTAATATCTGATCACTGACTATAGTCCTTCAGCCCTCAGCAGGTCTGCTGGGCCGCATTAGATTCACTGTCATGACAGAGACAGTTGTGTGTGTTCAACCTTTGTTTCAGACCTTTATTTTTCACTCGTGATAATCAACTCTCCCTGATCTAAAAAACACACACAAACACACTGACACACATTTGTTTTTAGCCTGGTCACTGAGTCTTGATGAAGTATAATAAAACACAGAAATTAGAAGAATGAGAGAGATTAAATCCTCAGAATGATAATTGGCTATTTTAATTGTTGAGAGCAATACAGTTTATGTAAGCTCTCACCACAGTTACAGCTGAAGTATTTCTATTTATATGTTTTTTATAATCCAGAAAATAGGGGGAAAAAAAACGAATCCTTTCATTTTCCCATTGAAATGATCACTGAATAAAATCAGCACTCACCTTCTTTCAACATGCCGACTTTCAGACATTTCATGAAGCGGCAGGCCTGGCACGATTTGCGTCTCCTTTTGGTGATCTCACATTCGTTGGTGGCCGGACAGCTGTACTCAATATTCCCTGTAAGAAACAAGACAATGT
Source organism: Trachurus trachurus (assembly GCF_905171665.1). Classification (NCBI taxonomy): domain Eukaryota; kingdom Metazoa; phylum Chordata; class Actinopteri; order Carangiformes; family Carangidae; genus Trachurus; species Trachurus trachurus. The sequence goes on along the minus strand of NC_139910.1, from coordinate 15,917,294 downwards.
GTTTATTTATTCTGTGTGTGCATTAAAAATCAGTCAGAGTTTGTTTTAAAAATGACTGAACAGTAGAGAAGATCAAATCACAAATGGTAAACAACAGGCGCAGAAAGCCAGGAAGAGACACAACATATGTGTGTGTGTGTGCTTACGTACACACACACACACACACCTGTCCCAAGGTGACCCCGTGTGACACTCCTGAAGGAGAGGAGAGTTTAGTGGCATTTTGATGGGACATGTAAAAAGCACCTACCCGCCCTGGAGTCCCACCCCCATTTTGATTCACAGATAAATTAGCTTCATTAATGCAGAGCGTCCTCTCTGCGAGGCGCACCCCTTCCAGCCCATCCTTCTTCACCTAAGGGATGATGGGAAAGCTGCCCTCCCCTCCACAACACAAGGACTAAGAGATGGACGCGCAGCCCCGGCGCTCTGCATAATGTTCCCCAGTAAGGACCAGGAGCTGCTGTTAGATTCGCCAATCAAACGCTGCCATATCATGTAGCAAAGCTCGATGTATTATTCAAGTCCGTCTCGACGGCTGTTGGCTCGCTATGGAAATATTTCCTATGCAATTTAATCACTCGGGTCCAAAAACAGCCAGAAATGCAGACATATTGAATCTGCTGCCATGTAACCGCTGCCTTTTCTTTCTCACCAGGTTCCGGTTAACAGTTTTTCTTCCGGATCATTACACGCTCACTTCAAAAGTTGACGTGACCCCCAGAATCCAATGACAAATCCTCCCAAGTATCCAAATCCCTCGATTGAATGTTTAAGCAATGTCCCGTAAGTCCAGAGATGTATTAATGGTACCTAAAAACAGCAAACCAGGTGTTGTCTGGTGCAGATCTGCCAGCTTTGCCCCCCCCCCCCCCCACCACCAACCACACACACAACCCCCTGTTGGACAAGGAGAAGGTGCCAACATTTGTCAGGATCCCTGGAATCGATGGTGCCAGCAGGGTCACATGCACAGTGAGGGGCCCGGGGCACCACGCCAGGATGTTGGCAGAGGCTGGTGCTGGTTTCGGGGAGGCTAAAGTCTTTTAAACTGTGCAGCCATAGCAGAGGGGAAGTACAGTCGACTGCAGTGCACATGTGCAGGCTGCAACACTATACTCTTTGTGCAGTGATACCATGATGTAATGGCTTTGTCCAGTTTTCATATGATGTATTTCCAAACAGGTTTTCAACTGTGTCCTGTGCTCACATAGGTGAGTGACTAAAGACATTACACAAAAGTCTGTGTGCATAGCAAAAAAACGCTTGATTTCTTTGTGATGTTTGTATATGCTAAAGTCCCACATTGCAATGCACAAAAGAAAGAGACATGAAACAAGCAAAAAAAAAAAAAAAAGTTTCGGAATCCAACTTTAACAGACGACTAATGATCCACGAGTTGCATCTTTTGTCCGTACATAACTGGGACGTAAATTAATTTCTCATATACTATAAGTAATAAGTGTATTTTGTTGTAATATTCAGCACAAAGTGTATACTATGACAAATACTACACGTGTTGTAAAGAATTTGTGTCCAGATGGAATTTGGGCAAAACTAATGAATGATTTTGTTCTACCACAAAATAATGCAATGCCACAGTCAATTATCCGCACTGTTGTAATGTTTAGCAGCTGTGAGCAGCTCCTCCACTGTGGGGAAGGATGTGTCCTATTCCCCATTCACTATATAGTGCACTTTATTTTAATGTCCACCATTTAACGTCTGAATTCTGAGTGTGAAATTCACTCTTTATATGGAGCCCTAAAACATTTCCACAATGCAACACAAAAGTAAGGTCCGTGTCCATGAAGACTACTGTCAGCTAACAATCCCACAATGATTTGCGTTTTACTGTCGCGTAAAAGTACAGCTGTCGATGACGCAAAGCGACGATGATCCATAAGCGCTCGAAATCTCATCTCATATCTTTACTGCTCTGCTATACAGTAAATTACTCAGTGTCCATCGTACAGAGTGAACAGTAGGTATTCACCTTCCTCCATATTTTACCTTCACGTTTTTCTTGATCATATTTGATTTTATTTATAAACACATTATGAACAAATATTATACTGTATATACATATAATAATTACAGTAGAACATTTCCCCTACTGTATTTAATTCTTTATAATTTAACATAATAACAGAGTACAGACGAGTTTTGTGAGATTAGAAAATCCATTTCATTAAATATTTTTCTGATTATTAAAAGAAACATTTTGTACCTGAATGGATCAAAAATGACCTGTGTGTGTGTAAGTGTGTATGTATGTGAAGGGGGGGGGCTGCATTGGGGGTCCACAATAGTCTTAAATTGCCTACCTCTAAAAGCTCACTGTCGGCATAGCCTCTTAGTTAATCAGGTCTTGTGTCCACCTTTATTTCTCAAAGGACATTTCAACCACTCTAATATCCTTCCTTAACCTCTCTTATTTTCCCTCTAAATTTTGATATATTATTATGCCATGCTATTATCCACGCACTCATCTCCACTCAAGCTGGACCTCTCCTTGTCCTCCTCCTTTGCCGAGGCCGGGACCCCCCTCCCTGATTACCATTCCATTAAAGCAGCTTCTCCTTTCAGTGAATGACCATGTCCCCTGTCCCCTGTCCCTCTGCCTTTTATTTAGAGGACTTCTCAGCGCCTCTCTCGCTCTCTCTCTCCTCCTCTATTCCCTCTCTCTTCTCTGTTATTGCCCCGACAACACGTGCCTGAGCTTCTAATTGGCCCCCACCCCCCTTGGGTAGAGGGGCCTGGGGGCAAAGAACAGATCCACACCTCCCACCCTCCTTTCTTGACTTTCTCCCAATGAAATGCCTGGTTCTTAATTACAGTCACCCAACACTGATTGTTATTGACTGAAACTCCCGTGGCTCAGGACGAATGACGGACAGATTAGGTTCATTACGAGCCTGTCCTCCAAGAAGGAGGGCGAGAGACAGAGGAAGAAGAAGAAGAAGAAGAAGAAGAAGAAGAAGAAGAAGAAGAAGAAGAAGAAGAAGAGAGGGTGCAAGACAACACAAAGTCACACACGAGCGCTATTTGCTGTCTCTACTGTGTAATTGGTCAGATGTAAATCAGAGAGCGGCTCAGAGTTGTTTGCATTAGATTTGTGTCTTCAAATGTTTTGAATGGGACACTGAAGTCTGTCCCAGCACAGAAGTATGGCAGCTATTAAAACAACACAGAGCGCTTTGAGGCATTTAGTAAAATTGACACCACAGTTTATTTTCTCTCTAACTGGTTGTCATAAAACAATGTTTCAACTTGTTTCAAGCTCATTTAAAGAAATGTTGCTGTGGTAAAATATCTCCATGTAACAATTGGGTGTTTATTAGCTTAGCTTGTCTCTCAGCCCATGTCGGTGACAATACAGCTACATATGGCTGTTAATAGAAATAATGCTTGTTTTAATAGTCACTTGCTCTGCATGGGACCTGTCACTTTCTGCAAACTATTGAGTTTATTAGTCATTATCAGCTACAGTAATCCATCTGTACCTTATGGGTGCACTAGTGCGCCACTATGGTTTTTGCTACCAATTACCGATAAAATTCAAAAGTGGAATGATGAAGATGGAAATTCGGACTGAGAACTTTTTCATCAGATGTATCTGCCTTAATGTGTCCATGGCCTCACTAATCTGCTGTCTGACTTTATGTCTTTAGATGCAAATGTTGCAGATGAAATTCAAAATTCTGCATCTCATTTTGTGGCATATTTTTCTCTGTCCAAGTGATTATTCTGGAGCGGCTCCCGCACGTGGCAGAGCTGATGCCAGACATACGATTCACATGCAAACACATCAAAAAACCACAAACCCAGAGCAGATTTACAGTCTGGGCCTAAAGCCTGCTGTAGACGCTCATAATCACTACACTGTATTAGTCCCATAAGCGCAGAGGGTTAGGTATCAGCACTGAGGAAACATGTGGGACACATGTCAATGGACTCAACGTCAAGTGAGTTTTTTTTTTTTTTTTTTTTACCGGCAATCACAGCTGTCAAGGTATAGCTAATAAAAAGTATTTAGAAAGTCATAAAAAAAAAAACTATTTTGTTAAATACATAACACTTCTGAATATTTAACCACCTGCAAAATGACACAAAAATCCTCAGACTGCACTGAGAAGGACAGACCCTGGAGATGAGCTCAGGTGAGCCAGTAGAAAATAAAAGAGAAAGTGGGAAATACCTTGTATTGTCCTTTTGAAAAAGGCTTTGCAGGCCTCACAGGAGGCCACCCCGTAGTGGTAGCCTGAGGCAATGTCGCCACACACCAGGCACAGCCTCTTGGGAATGGCATTGAGCATGTACTCGCACTTGATTGGTGAGTCATCGGCCATGCTGCCGGAGCACTCCTCGTAGCGGCGTAGGCAGGCGGCACCGCCTCCGAGCATGCCTGGGTTGAACATTGGTGGGGAGTCCAGGGTGTGTGAGCGTCCGCCGCTGCCGTTAATGTAGCCGCCGCTGGCGTCAGAGTTCCCGCTGGGACTGTGGTGACTGCCGGTGTCGACTAGAGAGGAGGACGGACTGGAAGGTTCGGTTTTGACGTAAGAACCACAGCTGGACGATAAGTGACGGTCCTCAGAGGGCATTCTGGTTAGTAACCTGGGGGAACACACACAGGGCCAGAGCTTGAGTTAGAGTCAAAACAGCTAAATTCACCATTCATACGTTTTCAGTCAAGACAGCAGCCGATTTACCAAAATGGACTCCATCAGCACTGACACAGGAATCCTGAACTTTTCTCTCACAGTTCATGAAATCTTTCAGCTGTAGTCAGCTCACTGGAACAACGGGGTTTTCAAACAACACCAGCGATGTGATAGAAAACGCTGCCTGTTTACCTCAAATGGAAATGAGAACTAATTTTCTAAAGAACCGAGGAACATAGAACATTGTACTGTATATGAAAACCAATATCAATCAGGAAACTGCAGCATCAATAAAAACATCCCCACTAACAAGTCCAACAAGATGTACTGCATGTTGCTTTCTTCCATCATCGCCTGATTATCCTGCGAGAGATTCATCAGCTGTGATGGAGCGCACCGCTTCATTGGAGTTTGATAGATTATGTTACAGACACGAGCATTAATGCGTCGGAATGCCAAGTGATATACTACAGTAGCTTATTTCTCTCAGGCAAAATGGTAACTAATGATCATGTCAATGGATGCCCAATACATCTTGCAAACAATGCCCACAATGGGTCGGCTGCCAGAAGTAAGTGAATAAATGAAACTTCAGAAGGCTGTTAATGGACAGAGAGAGGTGTTACACTCAGCATATGGAGGATCATGGGTAATACATGACCCAATCAATAGTCCTGGTTACTTTGCCAATGGATGGTGCTGGGTTACGGAGGATTTAAGTGAGAGGTTGGACCGTCTGTGGAAGACACAGTGCAAGATTCACTGATAAAATTTAGGAGAAAAGTTTGAAAGAATTAAAGGAAAACATCACTTCTAATGTATTTAAGAGAAACCCTGTGTCGCTCCTCCTGTTGTTTCTTCCTTAAAGAGTTAAAGGCCAACACCTGTATGGATGCTGAACAGATTTAATACAATCGTCTTGACTGGAATCAACAAAAAACCGTTTGAGGATTTCTAAATGACCAGATGTTACCAAAGGTCATCGAGGTCTCTGGAGGACTTTTTTTTTTTTTGTAGTGAACTGTTCTCATGGCAAATGTTATTTGTGGAGCTAAAAGCGGATGCAAAGTCCTTTATTTGCCATGTTTTTGCAAGTGGCTTCAATAATATCCTCTCAAACAAAGCATGAAATGAGGCTTGGGTCTGTGTTAGAACTGCTGGCTCTGTCTGTCACAGTTGGTGCTGATCTAACACAGCTTCAGCCCTACAAGCTTGTAAATATTGTGTGAAAGCTGTGGAAAGACATGCTAAGAATGTCTGAAACTAACAAGAAGCTAATGCTGCCTAGATTCCTCTGAACTTTGTGTCTGTTGCTGCCGGGGACTGCCCCATTATTTCATTTTTTTTTTTTTTTTTTCCCCAGATTTTTCTGTTGTGGTTAGAAATGTATTTTCCCTCAGTTGCCTTTTTTTTGCATAAGTGTTTATATATAAAGCCATGAAGTCATCAGGCCCTGACAACATGAAACCTCTCCTTTAACTGCTAACGGGGAGCGGTGGAGTAAAGGATGGAGGGGGAGGGGGAGATAGCCTCTACCCCTGGGCCAAGATCAGATCTATTGATCCTCCGCTTCCTTCCTGTTCCAGATGAGGCATGAAAAAATAAACCCTCCTCTTACGGGTCCCAGACATTCCTTATGCATTTTTAATCAGTCAGGACTGTTAACATAGTGCAAGATAGAGCGATACAACATAATGTTAGTCTTCATTCTGAGGCTGTTGTGGTTTATAAAAGATTCATAAGACTCAATGTTAAATCTTGCTAGCAATTATCATGTACCTATAGTCAACTGGAAGGTATATTTTCTCCCATCTGAGCGAGGTGGAGAGAGCGGCGTGGTAACAGTTAATACATCATCGCAGCCAGATCGGGGGGGGATTCCCTATGGGATAGTACATTGTGGCATATGTAAAAAGTAGTTCATTCCACACTTAGCACACAGTAACGCTGGGGAGATGTTTTTTGTTAGGTTTAATGGAAATTTCTAATGGGTCCTTTCAAATCTGTCGAAATGAAATAATGGCACGAACCACCAATTCGCATGGACAGAAATAGCTTCATAGTTTCATAATTTGGTTTCCCCCCTCTTATTATAAAGAGACACAGTTTTTTTTTAAAGCGCAGCCTGACTTTTTTCAACCCGCCCCGCTCCCTTGGCAACACACATACACACACGCACGCACACAGACTCAAACATACACACAAACGCATTGCACCTAATGTCTAATGGAGTGGTGTTTGCTCCGCCACGCAGAAAAATGGTACAAACCGAGCAGACAAGCAAGACTCATCAGACAGACGTGAAGGTCACCTGCCTTCTCTGTTCTGCTGCTGTTGGAGGGGCCAGATGCTCCCACAGTGAAAGGCTCGGAGCGGCAGACACACGAGGTTTCAGCGTGTCCACCAATCTGAGAGAAAGAGAGCGTCTAGACCAGACTCCATGTAAAAATCTAGAGAGCTGTCCAGAATCTTTAATACGACCGAGACGCTGCCTGAAATGCCAGATCAGTGACCACAGCCTTTAAAAAAAAAAAAAATCTTTTTTATTTATTTTGGAGCCAAAGTGTGATGGGTGTGAAAATGTCCCATCAGATCAGCTTAAAATATCAAATGTTCATGTTCATGTGTGTGTGTGTGTGTGTGTGTGAGTGTGTGTATTTTGGCATGCCCCATCATGCTGGCAATGTTGCAGATTCCCTGCTTCCCTACATAAATCCTGAATCCATCCACCTCTTCTGTAAGCCATGAAATATCTTTTCCAGCCTCTGAATTTCAGTGCAATAAATTTTAACAGGAGTCACAAAAAAAATGCATAATCAAAACAATTCTCCACAATGACCTCATGCTATCCTTTCCTTGAAGAGGGATAGGTTTAAAAAAAAAAAAATCAGTTTGCCCCCATTTTACTATGAATTTTCCCACTAAGGGGAAATATTATTGTTAAGCTTGGGGTTAAGCTTGTAGCGAGGAGCACGGCGTAAATCATGGTGCTGAACACACAGTCGAACATGCAAGCGCAGAAGGACAGAGGCAAGGAGCCATGCATGAAATTAGTTCATTAATCTTTCTATGATAGGCTGTCCTTGTTTGGGGCAAACTCTATCAGCTTTAAACTGAGTGCCCCTTCCTGCCTGACACATAGATTACACTGTTAGTCCGCAGCCGGGGTGTCTGGGAAATGAATGGTCATGTGAGCGGGAAAACGGGGTAGCGTGTGTCGCCCAAGTGTTAAGTAGTAACAACAACATGTGCGAGACACAGCGTTGGCACAAATGAAGGTCGTCAAAAAAAAAAAAGAAAAAAAGAAAAAAGGAAAAAGATTGTTCTTAACATTTAAATGCATCGTTCATGCGCTGCAGCAAATTATGGAGTTTGTTTTTTTCTAAAAGAGACATTACTCAAAATACATCAATAAGGCTCATTGAGGTTATATGTTGATTTTCCTAATGGAAAAAAAAACACATTTGTTCAAATCTGCAAGCTGTTTCCTCGAAACCTGAAGTTTCACACCTGAATCGCAGCCTTTCAGCCGTGAAGTTAAATTTCACATCGTTTCAACATATTAAGTCTTTTAATCCCAAACTGTTGTGTCCATGAAGCACCTTCAGTTTGCTCTTACGTTTGCTGTCTTTGCTTTTAAATGAGAGTGGTTTTCCTCAATTAATCAGCAATCAAACATAAAAAGTTTCACACTTACTTATTCATGAATCCAGCTGTTTAGACTGAGAGAATTATTTTTTAATTGCTTATTTCTTGTCTAACTTGGACTTTGCTGCCTCTTTGTGATTGAATCTTTGTGTGGCTGGTTTCATCATTTTTATAGAGTGTCTTTATAATTTCTCATACTTATGTGTCTTATGTTCAACTATGCACTCATTCAACTTTTACTTGGCTGGAAATTTTTCTTTTGGGAAATTATTATTTTTTACTTTTACTATCTGCAGATCATTCACTTGATTAACTGATGAGTAGAAGGAGTAGAAACACTAAAGCACCTTCAGTCTATTATCATGAGTAAATCGATTAGAGGATTGATATGATATTGATTGATAAATTGACTAATTGTTTCAGCTCTACCAAGTTTGAATGTATGTGTTGTGATTTCAATGCAAATGTTTAATGACACGGTTTCCTGTTCAAGCTCCATTTGTTGAAGAGGACCATTGGATTCGGTCAAATGCTCAGGTTTATAGTAAGTGGACCTCTTAGTACACACTACTTGTAGCTATCCCAAAGGTGGCAAATAAATTTGGTTTTGAAAACAATTTTTTTCTTTTCACACTAAATCTTTGCCTACCTTTACACAACCAACATAATGCACAGATGTACTTTGTTTCTCCGTCTCTTTCTCTCTCTCTCTCACACACACACACACACACACATACTTGTACACACATACTGTACTTGTACACACAGATCTTGGAGCATATGGCCTCTTCAATGTCACTGCCATGAGGGGAGATTGCATAGATTTCCCACATGGATGATGTCTCCTTACCTGGGGTATCAACCCCCATCTACATACTCGTCCAGCACCTCCAGGAGACTGCTCTCCCTGCAAAGTCAAACACACCCTTAACTGCCTTTTAAAAAGAGACAGAAGAAGAAGAAGGAGGAGGAGGAGGAGGAGGAGGAGGAGGAGGAGGAGGAGGAGGAGGAGGAGGTTATGGGGACGAAGGAATAAACGAGCAGAGACTTAAGCCGTCATTGAGAATCAGAGGGGGACTCATGAGGGACAGTTACGATATTGATTTCATAAATAAACAGAGATGGCCATCGATCCTAATGTTATTTTGCATTTCAATTACTGCCCAGAAATATAACCTTCAAACGTCTGCTTCTCCACAGTAATAACATCCACTGATAATCACAAGCGAGTCTTGTCCGGCGCAAATTGGCTTTTCTCTCTCTCTCCCACTCTCTCTCTCTTTTTTTTTTCCAAATGTGTAAATGACACAACTTTGCATTTGCCTAATGGTATTAGGGCATGGGCTGAATTTCAAGTGCGACTCAAGCTGATACAGTAAGCACTCCGGTCAATTGACACAATGCAAATTAACGTGGTGAAGAGGAATTAAGTTCACAATGTGAGACGTCGAGAGGCTACGACGAGGCCCATTAAATTAAACATGCTGGCTGACCCACACTCCATGATTAGACGCACTGCTTCTCCGTCTTTGTGTGCATGCGTGTGTGTGTGTGTGTGTTAATTTCATTTGATCAATAAAACAAACTCATTCTACGAGCTCTTCACTGCTGCTTATATTCAGCCTGGGCCCATGAAAGCCACATTCATGTTCTGATTGAATAACGGCTGCACACAAAAAGGAGAAAAAAAAAGAAAAAAAAAGTGGGGGTCCATCTACATCCTGATGAATTCAGAGTCCTTGACAGGCTGCCTAAAGGATATATCTATATCAAGAGGGGGTCATGACATGTAATGAAGTTAGTTCTCCTCTCATACCGTCACACAGCAGCTCTGTGCCCTCATATGCAGCAGTAATAAACATGACAGTCTGAACACTTGGGGAACAGACTCAGGACAAAATACAGCAGAGAGTTTTGAATTGTTTTTGTCTCTGGTAATTTTCCTCAAACTCAAAGCCGGTGCTGAAAGAATAGTTGGAGGCGATTTTTTTTTTTTTTTTTTCGCCACTAATGTAACTAACACAACGCAACACCCACTGTCCCACCACCTGCTCCCTCCATCCGTCAGTGAACTCATAGGTTCAGTTCCCAGACGATTTTACCAGTCCTGTCAGCCAAGCTTCAAAACTAAAGGATGGGCGAGATCAGCGCGCGGCGAGATCGGTGAGATGTTTCAAACACCAACCATGACCGAGTTTCTACAAGTGCAGTGATAAAGTGTTTTCCAGAAAGATGAGCTGGGAGCAACAAACTTTGTCCACTCACTCGGGCAACCAAACAGACTGTGACATAACTAGCAAAACACTTCCACACAAACATTACATTTACTGTTTCTTACTTGCACATAAAACTGATTTGAAGAACACACGTTAAGGCAAAATCGTCAGTAACCTATCGCATGCCGCTTCATAAATCACTGTGGCACTTTGGAACTGCTGCCATGAAAACGGCCATGACATTTTAGTGTGTTTTCTTTCTGCATCAGATTTTTTTTTCATGTCAGTCTCAGTTTCCAGTGGAAAAAACTCATTTTGGCAGAAGAGAGTAAAAAATCATATTAGGGGGAACATACATTTATAATGTCTGGATCGACACATCCATTCAACTACAACTAAAAGCAGCTGCATAAAAAAAAAGTCTCTTTATGTAACGTGTGTTGCCATGTTTTTTTCAACTATGATCAACCATTGATCATGATGTCTTTCTATTTATTTAAACAAAAGATTCTCATAAATAAACAGATTACATATATACACTACAGTCAGTATGACCACATTCATAACCAGTGTAATAAATGCAGATGCAAACGCGAAACGATAAGATGAATGTTTCTCTTAACAGACACAGTCAGGTGTTTCCATGATATGGCACCGCTAAAATTAGATCCCAGGTCAGCGTGCGATTCTTTGCTCTCATCTGTATGTGCGCGCACATGTGTGTGTGTGTATGTGTCTGTGATTGTGTCTTCTTGTGTGTGTGTCATGCATTTGACCGCTTAAGCTTTATGCATTCCTGTTCGTTTGCCTATACGAAGGGCACCTACTGTATGGGGCCAGCAGGTGGAACGGGAGAAAAGTGGATCTGATTTATCTGAACAAACTGAAGATACAACAACGTTTCAACTTTTAAAATTTAGATGATCCACTTGTCTAAAACTGCCAAAGTTAATTATACTGAAACCACAGCTGGTCACGAAGAGGCTCAGAGTTTTAAGGCAACATGTTAAACGTATAAAGAGGTAGCAAATCATGTGTCTGTTTTACATAGAGCACATTCTATTATGCGTCTTAAGTAAAGCATTTACCTTGTAAAAAATGCAGAATAAAACACACCTTTGAAACAGATTATCAGCAGAAGAAATTTTTCTGTCCTCAGAAAATGTAAATAGTGTTGAGTGAGTGAGAAGTGGAGTAACTGAGGAGGCAGATTTTAATAGTAAATCACAGATTTAAATGACTTTTGGTCCAGTTTTTGTTTTTTAAATCCACACTTAGAACTGCAGGTTGTTTTTGATCTAGGTCATAAAATTGAGATTTTATAAAAAAAAATTGATTCAATGAACACCTAAGCAGTCCTGATGAGAACCTTTAAAATAAAATAAGCAATAAATTCATTTAGAAACAATTTTGCATATTAGAGCATAGAAATCTACATATTTTTTTGTTTTTTTTCCCCAATACTGTGGCATAAAACTGTGAGTCATTAATTGTTATTTCTTAAAAGGGCACACTATTAATCTACATATGTGTGTATAGTGTTTCTATCTATCTATAAATTATAAGGTGAGATGCCTGATAAACTGACATTAGTCTGTTGCTGCAGGAACATTTGCCTCTTCAGCAGAGACGCAGCGTGACAGTTGCACTCAACAGTCGTCACACACCTCTCACCTCAGACCAATAGGCTTGTGGTTAGCACAAAAGTCCTCAAGGGGTTAATAACTTAATGTGACTCTAAAACCACAGACTTAGACTATGCAAGTTCATCAATACATACATTTACCTCCTGGTGTGAAAATGTACTGTATGACAATAGTATAGAGAGGTAAAGGCTTTTTTTTTAATTTTATTTTTTTAGAACAGTTTAGTTAATATCACATGTTGTAGCCTTGCATATTATGGACTTTTCTCAAAGAGAGTGTGCAATTGTCCTACAGTTTATAGTTGTGACATGTTATTTTTATTTAAAAGTTTTGTCCTGGTTTGTTTGTCTTCAATAAAATAATAAACTTTGTGAAGTAAATCACCGCCCTTTAATATACACAATTAATCACTTGAACAGCTGAGTTCTAACCGGTATAAACACAGTGTGTAGAAAGGTGAGTTTGTGAAACAGCACTGTAGCATTTGTGTGTGTTTGTGTATGTGTGTGTGTGTGTGTCACTGTGTCATGAAAAGTGCTGTCCTATCAAATGTGATCAAACGGTCCTGCAGAACCACGAGGAGAGACGACGACACATTCAGACCGCACACACTCTGATCACATTCACATTCACACACGTGTACTTCCATGCACCTGTAAAAGTGAGCAGCCACCGCCTTCTTCAAACACACGTATACTTTTGTGAGCATCCACATCTGCAGAGCAAACATGCAGATTTACACAAACATACTGTATCACAAACACAACACACATACACACACACACACACACACACTACGACCTGATCCAGGGTCATTACAGGTTAACAACATCACATTGTTGCCTTTGTGTTTTTTTACAATTTAAATTCAGGTTGAAATGTTTTTCACTTTTGTGAGCTTAAGTTATAATATGTTTATAATGTTTTTATTACACTTTATTAAATTATAATAATATAATAACTTAAAGGCAGTTTTAGTAGGATAGGTGTGTGTTACACGCAGGTTTTTAGATTCTGGAAAATGATGATTGTGCGAAAAAGAGGAGCTCAGGGTTGAGGGTTTTATCACTGCAACCTGCTTAGGAATTGCAATATTGAACATCAAAGCTTTAACAGACAAAAAACTGATATGTATTTATATTGATATTTATATATATCCAAAAGAAATGAAATCCACTGTGAAAATTGTGTTGTGAATTTAATTGTAGTAATTATTTTCAATTTTACATTATTTGTACGACACTTTGCTGTTGTTAACGTCTTATGAGGATTTAGCAAAAGAGCATAAAAAACTCCACACCACTTTTAATAATTGCTGCAAAAACTATAATAATAGGAGCTACTTTGGAGTTCAATAACTTTTAATCATGTCTCTAACTGAACACATAGAGACTTTTATGAGTTTATCTGCCTCTATCGATCCTGGACTCAGGTGCAGTTAAGAGACTGAACCAAATAAAAGTAAATACTGTACATAAAATAAACATCCCAGAAACGTCCTATTTCTAGGGAGTCTTGAGAAGTTTGAAACATACCTAATGTAAGTCCAGTTAAAGTGTTAAGAAGGTTAAACCTTTCCAATCCCATCTACAGCTCAACATTAAGAGGATCCCAGTGAAGAGTCTCTCTGTCCAGTTAAAAGAAGAGCGAGTCTCAGCACTGAAACGCTGAGGACCAGTTCTCCAGCTGAGATTTGAGAGTTCATTTCCTGTAAGACAAGGTGCTTGATCCCTGCACATGGACTAAATGCACAATGACAATATGTGCGAGCATAAGTGTGAACCACTTTAATCTTTTGATATTAAATAGAAGTAACTGTTCTCTTCACACACACACACACACACACACAATCTCTTTTTAGACTTTTCTAATTCCTCTCTGTCAATGCAACTTCTACAGAAGCACCAAAATTAAGTAAAATGTGAAACCACAAACAACATGAAAGTGTTCAAAGCTTTAAGTAAACACAGGCAAACAGTTATTCACCCCCCTCCTCTTAAATATACTCTTATCTGTCTCTCACACACTCTTTCTCACACACAAACACACACAAGGGGCAGCAGCACAGTCACAGTTTTCTTTCTCTGGGACACGGCCGGACAACGACTGCTGCCAGAGGATAGTCATCTGGATATCGTCCGCATTAATCTGCCTCTAGCTCTTCCCTGTGGCTGAGGTTAAACCCTGGATCCTGATGCAGAGCTAGACAGCTGTAGGGCAACCATCCGACCTGGACTCCCTGCGGGCTGCGCTACTGCAGCCTCACTGATACAGCTGAGCTCGGCTGTCCCGTACACGGGGAGGTGGAGCCGAGGTAGCGCAAGGAACTCCCTGTCTTTTGAACTAGTTTACTCTAAACATGATTGTTTATTACACAAATACATTAAATTGATTTCCCTAATGTTTATATAGTTTGTTCTCCCCTTGTCATAAAAAAAAAGTTCAAGAAGTGAATTTAATTCTGTCACCTTAAATGGAAACAAAAGCAGAAATGAATTTGAAGGGAAAAAGATGCGTAAAGAGATGCACCTACTGGTTGTGGTAGCAGAGAGCGTCGGGGATGCAGAGTTCGGAAACATCCATCAGTCCACGTTAAGCATTCCAGGTGTTGCAATAAAAAACAGATAAACAGCTTGTGGAAAAGCTGAAGGAGGAGATCAGTTCAGTTCCTAAGTCTCCACATATCTTGATGAAATGTTGGTCAGGTGTTCCTGGGTGTTGTCTCCCCTCCCTCCCCTGTTCAACACACACACACAGAAAAAAAAAATTAAAAAACCTTCTGCCTCGGCCCGACAAACTCCAGTCTGCACAGGTGCTGCACACTCGGGCTCAGGAGTACGTACGGAGAGAAGAGGAGTGGATTTAGTGATCATAAAGAGAGGGGAGAGTGGAAGAAGAACTTGAGGTTCAGAATGAAAAGAGAAGAGAAGAAGCAAGTGTCCAGAGGAGGAGAAAGAATAAATAAAAAAACAAACAAGGGAGTGATGGATAGAGAAAGAGAGAATAAGAGATAAGAGATAGCTGGATGGAGAGCGGCAGTGGTGAGAGCGCACTCTGGCTGAGTAAGTCAGTGAGGGGATTGAGTCTCCATTGAAGACATGGGGGCTCTTTAAGAGCAGGGGGGGCGTGGTCTGGTGCATATGGAGCAGCCGCCACTGGTTAGATCTGGGGGGGCCGTCCTGAGGGCGGCCAATGGGGACGAAGGATTACTGTGATGGGACGTCCCTAATGGACGACCCTTTGGTGTCCAGTCATTCACAAGGGAGCCGCTGCAAAACAGAGACACAGGCAGAGACCCCCCTCTAAAGAGAGAGACAGAGAGAGTGTGAGATAGATAGATAGATAGATAGATAGATAGATAGATAGATAGATAGATAGATAGATAGATAGATAGATAGATAGATAGATAGATAGATAGATAGATAGATAGATAGATAGATAGATAGATAGATAGATGTTATGAACTGCACTGATGATCCACAGAAGTAGCAGCACGTTCACTGAGGGTGATTTAAACAGGTCTGTTTACGGGGCTTTGGAGGGCTCAGTGCCAGCTTACAGAGCTAAACTGTTCCTTTACTCTTTTATCCTCCCCACCATGGATCTGGCTTTCCACAGCCTCACCCCCCCCCTCACCTCCCTCCCTCTTTCCCTCCCTTTAAACTGATGGCAGCTGCTTCCCACAGCATCTCACCAATCACACTGTGGAGAGAGGGATCTGCCAATCCTGAAAGAGGCAGGATGTTAAGAAACGGAGAGAGTGATAATGACCTGGACAGGAATGTTAATAATGATGACGATGAAGTTTGAGTGCACCTTCTTCACCACGTCTGTGTAATGTGTGGTGGCCATCAGAAGGGAAGCAACAACCACCCCTCCCCTCCCCTCTCCACCCCACCCCACCCACTACCACCCACTCACCCACCCTCCAACCCACTTCATCAACCCACATTTTCCTGATCGATACAAAACCCATCACACGCTCTTATTGATCACAGCGTTGCCGTGTCGCCAGGAGCCTCGGGACAGACTCTGTTTCCCCAACCGTCTTTTAAATAAAAAGGAATTATAAATTTGAACGTTTTCTTTTCATGTCAGTCCGTATCAGAGTCACGGGAGCACAGGCTGATTGCTTTATTAAGGGAGCTGTGCATTCTCAATTAAATTCTTGATCAATATTTTGACATTTAATGTACTTTCCTGCGAAGGAAAACCAGGATTTTCCTGCTGATCTGATTAAGACATCCAGACATAATCAATAGAGGAGATATGTTTATGTTTTTAATGAGGCGGAGAGAAAAGGGAGAAAAAGAGGGAGACTGATGTTCAGAGTTCACAATAGGGGATGAATACTGGAGCAGAAGTGAATGAATTAAAAAGGAAATGTGGGAAATTTTGTTTTTTGTTTTTACTTTTACAGAAATTAGTGAAAATATCCCAGCTAAAGGTAAAATAGCTGGTTGTTCATTATGTATTAATTTTACATTTTAGTTCCTCTGCTTCCCTGTTGTCCCTCTGCTGGCAGCTTCCTGAGGTGGGCCATATTGTGCCGCCTCCCTCCCCTTCAGTCAGCCAGCTTAGCCAGCGAGGGAACACCGGGCTTCATGGCATCTGACAGGAAATCTATTGAGCGCACAGTCTGTAATCCCACTATCACGCTATCGCCAAACCAAGAAACAGTAATCCAATCATTAAGTCTGTATTTAAGCAAAACAGATTTTCAGCTCCACGATCAAGACTGTGTCCCTTTAAGCGGCTCTCAGCCAGTCTGGGGTCTCGCCGCTGTGCGTTTTCAAGCAGCAGTTTATGTTTTCATTATAGTTTTGCTCTCATTTGCTGTTTTTATTCTCAGTGTTGTATTCCCCCATCGCCAGCGTCCCTGAATGCTGGAATATGGCCTTGATTGTAAACCGAATATAAAAAAGGGGAGCTTATGTTTACTTTCAGAGGGATATTTAGGCTTATACACTAAACACACAGTTGACGACGTGAAGAAAAACACATAAAAGCCTGAGTTGTAACGTTTCCCACAGCAGCTGATCAGAAACACGGAGATTTAACTGTCTGTGCCAATCAGCAGCTTGTTTCTGAAAAGTGAAAAAGAACCAATCGTTATCTGTCGATACGTAGTAATTACATATTGTGTTGGACTGAGGGACAGTGTCTCTCTGTCACACTGGGTGTGTGTGTAATTAAATTCCTGATTCATGAGCAAACTGGTCTTTTATGTCTGACCTTCTGACCTCAGCAGAGAGACCCCGTGGCTCAGCAGGAGGCGGCACTGTGTGTTCGCCTCCCTAACTCTGCTGCGCTGTCGACTCTCTGTGGACGACTGCTGCACGTCAACTTTTATCAACAAAAAACACGAGGGCAGAGCGCGATTTCACTAGGTTGTTTCTGCAGCAACACAAATATTTATTTATAACAAAAAAAAAAAAAGGAAACCGACTGAATTACCAGAGAACAAAATAATATCAGGAATCTGTTTAAGTAGCTTCCTCAAAGAGAAGTGTATAAATTATTAAGGAGCCACGTAGTTTGTGATGGAAATGACGGCTATTAAGTTTTATTTGACCCATATTTCACATCAATCCAACACTACTCATACAGCTGCCACCTCTCTGGTTTTAATGAACTCATCACATGACCTTTAGCTGCTGATAATTAGTGGTAATTAAAAAAAAGTGTGAGAGAAGAAATGAAAGAAAAGGCCATATTGTTTGAAACTGATTTACTCAAAGTTTTTTTTTTTTTTTATTAAGTAAAATTTGTTTTTATTTGAGATGCAAAAAGTCGTCTCTGAGAATTTCTTTCCTGTAGAAAGTGTGTCTAATACAGTGTTGCTGATCTTAACTGCTCTTATTCAACTACAATATATTCATACTGTGAAAACTGGCAACATGATGTGCACAGTTTCATAGCTAATGGTGCTATTTATATACTGTGTAATATTTTTTGCACTGATAAATATTTACTTGTTTTTGCTCTACTTTGCAATAATACAGTTTTAGATTCAAGATGCTACTGTTTTAAGTGTTGTTCAATAAGCGTTGTTAAATCAAAACAAAAACATAATACAAAGAAAATCCCTATATATATACTGTATATATATATATATATATATATATATATATATATATATATATATATATATATATATATATATATATATATATATATATATATATATATATATATATATACACAGTAGAGAGTAAATGTTTCAGATGGATGAAAGCTTGAATTTCACCTGTGTTGTCAAATGTCTTTATCCTGCTCCATACATGAAGCCCACTGAACAGAGCCTGAATCGCACAGATCCATCATTTGCACATTTCCCTCTCACTGCCACACACTTGTTTGGCTCGTCTGCTGGAGGAGTGTGGAGAGGGATAATTACTATAGCCACAGGGCTGCATTAATCAGCTGGGTGCATTTGTTGGGCTTTATTACGTTCCACTCCCTCCTCTCGGCCACGCTAACTGAGCCACCAGGACCAGACAGGGCTGGTGGAGGACCGCGGTCGCCCCGCTGCCCGCTCACGCTGGGTTAATAAATGCTATTAGCCTCTATCTCGTGCCTCTTAATTTCTCATTTAACTGAGGACAGTTAAAACAAAACTCAACAAAACTACATGAGCGGCGGTGTTAATCAGGGACTCATAGCAGGACTCAGATGTCTTGATTGAGAAAACTGGACTCACACAAAGAGGGAAGGAAATGTATGCTGGGATCTGTAGCATTGTGAGTGGACTTTTAGTTTCGCTGTGAAACTGCGTCATCATGTGTGGTCAATTCACACTCAATCATTTATTCAAGTGGTGGTATGAGCATCCATGAAGTAATGATGCTCAATTTTTAAACTCCTGTGTAGAGAATATTTTGTCTGAAATCTTCTTGATGTGAGGTCCTACAGGAGATTATATTGTAGGTACACGCATTGAGCTGTTGTTGAGATGAATATCAGTAAAAATTATTTAAACTTTTGGTCAAAATATTAAATTTTAATCATAATTTTGAAGGAAAATCCCCCAAACTCCAAAAAATATTGTCAACTTTCACTGGTTCAGTCCTGTATTACTGTCATGCTTGTTCTCATGCGCAGTTCATAATCAAAATGTTTTCAATCACGATAAGCCACTTTGGTTAAAGGCAATCGCCAAATGGCATATATTATCCTGAGGACATTTTTCTAACCAGTGGAAACCCTGGTTGTGATTCCGGCAACAGCGAACGCTCTCTATGTTTAATCACATCAAATATAAACAAAATCAATTGTACCCATATGCTCTAATTTTAAATAGCTCCTTGACACCAGTCGAATCCTCAAGCGGCTCTACGTCTACGTCACCTGCATAACACAAGAGGTCTGGATGGAGTCACCTCTAAACTGAAGCCAGGTTGTGTCATTGCAATCCAGAAACGGGGGGGATCAATACATTCATCTCAAGTTCATTCCAATAAGGCAGCTGGCAAAAACGGCCCTCGTGGTGTCAGCTTTTTAAAGCTTGATCACGCTTGTGCGTACGTAGCAATGCCTGCTGTGTCTAGACCCCTGCAGAGAAAACAGCTAGCGCCAAGAGAAGTGGGTAACTTTACACGGCCGCCTTCAGCGTTCGCTGGATTAACAGACTGATTAAACAAGCGTAATGAGATGTATTATTATTATAGAGAATAATATATGTAGATTTTTTTATACTAAAGAACAACGTGCAGCATATTTAAAGAATAAAAAAATATTTAGCAAGAGCTAGCTAGTGTGAAAGTGTGAAGAGGCATGCAAAGAAAACGCACCGAGGGATACGCAGACTGATCTGTATAATAGCAGTTGTGACAAACTTCACATCAGTGAGCCTGAATGTCTGAAAAGGAGAAAAATTTGAATTCACGTCACGGAGCCGCCAGTCGGGCTCATATACCGACTTCAACGACTCAGAACACCCACAGGGCGCTAGTAACTCTTCAACTAGCAGCTCCACTCCGAGGAACAGCTAACTAAAGTACAAAACTTTCTGTTTCAAATGACTGAGAGTGGGTTTGATAAGGAAATTATCCTCTTAGCTTGTCCTGCTCCCCTGATACAAGAGGCTGTTACTGTATAAATTACCTCCATAGGTGAGAGGATTGTGTATAACACTGAGAGCCGGTGGCGTATCCTGTGAAACAATAGTCGCCCGAGCTGCTGAGAAATCAACACCTGGTCTGGTCTTCTGTGAACTGCGAGGGGGGGGAATGTCCGGTGGATTTTAAACTGCAGGAGGTGCAGCCTGTTTTACACGGGGGCTGATGAATATAATACTGAAAACAAACATTTATGTAAAGCGGTTGGCAGTAAATCTCATTTTGAGGAGAGGCTTAGTATTCCAGACTTGGCTCCCCTAAGATCCAGGGATGACTTTCATTTAGTCTCACCTCTCCATCCAACTGGGGTCACCCCTGTTGGTATAGCAAGCACAGCAGTCACATTGCTCCACCATGCGCGCAGATTGCTTACTAGAACCGCCTGGAACCTTTCATATTTCCCAGTCAGCATTTTTACAGGATAATTTTGGCAGCCTTTAAGGATATCGCTGCCTTAATAGAGGATAAAAATAAACGGGTGGTGGAAGGTCTATATCAGGCCGGTATAATCTTGTATTCTACACTGTGTGGAGCTAAACGTCTGGCTTTGGCTCCATTCAATGAGATTAAACTTCTCCCCAGTTGATTCCAAAAGACCATTTGTCCTATTTTTAAAACTAGAAAGGGAGTTTTGCGCCAAGTGTATCTAAAAAGGCCAGTTAAATTGATTAAAATACTATGGTGTAAATAGCATTATAGCGCAGCTTCTAAGAATGTCTTTGCTCTATATCCCGTTGAGCGATGCTGGTCAGCAGATTTCTGTAGATGGTTTGTCAGATTCAGTTTGTATTTTGCACGTGTGTGCGGCGCGCCTCGATGTGCTCCGTATGTGTGCGTCTGGGTATATGCGCATACATAAACCAGCATATGTGTGTTGCTATGCGCATATTGGTACGGGGTCTGTGTAGTTTTAGCAGTGACTGACTTCTGCACAAGAAAGCTTGTCAAAATGTCTCAAAGAAGGAAACAGCTTAATTCAATCAGCGCTACTGCTTTCAAGACCACGAGGGAGCCGGCTAATGGTGTTAGAAACTTGAAAAGTTGGAAAAATAAGCTTGAGGAAGTTCTCACTACCTGGGAAAGAAGTCTGTTCCTTGAGGCTTTCCTACACTGTATGATAGTAAAAGCTCCACTCTTCTGGGCCTTGTTGCTTCTCTGTGAGCTCAAATGCTGGATTTTAGTTTGTGCTCCTCCCATGAGGGGCAAAGCTTTGCAGAAGTTAGAGGAGGGTTATATGAAGTTCAGTGGAAATGTTTTTCGAGTACTCAGCCCAACTTTTTAATAAAAGACAAGAATATGGATCGAGATGTTCTGCAGAAGCATGTTTGGAAGTGAGTGGATGGGGAGTTGGAGAATATACAGGTTTAGTTAAATGTGAAAAAAGTAACCCTTCTTCTAAATAGGCATCCTGTGGGCATTCCCTTTCAGCATTATGAGACAGAAACAAATGTTATGCCAAAATCGGGAGAAAACATGACAGTCTATGTGTGTCTATGTCTGTGCAGTGCGGTGAAAACCGGCGGCTCTATAAGGCACGCACCTCCTTCATTTTATGCACCCTTCCCCCTTCTCCAACATTCACCCACATTAATTCCGTGATTGTGTCTTCCTCTCATTTTCTCCCTCGTTATGCATTTAATGTTTCCAATTTGCCGTCATCACAGAAAAACGCCACAAGACGCTATAAATTCTTTTCTAATTCCAAATAATTAGGATTACACGGACCAGTAGTTTTCAATCAGTGAGATCATCTCAATGATAGATGGTAGGATAACTGGTCATTGCCGAGACATAAATATTGTGTCGTTCAATTAATCTGGTCTAATGAGGTGTCAAAGCTGCCACTCATCCATCAAATACAATTAGGAATAAACACATATGCATGGAGATGGGTAATTAATAATTAGCAAAGCAAAGAAAACAGTATTGGTTTCAGCAGCCACATTCACAGAGCAATTTACCACAGCTCTTTTCTTCATTCGATTTTTCAAGCGAGTGAGACAATGCCCCATCAAAGGAATTTGAATCAATTTTTACCCATTTTCGTGTCTGATGTTTGCCACGCTCTGTGATTCTGCCAAGACGTGTGTCAGTTTAGAAAACCGTTATGAAACTTAAAGAGGCAGCGCTACATTACATCACCTTCAATGACAGGTCAGTCATTGAAAAAAAAAGAGAAAGAGAGAAAGAGAGAGAGAAGAAACCTAATCCAGGTGCCTTTCACCCAAATGCACCACGACGGAAATAAAAGCAGACTTTTTGTGAGTGTGCTCCTAAAACTTAATGATGGATGGAGTTATTTTCTGGACCAAAAAGGAGGAAAACATTTATTCTAGATCTTGGGAATTAGGGACTGTCATCAACAGTTTGTCTTCATCTCTCTCTAAAGCCCACAAGGCTCATTGTCCTAAAAAAGACATTTCATACAGAGCGTTCATTGTCTTCCATTTTCAGAAGGCAGTCAAGCATCCTGACAGAACTAAAGTGCAGTGCTGGGATGAGACCTCCGATATGAAAATAATAATTTATTCTCCTGCAGCAAGTTCAATACATAAAGTTCCAGCTGTCAGCAGCTTTCATCAGACTCTGTCACACACAAAAGGTAGAAGTATTTGTGACCCACTCGTGTCAACTCACAGCCAAAGATCCCGCTTATTAAACCCCTCTGGAGTTGACACCTGTCATACAGGAGCTGTGGGGTAGTTTCCCTTTGACACGACACAATTACACGGCTTCATCTACAGACCTTTGGTCATGTTCGCTGAACCCAGGGAGGAACATGACACTTGTGGTGAGACAGAAGACAAAGCTTTGAGCAATAGCAGTTAATTATTGTGTTGTATATATCAAAATATGAGTATGAATTTAGATTTGATCTCCGGATTAATTTTGAAAAACCTTTGTTGACTGTAAGACTGTTTATTAGAAGAGGAGATAGAGGTGGAAATCAAATTTCTCCTCTGTGTCTTCAAGATATTCTGTATTTCCTGTATCATACTCACTTGCAACAGTAAACCTGTTGAGAAACAAACAAAAAGTATGTATTTCCATTCATCCACTGATTTAATGCACCTTTTCAAGTTAAACAAAAAAATCTGTGTAAACAACATTACAACCGATTTTATGTTTGGCTCAAGTTCAGTTATCGCTAAAAGCAGGAACCCACAATTGTAACTTACAATATCTGTAATGGTTGTGTGCAAGCGCTCACAGCACCTTGTTATGGCGACATGGAAAGATTGTGGTTTTGGTCAAAAGGTTGAAAAAGTCAAGTTAACATTTAAAGAGTATTTTATCACCAGAATGAAAAGCAGTGTTTTACTGCCCTCTTTGGTTGAAAGTCTGTTCCACTTATGACCACACACACACACATACTGTACACACACCACGTCAGTGACGCCACGGGGTCCTGGAGGTCACCAGCACATCACTGCAGTGAAACCAGTTAAACCACTGGATGTCAGAAAACACAACATTTTTAGGGAGTGGTGAGTGGCTTTAATAAAAAAATACAAATATCTGCCTAACTATGTTTTATTATTTATTTTTAAATGTTTCTCTTACTCTAAGTCTCACAGTTTTGAAAGGTCTGAGTAGTGCTTGCATTAATACAGTATGGTCACTATGGAAACATCCCAGCCAAACATAAAAATGATCTCTGTGCTTTGTTTATCTGGGTGTTACTGTAGTTTTTATAACAAGTAGTTGTTGCTAAACATATATTTATATTTAAAAAATGGATTCTTAAATGGATTATAATTTATATGACATGATGTAAATAATGTTACTGAATGGGTTGAGGTTAATTTGTCGCCTCATTTTAGTTCGACCCGTTTTGACTGACACCTCAATGCAAAAGAGAAGACAACATATAAAAAAACACCTGTCTGTTTCAGGTCAGTCTGGCCTTCAGGTTAATTTTTGAAAACTTGACCAGGATCAAATGAATGTCCAGATTGGTGCCAGATTTGGCCAAAGTGCCAAAAACACCAGAAATAGACTTAGATACAGTTTAAGATGTCAATTTATGAAACAGCTTCCATCTGGATTAGCAATTTTTAATTGTTCACTTGCTGCTGTACTGATGTATTAACAAAAAAATATGTTTTGTTTTTTTGCTTCAGTTAAAATATTCACAGTGATGTTTTCATAATGATGTGTTTATTCCAGTGTACAGTATACACTCTCTCTGTAATGCTTCCCCCTCAAAAAGTGTCCCAGCTGGTGATGGCGGTGACACGAGATGCGACAGAAGTCAGCGGTGTCTTCCTGATGTAAGAGTCTCTACATAACAGGCAGCGAGACACCGAGACACCCTGACGGCTAAGTTCAGCTGTAGCAGTATAGCTGCAGCAAAGAGGCAATTACCCAGAGGCATCGGGGCGAAAGACAGGAGGAAAATCAATACATAATTTCAGCATTTCAGAGGGTGTTTCCTTCAACTGAGTCAATGTCTCAATTCACCGGTGTGCGCTAGTTGTTGTTTTTTTTTTATTTTCAAGCTGATCTCCTTATATAGCACAATGGCGATATTAATAATTGATTTGCCTATCGTTACTTTACCTTTTGTGGGTGATTTGAGTCGGTTTCAAGTGGATGAATTCAAATGCAGTGGGGATGTGTATCTAGTGAATGTGAGGTGTAGCATTAATGAGAGCTGACAGCATCCTGCCATGAATTTTGAGTCTGGAAAAAAAAAAAGCGGATCCTAAACTCACACAAAAACGCTCTTTAGACGCCTGCGTGAGCGGCACATCAGGACTTCACTTCACCTGACCCCGGGGTTAAGTGTCTGAGAGGAATTTCATCTAGTACCTCACGGCACGGGGAGCACAGTGTAAGTTCACACACAGTTTACAGTAGCAACGCTGTCACACTCTGTTATGGCGGCGGGCAGATGGGGCAACCCCTGCCTTATACCCAGCACCAAGATGCCACGGCGAGGTGACGGCAGCCCAGACGCCGGAAAAAAAGGAGAAGAAACAAATCAATAGTGGCGTCTCTCGTGGAGAAGACCAAACCACAGCACAACATGATAATGACCACACATCCACTCAAGCGTTGAGGCTACCCCCAGAGAGACGCTTGTTTAAATGAATGTAGGTTAGTATGATTGACTAATCGCCTACTAAATTAGAAAAGACAATATCATACGGCTTGTGCTGCTTCTGAGAGCTCCGTCTGCTCTGACTCATAGGAGCACCTATGGCCCGTGATGACTGTTAAACATAATGGTACAGCTTCTTTCATAACCCGGCAATTATACCGCCTGCAAAAACTTCAGGCATTATCTCCTTACAAAACAGTAAAAGACCCATTTTTGGGATTAGATATGGCTAACTTTTATGTCGTGGATTTGAATATGAAAAGGAGACTGGTGGGAGCGCAGGGGAGCCCAGGGGACCTAAACACAGACTTCCTCTAAAATGTTAATCGTTTGGCTAATTGAAGGTATGTTCTTTGTCGGCTCTGTGTTTTGGAGGGTCCCTTCTATGGACCGAGCGAGCACAAGGTAGAAGGGCTTTCAGATGTTATTGTATTTGACTGCTGCTGCACTGGGGGTGCCGGTGGATTTAGGTGCTTTCAAGATAAGTTACGAGGACACGCACGCACGCACACCCACAGACGCGGCTGGTGACGCGCGCACACATAACGCGGCAAACACACACCAACACATGTACATGCCAGCCATTTACATTTCAAAAGAGCATAATTGCCCAGGGCGGCGGCGGGGGGAGCGTGGCCTCAGGATTCCCCGAGAGCACCTGTGAAGTTAACGAATCGTGAGTCTAGACTCAACCGAAACTCCTCTTTCATACAAGCACATTCACACCAACATCCTCCTGAGTAATAGTCAGGTAGAGTAGTCGCACACGGTTACACAGACAAACCCATTCACTGCGTGTTGCAGCTCAGGCAACAGAAAAAGGATAATCTTTAATTGTTTTAACTGTTGAGCTCAGTTATTAGCTATTTTACAACCAAGCTGATCAATACTATGATTACAGGCTCACAGGAAACCAGCTGAAATTAGGCTGACACATTTAAATACACTGCAATAACCTGACTTTTTTTCGGCTGATTTATTTTGACCTTTTGTAATTATTGCAGATAAAGTGATAAGTAATGTAACCCCAACTTCCTTGTGCCTTGTCTCCGTCTCAGAGGTTGTAAAAACCCTTTTTAGGTTTTGGTATGGTCACTTCTCTCCATCAACAGGTTTGTCCTAATCCTCTGTTATCATGTTGCTGCAGTAAAAAGTGGGGAGTCCAAGTAAAAAAAAACAACAAGCTGGAGTGCCCAATAATAATTTTAAAGAACATGCTTGATTATGATTTAGACACAAATTATTTCAGTGACATTTTTTTGTTGTGTTGATTTTTGTTCGTTTCTGTCAACAAAACTTTTCCTTAGTTAAATTTTAGTCAAAGTTCAGTCATGTGTTTTTAATTTGTGCTTTGAGGCATTGTCGTTCTTGTCAATCAAAAGGTCTGCATGTCACTCTGCTGTGGAGAGGTAGAGCAAACTGCCTCTCCTCAGTATTGAATGTCTTTTTTAATGTGAAGCACTCTGTGTACGCGTACTATGATGGGTGCTATATAAATAAAGTTTTATTTACTTACTCCTGTTATCATGATAATACTGTTGTTCCTGCAGCTGCCTGTTCCCTCCACCAATCACAAACTGGATTCACTCACTACCTGTTCACTGATCACCAGTTTATCTTGAGCTGAGAACCTAACATGTTAAATGATGTTGCAAACAACTAAAACAAAAAAGTACTTAGACGGTTGACAACTGACAAATAATATTTGATATAAAGAAAACCTGCAGTCTGAAAGTCACGTTAGCGTTACATCAATCGAACTTGTTGTTATATTAGCTTACTTCTTTTTGATGTTGGTTTGCTTCCAACATGTTTTCGTAGTTTGTGTCAGCTATTTTGGATTTTGATGGATGTAGTTATAAATCAGTCATTCTCCAAGAGTGTCAGATAATATACTGGCAGGAACATGTTACTGAATGCTAAACTTTAAATGTTTTAGACTGAACAGCTAAATTAACTTCTGAACAGAAGAAATATGACTAGACTGAATAGCAGAGGATACAGTTTTGGTCTTTTTCGCAGTCAGATCTGTCTCCAGACCTGTCTGCTGTGTCAGCACTTGGTGAATGGTCTGGCTGCACTCGTACTTATTCAGCTGTGGGGATAAAAAACACTCTCTGGCTTGTTTGCACTTCTTTAAACCAATCACAGTCCTCTTGGCGGCACAGAGCCCAGGATGCAGTGACAACAACTTGCCATTTTTCAGTGTGTAGGTTGCTATATGTAGCTCTGAGGATGTTATTGTTTCCTGTAGCGAAGAAAAGAGTCAGTGAAGGGGGAGAGGGAGGAGACAGCAGATGAAATAGGTGTCCACTGGCAGGCTTAAACCCACAGTCAGTGAGTCAGACTGTTTTACTAATCAGGAGCAATTGTGGGATTTTTTGCAGATGCAAACAGATCGTTGAATAGCTATAATTTGTCCTTTTATCTTTCATTTATTTTTAGTTTTTATTTGTTAATTAAATGTGTATATTTCAGGAATTCAAATGTAAACACGCTCCAGTAGGGACTGACCAGAAACAGGCAGCTTGACTGGACGTATAGCGATAAATATAGCCTTGTACATTCTGGTCAGACTCATGTCAGTCCGGTGGGGACAGTCGGGGGGGAATGATAGAGGAAGCTGAGGTGATGCTGAGTCTGGTACTACATGGACTACAGTCAACTGAAAGCTAAGCTGCCACGTTGCTGGAAAGAGTGATGGCCTGGCAGAAGTGTTATTTGTCTTGCATTGCCGGGTGAGCCCTCACGTCCACTCAGGAAGAGATGAAAAAGGGACGGACGGTCTGTCTGGGAGAAGTGCTAGCAATGTGGTGGAGGACAATCTGTCACCAGCAGTCATCACTTAACTGAGCCCAGAGCCGCACCACTCATTCAAAGAGAACCTCACCAGACTTAAATGGGAACGCTGGGCAGAGCCAGAAAGAGACATGATTAAAAATATGCATGAAACGAAATGAAATGCAAATCCTTCACTTTTTTTTTCTTACTTTAGCACTGCTCTAAAAAAAAAAAACTGAACGTACAACATGAGACACATCTTAATAAAAAACGAATCACTAGAGTGAAAATTAGAAAGGAACAACAAAGAATATGAAAAATGATTAACATGCGACTCTCGTTTTACCTTTCGCAGAAGTATTTTCAACGTTTTTTTATCCCGTGTTAACAACCGAGGTGCTTCAACAACACACAACACACAAACGCGCTGCAGTTTCTAATAGGAGCTGGCGTTGCACGTGGAGGTGAAGGGCGTGCGGAGGGGCTGCCCTGTCTCATGACACAATAAATGACTGTGATCCAGGTTCCAGCAAAAACAAGGACTGCTTTTCAATTCCACCTCTTTTACACGGATGAATGATGAACCCTGGGTAAGAGGTGCAGTGTTGTGGTATTAATATACATCAGGGCCCTGAGCGCCACACTAAATCAGGAGCCCCGATGCATTTGTTATTCTAATGACAAGCAATAGCCACGATCTAGCTGTGTGGAAGTGGGAGATCCTAAAATGTGAGAGGACTAAAGTAAAAAAAAAAAAAAGACTGTATGTAAAAACAAGGAAAGGTCTTAAGGAGATTGATAAAAGTCTAGTGGTTGTTTAAGGTTTTCACACATGGTGTTTGATATGTTGAAGAAGTGGCTTTTCACAGTAAAGCAGTTTCCGAGAGCTAAAATTCAAAATACAACCCCGGTAAGAGTCAAACAAGACGGGCCACTTTTTAAAATCACATCAAATGCTCTTTACTCCAAATCACTTTTATTCATCTCGGAGGTGTTTTAACCAGCAGCTGCTCATCTGACCCAAAAGATCATAAATCAGCTTTCAGGAGAAGATCGAGTGAAAAGGAGAAGAGAAGACGGACGACTCTGGTGAACTCTGTGGATTGAATAATCAATACTGACAAAAATAAATGGCTTGACTATTTATCAAAGTCTGTGGTCAGCACTATAGCAGAATTCCTGTAATGTATATTTCATACACTTTTATACCCATTGATTACCTGCCCTGTAGTTTGTAAATTACGTGTATATTGATCTGCTCATCATACAGTGGCGGCTTTTACTGTCGGCCATTTGTGTCACTGATAAAGAGTTCAGGATTGAACTCTGTTGTATAAATCTCGAGCCACTTTCTGCCATTACCACATCACTTATTATCACATAAAATATCACTTCATTCTGTAACGGTTTGTTTTCTTGTGTAGCACCTGTTTATTTATCTATTTATATCCTGCACACATTAATGAAGGTTTAGGTTTTATCATACTACCGTAAATCTTTACTGACTGAAATCACACTAGTGGACAACAGTGCACAATCACAAGGTGATTCCTGCACCCTGAGTTAAAAAATATTGATTAGAGGAGATAAATCAAACATGAAAAAAGGGGGGAATACCAGCAGCAATCAGAACTGCCATTTATTCTCATTATCTGAGCTTATGTGTATATTCCATGGGGAGATGGGAGTCAAAAGATGAACAGTGAGTGTCCCTGTGAATCTGAACAGATTACAGAGAGAGAGAGAGAGGGTTAGGGTGGGAGGGGAAACAGGCAAGGTTTGGATCAATGGCGCCAGATCAATGATCAATAGGCCGCTCACACCAATACACTTCCTGCTGACGCTCAGAGCTCTGGTTACACAGATGAAAATGGGTGGGCAGGGCCAGAGTGTGATGATGATTTATGTCAGCGGGGCAGATGTGTTATTTCGGAGAGGGACTGTCTGATAGAGATGCCTGAATGTCACTGCCTGGACTCAGAGAGTGAGGCAGTATTTTCACATTTCAACTGGCTCTGGTCTGCAGATGATGATAACAACTTAATAACTAATATATAAGAAAATGAAGACGTGGTTTTAACCAATTTTCGAAAGATAGTTTCTTTTTAAAAGGACTGGACAAAGGAAAGAAACACTGAGTGCGGCTCAGTGTGAAACAAAGGAGATTTGTTATCCAAAGTCCAACAAAATTCATCACTTTAGTGTAAAACTGGGCATTAGAGAGGTTGAATATGTGACGAAGAGGAAGAAGAAGTGCTACCAGTCTATCTCACAAGTAATGGCCAAGTAATTTAATATTCAGGCCAAAGTGTGCTGTTGCAGGCCAAAATCTCTCCTCCACAGACGCTGTACTCAGTGAAGAGGATTCAGTAACTGAAAGGGGAAGATAGCAAAAAAGATCAAAATCAATATCACATTGGCCGGGCAACCAAGAACAAGGAAATAGATCATTTTCCTGCAGTAACATGGGTGATATTTTATCATTATAAATTACAAATATACCCCAGTGTCTTCGTCACAGTTTATTCCAACAGAATTTCTCCACTGCAGAAGCTTTTCTTTATAGAATAAGTGGAAAAGTGGTTGCACTGTAAAACATTTAGGATGGAAATGCCAAAACAAAACAATCTGAAATGGACCTAAACTTAAACATTTTTCTCGAGCAAGATAAAGTTAACGCCTCGAGGTCGTGTGCCTCTGCCAACCACTGTGAATTCTTAAGTGGCAAAACATTTTTGTGTTTTGCGGGGGTCACAGTAACCTTTGACCTTCAAGCACCAAATTCTAATCAGTTCATCTCGGAGTCCGAGTGAATATTTGTGCCAAATTTGAAGAAATTCCCCCGAGGCTTTCCTCAGATTTCACGTTCACAAGGACAAAAGTGTGTTGTGTGAGGTCACAGGGACCTTGTCCTTTGACCTTCGACTACCAAACTCTGATCATTTCATACTCGAGTGAAGTGAAGGTTTGTGCCCGATGTAAAGAAATTTCCCTGAGGCGTCCCTGTTTTATAATTTTGACAAGAATGTGAGGTCAAATTGACCTTGACTTCTGACCTCAGTTCATACGTGAATATTGTGAATATTTGTGTAGGATTTAAACTAAATCCTTCAAGGTGTTACTGAGATATTGTGCTCACGAGAATGAGATGGACACACATGAAGGCCTCAGAAACTCAGAGAGCCAGACTGAGATACAGTACCAGGAAGTGACTCGTCTGTTTTTTGTTTTCATGAACACAATTTTGGCAACTCCATCAAAGACCAAAAACGACTCACATATGCTCCAAAACAAAAAGGTCATCTTTAATTCATTTTATGACAATATTCATTTATCATTTGATCATTAAAAACAGAAAAGCTCTGGAGAAAAACAAAAACCACAAAAAAACAAAACCATCTATTTGAGCAGAGCTGTTGCATCACAGCATGTGTGCACTGATACCACGCGCACACACACACACACACACACACACACAGACACACACACCACTGCAGCTCATGTCACCTAACGTCTCTGAGAACAAAGCTTTTTGTTGCTTCACAAGGTCAAACCAAAAGAGAACACGCCATCAAATACTCGTCACATTAGTATGTTGCTGTGCCCATTCATAGAGGTGAGCACAACTCAACACGCGCACACACCCGGACACACGAACCAGAGCCCGGTTTCGACCTGTCAGTCACCCATGCCTCTCACCGCCAAGGCCTAGTGACAACTGTTAAATCAGAGCATGCCTTCATCCCGGCCATGGCTAATGCTGTTAACTGCAGAGCAGCATCTCGGCTAACACACTCTGGGTATCTCTAATTGCCCCTGGATGAGTCCGGCTCCTCCTTATGGTGCCCCGGCCCCACGCTGCGGCGGCGGCGGCGGAGCGGGCGCGAGGAGGAGACCACGCAGCATCACTGGATGGCTCCTCTTTCTTGTCAATTTCACAGCTAAGTGCTGCGTTCTCTCCTCCTGAGCTCCAGCTCATGTCTCCAACTTCTGCTCCTTATTGAGCTCCACCCTGTTACAACCCCCCCCCCCCTCATCCTCCCCCCTCCCCCTCCCCCAGATCACACTTTAAGTTACCCCTTGCAACTGTGTCCACCCGACTCTTAGCCGCGGTAAATTGGGTTAACGCTCACTAAGTGTCCCATCGTTAGCGTTGTTAATTGACTACTGCGTGTGATAATTAACAGGGAGCAGACTGCCTACCTCGCTAATCTTATTTAGGTCATTTGCATTTAAAATGGTTTTGGTCTCTGGCAAGTTGAGGGAAAAAAAAAATACATGCGCTCTTGGAAATCATGCCTGATGGACGAGTCAGTACAGCCACTTA
Source organism: Trachurus trachurus (assembly GCF_905171665.1). Classification (NCBI taxonomy): domain Eukaryota; kingdom Metazoa; phylum Chordata; class Actinopteri; order Carangiformes; family Carangidae; genus Trachurus; species Trachurus trachurus. The sequence continues at coordinate 15,884,785 of NC_139910.1, read as the reverse complement.
ACATAAAAGCCTGTGAAATTGTGGTTGATGAATTTTGTGTCTATTTTTTATTTTTTACTTTTTGAACCAGTTTCTATATAGAAATATGACTTTTTGTTATAACTTTGAATATAACAGAAAATAAATAAGCAAATAAAGGATTAGAGTGGCCCAAAAAGTTGCCTTAAAGTTGCGTTGACTGTGTTCACCAAAGGCGTCCTGTCCCATAAATGTTCCCATCGCATCCCATTTCTCTCACTAACTAATGCTGTGTACTCTTATAATGTATGAAGGTTGATTTTGTTGTCGTGCTGTGATACCTCCAGATGAATGTTTCCTTTGTCGAAGCACCTTCTGTCCTATTTTGGCAATGACATGAGCGCTCGGTAGCTACGGGGGAGACACACGGCTGAGCACTCCTCCTGATTCACACAAGCATTAACACAGCACATTAGCTCGGCGGAGTAGTGGGAATGAAAGATGGGCTAACGCCGCTGCCCCAGGCAAAGTGAAGACATACTCTAAAGGCAGCTGCCATCTATTATGGATAGCCAGTGCCGACCCCCACTGTTGGTGTTATGGGGGTGACAGTGCTGTCCTTGCCGAGGCGTTGACCTTCTTTGCTGGGGAGAGGGCGCTGGGCAGATTAAAAGTGGACTGGCTCACCGTGCAGTCCAGGCGTGCCCCTGATGTTCTGCCCAGATGGTAAACCACACACACTCATGAGCGCACACAAGTAAATACGCACACACACACACACACATTCTGCTGCATCCTGGGAAGGCAGATGTGGAGTTTTGAACACAGCCGCTCCTCGGGGTGCTCAGCCTTCAGAGTTTATACACTCTACGTCTACATTTTTCCCACACACTCACTGTGCAAGACACACACCCACACCCACACCCACACCCACACGCCACATGCAGCCCCTCAGAGGTCTAACCAACCCTCACCTCCTCCACTCTCCTTCTGAGTGTTTCTCCATCACTTAATTCTGGCTGTATGTATGTGAATCATCCATCACTCACTCAATCAGTCCATTGAATTTCATTTAGTGCGGTGTTACACAGGGCATGTGATTGATTCACTGGTACCTTTTCACTGAAGCTTGAATGACACACAATGCTGGTTTGTAGACGCTTGCACACACGCGCACGCACACACACACATCCCCACACACACACACACCACTTCCTTATACGCTGCTGCACTGGGTCTCCATTGCCAGGGGGGAGAGTTGGGTGCCCATGCTGCCAGAGAAGACCCCTCTGAGACTGACTCAAGGTTGCCATGTCCAGCTGGCTGTGCCAACATCTGTTCAAAATGGCCTCAAGACTGGCATGAGAGAGCCCCGTCTACGCTGCTTGACCTTGGATCAATGGCCACATTTGGAAAAAATAAATGTTATTGCAGCTACTGCACGCTGCTGACTGCATGACTGTATCATGTCTGACCATGGAAAACAAAATTTTTTTCCCACTGATGACAAATATTTACTCATCAAGAATCAAAGCAGACTCGACCAGCTGGCAAGCACGTTGTGACTGGGATGGAAAAATGAACAATACAGTAATTCAGAGAGCTTTTCCAAGAGTAAATCAAAGGTTCATGCAGACCAATAACAAATCAAACTGTAAGAGACAAATGAGACGACTAAAAGAGAAACAATTGTATCCTAACACAAACACAAGGCTTTAGCATATCCTGCTCTGCTTTCTCTTGGAGGTGTGGTTAAAAGAAGTGACTAGTTGCTGCAGCCCTCAGCACGTAGGCACCGATAGTTCAGACATGTGCACTGGAGTGAGACTACCGACAGCTTCGCTGGTGATGAGTTATGTGTTTCAGTCCTTCATTAACTCATTAGAAGCAGGTAGAGACCTTCTCTATTCCGTCTCTTCTCTTAGCACCTAAGAGTCGGCTGTTTTATTCTCTACTACAACACATGGTATGAAACTGATAAGTAAATAGAGGTTCAACAGTTTAAAAAAAGAAAAAATCAAAAAAAAAATATCAAACAGCTTCATTTTGTTATACTTCATAGCTTGATCAAGCAGGCGTGCACCAAAAAGCTAAATGTTTTACAACAGGTTTCATATTTTCTAAGAAACATCTAAGTTCTTTCTGTCTCGGCATGAAACAGGAACAAGGAACAACAAATTCACATCCGTCTTGCTCTCATTTAAGCACAAGACAAAGGTGTGTGTAAAACAGGACAGAGATAATATTATATCAGTTGTAGGAAGCAGGAACATAAAATCAAATATTTCATTGTTCAAACTGAACATGGCAAAACAGGAGCAACAAATGTGCAGCTTTGAGTCAAAGATTAGAATCAAAATGTATATTTTATTACCAGAATATAAGAAACTAATCTCTTTTTGTATAATCAATCTATTCTGCTACAACAGGAGGTATCGTACACTGACGCATGTATTTTTAGTGGATGTCGGATTCCACAGCGACTCTTTCAAATGAAATCATCAACTGCATTTAAAAAATTTTTTTTTTACCTCTCTTCCCATTTCAGGGCGACAGCGAGTTTCCTGAAGGTAAATGACATTTATTCGTGGCTGCATCAGTAAGTGTAGTGTTAGTGGACAGAAAAATGATTGACCGCTACCAACGCTTTCCCTGTTTTAATTCTTCATGGAGGTTGTTCTCTGCCAGCAAGCCTATCGATTTTTCTATCAAATACGAAAACAGGCATTGTGGAGAGGCCGCAGAGGTCAGTGTGAATTAGAGCAGAGGTGTGTGGGTGTGTGTTTGTGTGTACCTGTGTGTGTGTGTGTGTGTGTGTGTGTGTGTGTGGGTGTGGGTGTGTGTGTTTGTGTGGGTGTGTGTGTTCCCCTCCTCCTCTCCTACATCCCCATTGTCACTCCCCAAAGGCCTCTCTGTTAAATTGGCTGACAGATAATAAGATCATACAGGAGAGTAAAGACACAGAGACCTTTGTCCCACAATCCAACAGTCTAACTTCTGGTAAAGCTCCTATTGTGCATCACAAACAACACTCAGTGAGTTCAGCATGGATGCACACGAAGAAGAAATAAATTCAGCTTAAGAATCTGTTTTTGGGGGGTGAATTTATATTATATTGACGAATCTTGGATGAAATTACCTTGAGATTCAACGTTCTTCTCTTGCTCTAACACAATTTTGAGCGTTTAACAAATCCCTCTATTTTGTAAAAGCCTATTACAGTTACATTTCACGAATATTAATTGTAATATCAATGAGAAAGCAACATGTCATGTCCGTATTCACTTAATTTCTTATGACCATATAATAAATATCATATCATACAATATTGACATTAGTGCAGGATATTTTTTTTTACATTTTTAGCTGAGCTTTTGATTTGCAGTGACCAGAAAGTTTTGGCAAAAAAAAAAAAAAAAATCTGAATGATCCGATAACGGTGCTTAAAATACCAGGACTTCTCCCTCTACATGCACCTTGTGTCAGTAAACATCTGTACCACATGTGCAGGCAGTGGCTGCTCATTGTAAGTGTTTCAGTTAGAGCTGCATGACATGTACAATGTTAATCTTTATTGTATTGTAATGGGCTATATGAGCCACGGCAGGCTTGTAAACTAATGGGTGACTAATTATCGGTCCATGTGGTTTACAGGACGGCTGTGACTCGGGACGGTGAGCTGCCTCCGTCGTTATCTTGGTTTGCGCCTGTCAAGAAGAAGCCGTGGAAGTCGGCAGAAACAGGTTGTGAATCCTCCTTTACTCACCCTGTCCCTGCCGGGGATCTAAAAGCTAACAGCTGTCTGCAGATATCAGGCTGATGTCTCGTTAACACAAACAGTGCAGATGAATTAGTGAGCAGACTTTCAGTTTCTGCTCTGTCTGGTCTCAAAGTCATCATTTAGGTGGATGACTGTGCTTCGCCACGACTGAGCTGACGGTTCATGTGTAGCTGTATGAGATATCATTTCTTTTTTAAATTATGCATAATGATGATACCCTTGTAAGTGGCACAGCTTTTTTTATATTCTTCTTGCTCCACTGTTTTGCACATGTATGGCAGCCCTAAAAAATGTATATGTTTGAGTTATTTTCCAAGTGCTAAAGAAAATAAATCCTTTGTCCTGTTTGATGTGTTTCAGTTTATAGTGAGAGAAACTGTCTTCATCAATTATTTAATTTACTATTTGATCATTTACTTGAATATACAATCAATACATCATATGCTCGTGTGAAGCATATTACATCCATACTACTATGAAATATATTAGTATAATAACACAATGTGCATTTAACATGTATTTAAGGAAACAATGTTGAACAAATTACTACGTTGCTAGAAACTACTACAAACCATATGGTGAATATGATTCAAAAATAAAATGTTAAAGTGAGTCTACTTTACCAGGTTTCTTTTGTTTTGATGCTGGTTTTAGTGCACACACCAATGTATGAAAAAAAAGAAATATTTGACATACGTAAACAGCATTTTCAAACGTGTCAGTCATCAGTCAAACAGTAACAGTATAACTTCCTCACTCCTCCGTTTGTGGTCTTGGTTTTTCTATAGCAGTAGCTGCTCCTGCTTTTCTCATTATCTCTAAATCTCTGTGCTAAAATCCCAAATGGGCTGATTCTATTCAACCACTATCTGCTTTACATTTATCTATAGTATTCATATTGAGATGTGCAGCTCTCCCTTTCCCCACAACATCCCTTAATACATCCCCACAGCGTGTCCTCAGGCCCTCTGCCCCAAGGGCTCATGGGATACGGATACTCCCTGGGGCTGCTGTTTTCACAGCCTGTGAGAGAAGCACTCGAGAGAGAAGGAGAGAGAACAGGAGAGAGGCGGCAGCAGCGTTTCTCTGTTTGCTTGATGTCACTATAATGGAAATATGCATAAGTGAGAAAAGGCATAGTGGGCCTTTGGGGCCCAAGAAGTACAAATATTTTAATAACAAACACTTTCAGTGTTTGCCTCCTGTAACGGCACCTGGGTATTATTTCACATTGAATGTAGTCAGTCAGTGCCAAATTCTGTATGCATAAAGATATAGATGTTTTCCTCTTTTACTGGAAGTGATTTTCATGCTGTGGAAAGTTTTCCTGGTGATATGTCCTTTGGAGAACTGTCATTAATCAAAAGTCAAAGTCACCTCAGATCTCACATTAGAATAGACCAGTTTAGCTACGGCTGAAATTGCAGCTGACCCCTCTTGCCCTGAGCACTTATTCAAAATCAGCAACACGGCCATAGGGGGCTAAAACAACTAAATTGAGTGGGGTTGCAAGAAGCTAGTAAGAGTACTGGGGGAAAATACCCAATAAAGCAATGCCAACTGGCAATCTCAAGGGTTTCTTTGAGCTTTCTAATGTCCTGATGGGTGACTTACAGCTTTGTATAGGCTATAAATGTAAATGACAAATGGGGTTATACTGTAGAGAGTAAAGAAAAATGAACAACAGTGGTGGTGTTCGTGCCAAAACGGTAACCCATGTCCAGTGCAAAAGGATGCCTGTGGTCAAACACAGACCTGAAAAGAATCTGACAAAGGTGGCAACCTCCAGCTTCACAAAGGGAGCGGCTAACCCAAAAACAGACCACAGCTATTACAGACGACAAAAAAGTTTGCATGCAACAACTGAAAACTTGGAGGCAAAGGCTTCTGAAATGTTTGATGATATCCATCGACACATTGAAAAATATTGTTTGGATTAGAGAACAACGTAAGCCAAGACTTCTTTTAACAGGCACAGTGTCGCCAACATATGGAACAGATGTGCTGCTTTTATAATAGCAGACAAATAAATATCTGCTGTTGCTTAATGGGGAAAACAGCTCAACTGCACCTGGTTAAGGCACGTACTGTATTTGCAGTGAATTCTAAATTAGATGTAGTCTATTCATCTTGATGTTTTCCTACTTTCACTCTCACCCACTGGAAAACAACAACAGTCCCAGAGAAAGAACGGCCTCAGTATTTGGTGGACATCGGTGTCCATAACCAGTGTATTTGAAGTCGGGGGGGGGGGGGGGGGGAGAGAAAAGGAAATACAGTAAAAGGTTCAACTGAACAAGTTCGACTCCCTCCTCAGATTTTCATAATGAGCTGTCAGTCATTTCTCAGTGCCCAACAACTTTCATCTGCCCTGATTCCTCCCAACCTCCCCCATTTATCACTCCTTTCTCTCTTCTGCGACGCGCTCCTCTGACGCCCCGTGTCGTTTATCACGTCCGGTGGAATAGAGTTTCTCCAGCTGTCAATTTAGGAAATGGAGTGACGAGCGGGACCCCTGGGACCCCGCACTAATCTCAGACTGCAGTGTTACGGAAAATGATGTACATGTCCAGTAGCCAGTTACACTCGCACGTGTAAATCAATTTACCTGTCCTCACCCCCAAAAAATTCATCATGTCAGTAGACAAACAACTAATCAAACGCTGCGCCGGGGCAAAAGTCAGCTCAGTCAGGGTCTAAAAATTACACCTAAAGGTTGGAAAAATCTACTCCACTCGGCTCCGCTTTACTCAGCTGCTCTTTCATGTCGATAGCAGCATTCGATAAACTGCAACCTGCTCCGGGGGGTTTAACAGTCAGCGCTGCTCTGTGCTGTCAGAGCCTGTGGTGAAAAATGCCAGTGTCACACAGTTATGCATCCCATGGGGAACAGATATCATAGTCGGTTACATGACAGGTGTGGCAGATGAGCAGTGAGTGAGACCTCTGCTCATCACTCTGCTGACCGGTTACCACGGCTGCGGACGGAGCAGAGCAGAGCAGAGCAGAGCTACAGTACTCCCCTCTGAATGCACAAACAACTTCACATCCACCGACAACAGGAATCCTCTTCTTGAAAACCCGAGGCAGTAAAAAGTCGATTCTGTCTTTTCAAATTTGTCACTGTCATTATCATATTTATTTGCATTTCAATACGATGCACAAGTTTGTAAATTTCCTGTTTTTTGGGTCAGTGTTTCTTATTAAAAAAAAAAAAAAAAAAAACCCACAGTGGTTACCAGTTCTACCTCAGCTTGACTGTGTGAAACAGTTATCTAATGGCCATAGTATAGCAGTTATTCCACCGACCGGCCACTTGTAATCACCCTTGTGGTTTAAAAGGTCGAGGGGTCAGGGGTTATGGGAGATAAGGACCCCTGGGACTGTCATAAAACACTTGCGACACTTCAGCCGTCGTTTGTCATGCCAGAGCTCGATATCACTCATTCATCTTAGTTAGGAAAGTCTTTTCCCTTAATAGACACCTTACGTCATAATCCTGCATTGGGACCACAGCCTGAGACCAGTTTACTGATTTTATTTTTACACACATGTTTAGAGCATGATGGTGTATTTTTACACTGTTCAAAAATGGGGGGAAAAGAAAAGAAGAATGACTTCCTGTAGTTTCAGTCGAACGTGTGTGATTATATGTCTGTCAGGAAGGATCTTATTCAAATCTACAGAAGCTTTACTTAAAATAATGTTTCCTCTGCGTGTCTAACCATGACATAAGTTTTGGGGTTTTCAAAGTCAAAACACACTTTCCTCAGATTGGGTGGTAACAGCGACTGCTCGCCCTCATGCACATCTGCATTGTATTTTCCAGAAATTTGCAAGCGCAGAAAGGAACAATCAAACAGCCGACAAAACAAATGAGATTCCCTTACATTACGCAAGCGTGTAATCACATTTCCCATGTTGTCTCTTTCCCTATATGCTATGTCCTGACGAAAGTGGAGCCAGAGAGCTGGAGCTGCATCGGGCGGGGAGGGGAGGGGGTGGGGGGTCACGGTGCGACCTGGTGCAGGCCTCCCTCCGTTTTAGCTCTGCATACGGGGACATTTTTTGCTCCCGCTGAGACATCTCATTTAGTGCATCTGCAAACAACATTACAGGTGGAAACGCTTTAGGAGATGTCTTGCAAGCATTAATCCCATTTGTGTCCTAACCCATTTCAAATGTGCATTCCCCTGCACTCAGTAAATGAGAGAGATGCTGCGCCGATCAAATGGATGCAACACAAACATTTCCAAGGACTTCAGTGGACACACAAAGGAGATGTCATCGCTAAGAGGATCTGCATTCAGAGAAAAGAAAAACTACTGATGGTGTTGAGCAATGAGAGGCTGATTTAATAAAAGTATAGTAGCCTATGTATTTCGTTGGACAAAGAAACAAGGAGTGGTGACCGCAATGTAACCAAAAACCACAAAAGAAATCTTAGAAATAAAATAGTGATAGCAGCAGGTGGTGACACAGAGTTGTATGATGCTTCTGAAAATACATTCAATAAATAACCACCCTAGTTAAATTAATGTCAAATTCATATGTCTTGCAAATCCATGTTTTTTAATCTGATAATGTGCAGTAATCTAGAGAAATTAAGCACCTCCACCCGGTTTAACAGTAAACCTGCTTTTATGTGTCAACATCATTTAAGGAAAAACAAGCATCATTACGATCATGACAAGGGCAGGTGATGCTTTGAGGACGACACCGCGAGTTAATGACAAAGAGCCGTGCACACTTTCTGCTCCAACCTGGTTTACTGGAGCTCGATCAGGAGCCATCATGTCCAAAACATTGGAGGTGAATGTAACAAAAGCAGGTGGACTGAGTTCTTTAATCCAGCTGTGATTGCTTAAGTATGTATCATGTAGAAAAAAAAATTATAAAAAAGAAATAAAAAAGATATTTAAATATATATATATATATATATATATATATATATATATATATATATATATATATATATATATATATATATATATATATATATATATATATATATATAGGGCTTTGGATACAGCATGGATACAGAAAGCATGAATAAATATCATATGCTGCCGGTAGTTAAATACTACCCTCTAGTGGAAGTTGATTATTGCTTGATGTTTAGTCGTGGCCAAACCAGAGGAAATACAGGCTGGGTTTTATTACCTTTAAAGTGAGGCCAGTTGTTAACAGATTTTCTTGATTTTCTTGTTTCCAAACATCAACTACAGTTCAGAACAAACAGGAATAAAATCACAGGCGAACGATGCTGATTTGCTCAGATTTTTCAAATGTCAGCCACATTAGTTTGGTGACATGAGGGAAGAACAGACAAACCACAACATGAGGCACAGAGCAGGAAAACATGTAAACTTAGCCCCATGCAGGTCAAATGAGGAAATTATGATTGATGGTTAGTTGATCGATGGAAAATAATTTGGCACCTTTTTTGAATCGTCAACATTACATTGTTCAAGTTGCCATTTTTCTGTGTCATGTGTGATGTGACACATCTTTAAGTTTTATATTAGACAAAATAGGTAGAAGATATTATCGTGGTCACATATTGTGAATTTGTGCTGATTTTTAGACAAAAGTCATTAATTGAGATACTACTCAGTAGATAAATCAGCAATGAAAATAACCACCGCAGCTCTGAACACCTGCACTCTTCTTTTTCCTCACTGCTTTCTTCACGGTTTCAATTCCACATTACGAACTTAAACCACTATTAGCTGAATGACATACGCCACCCAATCTCCATCTCTCTGTGCTTTTAGCATTCTCCTCCTTGGTCACGTCCAATTAGCTATCCCCTAAACACTCTTTCTCATTAGGCAACCCATAATCCACTCATTGTGCCTTGATTTGGCAAATAAATCACACTGAGTTTTTTCAGACTCTTTTCCCTCCCTCCCTTCCTCTGCTGCTGTCTTTTTAAGCTCTGTCTCTCACTCAGCCTCGTTAACCCTGTCCAGAGTTTCTACGGTGACAATCTCCGCCAGGCCTCCTCATTGGACATGGCAGCCGGCAATTTGCATGCCAGACTATTTCTCTTCATCATTGGGCCTCTTTCTCGCTCGCTCTCTCTCATGCTCTCTCTACCCCTCTCTCTCTTTCTCTATGCTAGAAGAATAGAGAATAACTCAGCAACTGACGGCAGACGGCATGCACGTCCTTGTCCTACAAGGTTACGAATCCATTTCATCTGTGCAAGAGGGGAGTGAATTAAAATAAATGATGGCTGGACATTTATTGCATTCTGGGGTGAAGGAGGGATTGGGGAGGAGAGACACAAGTTGCAGAGTGAGACTTGTGTCTCATACCGAGTCAGACTGGCAGACAGTTTGATTTGGACTGGCACACAGCACTGGCAGAAAGAATGAAGACAATATGAAGACAATAAAATGATCTGTCCCAGAGCAGAGTTTGGATCGGTCTGTTTCTAGGCAGACTGGGCTGCTGGTCTGGGATCAGACGAGTCATTACATGTCAGTGTGTGTCCATCATATGTCACTATGTCGGTGCCAGGGTGAGTCAAAGCTCACTTCATCGTGCTTCTTTTCTTTTCAATTATATTATATTTAACACAGGTTAAGTACAACACTATTATACTTGTTGTGCGTGACACTGGTAATGAAATGCATTCATGTTCCCTTGAGATCATTTTGTAGCATTTGCTAGTTAGAGTGGAGCTGGCTGTGTTGTGAAATATGGAGTGTAAAGAAAATGTGTCTTTTTAAAAAAATATTTTTTTCTTTTTTGTAAGTGTATTTTTGAACATAGACAGAAAGGCACAGTGGATTGATAACAGGTTTTTTTGTTTTCATCTACAGATGAATCGTTTGGATGAGAGACTCATGTCAGATTATTGGCCACATTCAAGACAGAGCTCCTGCAAATTGTGTTAATATAACAATGTTGAAGTAAAATCAATCAGCTCTCGACTGTTATGTTATTATCTAAAAGGCAGAAGTGGATCTTTGATCAACGCTTCTTCCCTGTGAAACTTGATGAATGCAGCATGTTATTATTTATTTTATAATACTTATCATCACATGTGGCAATAACGCTGGTTCAGAAGGGCTACACAAGATGCTAAAAATTATATGTTGGCTTCTGCACACGCTCTGTTGTCAATTTCCCATGTGCCAATCATTTTCTACTTTTTTAGATTTTATGTATAAGCTGCAAACGTTCACCTGAAGACTGTTGTTGATAAATCTATAGCTGGGTTCAATACTGAACTTTCAGTGCCATCAGTGTGGGGATGTCTTGTCCACATTTAGTCTCTTTCCCCCGTTTTTAATATTTCTAACCTTGGATTCACTGTCGACATTATATAATTAGCACTGTGACGTTGTAAAAAGACAGCAGTAGTGTTTATGGAGTCACGGGAGAGCCGCCGTGCATCACTCCAAACTGCTCCTTGTTTCCGTCTGCGTGTTCCAGAAATACATCGAGGACCCAAAGGATCTCTGGCTAAGTGACTTTTTTTCCTGTTGACCACAAAGCTATCAATATGTCTGCCTCTTGACACTGCCCTATCTCTCTCTGGACATGGAGGCCGGACTCTGAATGCTGACTACTGCTCGCTGCACAACTCTCCTGGACCTCTTCCAGGACACTCCATTGTAATACAGTTATTTTTAGACAAGCCGACGCAAATAAATATTTATAGTTGTTTGCAGGTCAGGGGTCTCAATGAACCGCGGGGTGGATGGCAGTGAATAAACTACTGTATGTAACTACGTAAGCACGAATAACGGTTCGGTGAAGCAGGGCAGGAATAAACTGATGGGTTTTGAACTGAGATATTTAAGGCTTGGCATTTGCTCATACCTTAAAATAGGAAAAAAAGACACATGTATGCAACACAATTAAGGCTAAGAACACATCTGTCAATACAAATGCTAGTTAGGCTTCAAAATAACCCAAGTGGAGAGCTTCCCGCTGCCTTATGGGGTTATTCATGGCAATGTGGTGTTAGATTTTTGCTCACACTTTCCCTGAATGCGGCTTTCTCATTTTCCCTGACATCTGGATGCCTGTGATAATAGCTTTGGCGCTGATCACTTTTACATTTAACTTCAATGTGTCCGTGGAAATTATTACACTTGTCACTTCACTCCACTTCCTGTCAAATTTATACTTTAGAGAGGGCATTTCTATGCAAAGAGACCGGAATGACCTAGACAAAGCCTTGGCTTGGGCGATGAAGGAGTAGCAAAGAGGGGAAAATTTAAGTTTAAGGAAATTAAGAAATGCTGAAGGAGCCAGAATGGTGATTGAATGGTAACATTTTCCTGTGGTCTCCCCGACCAGAATTTGGACAGAGTTTGGGGGGAATATTGTGTTTCTGTCATTGTTCGTCTGGCCGAGCTTTGAGTCTAAATATAGGTTATGTAAGAAAGACTCAGGCCACACATGCACACACACACACACAAAAGGCAGAATGAACACTGCTTTCTTTTTTTTTTCTAAATGACGCTCATTCCTCTTTTTCTACAATAACATTCATCTTTCTGCCTTTCAAAACTAATTCAGGTATGTCATCTGTGCCATAACTATTATATCAGTATTTGTTATTATTTTGATGTTTGAATTGACTAAGAGATAGTTGTATCAGTATATAGAAGAAAACAATGACAAATGCCACCTTAGGCATATTAAAACATCATATTACATCTGTAACAATTAAATTTCATGTATAGATGTATTGAGGATTCAAATGCAATGGAAACACAACATGTATAAACATCAAAGCCTGATATGAACTGTTGGATACAGATGGCTCTTGTGCAAAAAAACGTCAGAAAGTTGAGTCTGCTCTGTGTCTTTCTCAGTTATTCATCATACAAGAGATTGTCGTCAGAGTGTGCGGGCGGTCAGACAATACAGAGAATACAAAGAAGTCGATTTTAATTTCTGAAAGTAATGGTGTACACCTCCGTCTCTGAAACCACATGTACCCATAATGGATCAGATTCCGCCAGAACATTTTGTCCTGTGCCTTTCTCAATTTTCTGACTCCCTTGATAAAAGAAACAAATAATAATATGGTGGACTTTTCCAATCTGCTTTTCAAAACCACATCAATATGTGCCATTGCAGTGAAATGGCTCACAACAATTAGGGGAAGCTCTGGTTTCAACAGACCGACGAGACGACGGCCCCAAACGGGGGCACACACTCTGACCTTCCTACCAGCCCGCACCACCAGGCGTCCGTCAGTCAAGGCTGCACAAATAACCGGGATACTCAAACACTTGTCATCATCGCTCATCAGCATCTTGATTGTTGAGGAGGAACAGATCAGAGGGAATGTCCACATACATCCAGCGGCCTCTGATGTGACAGCAAGGGTTTATGGGATAGCAGTGCGCGAGCCCCACCCGCCTCACCTTGACCCCGCCGCCACGCTTCCGTCGCCGCCACCGCCGCTCCTCTCGTCTCAGGCTCTACGGTCTGACCTCATCATCAAGGAGGGCTCTGGCCTCGCCTCTGACGGCTGAGTTATTACCATAATTACCCATGAGGCATTGCAGGGAGCGTCCACGTGGCAGAGGCCGCCCATGTTTAACAGAATATTTGGGTGTTTTATCGGCTTTAACTCAGCCCCTGGGGCAGGTGAGAGGGGGCCGGGATGATAAGAAAACCACTCATGTGGGAAATGAAGAGGACCATTTCACAGACGGAACCAAGAAGGGGATGAAATATATCGTCAAGGCAGCAGTGGCCAGTGCACATATGCCATATATTCTCTAAGACAAAGAGTAAATATGCTCATATATTCAGGTGGTGGTCGAGATGACTGCTATATAAAAATAGCACTTTAAACCTTATGTAATGAAAAAAAGTACTTTGATTGTTTTCTGTCAAAATGTAATATTTCATGTCCTGAGCTGCAAGGCAGGCGGAATAAACCAATAATAGATACAATTTTCTTTCTTCCCTTTTCTTACTCCTCTCCTAATTCTTACTTATTTGCTGTCAGTCAAAACAGACGTTTTATGTAGTTATCTGTTGTTGTTGTTTTTAATTCACAAAGAAGAAGAAGAACTGCCCTTAAAAAAACAGTACTGTAGGTCAGCATACCTTTGAACTGAAAATAGGGTCAGGAAAAAATATTTGGGAAATGCACAAAACACATTTCGGAGGGAGGGTGTTTTATTTTTTGTTTTTTTGTTATTTAAAACCACTTAAAGTTTCTCAATTTTTAAAGGAAGTGCTTAAAGTCTGTCATGTCCAACAAGCCAGGAGGCCATGCATATTCATACAGTTAGACTGAAGAGTACAGCCCGTCCTGCCATACTCAGGTCACAGGGGCCATTGGCCTCAGGCCAACGACGCGCATAGAGACAAAGATTGTGTACAGTACGTTCACACATTTATTAGTCTCCATATTTATACTTAAAAGCTCAGTTGAATCCACACAGAGAAAAAACAGAAACACACACACATTCACACACGCCCTCGCCTGCTCAGAGAGGTCAACGCATTAGCATTCCCATACTTACAGTATTCTGACTTTCCTAGCCCGATATAGCTACCCATCAAACATGTCCAAGATGGCACTTAGCCGTGTGTGCCCGTGTCTTATTATGCAGACCCATCTGTGTGGGTTCAGAGGTCATGGCCAGGCCTGGCAGGGGCTACAGGTGAGCAGATGAGAACAGTAGGGGCTCGGTTTAATTTAGCTAAGCACTACAGGACGTGGTGCGCCCCCGTACCTGGGAAGGACAAGTTGAACTTTTCACACTGTGCCTCATACTCATCATTTCAATAGGTGGAAAGTCGAGGAAAAATGAGAAACAGAGTCAAAAAAAAAATAATAATAAAAAATTTGACACAGAATATGTGTGTCTTTGTGGTTGTGTTATTTTTTAAATTGTTTCAGAGTTGTTCAAACAAAGACAGACAAGCTCATAAACACACAAATCCACACACACACGCACACATGCACGCACACACACACACACACACACACACACACACACACACACACACACACACAGGCTTCTGTCACTAAGTCTTTGTTTTTACCTCCCTTTCTTTCTCGTTTTCCCTTTGACTCACATCCAAGTACACAATACACACAGACATATTGTGAGAAGATGACTGTCAGCAGTGTGTGTGTGTGTGTGTGTGTGTGTGTGTGTGTGTGTGTGTGTGTGTGTGTGTGTGTGTGTGTGTGTGTGTGTGTGTGTGTGTGTGTGTGTGTGTGTGTGTGTGTGTGTGTGTGTGTGTGCGCGTAAAATGGTGTGAGGGTGTGAGGGAGAAAATCCCTAATCTGGCATGGACCAGCTTCCTGTCTAGACTCTGCATGAGGAGGCCAGCACTAACCTGGCCAGTGTTGTGAGTGTGTATGTGTGGTGTGTGTGTGTGTGTGTGTCCATACAAGCACATTAACACTGTGTTTGTGTGCATCCTGTTAATGTATGTGTGCGCACAGACCTACATTATGTCTGTGTCTGACTATCAGTGCTCACAATCATCGTTCTGGTCCAAAGCAGAGAACAGACATTAACCCCTGGCTTCCATATCTACTGTCCAATGTCTGTTTTTAATTGGACAATCTCCAGTAAAGCTCCTTTTTGTTTTCTCTGTTATTTTGACACTTTCTCTGCCACGCGTGCCAATGCTGCCGCGATTCCAAAAGCCAATTTCCTCATTATCCAACTTGCTGCACTTACGGGAATACAGAGGTGGGGGTGAGGAGGGTTAAAGTTGGAGGGAAGTGGAAAAAGGCCTGATGTGGTTTTGTCTGACATTCCATACAAAAGGACGAGGATGAGCTAGAAAAGGCCGAAAGACTCGGTTTTCCTCCTCATTCTGTGGCATTCCTAGAAATTCAGCTGATCAGTGAATGTGAAAGTGAACGCTGTATCTTTTAGCCTGAACAGCATAAAAAAAATAAAAAAAACGATACTGAAAGTGCTGAAAGTTAAGTCACTGTAAAAGAATCCCTCGTGGTTTGGTAACATGATTAAACTGAGCTGAATCATAACTGGAATCGCTGACAGCCTCTTCCCATCAATCACTCGCTCCAACCCTGCCATTAGCAATCACAACAAACATCACCGAGCACAGCCACTTACTCACACGGAGTACTAATCAAAAAATGCTAAGTGTGTTTAGCTTTAGCTTTGACAGTATTTGTCTGGAGTGTGAATCAACATCATGGGCGCTGCTATTTCATATTCATGCCGAGGCCCAATGACACCTTGTCCTCTGCTTTCCAAAAGGCCTTAACTCAGCAGATCACCATCCCCTTAGACCCAGATGTAAAGTGAACAGTCTTCACCTTTGTGACATCAGACCACCTCAATATGCCGTCTTATGGGAGAAAGCCGTCACAGAGGCCTGCCAAAGACCACGACCACGACCACAGCAGCCATCAATCCAGGGAGAACAAATCACAGAGGTGATCTTTTTTTTAGGTGGGAAAAGAAACGACTAAATGTTCACACTTAGAATTTCTCTCAATCTACTGTATGTAGTTTTATATTTAAAGCACCTGTACAGACTTTTCATTTAGTGTTGATTTTGGCGGCCCCTGTGGACGAAAGCGGTGGTGTTTTTCCGTAATGAAGACTGCATTTCTCCGTTTGTCTGGCCGACGTGTGTAGATTTGTTTTGGAAACGTCGGAAAGAAGACGGGATTTGCTTTTTTTTTTGCAGCGTAATGTATCTATTCGTATCGTTTCGTCAGTGGTCCAACCCGGCCATGCCCTCCAGAGGTAAAGAATTAGACTACTTAGAAATAGCGTATCTTTACACTGATGGGCTCATTTGCTGTTGTAGGTACAGTAACAGAGACACATCAGCAGAAACCAGAGACTTTTGCGTATCCAGTTAAAAGCTCCGTACCGGGGCTTTAAATAGGACTAAACAATTATGTACAAAGTAACAGGGCCCTATTCACTGATGAGAACTGTCCTGTGAGCTCCTTTGCAACTTTTGATCGCTAAAACAACCCCGGTATAGTTTTGTCTTATCATACCTCCAATGAATTCTGATCTATGCAGCATAATTTTCCTCAGAAGTGTATGGAAACAACAACAGGAGTAAAACTAGCATGAATATTGCACTCACCACCGTGATCAGGAAAGCAGAAACATGGCTCCAACGAGATGCTGATGTCGCTCCACGTCTCCTGCAGAGCACCTGAACACACCATGTCAGGGCCGTGCATCGCTCAGCTGGTTTGAAGGTCGTCTTTCCCCTGGTGATCAAAAACAATTTTGAAATTGATTTATCCTTTCATGGTTACAATTTAAACCAAACTATACAAAATTAAACGTAAAGTAAATGCAATTACACTACATCATTTAAGCTCCTCATCCTCATTCCTCAGGCTTTGTTTGTTTAATCTCCTCTGGAGCAAGAGCTCGATGTACAAGAGTCACACACAGTCAATCAACTGGCCCCAGAAATGTCCATTATAGGGAAACATCTAAATAAAGCCGTCTACCATGAGCTAACACTGAGCAACCATAAGCTACTAGTCATATGAGACCAAGTATGGCTGTAGCAGTGAAACCCCTGAGTGTGTGTTGTGTTGTGTTCAGTGGTCACGCTGGAGTGCAGGGTTTGACCGTGACTTGGGGGCGAGGAAGGGAGAGCCATTCGTTCACTTCACTGCCCTCTAGGCTCGTATCGGAGAGTTGCTGCAGCGAGGACCCAGAATACTGTGTGTAGTAGGGAACGGAGAAGTTGAATCGTGTGGGAAAACAGGATTTTGCCAGAGATGTGGGAGATCAGAATCACAGCCAGCACAAACCAAGTCCGAACCAGTCTCAGAAACACACAACCTGGGCACACCTGTGGGCGCACCGACACTCACATTCTTCCAGTGTTAATCATCTGAAGTCATGTGGAGCTGCCGGCCCCTGCCTTAAAACTTAACCACAATGTTTTATTTGTTTTATTTGTTTGCACAGTTAAAAAATTAGTTACACAAGTAAAAGTAACAATTATAACAATTTGAAGTGCAGGAAGAGGCGAAAACTCAAAGAGCTTATCACATGCCTCCACCTAACAATAAAATATTATATCATACTTAAGAAAACAAAATATACAAATGAGCAATCAGAAAAATATTTAGATGATAGAAATAAAAGAAAATATTACACCGAGGTGTGGCTTAAACTCTGCCATGTCATCAATTTCAGCACCGTATCAGGAGGAGAAATAAGACACAACAACGACAAAGTGACAGACAAGCTTTTGCTGATCGTGCCACGTGATCTCACCTTAAGTCATCGTCTAGCCACCGTGGTGTTCCTTTCCTATGTACATGTATTGAGAAAACCGATGACTAACACAGATGGTGGACGAATCATATGAGTCATCTGAGTTGTATGGCCATGACATATACACATCATCGTCTCCGCTGGTGTGGGTTTTAGGGGTCTCCTGTTAGCATTCCTACCCAACTGACTACCCAAGTATGACTCATATGGCTTGTTACCCTCAGACAAAGCAGACTTTACTGTGCTGGCTTGTCAGTGTGCTGTAGTAGGGAAATCTGGCAGGATGCTGCTTAGTATTTGGGGTTTGTCTGACTCCGTCTAGCTGGTCTTAAGCAGTCTGACTCTGTGTATGTGTGTGTGTGTGTGTGCGCGCATGTGGTTCGGATGGTAAAGTCTGTCTACGCTATGGAACCTTTTAACATCTTAGAAGCCAAAAAAAGTCAGTTTTATGTTTTACAAACACGGCACGGTCCAACCACTGGAGGAGGTTAAGCGCTACGGCCGCAGTAACTACTACTCTGACAAGTAGAGTCAGCAGGAATCTAAACCTACGTCGCAGGAAAAGGAGGACGTATTCCTCCATATGGCTATACCAGCATGTGTTTTTGTTTTCATCGTCCGGACTGTAGCTGCATTCCTTTTCCGTGTGTCGCGCGAGACGGACAGATTGCCGGAGAGTGACTCACTAAAACCTGACCCAGCAGTGAGGTAATCACTGGAGGACGACTGGAGTAAAAGTGAACTTTGATGGTGAAGTCTGGGATCATGTCTAGGAATCCCCAGACAGTTTGGACTACTACAATGTGTGTGTGTGTGTGTGTAGGGGGGGGGGGGGGGGGGGGGATGACATAATTGTTGTGCACCAGACAGGGTCCATGGGACGGTGTGTGTGTGTGTTTGGCCTCCGGATGTGGACCTGAAACCCATTACAGCATCTCTCCACACAGTCCTGATAAGACAAACCGACGAAATACATGCTCAATCAGGAAGTGCCGTCGGTATTTGATCATTTGTAATTCTGCCTGCTTTTCTGATGAGATCAGAGACAACCAATGGAGGAGGACGATGAGAATTAGAGTGAGTCAAGACATGTTTTCAAATAAAAAACCTAATATATCAGCTGATGCAGATCCAAACATGCGACATTTCAGAGAAAGGTCTGAGATTGTTTTGTACTGACAGATAATTTTGTGCTGTCGTAGAGTATCTGGACTCCTGAAGGGAGAACATTTTTTGAGCATTAAATAAACATTTTTAGACAATATGATCCTCTTGAAATGTCGAGTTCCTCCGCTCCTGTGGCTGTGTGCAGACACAGACGGCAGACATAGCTATGCAGCATCACCTGCTGGCTTAGTGGAGAACTGCCAACATTACAGAAAACTGCCAAGGGATGGGACACAGAAACAGCAGCATTGCAGATGCAGAACAAGGAGCCTCATTTATTCCATCAAATCAACCAAAAGTCCAATTCACAGTAAGAAACTGTGTAAACTGTAAGAATGTATCTATAGAAAGAAAAGCCACATAAAGTAATGGTATATTCACTGAGGTATGCCGCAGCGACTGGAAAATGATCTACTGCAAGATCATCATGCTAAAGAACAAAAACAAATTCTGACTCTCTGGGTAAGAGGGGAAAATCTGAAATGACTTTGTTGGGTCATAGTTTCCCCCAAACTCTTCCCTATGATTATTTTCAAACTTTGGAGATAAGCTTTAATTCGGTGCAACGCAGTATACACAGAGGACTGTGGGAAAGTGGCTGAGGGATACCAGGGACCTGGATGCTTGTCCCAAAATAGTTTCACAATGCCTATGAAGACATCTCATTCCCCCGCTCATTCTTGGATCACTGAAAACCCAAACACCCATTTTGGGTTTGGAACACGACATCACTGAGCCAAACTTATGAATGAAGACATTTCAGCCAGAGCCTGGGGCGACGCTAGTGGAAACCAAATCCAAACAATAAACAGACAAGCAAAAATGTTTCTATGACCAAAGTATCAAAGGAAATTGATACTATGGAGCTTAATCATCTGCAAACAAAACAGAGCATTTACTGTCTGCCTGTTTAGATAGCTCAGGAGAGATTTATTCCAACTGATATTTACAGTACGTAGGGGCAACAAACTGCTTATTAAAACCCATTCAAATGCAACAATAATTGAAAAGGGGAAAATAAATGTTATATTTCAAAAAAATGAACTTCAAAATAGAGTTTTTCTGCTCCGTACTGTTCAGATGTGATGACGATGGACCGTTCAAATAGAAGACAAAAGACGTGGTAACAGAGATACCCATAGTTGGAGTATCTGTCGTGCATGAGCATGTATTCAACTTTAAGTAACATTGTTCTAACAGAATACACAAATATACAAACCTCGACCTACTCATCTCTAACTCCAACAAATTAGCGAAACAAATCACGATGGTTTATGTATAATGCACACACAGACACCTGAGCATATAATCCAAAGCCAAATATTGACCAAGTTTGGACATCCTACAAAAATCATTCTTGCCATGCAAACTAGTGAGCAAAAGAAACATAGTGAAATACCAGACCCCATGTTTGGGTATGGGGCCTCCAGTGGTTGAGTGAGCTTTGACCTAAAATAGGTCTGAGAAATGTGGATATGCTCTATGAATAGAGATAAAACAGACTGCGGAGGGGAAAAAATCAAAAAGATGAAATAACTTAAGGGGTCTGCAAATAAACCTTCAGACATCAGGGTAGAAAAATGAATTTTATGTGGATGGTGGTTTGCAGAGGGCATGGGAAAATCTGCTACGACAGTGAGGAAACTTTGGTTCTTTTGAACAGTAATGAAATCATGTAGCCAGAATGTGAAGTCTGAAAGGATCTCTGTAATTTAAGAGCAGCATCTGACAACCGGATTTGTCCTGTATTGTGCGGCTCTTCATAAGAAGGGTCCAGCTGAAGAAGAGCAGACAAAGGACCCAACTGTGAATTATTACGAAATATGTGTTTGGAATTTCTATGTGTAAAATCTATGAATCTCTTTCATTGTTAGTTTTATGGTTTCTCTGACACAAAGATAGCACGTATTCTTTTTTTTCTTCTCTTTTTTGTCCTTTTTGTTTCATTTGCTTTGTTATTGCAGGTTTCTGTTTATTTGCTATTGGTTTTTGTCATTTGTCGTTGTTGTCAGGGATGGTGTAAGTGGAATTATTTTTTCTTACTTTCTGTAAAAAACAAAGAAAGGAAACATAACTGTTGACTGTTAATTTCTCTGTCAATTGATTGGTTTCCCAATAAACATATTTGAAACAAACATAGCACATATTCAGCTTTAAAAAAAAATATAGGACACAATTTTGATGTTCAAGTTAAGCCAAACAATATTGAACTTCAGATATGTTGACCCAGTATTTAGAGCATTTCAAGGATTAGATTTGGCTGTTATGTTGGACTATTTCCTTTAGTCTTTAGGAGGAGAAACTGTTTTTATATTTTAGATAGAACAAACATGAAACAAACATGTAGAAAGTTATCTGATTGATGAAACCACACAGTCTGATTAATTAGGCGACTGTGAGTACCGCGACTGGCCACTAGAGGGAGGACGACCCAGGCATGAACAAACTCAAAATACGGTAGATAATCAGAGGAGATATACAGTAGCCTATACTTAGACCTCGCTAAGATCACAGCTGACGGTATTGTTGAAAAACATGGAGATAAACAGCAAAGACTATAGTGAACGATCAGATTATGAATCATCTCAGATGCCTTAATACAGAAGAAGAAGAAAAAACTGGCCACAATATTAAAACTGTAACTTCCCAACTTCATATAAGAGTAGTCTACAAATAAGTGAGCAGTCAGAGAATAAAACAGTAGACTCTTTACATGTTTATTAGTCACAGCTGATGTCTGGTGCGTCGCAATGAGCCCTGTTATGATTTGGGCTCTCCCGGGTGCTTGCGGTCCCTCCTCCATCAAACGTCAGAAACTACTGGTATAAAACACATGCGAGGCCATACCGACCGCTCAAAGTCGCATATACCTCGTTAACCTGACAGCCTGCGGTCTGTCTCCTCAGAGACAATAAAGAGGCTCTAGATTTTAATGAGAAAGAAAAGAGGAGAAGTATGCCCAGCTGTGGGACGACTTAAATCTACTGGACTGAGCACAAGAATGCAAAAGAAAAGTCTGTTTGTTTCTACAGAGATATTTGTGCCGGATAAGTCTCATATATGTGGGAGAGTTTCTGCCGCTCGGGACTCTGAACTGGGTAATGTCTGATGGGCGAACGCACAGTTGGATTTCTGCTGATAACGAAAGGGACCGCCACGAGAAAATGCATTAAGTGAGGAGTTCTTCATCATTAAGCTCCAGAGGAAGTTCAAAGAAAACAACAACAGCGGGGCTCATCAGCTTGATCTCTGACGGCTCACTGACACTGACCTTGGCAGTCGTCGCCTGTGAATCTGCACCTTTTTGTTTTTCCTTTAACCGAGCGAACCAAATGCAGAGAGAAAGATGCATTTGGGCAAGGCTTTACTGTTTGTCCTCCTCCTCAACTGCGCAACTTTGAGCTCGTGCCTGTCAACTTGTGCCACCGTGGATATTGACCATGTGAAAAGGAAGAGGGTCGAGGCGATACGGGGTCAGATTCTGAGCAAGCTCCGACTGACGAGTCCCCCGCAGTCCCTCGGACCGAGTAAAATCCCTTATCAGATCCAAGCATTGTATAACAGCACCAAGGAGCTACTGGAGGAGCTTGGGAGGGATCGGCAGCAAAGTTGCGGTCAGGACAACACAGAGACAGAGTACTATGCCAAAGAGATATACAAATTCAACATGTTCTACGGACCGCCAGAGAGCAGTAAGTATTGCAGCTCCTCACAGGGCAGCCAAGTTTCTATCAATTTGCCATTTCAGTGTCAGCAATCAAGGCGTCCACCGTGCGCAATTACGCACCAATTGAAGAGCGAGCCAGATGCGTCAATCAAAGTTAGGTGTCTATGTCATGGAGCCTTAATAACTTCTGGTCTGCTGCATATTAGACAGATTTTAAGTTAAACACAAACACTTTGAATGATAACTCCCGTCTTCCACAAAAATAGTCTTTAAATTATTTGGCTGAAAATTCATAAAAATTACAGCTAATCCTGCTGAGAAACCCACTATCCATGACTGTGCAAATAATGTTAATCCTTAAATTGAAAACTAGATGTCTCCTTCACCATAACGTGAGCACAGAGAAACTTTCCCTCCCTCAGCACATGAACAGATGAAGGTGAAGTCAGCCTTCTTATGTTAAACTCTGCACATACATCTATTGACGTTAAAAAGAGAGAGGGTACTTGTGTCTGAGCTTTCTGACATTTGTAAATCTGAAAGGTGGACTTGTTTTGCACTTGGAGGATGTGTTTTATTCCTGTAATGCTCACCACCAACCTGTTTTAACCCTGAACTAGTGTTCCAGGAAAGTCACTCTCCTCCTACTCCTGACTCCACTCTTCCTCCTCTTGTTTTTTTTCCTCCATGGATCCTGTCCCTCTCCCCAGATGTTCCCATTTCCTTTCCAGTCAGGCCCAAATGAGAGGGACATCTGCCCAGACAGAAGGGGATGCCTTTAGGAGAGGGAGTAGGAAAAGTTAACGGAGGTGGACAGGAAAAGTTAGATGATGGAAGGACCTCCCCGTTAGCCTGGATAAAGAGACCCCTCTCCCCCTCCGGTGTGAAACTACAGGAGGAGTGGGGGTCCCGTGAAGCTATCGCATACACAGACACATCATTACCACCCACGTCCCCACTGAAAGAGAGCTTTAAGTGACCCTGCTGCTTGTCTTGGCCTGCAAATCAGCCGCAGGGGTGGCCCGTGAGCATGAGATCACTAACTGCACCGCTCAGGTTTAACTTAGCTAAATTGGGTGTGAACCTGAGCCAGCATCCATCCCCCTAAACATGAATGATTCCACTGTGCCATCATTTTATTAACACTAAGGCAACATTGGGTAGCATTTATCTGCCTGGTTAAATAATAGTTTGGGGATATTTGTCAGTAAAGTCCTGTTCACATTCTCTGCTTCATGCTAAACCTCTCCACAGCTAAATTTCCTATATGGAATTAAAAGCTATGAACTGGACGTGGAAAACCTATGCTGAGAGGGACATGTGTCAGTACTTGAGGGAGATTCATGCAGCATGTGGTCCAACTGAGTCTGGATTACCAAGAAAGCAGAATAGGATAAATGCTGTGCGTGTGTGAGAGCCGGAGAGGGCCTCATGGTCTAGAGGAAAGCCAAGACCATTGCATCACAGTCCCTTTGAAATCAACAGGTGTTTCTCAAAAGACCTATTTTCCTTCAGCAATGTTCTGTTTTGAATCTCACAAAATGATTATGACAAAAACGCCAGGCACTAAGGTGCCTTAAGTTCATGTGGTGGTTTCATTTTTGGATTCAGAGTCACAGATGGACTTTAGGTACAAAGATGTAAGAGATTTACACACATGTACCTTTTTCTCATAGTTAGGTGAAGACCAGTAACCTAATGTAATTACTATGGCAGAAAAGCAATATACTGTAACTCTCAGATCTGAACTGACACAAGTACCTCAAAATATCTTAATCCTAGTCAACAACTAAAACTTAAAATGTGGACAACCTACTGTAATATCACCATTATTATTTTTTTTAACTTTGTCAAACATAAAGCTGTGGTATTGGCAGGAGTTTTTATGTGTCCAACGTGATCTCATACCTGGAAATATGCATTCTGTCAATAGCTTGTACAGTATATCCACATATACTCACTGAGGCTGCTCAGACTGGTTAATGTGATTTTCATATGCTGGAACAGGCAAGACGAACAATTTTCAGATTCATTGTGCTCTGGCAGGGACGACTCCTGATTTCTTCAGTTAAATGATCATGAGGAGATGCAATCGGCCTCAGGTTAACCTATTTTACAGAAATAATATAACTTTCTAAATATTCTGTATCTTCACTATCTTTGCAGTTTTATTCAAGAAACAAATAATGGTCCACAAGTTGTGTAACCTTTGTCTATTTTAAGATGCAAGTTTTATCCACAGCTGCTTTCAGTTTTTTTATCAACAGCTCTAAAAAATAAGATCTAGTAAGACATCTGATGCACTTATAATCAGTAAATAAAGTACTACAAACAGTATTTGTTTCTGAAATGTACAAACAGTGACAGAAAATTTAAATCAAGTACACCGTCTCTCTTCAGCAACACATGGAAGCATTTTCTGATCTGACGCCAGCTGTCAGCAGGATGACATTAGACAGTCATTTCCAGTCAAATATAAATCTCTTATCATCCGACAGAGCTGTGGTGAGGGTTGGTTAGATTTAGAGAAACACTGTGATTTAGGTTGGGCTTCTTCGTTAAGGTTAAGGAAGCCTCATTATCATGGCTACACTGACAGAAAGTTGGTTAAGGTTAGAGGGTTAGGAAACGGTCATTGTTGTGCTTAGAAAAAAAAGAAAGAAAAGAAAACATCTTCGACATCTATCCATCAACCCCGGCCTTCTCCCTGTGCAGAATGTGTTGTCATAACATTGTCAGACTTCCTCCTTTGTTCCTGACATAATTACTACTGCCACTAGAGGGATTTGACACAGGCTGAAACGACTGATGCTGTCATTCCTCTCTGGAGGACAGTCTCCAAATTTCAAATCAAGCCCATAGACTTCAATAGATGCACTCTGTATGTTTTATACTTAGTCAGCATGGTTTGTAATGGTATCTTTACTTAAAATTAGAGGAAATGATTCATCTCATGCAACAAAATATTTGGATAAATGTTTTTTTTTTTTTTTTTTAAATCCCTACCATGTCTTAGCAAGCAGATTTCTTCTCTTCCCTTAGAGCCAGGCCAACACTCATGCTGTTTCTAGTCTTCATGTGCAGCTAAGCTAACAAGCTGCTGACAGAAGCTTCATATTGAGTATCCGTGAGAGATGTTGACGCAAAAAAAAAGTGTATTTTTCCAAAGATATAGAAAAGATCAGGTAGAAACAGCAGCAGTGTACTACTAGTTATTAGGACACAGCCACCTTAGGGTGTTGGCCCTTGTGGTATGACAGGACTAAAGTGCTGGCTTTGTGGAATCAATTTTTGACTCGGAACCAGTGATTTCACTTTCTTTCCCTCAGTTAATGTGGGCAAACATACACTCTCCTTTTGATGGTTTCTGAAGGTAAACTGTTGACCTTCTGGTGGATCTGAGGCAGCTCTGTGAACCACCACAAATCTGTGACAGGTGCAAATGAAGCAGAAAGCTGCTGCAAGACTGGCAAATTACTGCATTGAGAGGCTGGACAGCAAACATCGGAAAGATTTCCTTTTATAGCATGGTACGCATACAGAATCTGGCATATGTCAATGACTGAGGTTGGGTTGTGGAGAAGTCATCATGGTCAGAAGGCATTTGGGTCCAAAAAGTTGTCAGTGGAAGGGGTTTTGATACGCAGATACCAGAGAGATGAAATCATACTAAGCTCAATAATATTGCTATTTCAAATTACAACATTTTCATTTCCACCAAATATAGACAGAAAGTGTTGGAAAAACACCGAGGAATTTTGATAAGGCAGGAAACAACACAAATCATTTCACTGTGACTGATAAACTTGGTGGGGTTGGTAGACCCAAGCTCATATTTTAGGTGTGAATAACTTTTATAGTATATAATGAAGCAATGTGAAGAAATATGGTTCGACTGAATTATAATCTAATTGTTTAAAATGATTACATCTGCTGCCAACTTAGTTCATGATATGAGTTAGTAACAGTGACAGAGAGCTGTGTGTCCTTGGCACATGACAGATCTGGCATCAAGTGGATGAAAGTTCAATTGAAAGGCACAGTCCACCCAGAGTCGCCAGGCCAGAGGAGCACATTTCAAAAATATGTGGTGATCTGAAATGAGCATCTTGATAATTGATTGACTGTTTTGATCATTTTTGAAGCGAAATGCAACTTAACAACTTTCAGTTATAATTGTGGGAGTGTCTTACTTCAGCATTGTCTTATTCATCATGTAAATCAATAAATTAAAAATAATTGGCTCTGAGAATGAAAACAATACATATTTTAAACTATCATCATTTTAAATATAATTCAGAGCTTGGGATATGAACATCAGAGTGTTTAGAGATTTCAAAAATCTTGTTCATAGTTATAAGTTATTTATTTTTAAGGTTTTCAAAAAGATTCTCAAAATAATGATGGAAAAATCTTTTAAAAACATAGACGGATAATTATTACCTGATCGTCTGTTTCTGCACATAGCCAGATGGAGAGATATCACGACAATGATTCATCAATTATGACCAAAAAATAAATATATAGATGACTTTAAAAAGCCTTTTTTGTTGTTAATTTTCAAAGACATTTCAACATGTCACAATAGGAAGAGCACAGGTTTCAATAATACAATGAATGACATCTGAACTGCATTTAGCTGTTTCGGTTTCAGGGTCCTGGTATTGATAAAGCTGGCTCACTGTGACACTGTCATGGCTTAGACTTGAACAGAATTTAATGTAATAATACCAATGTTATTGATAACACCTGTGCTTTTCCTACTATGCTAGGGCAGAATGTCTACTGTGAATAAGGCCTACACCTGAGAAACTCTTCATTTCATCTTTTGCATGCATGTGAAGGAGATTACAAATCGATTATCTGTGATTATGTTGTCCAGAAGTGATGATGCAGTTGTCTGGACATAGACTGCTGGTTTTATCAGATCCTGATAAGACTTTGTAAGCCTGTTCTTTCACTTAACTTTTATTTTATTCTCTCTGTTCCAGACGATCTGCTCTACTGCCCAAAAGGCATCACCTCTAAGGTTTTCCGCTTCAACGTCTCCGCCATGGAAAGGAACTCAACCAACCTCTTCAGAGCAGAGTTTCGAGCTCTGAGGATGCCAAACTCAAACGCCAAGAGGAATGAACAGCGGATTGAGCTCTACCAGGTGTGTAAAGATACTGTTTCCTTGTCCTTCTACCAAGATCAAAGGCAAAGCTCAGAGTCAAGGCTACAAGAAGCTTCGAAATCTCTCTTTTCTGGATTTAATCTTTGTATGCTAAAACATTACTAGATTCTAGTCTGTCAAGAATGCATCTTACATAAGCTGGTTACTTGTTCTCCGCCACATGATTTCAGGCTCTAATTGACAAAGAGAGCCAACGACAACCAGATTGTGGTTGCGGGCGTGGGTAACAGCCAGACCAAAAGCCAAAAAGCTCAACAGGCCTGCGGAGTGTTTGCAGAAGTGAGACAGGGTTACTGTTAGTGCAGCACTGGCAGGTCAGATCTAATATGGTCTCCATTTTGGTTATGTAGAAGTCTTTTTTAAATCAAGCTATTTAAAGGGGGCTCTGTTCGACTAAGTGATGACATGATACGACCACTTACCTCAGTCATAGTCAACATCATGAAGAGCCTGTAATTCTGTCTTGGTCTTATGGATCCAATATAAAGACAACTAAAGTAATAAAAACCGAACCAAAACAAACCAAACCAACAAAATGTAGTGCAAGTTTTTCATTCTGTTTGTTATAACTGAATCTGTCATTTTATGTCTGTCGCCATTTAACGGAATATACATGTCATGCAAAAGGATTTCAAGAAAAATCTGTCATTGAACTATAATCTAATGTTATCTAATCTAACTTAATCCAATAATGCCAAGCATCAAGGTTCTTCCATTGTCTAGCGAGTGCGTGTTTACAGAAAAATGGTCACTGTTATGCAAGGTAGCAACAGAGGGCAGGTGCTTTCACTCTACCAAGAACTTTTTTTTTCTTTAGTGCAAGTGATGGCAGATACTCAGGGATTGAATATGTTTCCATCTTTTCAAAGTAGCAATAACACAATAAGAGGGTTAAAGTCCTGTGTTTCAAATCTTAATAAAGTCCATAAATATGGCATCAAAAAGTACTGAAATATGGCACTTGGATAAATATACTTTTATTCCACGACTCCTCGTTATTCCAGAGAAATAAATCATATTTGTCTTTGACTTTGACATATTTCTTTTCACATTTTCATCCAAAAATATGGCGCCATGTGAATGTGCATTGTTTTACTGTTTTACTGTTTTACACCAGAGACAGGTCAGGAGCGCTAGACTTGTAATTTACTTTTATAGGTGCTCCCACTGAACACACACAGCAACCACCACCATTCTTTTAAAGCAAAAGCTATGAGCTGAACTGGACAAATATGTTTATATTTAGAAAGAATAAAAGTGACTGTGGGTGATGTGAAGGCTCCAGCTAGCAGTGAGAAAGTCACAGACAATTAGCATCCAATTCTGCAGCTTTGCACAATTTCATCTTGCCTGTAGCTTATTACTTTGGTCTAGCAGCAGACGCGTTGAATAAATGGCTGAATTGTTGTATATTATATCCTCACATCAAGCTTGTTTTGACCAACAGCTGTTACTCTTTTAGTAAACAAGCTGTGACAAACTATGCCCTTCCTTGTCATGACACAGATGATAGCAGATAATAACGCAGCTAGCAGCTAGCTAGCAAGCTAATGACCCGTTTTTACCTTTGGAGAGAAAAACAAAGTGAATATTGGACTCGCATATTGAATGTTGTCCCATGTCGTCCATGTCAGGATATCTGTCATGTTCTTCTGCCCCCAACAGGCCAAACACTAAAAACAGAGAGAAACACAGATAAAGGCTCTATAGGCTACACCCCAGGTGTTTTGAGTTATCTGGCTAATTAGTCTCTAGCTCAGGCTAAAGGTGGATGGAGTAGCTCTGTGATGTCACTTGACTCCAATCAAAACAAGAAATGTGTGACATGTACCTCAATGCAAGCCAGTGGTAGTCAATCAAGCTGTCGACACATGCTCACAAACTCTACTCAAACTTACAGTGAATACACCAAGCACGGCCTTATAATATCAACAATTTAAAACGAAACAATAAACATCGTCCCTCGTTAGGTCGCCTTTTCAACGATGAAGCTGAATGGGATGGGTCCAAATCTTCAGCTTGTTCAGCACTTTGGTTTATAACCACATACCTGCAGATCCATCAGCTCCACTTTGTGTTTAATAGCTACTCATTAGCAATTGTTTTGCAATTACACTCATTATCACTAGGAGCATGTTGTTATGTTGACATTAGCATTCATGTGAGTTTGGAGGGAAAGTAATGACAAGGAATGATCTCATGACTTCAGCATTCATGTTCAGCTACAAACACATTTTTGTCTACCACACTTTAAAACTAAGGTAATTTGAACCAAGTGTCAATGATGTTGAGTGGCGGTTGTTCTTTTACTGCACAGTTTGATATATAAGAGTTATAAATACAGAGCTTGTTCAATACCCACTGTACAGTATCTAATACATCTCAGCCTTTAATTACCTTTAACGACAGACTTCAGCAGATCTCAACATTCACGCTTGCTTGCTCTTGCATGCTCTTTACAACCAAATGCAATATATCACTGCTTTCAAAAAAAAAAAAAAATTACTTTCCCAATCGTAATTACAACTTGGATGTTGACGTGAATGCTATTTACAAGTGGGAAACTGGTGATTACTGTGCCTCCAATATGACACGAAAGCACCATAAGTACAGCTTCACAAAGCCATAAAGATGTAGGTTTTAAGTCTTTTTAAAATCTGTTTCCATGTTCCTGTGATCTCATCATCTTAGCTCATCATAGCGTGTCTTATCTTAGCTCAAGACAACAGCCTGATATCTGGTCTGGTGTTATTTTGTTGATGCAAATTCAGTGTTTTTGAACGACCGTGTCTTCTTGCCTTGCAGATTGTGAGGCCAAATGAACACATTAGGAAACAACGCTACATCGCAGCCAAGAATGTGCTGACCAAAGGTACCCCTGAATGGGTCTCCTTCGACGTGACCGACACAGTGCGGGAATGGCTGGTGAACAGAGGTACGACTGAGGTCACTGTTACTTGTTTTTCTACAAAAACTTGCGTCAGTTCTCATCATCCCAACTCATTTTCAACTCACAATCCTCCTGACGATCCTCATTGTACTTGTTTGCCATCAGGAACTAATCTGGGCTTGGAAATCAGCGTGCACTGCCCCTGCCACACCTTCAACCCAAACGGTGACATCATTGACAATGAGAACGAGGTGTTGGAGGTGAAGTTCAAAGGTGAGCCTCAACAACCTTTTGTCCCATAGCTATTTGTTTGGTGTTAGTTGCTCTTTGTCTGAGAACGCTGATCCTGTCAGTTCAGGATCTTGAGGTTGTCATCTTGTCCGTAGTTGTATGATTGATCATTTCTCAACTTGGGAGGTTTGGTGCGAAATCGTTTCAATTCAGGAGTTGATCATTGTCAGTGAAAGATGAAATGTAGCTTGATTCATCTTTTGCCTCAGAGGACTAAAAATAAAACTTGCAATGTCAGACAAGAAGACAGCAATGACAGTTTCATACTCAATAATTTTGAAAATTGCATGCTCAGATTCAGGGAAGTTGTAAAAGGAAAAAAGAAAAGCCACTAAAGGCGTTGGTTTACATGCGGCTCGATCGTGTCTATAATTAAGGTGTGGATGGAGATGAGGAACACAGTCGCTTGGATCTGGATCACCTGAAGAAGAAAAAGGAACAGTACCTGCCTCATCTCATCCTCATGATGATCCCACCACACCGCTTGGACACTCAGTACACCCGCCGCCGCAAGAGAGCCCTGGACACAAACTACTGTTTCTCGTAAGGGATACTCTAATTATCTTGAAAATTGAATATGTTTATATGCACCCGCTCATATATTATGATATCCTAAATATATCCTGCAACATAGTGTAACCAATATAGCCTGGACAATGAAATTGTGAAAATGCACATTTAAATGCATTATAACGAAAAACTGATTGTTTACGTTTCCCCGTCGCAGAAACACGGAGGAGAACTGCTGTGTTCGCAAGCTGCACATTGATTTCCGACGTGATTTGGACTGGAAGTGGATCCATGAGCCCAGTGGTTATGATGCCAACTACTGCTCGGGGCCCTGTCCTTACCTGAGGAGCTCAGACACAACACACAGCTCGGTAAGGAGTCGGACTACTCATCAAGACAAAACAAGAGAGTTTGTGAGAGACACGTTACTACAGTGGAAAATGAAAAATTGTTTTCCTTTAAGATGGTATAAATAGACGTGCAGGCATACACATATTCATACCTTCATGGGATCAAAACAAGCATGAACCTAAAGACGAATACGCTCAATCCAAAAAAGCGGTTGATTTCAAACAAGGCAACATGGCGGCAACTAACAAGCAACAGCTCATAAAGATTAGCAACCTATGTATTTTGTTTTTACTTTCAGTTTCAGTTTCCTTGAAAATACTTTGTATCTTGTTGACACTGTGAGGTGTTTTGTTGACCCTGGAACTGAAATGAACTTTCAGCTTCACGTTTTAGTTATTGAGCTCACACATGGGCTGTTTGGCCACACCACTGGAAATATCATAGGCAACATCAAAAACACCCTTTTCCATAAAATGTGGGGGGAAAAACACAATAGAATTCACCAGATTATTTAGTATTCATCGTTTAGTTGGTTATTTATGAATCTTAATGTGAATTTACAATTATGTATCTGAGTATTTATAGATGGTATACTAGCCAGAAGACTCCATTACTCTATACATACTGAATATAGCACAATTTACTGACTTGTTGCACAGCTGTGAAAGATATTTGAAAGTGAGTTTCCATCTCTCCCGTGTGCTTTCCAATAGCTGCTGAGCCTGTACAACACTCTGAATCCAGAGGCATCGGCCGCCCCCTGCTGTGTCCCTCAAGACCTGGAGCCCCTCACTATACTCTACTACTCTGGACGAACCCCCAAAGTGGAGCAACTCTCCAACATGATTGTCAAGTCTTGCAAATGTAGCTGAGAAGACATTGAAAGGCGAGGTAGTGTGGCACGATTTTACTAGGTACTGACCAAACCCATGCTCGTTGACTTTTGGACTCTTAGCTGTGACAAATACTTAAACTGACCCTGTGGCCTCGTGGCTTAGATCTGAAAACCACTCTGGAGGTCACACTTTTTTCTTTTTTTTTCAAGGACGCAGATTTTCATAAAACTTGAGGTCACCTTTTTTTTCCTTGTTTATTGTATTTTTTCACCCACTCAGTCAGTTCTGGATAAGAAGTAGCTCTCTCCTCACTCTTAAAAAGGTCCAACCCTAACCAAACTCAGTCTTACAATCAAGGTACGATCTTTAAATATTTTTGTCTAGGTTTGTGAAGATTGAACAGCACGCTCATGAGGCTAGACTCCCGAACAAATCTGTGACATCTGTGGAGAAAAAAAAGAGACTTACTCAGTGATCTATTTTCTTTTTCAAAGCTCAAGCAAATATTCCACAAAGTTCATGTCTCTACTTTATCAATACAGCAGCTTCCCTGTTTCTAGCCTTGGAACGGTATTGTTAATGGTCACAAATGTAGACAGTGCTCTTCTGAATGGTTGAAAAGTCCATTCAGGATCTGGACTTTTCCTTGAACTTGCCTTAAGCTCCCTTCCCTTCAAACAGTGGGCATTATCTTCAATCACAAAAGGAGAAAGGACAGACTTGCTGCTGTATCCAAAGCCATAGCTGTGGTCAGGGAAAAGGAGAGCTGAGAGAGAATGCCTGTTGGATTTGCAATGGAAAGTGAATGAACAAAGAAGTTGAGCCAAGCTTTTCTTTTTTTGGCCAGCCAGCAGCAATGGCCCTTTTTTTTTCAGTGCATCTATTAGAATGGATGGAAGAGGAGGAGGAAGAAGCAGAAGAGGGAGAAGAAAAGGGAGAAGAAGGAGAAGAAGACGAAGGAGAAGGAGAAGAGGAGGGAACCTGTATGCAAGGGAAGAACTGTGATGGAAACTAGCCATGAGCACACTGCCTGCCATTCACTGGAAGTTTTCATCCCTAACAGGTTCAAATTATTTTTGGGACATCAAAGAATATACTGGAAAAGAACAAGTGTTATGCAACAAGTTTTTTTTTTTTTTTAACGAGATTTCTTTTACATTAATAGCAGATTTGGTCTGTTATGCAACTTGTCATATAGTGATTGTTTCACTAACTGGGATGAAAAATGATTGATGGAAACACTTTTGTATAAAGCCTCGAGTACTGTTACATTTCCTTGTGATTTAGACAGAATATGCAACTTTTTTTGTGCATCAACAACTTAGTTTGACTTGTTGTATTTGGTCCAGTGTATGTTTGACTAAAAGCTTAGTGTATTAAAAAGGCGACTATCCCCAGATAGTTCAACTAGAGCACTTTTCTCGAGCAATAACAGGAAATGACATGAAATTTAAAGAGCAGCTGTTACGTTTGTTTGTTTTGTTTTCAAAGTCATAGTATCCTATCAACTCACCTGTCACCTTTCACTCCAGCCAGCTGACAAGGAGTCACATGTGCATGTGCAGTCAGGACTCTGGTGTTCCCAAAACACTGCAGTCTTTCATTCCCTCGGCTCCGTCTCTGTTTGTGTTGGTGCTCTTTTACAGTGTGAAGCCCTAATGGAACAAAAAAATGAAGAGGGAGGGGAAGAAGTCATAACATGACAGTGGCTGGATGTACAGTTAGACCTCATTTTTCTCCGAGTCAGGAGAGCGACTCTGAATCCCTGTACTGTTTGACGTTGGCCCAGTCAGAGTCATCTAACCTTTAGGTGACATGTAGGTGATGTTTCTGGCAGTAATATTGTTTTGTTGACTTGTTGATTATGATTGTTATTAAAAACACAACATGCAAATCCTGTATGAGCCCTTCTTAAGAACCATTAGAATAACACATAATAATCAAATGTAATAGATCTGTAAAAACATTTAACACCAAATTAGAGAATGATGAATTTACCCAGTGGTCTTGTCTGCCATATTGAAATGCCATTTAAAACGTGATTTTCTCATAATGTTTTGGTTCCATACGAACATAATTTTTCTTACTTGAATCTCACCAGTCCCACCTGTTTCCTGCAGGGCGCATGGAGAGGCCTTTTTTCTACAGGAGCAATAAATTCAATTTCCCTTTCTCAGGGATTGTTGCTTAACAGCTTTCCCAGGCGAGATGCAATTACTCTTATTTTCAGAGCATATTAATGTGCAGACATCTCTTTATTTTCTTATTTTTCATAGTATTGTTAGTAAAAAAAAAAAGAAGAAAAACACACACATAACCCGGAGAAATACATGTACATCATATATTTTTACACTACCCTCCAGGTGTTTATCGGCTTCCAGCATTTCTGCCTTGGATTTATCATTTGAGTTTTTCCAACAACAGTTCCTCAGTTCACCAATTTATCAAGCACAACAACTCCAAAGTACCTTTTGACCTTTGACCTGCTGGAAAAGAGCTACAGAGCTTTAAAGCTAAATTTGTTTATTATTGTTTAACCTATACAACTTGAATAATTATAAATGTTTGAGAATGACTTGGTGTTTTATTGGAAAGTCAACGCCATCACACCTTATTAATAATGGTTTTCTAACATTTTTGATTAATAGCCTAACCACCTTAATGATTTTATTAATTGCAAAACTGATAGTTTATTTTAAATGTGTTATGAATTATTAATGATGATAAAAAACCAGTCTCGTCTTCCTAACTTGTACTTATGCTTATTTATAGGTGTGTGATAAAGTATCACTAAATGTTTTATTAGCCATTAATAAAACCGTTTAAAGCCTTAATTAAGGGTGAAATTGGCAACATCTATTTTTATGTCAAGTTCGCCAATGGTTTGCAATCAGCCTGGCTGATTTTTTTTTTCTTGTGAGGGGGGGTGGGTGGCTTGGGTTGAGCTAATATGGACTGACAAGTAGCCAGAGAGAATTCCCTTTCTCTGTGTGCCCGTTATTGTTCCCTGTCACAACCAATCAGAGATGAACCATGATGGCGACACAAAGACCAGAGGGCATGACGAGGTCTAAAACAGGGGTTGGGGCTTTAATGGCTTTGCAGACGGCCCTGTACAAACAAACACACATTACCGGTAAAGAGCAGTCATGTCCCATGCATGATTGACTTTTAACCTTCAGCATAAGTCACTTACTTACGTCCAAGTTCACTTGTCCCCACTAGAAACAAAGTAAAGTAAAGTAAAGTAAACTAAACTACAACAGGTTAAATATTACATACATCAACTGCTCTGTCTGTACTGTAGCTACGTGTCTCTGTTTACTTCTTCAAGTCAGTGAATGCAGCTTCAACTGGGTGGTTGTCCACTGGGAGCACTCCCAGTAAGATTAAGATAATATAGCTGGTTCTTCCAGAGAATCCTTTCCCATGTCGGTGTAATGGAAGCAGGCTGAGGGGTTAGCGATGGCGAGGCCTCTCCTGACAGACGCATTAGCTTGGCTTGGGTCTTTCTACTCCTGCAAGGAGTCATTCTGGCTTATGTAGCGGCCACATTGTTCAGAAATTGGCCACACAGACAGTGAAAGCTTATAGCGATGGGCATGCTCATCAGGTGTATGTTCGTCATGATGTTATAACGGTGAAATGCCCAAGGAGAAAATGAGTATAATGATAATAATATGGTTGAATGAGTCATAAGTTGCACCATCTGATTGGATCTAAAATGAGCCTCAGCAAATGCTGTGATTGTATCTCCTGCCTGTCTTCTTTAATTGCATACAATTTTTTTTAAATGAGGAAAGAAAACCTGTCTGGATTCTGCTGAGTTGACTTGACTTTTATTTATAGAAACAATGAGACTCAAGGGAGTTTTGAAGATGGAGATAAGAACATTGTTTTCCTCTTCTGGGGTCAAACTGGCCACCTCAACCTCAAACCTGCAATAAACCTATTTCAGGCTCCCAGCTACTGGATGAGCAAGCCGCATTCATTCAAGTTCAGGGTCCACTTCTGGGTTGGAGACTAACTTTCTCAGAACTTGTGCTCTTCCAAGACTTACCAATGATGAATTGCATGACACGTAAATGCACAGAGGTTTGGAAAACTGTCTGCTGCTATTCCCTGAGCAGATTAACAGATGTGGAGGGAGAAAAAAATGAGAGAGGGGGAAGTGAGAGACAGAGACAGTGGGGGAAAGAAAGCGAGTGTGTGTGAGAGAGAGAGAGTGAGAGGAGGGAGAGAGAGAGAGAAAGAGAGAGAGAGCGAGAGGGGGAGAGAGAGAAAGAGAGAGAGAGCGTCCTCAAAAGGACTGCTGCTGCAATAAAATCATCAGGTCACATCAGACCAGTTCTCAGGCCCCAGGGTGGAAAGAGTTGTGTAATTCAGCAATGAGAAGAGCGTACACACACACACACACACACTTTCACACACACGCACGCACACACATATACATATACAAGTCGAGCCAGCGGCCATAGTCACTGGAAAAGAGTGAAGGGGTGAACAAATATGTAAACACATATCAACTTCATAGACCTTTATAGCTAAACAAATGAATGGGAGGTCTGGATCAAACTACAGCATTATATTACAGCAGAGTGTGTGTTTCCGTGACAGTATTCCAATAATAGTGGGATGGTGTGTGTGCGCAAGAGAGAGAGAGAGAGAGAGAGAGAGGGGGGGGGGGGGGGGGGGGAGAAAAAATAAGAGACTGTGAGAGAAAGGAAGAGAGAGACTGAGTCAGTGTGAGATTATAATTTGCACACCGTTTAACTCAGGATGCAACAGCCAAGTTTGAATTACATAAACAAGTGGTGATTTAGAGATAGAGAGCGAAAGAGAGAAAAGAAAAGAAAAGAAAAGAAAAGAGAAAGTGTGGCACTTAAAAGCACAACTATGTGATTTAAACTTCCACTTTCAAAATTCTCATTTAAATATTTGCTACTACCACCAAGATAGCGACTGGACGCCGTCTAGCTGGGGGAAATGGCAGATACACATTTACCTTTTCTTCGCTGGTACAGTAAGTGTGCGATGGCGTCCAGTCGCTAGTTTTTATGCAAGCCCACAGCGCCACACGCCCAACTTCACCTGCACAGCACTCTGTCATTGGCTGAGGGAAAACACACCGACTTTCCGCCCAGAAAGGTCCCGACTACACCAAAACATCAAAATACAGTCACCCCCACACATGAGTAAAAGCCCATGAGGTGATGACTAAGCAGGATTTCTTATTTAGGAAAATCCTGCAGACTCTTCCTTTAAAGACTCACAACAACACATTCAAACTAAATGAAAAGTTGAATACGCAACACATGCGCTCGCTTGTTTCAATACACTGAGACCACGTTCGCACTGACTTGTGTCGAGCTTGTTTGACTAAGGCCGGTCCATGAGCGCGGCGGGGGGTGCCCACGCAGCAGGTTATGGCAAAAGACAGAAAAAATAAAACACAGGGTCAACCCGGGGGAAAAAATTTGAATTTGGCTCAAATTGTTTCACGACACATCATCATCCGCCAAACGTGCTGCGCTGGCCAATCAAATACATGCAAAATGCATTCCTACTTGATTATATTTATTAAATACTGTTTACCTTGTGGTCATTACAACGAATAGCTCGTGCCATGATAACCTTCTACCACATTCATCACTCAAACTGGACTTTTCACTACCTTTAAAAAACATGCCCCAACCAACACACTGTGCACTATTTTAATAACAGAATCAAGGGTTGTTTTTTTGTCTGATTGCCCATTTAGGGGTTTTATTCCCAATTTCTTACTCATGGTTGCTATTGTGGGTTCGATTCCAGCGCCCGGGGCCTTTCTGGATGGACTGTGCATGTTCTCTCTCTGTGCCTGCGTGGGCTCTCTCCTCCCACTGTCTAAACACACATTAGTTGGACTAGTGGCAACCCTGCATTACCCATAGGTGTGACTGTGATTGTGTGTGCCTTGTTCATCTCTACACGTCGACCTGGTGACCTGTCCAGGGTTTACTCGCCCTCGCCCTGAGGTCAGCTGAGTCTCTGCAACCGTGGATAAGCAGTTCAGACAATACAGGGGCATGCAAAAGTTTGGGCACCCTTGGTCAAAATTTCTGTTAATGTGAACAGTAAAAAGTGGAAGATTAAATGATCTCCAAAAGGCATAAAGTTAAACATTTAACTTTTCTTTTTTTTTGCAATATTTTAAGCAATATTGGTGCATTAATTTTTTTCAACAATTTTAGTGAAAAAGGGAAAGCAGCACCCTGGAGAGGACTTGAGCTCTCAGTTAACTTTGACCAAGGTATCAGACAAGCTATTTACACGCTGTGATCGTTTCCAAAGGGGGTGCGACTATGTACTACTAAATATGCAGGGTGGCCAAACCGTTGCTGCGGGCCCTTTTGCTTTTCTGTCATCGTGAAAATGCAAAAGATGAAAATCAAAAAAATATATACAGCATATTGTTTAAAATGTAAAGGGAATGTGTCATCCGTAACTTTATGCCTTTTTGAAGATCATTTCATCTTCCTGTTGCTGAACTGTTCACATTAACGCATTCATTTTGCCAAAATTACTCTAAAATTGTAACCCTAACCCTAACCCTAATGGATAGTTGCTAGTATTATTGACAGTAATATAATCTATTCAAGGTGGCTAAATACCTAGCCTCTACTGTAGCATTATCCTGTGATGGTAACTCATGGTCGTACTGCTTCCCCGAGACACTTTGTTTAGACATAATGTCATACATGGGATGCAGACTGTGAACTTTATCCTCTGGTGTTGCATTTTGAACCGTATATAGTCCCATATAAACATATTTTATGCTGCAGCCAGGACTGTGCATCATTGCTACAGTAGCTACTGTTCAACAAAACGGCGGTACTCATTTCACGACGCACGTCCCAGTTTCAATACACAACGAGTGAAACTGCCCAACATCCTGACAATAAAACGATTAAAAGGACTCCTTTGTTTGAGACATACCTCTGTGTAAAACTGCCGGCGGGGCGGGGTTTCAGTTTCCTCGATGTCATTTATTTTGTCTCTCTGTAGCTGTAAACACCTTCACCATTTATATCAGGTTATAGGCCCTAATGCTTTACCTACGACTATATAAACTCCCAGAGAAACATGAGGACCGGGGATAAAACAGCACGTCTGTGTTGCATATCCTGTATGTACTGTACAGTATGTGTTCAGCTGCTCTTATGTGTGTGTGTGTGTGTGTGTGTGTGTGTGTGTGTGTGTGCAGATGCAGTATATGGCTTGTGAGAAAAGGAGAATCCTAAATCATGTGGACACCTGAGCATTAATACATGTTAGATTACCCTCTAGGTAATGGTAACACCGGCCTTCTCCCCCATACCCATCCCCGAAGAGCGAAGCAGACTGATGAGGGCAGTCGTATCTTTAACAGCCTCTCATACAGCTGCCTTCACTCAAACAGGTAATGGAGACAGTGTCAGTGGGGCGCTTTCTCCTGCACAAGCTCCAAAATGAGGACTTAAGTGGTTTTGCTAAGTTTATTATCTTTCTGCCTGTCTGGGCATACTGTATGTTCTCACAGTTACTGGGGGATCACACTGGTGAAAACAGCTATGCAGTGGTCTCTCCACAAAGAAGCCGAGATTTATACCACTTGGATAAAGGCTAAGGAACACAAAGCTTAAAGTCACCGAGTCAATGATCTGCAAGAGGCCCTAGCAGATGTAAGAGATGCTGAAAATAAAGGCTTTTTTTTAACCTGAATTTCCTTAAAGAACACTGGAAATAACAACCGTGCAAACATGGGTACAGTCCCAGCGCTGTGCTGTGTGTAGTTAAGGATCATTAAATTGGATTGCACTTAATGTTGGTCCATAGAAAGGAAAGTCTGCAGGTGTTTCATATACTGTAGAGTTTGGAATATGACTAAAAACAAAGGAAAACCAGGTGTTTCCTTAAAAAAAAAAAAAAAACTTTAAACAGGTGTCAGTAGTCCTGAGAGGTTTTTATTACGACTTTATAATGAAACCTAATACAAAATGCATGATAAGTTGGTGCAAAGTGCCTTTCACAGACCAATTATCAAAGTCTATATATAAATCTGGACTGTGTGCACCACGTTGTACAACAGTTGCAATCATGCATTATCAAAATGAAAGAAACAGGCTTTAATGAGCACTGAAATTTCCACAGTGACTTGAAGTATTTCACTTGTAACAATAACTTCACTGTTCAAATGTTCGGCTTCTTCAAACACCACATTACCACCAGTTACTCGTGGATACACAAAACTGCACTGCTGAACTTTTATCCATTAGCATAAACAACTTAATGCCAAAATTACTCAACAAAAGTGGAAAAAGTAAAAAAAAAAAAAGCACATTCTGTAATTATTCTTGTGTGAGTAACGAGATATTTCTGCCGCGGCGTTTCCAAGTTACCGGCAGAAGCAAAGACGTGGTGTTCATCCACAAAGCCAATGAGAAACATGTTTGGTTTGTGCCTCCCCATTAATCTGCACGAGACCTCATGACTGCTTTGGCTGGCGGCGCTCCATGGGCGACTGGCTGCTCTATGTCTCACACAATGTGTTTATGTGTGTGTGTGTGTCTGTGTGTGTAGCCAGCAGGCCTAAAAGTTACACGTGTGTATGTGCATAGGCTGATATCCAGATTCAGTCCAGTTTCCACTCACATAGTAAAGAATCAGCCTTCTTCAGATTCTCTTCATCCTCATCTGTTTCTTCTATCTTAAATCATCCCTCAACACCTCTGGTGCTCCCCTGTCTTCTTAAAGGGGAATTATGCAAGTCTGGTCGCTTTTCTGCTGTTTTGCTAACCCTCCTCCCGGCCATGTGCATTTGCTTTCAACGAAGCTGGCGAGAGAGCAATCCATGGAGCTGTGGATAACGTTATTTATCATATACATGTTACAACGTTTTTAGTTTTATCTGTGTCATAAACAAGAGATTACGGGTAACGGGGCGCATTTGTGTCGCATTGCTGCTTGCCGAGACGAGAGCTGGGACACCGGGTAGGCGGCACTGGTCTTGCAAGGTTTGTTTTCAGCCAAGAGATGCTACATCACGGCAGAGAGCCTCCATTCTCCCTCAGAACAAGTTATAAGTCATTTATTTAACCAGCACAATTACTCCAAAGCTGTTTAATTAAGGTAAAAATCCAGCATAGTTCCTCTTTAAGAACGGCGTGGCCCATTGTTCAGTGCAGATGTTCTGATATTCCTCCTCTACATGCTTCCCCA
Source organism: Trachurus trachurus (assembly GCF_905171665.1). Taxonomy (NCBI): domain Eukaryota; kingdom Metazoa; phylum Chordata; class Actinopteri; order Carangiformes; family Carangidae; genus Trachurus; species Trachurus trachurus. Next base: position 15,842,663 of record NC_139910.1, on the reverse strand, counting down.
TCCCACCGAAACCTGTTACATCTCCATGGTCTCCGCTTCCTCTACAACATTCAGCTCTACATCTCCGCCAAATCCATCATCACTGAAACTCACTCCACACTGCATCGCTGAAATCAAATCATGAATGAAAGCCAACTTCCTCAAACTCAACTGTGATAAATGAGCGAACCTCTTCTTTATACCACCTACAAAACCTATAGCCTAGCTCTGCTCCCTCTGCTGCACCAGCAGTTTTTATGTAATCTAAATCATCTTAAAGTCCACTATACCTCCAGAAATCTGGTTCACGCCTGCTCACTAACTGCCCCTCATGTGACCGCATCAGCCCTGTCATCCAGAAGCTTCACTGGCTTCCTGTACCACAACAGATCCATAACAAAGCCCTCCATAATCAGCCCCCCCCTCCCGTCATCCTCCGCTCGTCTGATGCCAAACTTCTGTCTCCACCTCTCAGGACCGAGCACCAGACCTGGGGGCAACACAGGAATTTCCAAAGTTGCCCCCCTCCCTCTGGAAATCTCTCTGCACATCACCATTAAAACTCCCCTTTTCAGAGCTGCTTTCAATGTGAGTAATGTTATGTCATGTACTGCATTGCACTAGCGTTTATCTGATATGTATAATATGATCATTTTTAATTCATACAAATAACCTGTAAGTATCTTTCAAAGTACCTTATTATAAAATGTATTGTTCTTAATACCATAATATTAGCCTATTTGCTGCAGTAGTACAGTATATTATTGTTTGGGCCACATGAAAGTTCAGTTTCATTTAGAGGGGCCACTCCCTAAACACATATACACACACACACGCACATAATCCATCCATCCATCCATCCATCCATCCATCCATCCATCTATCCATCCATATGTTGATGTTGTTATATGTTGAAAACTATACGTTCTTTTTTGTAACATCTGCTTATTGGTTTTTAAATCAATATTTAAAAAAAACAACAGAGCAATTGTACAAACAAATAAAGAACAAAATTGATGATGACACACACATAAAAAAAAGCCAATGACAATGTTGTAGTGAAATGATCACTAAAGTGTAAAAATTCATCATCAGACTGATGACAGGTTGCCAGAAACAGTCCCTTCTTTTTGGCAGAATGAATCTAATTTTCTCTAGATGGAGCACATTCCCTAATTCCTTCAGCCATTAAACTATATTTCTAACCTACAACTGACCGTACAGGATCTGCTGGAGCCATTTCTTCTTGGCAAAGCCACTTCAAAAAACAAACCCATCACAAACACACTTGGTGTGATTTACTAGTGAGGTGCCACCACCACCGAAATGGCAGCTCGTCTCCTCCCGCCTACAACCTGGATCTGTGTATATAATTTACGCCTTAACAACAGAACAGCGGGCCCCATTAAGGTTTTTTGTAAACGTCCAGTTGGAGCAGAATGAGATAAAATAACCCAGTGTGAGAACGATGCTTCGGTTTGGACTCGGTAACCTGACATGGCAGGATCACAGAGGATCACAGTGTATGTCAGAGCAGGCCTGCATTAATGCAACATGTAGGATTTATACTCTCTAAGTCACTGTGATCCACAAACAAACTTAAATTGCATAGTTTTCAAGCCACATCCTGCCGTCACTGTAAACAAAAACTAATATGGGCAGTCCCTTCTCACATTCCCACTACATGCTCCAACGCTCCACAATAAGATTTGTCGAGCTCTCGAACACAATCGCTGCATGGGTACGGCCTCACAAGGAGCTCAACTGGGAGCCTTGGTTTGTCTTGTGGAGGTGTTTCCATTGAAATAAAACGCCTCTAAACAAACTATCGCTGGTTCGGTTTCTCTCTCCTCTAATGCTCAGATCATCGTATTTGTCCAGATGGCCAAATCGGATCTGTAAACATACAAAATAAGATTCCTCTTCCCCCTGTCACTGCCACTCACCCCTCCGTCTCCAGACCCCAATCCCATTTGTCTTTGTATTCCCTTCCAAATGAAATAGTGATTTCACTGTGTCTGTAAACTGAGCCGATCAGCTGTGTTTTGTTATGTTTGCAGAAGGCAAACAACAAACATCCTCGTAGTCAAGCTGCGGGCCGTCCAGCGGTCCACTTCTCCAGCCCAGTGACTAACATGTTTCTTTTATTACACGGATTAAGAGCTAAATTCAGTTTTATCTTTTGAGCACCACAAACATAATCAGTGTAATGGGAGACAGAAACCCACGCTGCGTTAAAAACAATCATTTTACTATTAAAATTTCCAAAGATGGAATAACAAATAACAATTTCCAGTTGAGGAGCTTTATTGTGTAATTCAGCTATTTCGATTCATTTCTCAAGACAGTGATTTTATTTTTACGGCGTTGTGTTTTCACTTACTTTTTGGCACGTTTCAATAGGATCCATCAACCTCAAGAATACAGATTTGTCAAATGTACGCCACAAACTTGCTAAGTACATTAATGAGACGACCTCTTTTCTATTAACATCACGCTCTGATGGATCCTTGATAGTAACAATTCAGTAACAGCCGCACCGCCTTTTGTCTACGCAGCGACAGGACACACTTGTAACTTTCCAGTTGTTTGCTAGCATTGCTTTGCAAGGTGTTTGGTTTAAGCACAGGGCTGGATATATGAAAAGGTCTGTTTACATTTACTTTATGTGTTAAGATTTGTTGCAATCCTCTGTGAGCTAACATTTACATAAGTCATAGGCAGCTCCAATAGTAGCTCCAGGTTCATTTGCCTCGTCTTATTAGATTTCAAAAGATCTAGTCCCTGCAGTTACGCTAACTTGTGCTTAATTAAAAGACAAGGATCACTAATCAGCGGGACGCTCTTTTGAGAACTCATGACATATTTCTTTATCTTAAATGTCAAATAATTACAAAAAAGTTTCAATGGTTTTTATTCGATGACTATAAGGCAACAAAAAATGTATTAAGAATCAAGCTTCAGTGTCAAACTCCTTGTAAGGTTAGCATTTACTTGGTTTATGTTAATTTACTTGAGTACGGTGGCCCTGAGAGCTCAACACACTGCAAGCGTAGTAGACAAGGGCGATGAAGCCGAGTACAATATAACCTTAAAATAAGTGCTACCTTCATGTTTTCAAGTCTCCAAGATATGTTCAGGTTACACGACAACAGTCTCTCTGGTCTCTCCGTTTTCCTCTCTATGCTATATGGTCTAATTTAAAAAATGCAGATCGCAGCCACGTACACAGTGATAGAGAAAGACCTACACAAAGAGTCAATGTAGTAAGACGGTCTGAAAACACCATTGTAATGACTGGAGGTGTGTTGACAGCTTGGTAGACAAGTCACGTCGTTGGTTGAAGATAAGGCACACAAACAAAAAGCAGCACAGTGCAAGGCCAAAAATACGTAAACACACCTTATTATGCACCATTACACATAAAATCATGATCCTTTTGTCTTTTAAATCTTTTGCAAATCTTAAGTGAGCATTTTGAGGAGCCAGTAATGTCAGGAGTTTATGGTTGTTCAGGATGAGCTTTAAAACCTCTGTAATCTCCAAAACGGAGCACGTAACCTGCCATTACCCACCACAGTTTCACATGGCCTCTGTTTTTGTTAATTTACTTTCCACCATTATACATGGTTTACCAAACACTTGCAATTACCTTTGCCCATAGCTTCCTCATTTAGGTGTTTTTTCTGACAGTGTGGATAATTATAACCATCACCAGGAAACTTATCCATGAACGCATTTTAAAGGCACTTTTACTTTTCTCAGTAAAGTCGAATCACTTTATGCTTGAGCAGGACTTCGTATTCTTTCCAGTCTTGACAATTTCACCTCGTCTCCGTTGATTACATCAGATCGGTCGTACAAGATCAGGCCTTTCATCAGTGATGTAAATGCAGGCAGCGACCCCAAGGTCTGACTATTTTAAAGTCCCACGACGGCCATAATCTCCACTTCTGGCTAAGATTTCACTCCATCCATTACAATCTGATAAGAATTCAGGGCTACTAAACAAAAGATTGAGATCTAAGAGCAATCCTCCCTCTTGTAGTGAAAGAAAACAGTCCGGAGACACTTAAAAATGAGTTTATGGTGCAGTCAGTGTATGAGGGAATTTCCCGAGAAGAATCCCCCTACTCTTAAACTTATCCTCCAACATTTGTCTTGAGCCAAGAGATCTGCTGCTCTGAGATAAGATTTTTTTTTTTTTTTTTTTGCAAAACATTAATTAAGGCCTCGAAAACACCTTGCCACGAGGTCTGCTATTCCTTAGATTAAGCGGAGATGGTGTGTGTGTTTCAACATGTTTACCAGCTTGAATACTACAAGACCTCCATGCTCAGTGCCCGTGCTCTCATGGGGGTAGTAAGAACATCTGTTATCATTTTTTTCACTTTTAATGACATAATGTTTTAATGTGGGGCTCAGGCTTCACCCGCTGCGCTGATTCACCAGCTTTTTTAATGAACAATTGAGCCAGCAGGTCAACCATCAAACACTAAGAAAATTACAAACCTACTCCACAGTAAAAGAGACTGGTGGTGCCTGATTTTAAAAATTGATAATGTGAGCCAACTGTACTGATCTTAAATCACTCTGTTATTTCATGAATGACAAGCCCAGCCCAGCCCCCCATCTCTTGAGGAAACACAATAAAGATTTATCTTAACTCTTTAATCTATAGGCCTGGAAGCAACCAAACAGTGCCATGAAATCCAGACTCCTTCGCCACACCCCACACACACTGTACAGTACAGCGTGACTCAGAAAGTAAACAGTATCTGTAATGAATTTCCCAGCAGCGGTAGCTGTCCCCTACATGTCGGGCTGCTGACTGCTCAGGCGTCTTCTTTCTCTCTCGCTCACAGCTTACTTACCGTCGCTATCAAAAACCATTTATCAGATTTATTTGATAGATTAATCCCAAGGCACAGTTTTCTCCCTCCAAACGTTAGGCCTCACACAAAGCCTGCTGTGCTTGGAGGCAATCAAATGCAAGCATGTTGCGGTTCTTACTGATACATTCGAGTCAAAAATGTGTCATCCTGCTAATACGAGCTAAAATATCAAAGAAAATAAAACCACTGTCTTACATAATCGGAGCCCCTCAGCACTGATCAATCGCAGCTATTCAAATGCAACTGGGAGTGGATCCCAAATAAAGATTGCAACTACAGACTGAGACATTGACAATTATGGCGCACGGTGCCAGAGATGCTGGAGAAGAAAAAAAAAAAAAAACATGGCCCGGTAAAGAATATAATCTGGAATGGTTGCTGGCCAGATCTGCCTGAGAATCAGCGAATGCGGCGGTGCAATCTTATCTCTGCCCTAAGTGTCGGCCCCAGGAGGCTGTCGAACTGTGTCACAGGGCTTCGTTAGCATGTAGCTGCTCACCATGAGGAGAGTTGTCTTACCTCGGGGGGACCAGGGGTGCATAGCCCCTCATCTGGTTCTGATTTACGAGAATGAAGGTGGAAAATAGTTTTTTTTTTCTCCCTCCCCCATTTTTTTTTTTTTTTAAAGGAAAAAAAAAGCGTACTCTTTTCATTTCGGCACCCCTTCTCATTTCAGCTTCTCAATTAGCTTTCTTGGATTGTCAGCCTTTTGGATGCTTTCACTTAAAGGAGGTTACATGAACTCGACCATGCAATTGCCAATTTAATCACCGCTTCATGCCAAGAATTTACAACAAAGAAAAGGAAAGGGAATTCAATTTCATGTCCAGCTTTCATCTTCAGAAAAGATCTATTACTGTATATAAAAGTCAACTGAACAGGATTATGTGACAGGACACATGATTAATGTATTGCTTTGAGGAACTAAGAATAACCCTGTGAGAAATTACCCATTTTTCTCTTCACCATAATTTGAACCCCTCGCTGGTTATCTGAAATTTTAATGCATTGTTTCTTCCGATCTCGGCTTTTTCACAGACAAATAACGTTTCGCTGAGAAAGTGAACCTCTTAAATGTGACACAACAGAAACTAAAAGTATTTTATGCTAAGTAGAGACAAGATTTCCTGTTTGCATTCCCATTTGAAAACTGGTCGTATGATCCCAATTCTAAATCATACCATATGTTCCAAAAATTACTTTTTGCAAAAGCACATCCAGCAAGACCTAGAGTTAAAAATAGACACCGGGGAAATTTGGAGGTCGTTCAGGTATGTTGTTGGTTAGCTTCATATGGTAGATCCATTGAAGCCTCTCTATTATGATCAAGTATATCTACAGATGTGGCTGGAGAACAGATTTATAACAGACTTGTGTTAGGATTCTTTGGCTGAAATCAGATCAGATGTTAATCTTAAACTCATAGCCATTACCCGGAAAAACGTAGGGTGCTTTTTAAAAAATATTATTGTGAAAAAAAGAAAAGGAGGTAGCCTATTGGCCACTGGAATCCAAGTCTAGAAAATATGGTAGGATGGATGCCCAGTGGTTGTGTAAAGGTTTGTATGCACATGATGCATACAGATATTATTATAAAGCACCAAACCATAATTGCCCTCTTTAGGGACTTTAAGAAATATGCTTATTCGCTTCCTTGTAGAGTTAAACATGAGGACTGACACATAACCTACTCACATGTCATGTGTTAATATGATGCTGAGGCAGGAGTTAGGCTATTTAGCTTAGCTTAGCATAAAGACTGGAAACAGGGGGAAACAGCTAGCCTAGCAAAAAAAAAAAAAAAAAGGAATATAAGAACATTTAAAACCACTCTTTAAAATGTTTTTTTTTTCAGCCTGGGGAGAGTTAAAGAGTTATTGAGATAATGAGGTGAGGTGTGTGATGTGTGTGAGTTCAAAAGGTCAGGTGTAGTCCTACAGTCTGAGTTAGCCTAGCTAAACTTTGTAGGCTACTCCTTCCAAGTGCCACAAAACATATAAAACTGAATACACAGACACAATATAGATATTTTTAGATTCTGTGACTTACAGTTCCTTGGGAAATCGATATCCCAGCCCGCCATCGCAAACACACGTCCGTAAATCCTCAGAAAAAGACGCTGCGTATGACTCCTGAACTCCCCTGAGAGTCATCACGTTTTCTTAATTTCTTCAGTATTAAAGTTATTTACGTCTAATTATCTGAACATACACTGTGTAGACTGCAAACTTCGACTGCTAATAGCTAATTCGGGTTTAATCTCGTCAACTTTATCGTAAAGAGAGGGGGGAAACAGTTCATGTTCAAGCAAACAGCAAAATGACAAATGTGCTGCTTACATCTCCTGAAGCATCATGGGAACTGTAGTTCAGCAAAATCCCGGCCTTTCAAGCCCTTGCTCCAAGAGTTTGGTCATAATAAATGGGAAGTAGCCACAAACACAGCTCAGTCTGCTGAAGGCTGAAGCACCACGTAGCCAAGTGGAGAAGTTTCCTTTTTCTGACTAACAGGAAATGGGCCAAACTGCAGATTTGCTATGGATGAAAGATTTTTGTATGTCCAACCAATTGAGTTAGAGTTATCCCTTTAGGTCATAAGCCTGCTGCTCTGTAATGCTGACAGTGAATGTTATAAATTCAATAAAGGCCCAGAAACAAAAAGTAAAAGTCAGAAAAGAAAAACTTTGCCACAGGTACTGGTTTAGAAAAACTGATATTGGACTTCTTCATGGATTTTTCATTTAACGGGGGGAATTTTACTGGATCCACTCCTTGGATTTGCTTTATCAGACATTTTATATTGGATTTACTGCATTACTGGATCTATTATAATCCTAAGTAATTGACTTTGTCATGGCTGGACTGTCATAGTATTACCCACAAATACCTAGCCTACCAAAGTCACATCCAAGATTTTTCTTTCTCCTTTCATTTTCCTCTGATTTTTATTCACTTCTCTTACAGTTTCTAATATTCATTTTTGGGATAAAGTATCATGTGACTTGATACTTTTGCGCATAATACTGTGATACTCTGAGCATTGTATTGCATGACAGTTATTGTGCATAATAATCTAGATCTACAGTTTTGAGTTCATTCTGCTCACTGCAAGTTGTGGCAGATAAAATCATCAGATAAATGCATCAAATGCAAATGTAAATACGGGCTGGAAGTGAGATATAGAAAAGCTCATCCGAGGGAAAATAAACAAATGCAAGAAACTGTGCAACGTTCGAAAAACTTTCCATTTCCAAAGAATATATCCGTTTTTTCCCCTCACTAAAGACCCCTCTGAGACTATTACACTTACCTTTAAATTCTCCCAACTGTGACCCAATACCCCAAAGTAAGTGCCCATAAAAATGCCACAGAAATTAATTACAAGGAAAGTTGATCTTCCCATTGTTAATTTGCCAGTTTAATATTGGTGTCCCTGCGGGAGTATAGAGATCTCAGAAAAAGCTCACCGGGAGAGGTCATTATTGTGGCTCGGTCTGTAAAGATACAGTTTCAGTCTAGGAAGCTACAGGGTTATGGCCATAACCACAAAGACACCGAAAAAATACACTAGTTCAACTTTATTCCACATGGAGAAGATACAAGAAACTTTTTTCTCTCTCTCTCTTTGATGCTCCGTCTGTCTTTTCTCAAGAATGAATACTATTATAGAGGGTAATTAAGATGCCTCCCTAGCAACCCACTGGCATCAGACTACATTATGTTGGCTGTGAGCCTGAAAAGCAAAGAAAACATTGGCCCCGAGAGATGATCCAGGCTTGGCTGAAGGAGCAGGGAAGATATATTCTCAGTAACATTACATCAATAAGAGCAGTGTGCCCGTGTGTTGAATCATATCTTATCATGGACGTCAGCCAGAAAACTTTTTCATTTCACAGCATCATACCAGAGGGTTGTTTGCCTACTGCTGCTGATACAATCAGCATGAGACTGAAATCCTGCTGCAGCTACAAGTCTGTATTTCGCATGGCTATAGTTTATAGGCTTCAAAAATCTTTATAGCTCATGAACTATAATACAAAGAGAATGTACTGCGCTCTGGGAATAGCTGGTCAATGCAGCATGGGGGTGTAAGATTAGGAGACATGGTGCTTAAAATGTCTTACTTCAGACAATCTTCCCTGACCAGCCGTAAAATTGTCTTTGTATCTCTCTCCCCCCCCCCTCTCTCTGTCCTTAGCTCTCCCTTCGCTGTTGGCTTCATCAGCAAGTTTCCATGAAATCGCAATGCCTTCCTCTCTCTAAAGAGCCTCTGAGAATCAGCACAGTGAATGTAAAGCGATAATTCGCTGGGGGAAGAAATGACTGCATGGGTAACTGGTAAAGATGTGGTTGGACTGGAGGACAATAAGAGGTGGATGACAGATTGATAACGGAAGAGACAGAGCATGTACTTCTGTTCCCTCCATTATCGATTTACTGCAAATACATGCTGTGGTACGTCTGAAGCCATATAATATTTTGATAGAGCGCTTTCAAGCCACCCGACTTTTACAGAAGTTGTAGGAGTTCAGTGTCTGCGCAGGTTCGGATTCATTGTACATCTGAGAATGAATGGTTCAAATTAAAGGCAATTCACTGCTCCCGTGGCCAATATTTACATTTTTACAGAGCCAATAGCACAGGTGGAACATATTGTAAAAGCATAATATGCGCAGGCATTCTTTTGGAAATAGCAAATAACAGTATTTATGTCATGACACATGTGACAGCATGTAAAACAGCAGAGAAATCTCCCTCCAACTTATCTGAGGAGCCAGGATTTTGACAGTAGCTCTTCCAAGAATCAGTGAGCGCAAGCTGCACTTAAATGAGGCTGACATTGCAGTAAATATCAGCGCGGTATTCGCAACATCTGTCAGTGAGTATTTAAAAACACTGGTAGCATGACAATTACTCCCTGGGCCTATTTACTGGTAAATTGGTGGGTGTCTCACAGGTGCAAGCAGTCATCTGGGAGGTATCAGAGAGCAGGAATGCTGAGGAGGAAGCCGGTCGAGCTTCCTAATGTCAGGAGGTTAATGTCAGATAACAAGATGTCAGTGTCTCCTGTTTGTAGAGCAAGATAGAAGGCACGTCACTTTGTAATGGCGGTGAGTGGAACTGCTGAAATCTCACAGTTCTGCTTTGGAAGATGTGATTACTGCAGATTACTGTCCTGTGAAATTGTAATACAATGGTCTTTTGTGAGTGGGATGCAAAGAACATATGTACCAGTCTGAAATCACCCCCTCATTCAGTCATAAGAAGTAGGAATGTCATGTAAGAAGAATTTTTACATGAAACCAATCTTGTCTAAGCTTACAGTGCACATTTAATGCTTTGTTTTTTGTTTTTGTTTTTTAACCTTTTTTGCGCATTTTGTGTATTTTTATGCAAATTTAGACACTCGTGGTGAAAACTAGTGCACTGGGGAGCACATACGGGGGGTTAGGGGTGCAGATAATGCAGTAATGTGATCGCACCATCATAAAAAAAAAAGACGAAAAACACAAAAGGATGCCAAAGCAGCAAATAATTGTCCGTACATGCCCACATTGTCCATAGCTCCAGTGGCAGACATGCACATACAGGCCAGACTTGTGTGGGGATGTCCAGTGACTGTGATTTAAGAAGTAGTTCAGTAAACCGTGTAAATCAGTGCTGCTTAGGTGCAGCCAAGTGCATGCACCTTCTGATATGATCAATAAATGGCTCTCTGTGTTAACAACCTTACAATATGAATCAAAGTACCGAGTACCTAATCTCCTTCCAGAGAGAGACAGGGAACCTTGTCATGTCCACTTCTGAAAACAAAGTGGGGAGGTAGATTTCCATTCTCTCAAAATATCCCTTTGAGTTGTGACCAAACAAAACAAAACAAACCATGAAAGCCTGTTTGATCTGATGTGGCAGTTTTAAGGAGCTTCGGGGAGTACCCAAAAACACAAGAGAAAGGGTGTAAAACTTTTAACCTCTGACGTAACCCTATGAGAATAAGAACTTTTTCTGTTTCTTCTATAAAAACAACAACAATAAAGATCTCATTATGCTTTATTCTTGTCAGCATAGGCGTCAGCATGCTACGAACAAAAGTGTTGTCAGTTTGCCAAAGAGCTTCTGAAAATCCCCTCTCCACGCACGTTCCTGAACTGAAAGAACTGTAAAAAAAAAAAGTAATTTTCCAAAACAGACAGTCTGGCAATGCCTTGATATTATCCCCATTTGTATAACTGATTGCATTGAGACCACAAAGACGTGAGACATGACAACAGTTTTTGGACAGAGATCGGGGAGGCGATGGAAAGCAGCCAGGAGACGGTTATGAGAGCAGGCTGTTCATCACTGGGAGACAGAATACACACTATTGTCTATAGTCATCAGACGACATGTCACCTGACCTAGTTTGTGTCAAGCATGGTAAACCTACAAGTGATATTTGACATCATCAGCGATCTGGGAAATCATTACCTAAGCAAGTTTTCTGACAGATGCTCTTCGTGTATATGACAAGCGGTTACATTATCTCTTGCAGGCGTGTGTTGAGTGAATTTCAGTCCTCACTGGTGATGTCCCGAGGCTCTTGTCTTCCTGACGAGGTGTCATTAAACGCTGGGGACGGCTGCCATAAGCAATCTGCTCGGTTTCTAACATCGTCCATGCATGATGAATTTCCCGCTGTTTTATCTACAACTGAACTTGAACAAACACAAACGCGTGCCCCTGTGGACCGTCTGTGACTGTGTTACTTGGCATCACTAACGCTGCCTTGGGAGCTGTTATTGGGCTGACATTTAGCAGTAAGGGGACAATTATGTGGCCTACGAGGGTGATGTAATCAATCGAATTTTGTCCTTGTGTCCAGCTCTCCAGAAATCCACATTGTCAAGCCACAGCAGTGTTTAGGACACACACACACAGACATGCTATAAAGATGTTAAAGAAAGCAAGCAGGCAGTTGTAAAGGGAGCTTGGAAATGAAAAGGTGAAAGCTAGTGTTCACAGATTAGATGACCTTGAGGACCACTAATTTCAGGGTAGCTGTGTCCAGAAGAACGAGAAGAATGTGGAAAATACATCCTCCCAGATGGTTATGGAAACCATTGTTTGTTTTTGCACCTGTGTGTAGAGAAAGAACATAAAAATCTTGGTTGGATGCCACGATGGAGACAAGATCACATCAGGACTCAGGGTAGTTGCTCACAGTCAGTCACTGCTTCATGTTCTGAGAGGAAATGCCTTCATTCAAATACTTGTAGTATGAATTATTGTTGTGTACTTTGAGTCATAAATGTGCTTTTATTTATCTCTTCTCTGACACAATATACTCAGTCCTTGAGCACCACAGATCTGGCGTTAGTTGTAAAACATTCATTTCTGGACCTTACATTTTGATATTGATACTTTAGATTTATTGATATGAGTAAAAATGCATCAATTTGGGAAGTGGTGGCTGAACTGGGGAAGTAATAATTCCTCTTGAGTAAAATACATTGGCATCCCCACTCCGCCTACATTAATCAAACCTAGTCTTCCAATGAAGATCTTAGAAGAAGCTGTCAAACATCTTGTAAGTCGTCCAGAACCACGAAAAAAAAACACTTATAAAAGTTCCCAGCTTCAGTTTTATGATGAGAAATTGGTGAGTTTCTAAACTGATGTCTGTCCACTAAGTGACTTGATATCCTCTTCCCTTGCTCATCTGCGAGACTTCGGTTTTTCAGTCTCAGTTCACCCCAGTTCAGCTGTCATCCCTGACATGTACATAGATAAATTGTGGTGCTTTGCAAACACGAACATCTGACAATGCGGGATAAAATAAAACACCCTGTGCTGCACTCATCCAGCTGTTCAGTGTCCCGAGGTTGGAATGCGCTGCCATGTGAAGCCCCAGAAGAAGACATTCATTAAAGGATTAGGGCCCACACTTTGTACTGACACAAGAATGAGGGCAGCTGAAAGGAGAAGAATGAAATGATCAAAATGATATTCAAGCACCATTTTGCGCATGAGAGGAGATGCTGGCGGTGTAAGTAGCGGCAATCAAAACAAAGTGCAAAGATCCTCCCTTTTCTGAGGCAGCGCCATGCTGGCAAAGATAACAACGGAGGTGGAATCCTGCCGTGGCTAAGCCTCTGCGGTGCGCTTTTTCATGTTGTGTTTTAAGGTGTCAAAAAGGCTGAGATCAAAGAAACCATGACCACTTTAGCGTTTTCTTGAAATGGAGCAAGTCATCAACAAATTCTCAAGCGGCAGGGGAAGACGCTTTGTCCCCGGAGAGGCAGCAGTAGCAAAGGATTCAAGAGACGACTTAAGAAAGTAATTCGGTTAAGGCAGCGTTTCATGGGAATGCTACAAATCTTCCAGGACCTTCCAGTAAGAGCGCATATTTTCAAATTGAGATGTCTGTGCTCTCCTCACAAATACTTCATTCTTTGGTGTCCTAAAAAACTGGTCTTAAAGTGTTTCAATTGTAGCTCCAAGCCAAACAAAGGCATTGCATTTCTTTGCTTGTTTATTGAAAGTTTCAATAATAGGCAATTTGGCAGTGACGGTAAGAATCCTCAGCCGAAAACCATAAAAGTGGCAGTATGTGTGGTCTGGTGCTGCCATTGCAGTGAACTCCGAAGAAGCAGGGCCAGCGTATTTCCCGTAGCATAACACATGCCGACAGCAGGCGGACATGGCAAACTGGACTCTCCTTGTTCTCACACTCGGTGCCAAATTGGGGGAAATTCTTCCAGTGGCAAGTATCAATTACTCACTTTAAACAAACATCCAAGGCTTTTGAATATCAACATGGTGCGTGCATGTCTCCCTATAGGGCATCTGATACAGGCAGACCACACACATGGAGTCACCTTTCAGGATCACCTTTCTCCTCACATTAACTTTTTCCCTCATTCGCATGCTCCATACATCGCCCCCCTCTGCTTTTTTTCTTCTGTTAAATGGAGATGAGGGGTGGCAATATCAGCCTTTTAGATACTTTCTTATAAAAAGCCAAGTGACATGAAACACCACAGTTTATCCTCCGGAGACATGCTGCGCCTCTGCCCTGACTCTCTGCAGGCGCAGCATGTCACATAAAGCATCAGAGGGGGTGGGGGGGGGAAACACATCCATCATTTTCTCTCCGAGAAGTCTCACGTGCAAATTGCGTGTCAGTGAAGCTGACAGCTATAAAAAAAAATCTGCATCGCCTGGCTCAACCCCATCTGGTGCCGATACGCAGGCAACTTCAAATGGTCAGCTTCGACTTTAACAAATATCACACTGCAGCCACACACACACACACACAGCCACGTGGTTCTTGTGAAGCTGTGCAGATTAGATATTAAGCAGTGTAGTAGTTTGTGGTGAAGAAAATCCAGCTCAGTATTGGTTACAGTGTTAAATAACCACATAAAAAGTCATGCCTACATTTACAAAGAGGTAAGATTAATCTACTGCTAAGCCCCTGAAGATGGAGTTTCTGTTTCAGCCCCTGAGGCTATTTGACTTCCATTGCCACTGATTGGCAACTGTCTTCGATGTCTGCTGTTCTTAAAAAGGTGCTGCACCTTAATGATTCACTGGTTTGACAGTGGCAGCTAGTGGTTATTGAGGACTTTACACAAAACTCACAAAACAAATGATGCAGCTCAAACTCGTTCTCATTTATCATCAGAGGCGTGTCTGATTAAACACAAATTCAATCTGTAGCAAAGAATCAATCACACATAAAGAGCTTTATTATCTCCAGAGACAAGAGAGAGCGGATAACTAGGGTTGTTTTTAGGGGATTTAGGTTTTTAAGTTTTTCTATCCCAAAAAACATTAATTAATTAACTTTTGCATGTTATGTGTTTTATTTTTTGTATTGCCTTCCCTCCTCAGTAGTTTTAGATTTTGACGGACATAACATTTGCCTTTATTTACTGGCGACACTGCAGCTGTCTCTTACTTCTACTGCTTAAAAAATCACTACTATGACAAAAGCTTTGTAACCAAAGCTGGTGGATATGTCAGCAGCTCTACAGGCTTTAACATACCACATGAGACTCCTACATCAGGGGCATTTTAGTGTGAAATGCATTGTGAAAGAGTCAAAAGTCCTTCACTCACTGCATGGGAAACTGAAAACATCAGGGTGTTTTTTTTTTTTTACACAGGAAGGGAAAAGGAGGCTTTGATATCTTGAAAGTGTTGACAGTGCAAGGACACCTTATCCAGAAACCTCCCTCCCAGTGGCTCCTTGAGCAGCTCTCAATACAACAAGACTTCAAAAGAAGTGAAAGAACTGCAGGTCATTCAGTTTAATGGCAATGCTATGAGAAACAAATGCACATGATGTAATACCTTCATTGATAGTACGCTGTAATGCAATTGTATTTCTATCGTAGTAGAAAAAGGGCAGCAGCTTGAATGTAAATGACCTCCAACATCTCCATTTACTGCTGCAATTATTGAGAAAAATCAGATCCAGGTGTCACACTGTAACTATCAAACAGACTTTAGTTGAACTCTGGGGTTGTGTAAAACCACCCCACTGTACATCCAAAACAAATACGTCTCTTTGTGGCCTGTTGGTCAGGGACTGATTTGAGGCAGCAAAGACTACAAACGGGAGGTTGAAAATCACACAGTGTGAGAATGGCTCTCGACCATGAGAATGGAGATGAAGCCGGGTTTTCATATCAAACTAATAAGAGTCATATGGGGAGAAAAAGGCATCAGCAGTCCACACTGGGGATTGATGTGGAGAGTAGAGTGAGAGATCATGGCAGCGCAGTGTTTTTCTTGTGCTGTTGCGAAAACAGACACTAGGACTCGGTGCAAGTAGCAGCCACTCCATAATGCGTGGTTTTCGAAGCAAACGAGCAATTTAACCACTAGTGACTTTGAATGCAGACGCCATGTATCAACATGAAACCACAACAATCTGCACTGTGTGCTTCACATTTATTTATCAATAAGTGGAGAGTTTTGAAGAAATTCATTTTCTGATTATGATGGCATTTTACTGAAGAGAGACTCTCTTATGTCTGTATTTCATAAACAAGCAATCTCTTTTTTTATGGACAACAAACTAGAGTTCATTGTAAGGGACATAAAGATGATTGGAGCTGGGAACGGTTTGTTGAAGGGCCCTGTAGGCTGCAAGAAAAACCCTAATTTCCTTGCAAATCCCATACAACAATATTAGTTTTAAACCAGTAACGCATTTTATGTCATCTCAGGGGAGTGGCGGTGGCCAGGAGTATAGAGGCACAGGAAGGATTTAACACTCGTGCCAAAAGAGAGCGAGAGCTGTCTAAAATAAAATTTGTTCACATTACCAGCCCTGAAAATGTGTCCTCATGCTAACACTGTATTTATTTTGGTCACATTCTTACAATTACGCTGCGACTATTTAAAAAAAAAACATATTTTCACTAAGATTCAGAACTGGGAAAGACGTCACATCCACGTTTCAGTCCCAGTTGTGAGTTGGTTACTATAGTTGGAAAAGCGAGTCTTTTGTTATCTTTGGTTGCTGTTAGCATTCCCAGTCATGGATAGTATGTTGCCTGGGTCCATAAGATCTGCAGAAGAAGACCTTGCTTTCTTATAGTGAATGGATGTGAAAAGTATTTGCTGTAATCAATAGCAAAACATTTCAGCTATATGACAGACTGACCTTGTTCCATATCGTAGGTTTGAAGCACGACAAAGCGACACAAACAAAGCAAGACAAAAGAAAAAGGTAACCTGAACAGACTGGCAATGCAATACAGTGACCTGATCACACAACAGATTGTGTTTTGTTTCATTATAAGTACTACAAAGAAGTGTCATATAAGATAATACTATGGTGGACCAGAGGGCTCAACACATGCAGCTGGATAGCTCAGTAGGTAAAGCCATTGACTTTGGATGTGGAGGCTGGGGTTGGAATCTCACTCATGGCGAATGTGTTGTGATTATAAACCCTACCAAGAAGAAGTTATCATTATCTATTGTGACGGTTCCTGACCCTTGTCCGGTGACAGTGTGGCCTTGGGCTTGGCCATGCATCCAAGATAAATGTGGAAATGGGTAGAGGGAATGGGGGCACAGACACGCAGTAAAACACCTGTACCCTTAGAAGTCTTGGGAGGTTTTATCTGCTTAGTTTTCACTGAATGAGATTTAGTTGGAATGTGCCTCTCAAACTCTTAAGCTTACTACTGTGTGTGTGTGTGTGTGCGTTTCTTTGCCCAAAGGCACTGACCTCGAAGTGTTAGCCCTGTGGCATGCCCAGGGCTGTAGCCAGGATTTCAAAATTAGTGAGGTCCAGAATTTGACAATGTCCCTAGACCCCCCCCACGAGCCCACACACGCGCACGCACGCACGCACGCACACACACAAGCTTTATAGTTAAGTAAGTATAGTTAAGTAAACGTTTATATACTGTACATAATCAGACAGTGAAGTGATGGTAGGTTACTTTGTGCTGGTCTAGTAAGGACAGAATAGAGACCCCTTTTTGCATTTTTTGCACAAATCATACCAAAATGTTACCTACAAAAACACTGCCCATGGTAGTGTTGTAATTTAAAGAACACACAGAGGGATCTGTTGACCAAGAAAAGGGTTTTTATTAGGCTAATAAAAGTGTGTGTGTTTGTGTGTGTGTGTGTGTGTGTGTGTGTGTGTGTGTGTGTGTGTGTGTGTGTGTGTGTGTGTGTGTGTGTGTGTGTTCCTCACTGCTTCTCTGTCCAGTCAGTCTTCTGTGTGCTCCTCACTGCTCCAGTGTCCAGTCAGTCTTCTGTGTGCTCCTCACTGCTCCAGTGTCCAGTCAGTCTTCTGTGTGCTCCTCACTGCTCCAGTGTCCAGTCAGTCTTCTGTGTGCTCCTCGCTGCTCCTCTGTCCAGTCAGTCAGTCTTCTGTGTGCTCCTCACTGCTCCTCTGTCCAGTCAGCCAGTCTTCTGTGTGCTCCTCACTGCTCCAGTGTCCAACCAGTCTTCTGTGTGCTCCTCACTGCTCCTCTGTCCAGTCATCATCATCATCCAATGTATTCTGCAGAAGTTTTTTTCTTTTTGACATTGTTCTTCACTTTCTGACTTGTTTTTTTCTGTAGGGGGACATTAAAGAGGTTGATTAGACCTTGGTTGAATTAGGTATATTTATCATCATACATAGGCAAGGCAAGGCATCTTTATTTATATAGCGCATTTCATACCAAGGCAACTCAATGTGCTTTACATAAAGACAGAACATTTAAAGAATAAAATGAAATAAAAGAGAAGCATAAAAAATAATAAAAACAAACACTTAAAACAGAGTTAAAAACAAGAGCAAATAAAAGTAAAATAAAAGAAGATAGATAGGTTTAAAATTCTTAAAAGGAATTTAGCCATAGGCACATGAAAAGAGAAATGTTTTTAACCTGGATTTAAAAGTGCTCACAGTTGGAGCTGATCTTAGTTCTGCTGGTAGTTTATAGCCTGTGCTGTGTGTGTGTGTGTGTGTGTGTGTGTGTGTGTGTGTGCGTGTGTGCGTGTGTGTAAAGAAAAAACTCGTGCTGAGTCTCTGTTGCCATGGTAACGAACTCGAGCGTCGACCTAGGTAGTTAATTGATCTATATCTATGGTTTTACCGGAATGTTTTTATCCGTTTTGACATTGGCTTATAGGCTAAGGCTACCCAGTCTGGCTCAAACCGTAATGTTGTTCATTTATTCCTGAAATATGCCACTGGCTCGGACTAAAATGGGGCGGGACGGGACGGGCCTGGCTATTCAACCCCCGTCTCCCTCATCCTCTTTTTTAATTACACCTGTGTCGACTAGGACCGAAAATAGCGGATCTGACTACATGCAAGTTAACCTACTGTTGGAGGATCGCGTCGGTCATCGGCTTAATTTATAGCGGGCTGCTTGGTCGTAAAATAATAATAATAAAGTTGTCACTCACCTCAGCTCGCAGTTATCTTCCTCCTGTTAACTGAAAATGTCCCGCGTTTTCCACTTCCTGCTTGCGTGCGGTTTCAAAATAAAAGTCCGATGTGTTACAATAACATGTTGCCACGCTGTTCGGGGCTTCTTTTATTTTTTTCTCTCAGAAATTTTTACCGAGGTCCGGACCTCGGTGACCTCATAGCTGGCTACGGCCATGGGCATGCCGCATGCGGGGTGTGGGACAAGGGATGAAAATGCTGTGCAGTGCACAAAGTCAGATACCTGGTGACTGATAAACAGTAAAATGTTCAGGATTTATTCATTGACGCATGGAGCAGCCATCTTTGATTGCTGTCCTGGGGTTAATCAGGTTCCTCAGATTTTTCAATTTGGACATCCAACTTCAGGGGGCTTTTAAAGAGGAACTATGCTATATTTCTTACCTTAATTAAACAGCTTTGGAGTAATTGTGATGATTGAATAATGACTTGTAACTTGTTAAACAAATATAGACGTCATAATGCGTATATGATAAATAATGTTATCCACCGCTCCATGGATTTCTTTCTCACCAGCTTCGTTGAAAACAAATGCACATGGCCGGGAGGAGGGTTAACAAAAAGGCGGAAAAGCGACCATACTTGCGTAGCTCCCCTTTAACCATAACCCTAAATATGATTTGAGTTTTAATGGAGCACACCATCGGTCGTGACCTGGGTTAATCAGAAGACGGACTTAACACACCTGGATCCTGTGTACTAGTGCTAGCGCAGTTAGCCCTGAGCTAAAGCCTCCTTGACCAAGACTTCACTGATAATGAGGGCAGCAGCATTGGTGTGTGAACAGCACGGTGAAGTCTTTGTTCTGCTAGAGAAATGCCATTTAAGTGCAGACCATTCACTTTTTTTCACTGCTACATCGTTTTGCTATTTGCTGATAGAGCAACCAAAGTTCCCCACATGGATCATTAAAGCTTCATTTTAGCTTGTGATTAAGTTCAGTTTCGGGTCCAGCGAACTCAGCAGTGAGTGGGGGGAAAACCCCAACAACCAACTATATGTGACGCATCATCAGACTGTATTTCTCAAAGAAGGATGTCTGTTGCATCACTTTACATTTTTGTGTGATGACTGGTGTTTTGAAAGGAATAAAAAAAAAGGCCAAGACAAAAGCAAGGGCTAATTGCTGTGTGGGATTAAAATAATAACTTTAGTAACTTCCATTACATCGAGGCCAAGTGTAAACTAGGATAAAGAGGGATTCAAGCCTCAAGAATGGACTTCTTAGCTGCCAGGAGCCTGTTTGACCCCGTGAGCTTTTATTCTGTATTTAGTGGCAGCTGACTTAAAAATACATTGTTGCATGCAGACACACGTGAAAAGTGTAATGTTAACTAGTTAGCTAAAAAAATTGGGTGTGTTAGGAACATGTCTTTTTTGATTAATCCTTGAAGCAAATCCGAGGCGGTGGGTTCAGTAGTTGACTTAACCAAGCCTCAGTCAGCTCTTGCTCACGCCGCTGCTACACAGTCACTGGACTTTGTGGAAGTCTTAGACTATGATTGATCATAATTCACTAAACTGGCTTATTGCAGGGCTGATGTAACTTCCCTTTTCACTCTCGGTGATCACATTCACAGTTGACCTTTTCTTGCCAAGGGACGGTGTCCAGAGGAATGGCAATTTTTTTTTTTTTTTTACCTCACTAAAATCCAAACATGAAGAGTTTACATGATATTCAGCCAGAAGGGCAAAAAGGCAAACAGACAGACAGCTGATGCAGCAAATCAGGGATCTGTGTGGTGATTCATACACCTGTTTGGTCCAACAGTGAGACGAACAAATGAGAGCCGGCCAGAGGATCCTGGATCGAGTTTAGTCTGAGGGGGCCAGAAAATGACTCAATAGCAGGTTTCTGATGCAGAGTAAATCAAAGGGGACAAAGACTGTGCACAGTGGACCATAAGAGCAGGTGCCTTAAAGATTTATTTCACAAAACTTTATTTGTTCTTCTTGATTTACATAATTGTTAGCCAAAAACAAATTAAGAGCTGTGCAGTGATGCAGCGTTGAACCGAGACAGAGACACGTCTTGATTTGTTTTTGTCTGCATGCATTTGATATACAGTAAGTGCACGTTAGCAAAACTATAACAGGCAGTAACCCCAACATGCATTTAATTTAAAGCTCTGGTTTGGTCCCCACAAAAATAACTGGCTCTTTAGCTGCTGCATGCTCAATTGTGTTTACCATCTGGTTGCTAACTTTGTGAGTCAGAGGCAAGGCAGATTGTACACAGCCAGTAGTTTTGGGGGCTTTTTTTTCATTTCATTTCTTTTCTTTTTTTTTTTGCTGAAAACAGCTGCTTATTGCTTCCTGTGGCTCGTCGATGAAAGTGCTGAGAGTAAAAGCAGAAGGTTGGGTGAGCCGTGAAACCAAAAGAATGAGCTGAAAGAAGCTAAAATGTTACGCAGAGCAGAGGAGAATTGCAGTGTTTGGTGATAAATCTGAGTAACACCTTTCACAATAAGTCATTTTGTCATTGTTTGCCGATAAATTTATTATTGCATCATTAAAGTGAAGATGATTAAGAACTGTACTTGAAAAGGAAAGTATGCAGAAACCAACAACCAGAGCAATCAGAGACAAAAATCAATACATATGATTTTATATGTTCATTATAAATCAATTAGATTTAAGAATCTTGTGTGAATTTCATGTGTAGTAAAATACTTAATTGTGAGTCCAAACTCCTTGAAATTAACTATTGGGTCTTAAAATAACAAGATAAAACTTTAATGTGTGTGTGTGTGTGTTTAAAGTGGTGTACTTACTTACTATACTTTGCAGCAGTGTGAAGGCTGGAGTGGAGCCTGGACACCATCGGCCAACAGCAGCTGTGTTTGTTTGGTGAATCACAAACAGGGTGTGTTTTGGATACAACTGTCTCTGCCTTAACATCTTCATCCAGATGATGATTGTCAGTTGAAGAATTCACTTTTCATGTGTGATCTCAGAACCTGTTTGGCAGATCAAAGAAGACACAGAGGTGATGCGGCTGAAATTTCCATTTTTATGGCAGGTGATTGATCTCTGGAGAATTTGTCGAATAAGAGATGGTCTTTGAACACATGCTGGTGGGCGTTGGTGTCCAGCAGAGGTTTGGAACAGCGCAGCATGATGTAGTTACACTGAGTATAAAAAGAGAAATGAGATCTTATTGGTATAGACATGTTTCTTCTGAGGCTTGAGCGGAGCAGGGAGTGAAGTGAAGGTTTCTGTGGTCTGCAAACACACAAGTAAACCTGCTGCTCAGGTGACAGCTGCTGCTGGCAGGTGAAAAGGTCTCAGGAAATCAGCACTGTATCTGGAACAGGTAACTGGATGTTGACTGTCAGAGACAATTTTACAGCCCATACAGGATAATGATAGTTTACTACAATCTGCATTTTATTTCCTTTTATCAGTTTGGCCATTGTATCTCAGCCAGTATTAAATTATCCCCAGTTTTCGCAAAAAAAAGCAGAGACACTAAACTTTGATATATAAAGTTTGATATTTCTTCACAGTATTTAAAAGGTTTCATTGAGTCAAATTTTGCTTTATAGATGTTCATGCATCAAGCAGCAGAAGAGATTTCAGTGAATGGTGCAGGTGACTGTGCAGATGTGTTGAGGTGAAAGAGGTTTTATACTCAATAAGAGTTATCAATGTAACTAATGTGAAGTCTCCCTGACTTTATCAGACTCACAAACAAGAGGTGTTTCACTACAAAGCACAGTGATTTTAAAGGTAAATTGTCATTATTCTATCTGGCAGAGCAGTATTTGCCACTTGTTCATCTGTCACCGTTAATCTCACATTTTGTATTGTTGTTTGTACAACAATTGTCCCACAAACGGATTAACTGTTTCCCATGACACACACCTGTAGATTGTCAGTTGTAGTTGGGTGATTCTCTGTTTCAATACACTGCAACTTCAGAAAACACATTCAAATAAACACAAACACTGCAAATTTAGTCACACTGGGATGAAGTTGGGCTGAGGGGGTGGGGGGTATCATGACTTAAACTAATGAAACACTTGTGTTTGTTGTGTTGTGTTATGTTTATTGCAGCACATGTGTTGTCAAACTGATGGAGATGTTTTCTGAATTTGCAGCACGTTTGCTTATTTTTATGTGTTTTCTTAGGTTGACCTGGGCCTTCATAGTTTCCCCCCTGTGGTAGCTGCCAGGTCACATGTCATGATTTAATAGTCTGAATTTTCCTAACACGATGGCAGAAATTACCAATGAGTTCAATGTTTTAACTTTTGAGAAGGAAAGCTTATAGTATAACAATTGTCACGTAGAACCAAATATGCACGACTCAAAATGAATGTTCCCAATAGTTTAATGTACATAGTGAGTCCAAAATCCAACAGGGGGATCCAAAGTCAGTAATAAAAACAGTCTAAAGCCAAGCAATCAATAACAAACTAGGGCAAAGGTATCCAAAAATGACTGGCAAAAGGCATGATCAGAAAACAAGGCAACGGTCGAATTACTCACAAAAACACAGTGGAAGAGTCAAATGACGGAGATGATCTGGCAACGAGCAGAGAGAGAGAGAGAGAGAGAGAGATACAGAGACATAACAGGAGGAGAGAGAGACAATTGGACACAGGTGAAACACATTAAGGCAGGGAAAGGTAATCAAGACACCTAACAAAACATAAAAACACACTTTCAAAATAAAACAGGAAATGCCACAACACTGGGAAAAACACAAAACTGATCCAGTACAGGGACTTGACTTACTCTGCGTGACATCAATGCACCTTTTTTCATGAAGTTCTCTCAGATCTTAATTACCTGGAGCCACCTCTGCCATTCACACTCATTTAACTGGGAATCCTTCTAACCAATAACCAGCGAACAACAACAACGTAGCCAAATAAGTACCCAGGTGTGTGGAGGTGGACCGGGTCCCAGGTGCGGTTCAGATGCCATGCAGTCAAACTGAAACGAATAAAATAACAGTGACACATTTGGTGCAGGACCGAACCAGGCACTTGCTGGTCTTCATTAGGGCTGAGGTCATTTTCTCTGGCTTGTTGTGAGGGAGGCAGGCAAACCTTGTCCGTTCTGGGCAGAGAAGTGTAGGTGGATCATTTGAAGCAGATATAGGACTTTGCCTGTGGGCAGGGTGTGAGAGAAGATGCTTAGAAAACAACAGAAAGAGCTTGACGGCGCAGGCTCTCATGCAGGATTTCCTCTGTCAGGCCTCGCGTTTGTCCCCGCGTTTCTCTGCCAAGAAATGTTAATACCGAGGTGATGATGTAATAAAGTGTGGAGGTCTGATAGAGTAGTTGTCGACACAGGTGGAGATTATTGGTTGTAAAAATGACCAAAACTGTATGAACTCTACACTTGGCACTGTGATTTCTCGCTGTGAGCTGAGCTTGGAAATGGCTTTCACAGAGGTCAAATAATATTTCCACACTTTTTCCATGTTCATCATTTGACTTCTGATGGTTTAAATCGTCAAAGTGCCAGTCAGATGAAAAACGGAGGGCGATGTCTTTGTGATTATGTCTGCTATTTACACGTGGCTGTTAAAGTTTCCAATGCCAAACAAAACCACAGCTCATAACAACTGCAGCAGATATGGCTTGATGCCATTTTTCCATTTACTGACTGTTGAGTATCTATACATAACCGGTTATATTGGATTTTGTGATGTGAATTGTCAAGATCTCTGTGCAGTGATGAGCACTTTGGCTCCGAGTAAGCACTCCTCTATTGGATTTGTCCAGCAGCAACTGGTCCAGTGTTTCTGAGAACTCACGTCCATACAGGACATTTTCAACGTGACAATCCTGGTTCACTGGATTCATACGGCAATTAACAAAAAAAAAGTCAAAATTAAGATTTGTTTGGCAGAATTACTGTACATGCGAATTTCAATTTTCTTTTACAAAGCTTGGTTCTAAATGTGCATAAAATATCGTGTCATTGTGAGGCAGTGCATCAATGTGAATATTCTCTATGGATGTTAAAGAGGCCAGAACAAGTAAGAGTTTGACAGTTTCTATTAACAGACATCAGTCATTTCTGAAGTCATGCCCAGAATTAAAAATGAGGTTTACTCGCATAACAGAAAACGTGTCTTTTTAATACGATTGCTGGTGGAGGGATTGAGGGTCACATTGATGTAGATTGATTGCTGCTTTCTTTCTTCAGACTGAGGACAAATGCCGCAGTGGGTGATTAAATCCAGGCCCTACGCTTGGATGCTTCTGGGGCAGATTTTCCGAGAGCAAGGGACTTGGCGCCGGGGATCCTGTGTATTTTCCACCCTGATCTCTGCTTGGCAGAGGCCTAAATAATAAAGCTCTTTTTACTGAGCAGCCCGGGGTTCCCTGTGTACAAACACTAGTCCTGCCCACCACCCCCACCACCTCTGCTGTTTTAACACGACCTGCTGCCATGGGGGTTTACCTCCCACCCTACTAAGCTCCCATCCTGCAGTTGTCCGAAAGTCACCCCCCACTCACACACACACACACACACACTGGGGTCAGGCAAATTTGGTTTGGAGGTAGTTTTACTGGGACCAAACTACACAATGCTGGGTTTGATCAGGGAACACAGGAAGGAAGCAAACATCTAAACCAAATCTTGAGGAAAAAAGTCAAGGAACAACTCCAAAGGCGAAGATGTGAGGCCATTTAGGGAGTGTCCACTGTGGTGTGCGCTGTACTCACTCCTATACCTCACTGCTAGTCAATATTCCACATATGTTTTTGTGTTATTTTTAATTGCATCATGCACTGCAGCTGGGTGTGAGTCCAGTACGATCACGGAAACGTAGCAAGCTGTGATGAAACGTCCATTCATGCGGCCATGCATGGATGTGTGTTTATTTAACAACTGTGCAGGTTAATCTGGGTCCTCAAAGCCTGGTGCTGTGTGTTAGTGCCAAGGCTCACAAACCTTCTGTGCTCTGATCAGCCTGCCAGCTTTGAAACCTGAGGAGAGACGCCAGAGAAACCTCCTCCAAAAGCTACGGCCCAGGCCTCAGAAGAAGAATTCAAAGGTAAATCGAAGAAGTTTACTATCGCATGAATACCTCGTTTGTCAGCGCCGCGCAGTGAGGAAAATGTTCCATTTGTCCTGCAGTGCTGTTGGTTATTACAATGTGCCACTGACAGGTTTAGATGTCACCTTTACATCCAAATGCTCACAAATACAAACCACTGAGTGGAGAATCCAGCCTCCGAACGGCTGCGTAGGCGCACAGGACTGAGCTCCAAAAGCCAAAACAGTAGCTCGGTGGTGGAGGGAAAATTAAGTGATTTTTCCATTTTTACCGGCTGAGCCATTTTCCCCCATGAACAATAAAATGAAAACAACACGCAGGCCTCGGGGAACACTGGAAGAAATTAGTCCTCGGCTGCATCGACACAGCCGCAGCACACATTGTGACGCTGGTTTTTGTGTGACATAATTTAAGGCAAATGCTTGTGTGGCGCTCTCAGTTTTTTTGTGCTGCAATTGTGGTCAACCACATGAGAGTCACCATGAGATAAAGTTATTGAATTATTTGGGATAATCACAGAGGAGGGATGTTTAATAAGATTTAGTTTGAACGTTGATGGTCTGACAGAGAAAAAAGAAAACTTTTAATGAGTGACAAGGGCAGGCTGCATGAAATTAAAATCATCTTAATGAGGCTGTGTTGACATGTACCAATTTGTACTGGTTTGTAAAGACGCATAAGAGTTCTGATCATGGAGGATGTTTCATTTTCTGCTCTACCTGCAGATTTCTGTCAGTGTGTGCATGCAGGGCCGTTGCTAGGAATTCTGGGCCCCCTGAAAGAATACTAAAGTGGGCCCCTAACACCCCGGACTTTTCCACTTTTTTTCTTAGTATGTATTATCATTTTTTATTTAGCCTACTTTGTTTTGATGCTAATGCAGCATTACTATGAATATTATTATAGAATTATAGAATAATTGAGTCATACAAAGATTAGACTACTTGGGTTTTTTGTGGGCCCTACTGGGCGCTGGGCCCCTGGAGTTATCATCACCTTTCTCCCCTATACAACAGCCCTGTGTGCGTGCGCATGTGTGTGTGTGTTTGTGTGTGTTCAGAATTGAAAACCAAACATACATTTTCTGTGTTTGTTTTTTCAAGATCTCATTATCTAAGTACTGGGGGAGGCCACACACACACACACACACACACACACACACACACACACACACACACACACACACACACACACACACACACACACACACACACACACACACACACACAGGGAGAAGTCTTTATCTTCTCTGTTAAGTGAAGAAGAAAATGCTGGTACCAAGCGCAGCTCCTCTGGCCTGGAGCCAGTGTTCGAATATATCAAGACTCAGTTTACAGTTTGACTCCACAGCAGCGCCTCCCTTCTTCTGCAAGTCCATCTGCGAGCCAGTTAGATTTATCCAGAATGTGCATGGATGAGGTGCTCATTCGGCAGCCTCTCCAAAATACACCGAGCGGCCATCTGTGTGTGACAAAGTCTTCACCGCACCTACTTGTATTTCACTCTCAGCCCCTAGTTCCACTTTCATCTCCTGTCTTTCAAGGATCTTTCCTTTCAGTTGTTTTGATATCCCCCCCCACCTCCTCCTCTTCGTCAGCTCGACCTTCTCACTTTTTTAGCACTTCTCTCTCTGTTTTTCACATCTCTATAAAATCATGGTGCTTTATCTACTGTATGGCTCCTTTCTCTCTGCGCGCACACAACTCCCTCTGCACTACTGCGCGTTGCATGTGGCCAACACCATCAATCTCTGCTGCTGCTGCTGTTTGAACAGGCAACACAGGCAGGAGGCACTGCGTCATGCTGTGTTCACTCCAGCCTCCTCCTTCCACATCCCCCCCCCCCCCCCCCCCCCCCCCCCCCCCCCCGCCTCATGCCTTATGAGTCTGATGTCTATCTGCACTCCTACACCAACTGGCGGCATTATTGGCAGATTTATGGTTTATTTCTAGTTTCTAACTAGTTGCGAGAAGGCCTACAATCTGGTCCCTAAGCCTCAGCTGATTACAGAATGCTGTTTTCCGCCCACCTCTCTTAGTCAAACTAAATATAGTGTTTATAATTTTAGCTGTGTGTTTTAGGTTTGGGGTTTGTGGGTGCAGGAGGGATCATGGTGTGGATAGTTGATAATATCTATGAAGCGCCAGCAGGCAGATAGGATCGGTCATGCTCAAGGCAATGACGCACTTTACCATCATGCAACAGCATTGCAGAATAATTCATAATAAGTCCTCAGTAGTATTCAGCATGAAGAGTGAGGTACGCCATCACCCACCCTGTGGTTACACCGTTAATACTGGTAATCTGTCACAACACCACTCCCGAGGGCCACACATTAATGTCTCAGGGGTGGGTGACGTGATGATGTATACCACCAGACGCTGAGTTAGAGTCTCTTCAAAGTGATCGTTGAATATTCTGGGAAATGGCACTTTCATGTTTAGATTTAAATGAAAAGATAATACCACTCTGCTGCTTTAAGTGTGTGCACCCACAAGTGATGCTGGTTAGCTTAGCATAAAAACTAGAAAGCGCTACGTCTAAAGTTCAATAATCTGCCTGTTAGCAACTCTACAGCTTCAAAGTTTCATCATTATTTTTGAAATTAGCATGAAGAAGAGAAAGCATGTGGCGTTAAACATCATTTTAACTGGTCACTTTCCAGGGTAATGGTCAGTTGACCTTTAAAAGCTCGGCTAATTGACGTCTGGCTTCATAGTGACTTCATAGACGCTTATTTTCCCTGAAAAATGTATTTATAGCAAAATCTCAAAATAACACTGGTGCCTTTTCTTACTAATAACAACTAACAACTAACTAACAAATCAAATAGTATTGATTTTTTTTTTTTTTTTTTTTTTTTTACATTAGCTTGATTTACCTTGATTATTCAGGTATTCCTCAGGTTTTTAACTAATTTTAACTTTGTAAGTTTTTATATTGCTTCTTAAGTAGATTTCTTCTCAATAGCCTATATCACAATAAAATCAATATGATTACATATCGCACAAAGCTTGTATTCATATTGGCCTCTCACTCCTACCTCCTTCCCATGTCACATATGAGAGCAAGAGACAGTTATGTAGGTCTTTCTAAGGCAATAACTATTTAACAGATGAGGATCTGTTGCCATCTCCATGTGACCTATTCTTAGCTAAATCTACTTAGCAAATATTAAGGGGAAAAAATGTTTAATTCTCCCTCCCACCTCTTTTTTTATACTTGGCCGATCGGCAGAAAAGCAAAGTGACCCAACATGTGACAACAAACAAGTAAAAGTCCCTCGGTAAGAGCAAAGTGACTTAACCTTCATGTACAGTAAGTTCTTCCACGCAGCCCTGAAATGTCACATGCATACAAGAGGCCTTATTCAAACATCCATCTCTACATGTGGGTGGGCAAACTGTCAGGAGTTTCCCCAGCGAGCCTGAGGTCACTCCCTGCTCGTCCTCGTCCTTTTGTGACCTTCCTGTCTCCAGTTCATATATTCCACATTAATAAAGCTCATAAAAAGTGGGAGACTCCACTGCGTGGCATACAGTATAAATAGTGTTGACACAACAAGTGATGGATGATGTCAGGCTTTTACCTCCTTTATAAAAACAACAAAACACATAACACAAACAAACAGAAATCCTCTCTTCTGACTCTTTGCACTTCTTTCCATCCTCAAGTGTTAAATAATAAAAGTATAGCGTTTGATGTGCTGCTGGGTGACTGACTGTGCAGCAGATGTGAAAGTCATTTGTTTGACTCGAGTGATGAATTCTGCATTTATGGACACTGAAACACTACTACTGAGCACTATTTCCACAGGTCTGTGTGACGACGAACCTGTAGCACCAGGAAAAACTCATGATAGAAACTTTAACAGTCCGTTCATGCCAAGGATCAGTCATTAGCTAACTAGAGAACAATGAGATCATCAGAGAATCAGTCAAATGGGAGCTGCTCTTTGAGTACTGGCCTTAAGTCAGGATGATCTCATAACAGAGCTGCTCCGAGGCAACTTTATCTCTTTATGCCAATGAGAACTTGAGTGTAGTCATTTATTCAGACCAGCGCTTCATATCTGCTGCTTTGATCAGCCTTTTTTTCCACAAGCAAAATATAACCAATTAATAAGACAGTGAGAACACAAATTACATCCCCAATGTACACGAACCATTTTTTCTCTGGTGCCCCTTACTTGAATCCTTGTGGGCCTTTCCTGTTCATCACGAGTCACCGCGTAACAATGACGCCCCCATGTGACCAAAAGGGGTACATGCAGTCCTCTATCTATTTATACAGTATATTTGAGTCAAAAATAGCTTTAGAAATACATTGGGATTGTATGTAAGGTGAGTTATGGTGTCACCGTAAAGATATATTTCACCTTATTCAACCTCTGGCACACTGTTGACCTGTCTGTGTGCTGCTGTTGTAAGAATATTGAATTGTATCTGATAAATAAAACATGATTTCAGATTTTGAATGCATATTTAATTTTTTCTTATTTTTCCAGTGCCTTGATTCACTATTGTCATATTGTTTTGATTGAACTAACAACCATAGTTATATCAGCTGCTGGAAAACCTGCATGTAACTCAATGTGCTGTAGTTGCTGGAGTGAGATAACAGCTGTGTGTGCATGTGTGCTTGGATCTGTGCCGCCAGCAGCATCAAAGTCGTGATAACACAATGACAATTGTTAAATGTCACATTCAGTGACTATAATAGGCTACTACAATATGTCCCTGATCTCTTGCACAGGGGTGTGGTGGGCCTGGGCTTACTGGCTTCTGGTTTAAGAAACAAAGCATGACACAAAATGAAGAAGATAAACTTTAAAAAACAGTTTTATTTCTGTTAAACACGTAAACTTCAATGGTGTTAAAATTCATCCCTCACTGTGGACTGCCATGGATTAGAAGGCATGCAGCTGTATGGCTCATTAATGTCATAGATCTTCTACACAAAAGAAATCACATAAAAATGTAGATAATGTCTTCATATGGTCAACTGTTTATGTAATGATTAAATATCAGATTTAATTCAGCATTTTAGCATTAAAAAAATAAATAACACATTATATACCTAACTCTTCTTAGAAGGGAAGTAGGTCTAAAGACTTCCTGATTGTGTTGTTCTATCTCAGTACGTTACACTGCAACAGGAAGGAGATCATTGTCACTTTCTAGGATTCAATGTTAGTGTGTGTGTCTAAAACTGGGCTTCTCTGATGACAGAAGGTGCAGCCAGGCTCCCGTCGTGGCCGTCAGAAGGTCCCTAAACCAAGAGAGGCTGGTTAATTCAACAGTTTCATGGATTCAACACAGAAGTTTGGCTTTTTGTCAATCTAGATCCAGAAATATCGTTTGTGTACAGTAAAAACAGTCGTTGTGAAATGAATTACAGCACTTGTCTATTATCTAATCTCCATTGAAATACTGAGGTTTCAGTGTAATCTTAGACTGTGTTGCTTCCGAACATGGATAAAGATGCTACATGCAGTACAAAATGCTTTTCATTGAAATGATAAAAGACAAGATGAGACTGCTAAACAGTGCTACTGCTTATGTTATCATTAACCTCTCCCGTTTACTCAGTAATACATAAATGTCACAACATGCAATTGACTATCAGTGGTTGACAAGGTAATAAAACTCAAACAGAAAGCTGATTTATGAGCAAAATATGCTTTAACTATGAAAAAGTACTACTCATTCTGCTGAAAAATGGCACTATGGTCCCTAAATTATAAAGGTACATAATTAGACTTCTACTGATACTGTTATTTTTGGTTGAACTGGAGCTACTTTAAACTTTTAATTACTTCCAACACAGTTAAGTTCAGTGGTTTCCAACCTAGGGGTTGTTGAGATGATTAATGAGAGAGGACAAAAGAAAAAGCGCTGCAGCAGAATTTTTTTTTCTTTTCTCCAATCTTTTCTCTTTGTAAATTGATTGATAAGTTTATCTCAAACCTCAAAAAGCTATTTAGAGTATATTCTGGTGGAACTGTAAAATCTTCATCTGGAAAATATCTGGTAACTATATCTGACAGATTGCTCTAGTAACAAAGTACATTTACCTCTGAAATGCTGCAGAGGAGAAGTAACAGAATAAAAAATACTTGAGCAACATACAAGCACCTAAAAATGGTGCTTAAATAAGTAACTGTATTTAGTTACTTTCCATCACTGTTCAAACAATGTTCATTCATCACTAACACTGACAGCTCTATTCAAGTGTCTCGGTGAGTCATGACAGTGTGACAATGGTCCACTGTACCATGAAATTCAAAATAATTTTATGATCTGTATCTGTGCTTCCCTACTCTGACATTTCAAAAAGCCCCTTGTGGATACTAGTCTGTACACAACAACAACAACAACTACAACACATGAAAAGAAAAGAAAAAGACCATGGTTTCATAAATAAAACTAGAGATTCAGAGAAGATGAGGTTTTAACATAAGAATGCTAGATATCAATCAAGACCTTGAATGCAATCTAGCATTCACATTTACAATGGGAGTCAGCTATCTGCTATCTACATAGTAAAACAATTCTGTGGGTTATATTTTTGACCATTATGTCGTTATTGTAACAGCTGCATAAATGTGATGAGATTAATCATTACCCGAGTTGAGATATAATACATAGTTGTAGTTTTTATTTTATTTATTTTTTATAAATAGTTAAATTCACCTGGGAGCAGCTACTGAAGCAGTTGAATAACATCATAAGAAAAGCTTCATATTTACATGATTGTGTGAACATTATTCAGCGTGATCAGAGGGAACTGAGAGACAGAGTGCAGAGAGGAGGTGAAGGTGTGCAGCAGGTGTGGGTGATTATTGACAGTGTGTGTTGATTGCTCTGTGCTCCTACCTTTGTGCGTCTGCGGGTTGAGCTAAAATTTCATTTTTTTTTCATTTTTTGTGGAAGCGGAAAGGTTTATTGATCAGGCTTGGGAAGGAGGAGTCTGCGGCTCGGAGATTAGCGCCGTGGCTCCGTAGTCTTGTCCCAACATCTGCCTCTCCGCCTAAAACAACAGCTACTGATCACTTCTCATTCAGCGCATATGGAGGCGTGAGTCTCCAGGTCTGGGGTGAAGTTCAACACAATCTGATCAAACAGGCAATTTTGTTTTTCCTGATTGAATAAATTTCCCTTTTTATGTTCCTTTTTTTGTTGTTGTTTTTTTTCTCAATTTTACAGGTAATTAACATCACTGAGACCATTCTCAAAACAAACTCAGCTTGGATACCGTGTTCATATTCTGCATTTTGTGAAATTGCTTATTCACTATGTTTCAGACAATGAGAAACTTAATTCCAGTTCAATTATTAATCTGTTCATCAAATATATTTCTAGAGCCAAGCCAAGAAACAGTTTGGCTCATAAACTCCCATCAAAGAGTAAATTGTTGTTTTTATACTGCAGGATTTCTGTGAAGTAGATAAATGAGATACAATCTGTTAACCAGTGTAAAATTTAGAGATGTTGTCAGGTGGATTTTGTTCCCTTCTGGCACCAGTCATGCAAGCTGTTTCCATCGGTTCCAGTCTTTATGCTAAAATGGGATAATCCTCCTAACTCTGTCTTTATGGGCAGATAAGGGAGTATAGATAAGTTGGTATAGACAAGATTTTCTCTTCTCATCTCTCCCCATGAAAGCAAATAAGCATTGACACAAGTGCAGATCATGATCCCTAATATCTGAGTCAGCTCTCATCGCTAACTTAACCACAGAGCTTGGAGACTCACGCGGGCATCACCAACTTACAGCTCTTCTGAGTTAATTTTGTCCACAGTTCTGTCGCCCCCTTCAGGCAGCACTGTCTCACTGCTTTTCATTTACTGTAAAATAATCTGTTTCTATCTCAAACCATCCACCCACAACTGCCATGCTGTGCAATGCTACCAGACAAATTCAATCAAATGTTGGATACCATACTTCCCCCCCAAAAGCACATCTCATATTAAATGAATCTGAAACAGCATGCCAGACACCGTAGCAATATCAGGACATTTTGTACAGTATTTCTATGTTAAATTGATACAGATGTGCAGCCGACAGCAAAAACAGACACAATCAGGGAGCGGAGAAGGAGTTATTTTTGGAGAAGCACAAGATGCACATGTGATCCTGATCCTGTATAACTTCCATGCAAACACACAGCACACACTTTGACTTGTCTTAGTTGGAAAAGCACAGGCAGCACAATGATGGCTCTGGTCTACTTATGTGCTACAAAGTATTCTGTCTATCACAGCACACACCTGTGCTTTTCCTACAGCGACAGGCCAAAACGCAACCACCACCACCACCACCAGCAGCACCACCAGTGTTACTCTATTGCATGTATCAAAGCAAAAAACACAAAGCCTGACACTTACTGCTTCTTTGGCCAACTGATTCGCCTTTTGTCTCCGCAGATCGGACTTGATTAAGCCTGCAGAGAAATAAAGACAACAGAATAGAGAAAAAAATTATATGAGTTAAGGAAGATCTCAGTTTGTTAAAACACACGTGCAGATTAATGGTATAGAAAGAAAAAGGTGGTTCTGACACATTACTGTAAAATCCCGACAGTGCTTCAACTAATGCATAATTTATTAATTATTTCCTTACACAACTAATGCAAAACTGATGGATAACATAAAGTACATCTAGCACCCTCGCTTATTGTGTTTGTGTTTCACAGTTATATAAAAAAAAAACAGCTTGATTGCAAGTTAATAATTAACCTCAAGTTTGCAACAAATTCTAACCTTTGTCACTGGAAATGTTACAGGGGGATGATGACACTGTGAGCTTGTTGTCTTTTAAAACCGGCACCGATGACCAAGGCGAGAAGTGCAACTCATGTCAAAGTGCTGAGCGTGTTAAAAAGGCAATGAGTCAGTTTGGTGACCTTTGGGTGCAGAAAAGTCTCATTAAAGAGTCAGGGAGTGTGCACAAAGTGTGGCACTTCAGTGGCTAATACGAGTTATACATTGCTCATAAACCCCTC
Organism: Trachurus trachurus; assembly: GCF_905171665.1. Classification (NCBI taxonomy): domain Eukaryota; kingdom Metazoa; phylum Chordata; class Actinopteri; order Carangiformes; family Carangidae; genus Trachurus; species Trachurus trachurus. The sequence goes on along the minus strand of NC_139910.1, from coordinate 15,807,796 downwards.
AATGGGCCGTGCAAAAACACCTAAGTGTCTCTGTGTTGACTGAGGCGTCAACTGAGGCATGAAATCTCCCCTTTAATCCCTGAAAAGCGATCGAGCTCTCCTGTACAGTACGTTCTGTGTGCCGGTATAGCTGTGTAGCGTTTTCTAACTGTATGATCATTACCCCCAAGGTGATGCAAAAGTTTCCATTACTGAGTGAATGGACAACAAAATGTTTACTGCTCCACCCTCCAGTCTGTTTTTCCACCAAACTTGAGCCGAGAGCTTTGTTTAATGAGAAACAGTCACTTTTCGAGCGACGAGGACGGAGACAGCGCCCGAGGTGACAGACTGCCTTTCCTCACACCACAGTTTAAAAGAAGTGTTTTTACGTTAAGCTATTCGAGGAAATTAAAGAATTTCGAGGAACTAATTTCTAATCCCAGAGGTGCTTTGAAGGTCAAATAGCTTTCCTGTAAGATACGGCTTGTGACAAATTCTGTAAACTCACAATAAAAGCACATCTGTCGCCGTGCTGGAAACACTCTGTATCATGACGTTTAACCCCTCGACTTACGTACAATAACAGGCCTCCATTCTTGGAATTCAACAATTCAACATCCCACAGGAGCATCAGTAAAGTCATAACAGAATCAGACAAAACAAACACAATTCTCATGCTTTGCTCTTAAGTGAGTAGAGATCAGGAGTTTGTTATGACTCTGTGCAGCGTGCAGTTCACAATCTTACCTGTCATTATTGTGCCGATTAAAAGAAAGACGCAGAGGAAGATGTTTCCTGCCAGTGTGCCAAACTGGTCGATGATCTTCCCCTGGCAGATGGTGAATATAATGCCAAACACCTGTGCGTGCACAACATGTGATAGTTAGCACTAGATCTCGTAGCCTGCAGGCATCAGCAACCGGTTTAACAAAAGCATATTGTGAAAATGCCGCCTGCATGCGGATCGCAAATTTAAAGGTCTTGTAAAGCCGTTACATGCTCATGCACGGGGCTGCAGCTGCACCGTTTGTTCTTGTCACATGCTGTGTGTTGCAGCATTTGCATGTTGCAAAGGTGAATGACTCACTTTCTCTGTGCGACCAGTAAAAAGACAACGTTTTTAGTGCTGTGATATTTCACTATTGTTCTGGCTTCTCTTGCACAGTTATGTTGAGAATGACTTGTTGGAGTCTTTGAGTCGTACTTGTGCTGAACAGTTGAGGAGTCCGGAGGAGGTTCCCTCTGACTCTGGGTACGTCAGCTCCACTGCAAACTCAAAGCCCAGGGGCAGGTAGCCTGTCATGAAGAACCTAATCACACACACACAAGTTCATTTGATTAAAACAGGTTTTCTCTTACTCTCAACTCCAGTTCTTAAAATGTGTTTCAACCCACAGAGAGAAACAGCTTTTTTTCTGTCTTCACAAAACATATGGTTCTTGTTTGATGTAACTTTAATGTTACAGCCTTTAGTTTGCATGTGTAGGATGTTAGGACACACACGTGTGGGGGTTGTTTTTGCCTCTCCCTCTTCTTATATAATACCTCACAAGAGAATGATAAATGTGTACAAACTAAATTCAAGTGCCTTCCTGGGAATTTAGGACCACCAGTCTTCGTCTGTAGCTGAACAACACTGGTCATGTTGCACAGAAACAACAAGATTTGAAAGCAGCCCCCTGACCTCAATTCATTGTCTCACTCCTTTGTCTTTCCACCGAAGTGACAATAAGTGAAACTCAATGACAGATTTCTGATATGACAGACGCAAAACACATCATCCTGAATCAGTGCATACTGTATTTCCTGACACCTTGGTTTGACATTTAAGTGACTTCTTCTGCCTATAAATGCCCTTCAATAACAAGAACATACGTTTTTTAATCTGTGAGACTTCATGTCCATTGTCCAGCAAGAATTTTATTAAGGAAACAGTGAGACGTAGAGAACAAACAATGGTTGCACAAATGCACACACTGGATGAAAACAAGCTAAAGCAGTGTTGTCAAATGAATACCAGGAGCTCCAGCAGGACTGTGAAGCTCCATTAGCCTGACTCACATGAATCGTGAAGACTGTCTGGCATGCATGTGAGCATGTACAGTTTATTATGTAGGTGTGCCATCACAGAAAGGGATGAGCCCAATCTGGAAGGCCAATCTGTGCTACTGAAGAGGTGTGATGATTTCACAACCGCCACATTAAGGTTCATACTGGATTAGAAAGTAGTGCGGGCTACCAAATCTGGCTTTAATTTCAAAAGAAAAGAGACATGGGTTAGTAGCCTAGTTGATTATTTCCCTCCATGAAGATTTAAACTGTCATTTTCCCCATTCATAATGCCTATAAAACCTTCACCTGAGAGCCACCTTGATATCTCATGACTGGTTGCTGTGTTTCTATTGTCCCTTTTCTGTTTGTTTATACATTCTCTATCCCAGACTCCTTGGAAAGCAATACTGACATATAAATCACAGTAATATCACATTATCCTGATTTACTTAAATGAGCTGTTTAAAATGATCACACACCAACATGGTCTGTATCTCTGTATCTATATTTTCCTCTTCCCGTGAGCAGGGGGGTTGTATTACATACACTTTATCCTGAGCTTGAATTCTAGGTCAGTGGGCATAAGGCCAAAGGCTTTAACTGAGGTGCTTCTGAGTATATATGTTACTTTCTATCAGGCCAAAGTTGACCACTAGACAAACAGGCTGTAAATTATTGATGCAAATGTCAACACAAATATTGCACTGGGAGAAATTACTTAACAAACTATGCATGGTATGAATAAAATGGGCACAAACGTTTTCTGCATGTTTCCACCTTTAAATTCAGGTTATTTCTTTTTAAATCACTCACAGTGGAGGAGACAGTTGGTTAAAATATGATCACGCTGAGCCCAATCCATGTAGGATTTAATCTGTTTTTTAAAATTAAATAAATATATTTAAAATAAATAACTATAACTATTTTTATGTAATGAATGAAAGAATACCCAAGAGATCCAGCGGTGATGAAGACGACCCAGAGGTGTCCCAGACTGAGCGTAGCAGCATAGACGATCATCCCCACTAGAGACATGAAGTAGACTGCGAGGGTCGTCTGCCTGGAAAACATATGAGAAATATACAACTACCTGTTATAGTTAATAAAATATAATGTATAAATAAAAAAATACAGTATATATCAATAAGATTATCTGGATAGATTGCATTGATAATCCTGTCTGATAACTTCAAATTTGAAGATCATTAGGTCCCTGTTTAGTTTGTTTTCATGTGTGCACGCAGGGACAGTAAATGGGTCTGATAGTATTCCACCAATCAACAGGTGGCAGTAATGTGCCAAGCAAGTGAATATGGACATGAACGATGCAGGTTTTCAGGTTTTATGTGCAAGAGGATGCATTAAACATGTCAGTCAGACCTTAACACAATTCATTTTTATAAGTTACCACTGAATGTTTAGCTATTTTGTTCTCAAGTTAACTCCACTTTAAAAGTACAGTCTGACATATTTGTCAATGGAAACACAAATGGTGATTAACAAAACTGTGAAATAGGTGAGAATGACACACACACACACACACACACACACACACACACACACACACACACACACACACACACACACACACACACACACACACACACACACACACACACACACACACACACACACACACACACACACACAACCACATTCCACCATTTGCAGGACAGAAGTGTTGCAAATAAGACGACGGGGTGGGGGGGTTGGTTGGTTGACTGAAACCCATCACCCCCGCAACCCCCCCACAGGGTGGACACTGCTGTCACTACATAGCCAGAGGGCACATGAGGCAAAGAGGTCGCTGTTGGAGCGGGACGCTGCACCTGGATAAGCAGACCCAGAGCCCCAACAGCCAACACATAAATAATGAGGACAATCTGTCGTGAGATGAGAAGGGGAACAACAATAAACAAGACAGAGCTCATGTAGCTGCCTAAAGAAGGGGAAACATGAAAGTGAAGGGAATTGGTGTCAATCAATAAGTCACATAATTATTTTTTCGTTCCACACTTTCTCCCTCTCTGTGCTCCTGCTCCTCTTTCCCGTCCATCTTACTTGTAGGTTTTAGTTTTGTCCAACCAGATGCCACAGATCAGGGAGCCGACCATCCCAGCGATGACGATGGTGAGGCCGATCCTCCCAGCATTCACCTCTTCTCCCTGTGGGGTCAGCCAAGACATGACATAGGTCAGTGACCTTACATACCGAGGAAAGGCAGGACACTTCCAGATAAAGCAAGATGCTTTCACATAGTAGGAGGTGAAGTGTGAATCTGAATGAGTTTCTATATTGATATAAAGTTGCATTAGTCATTTCTCCACACACCCTGCTCATGATCCAGTTTTGATTCCTACATCTTTTCTTATCTCTGGCTGTTACAACAACTGCTGAAACTTGTGAGTAAAAATGGTTTTCTACTGAAAAATGAATGAATGCTATGTCCAGAGAGTGTTGTTATTTGTGGGTGTTAAAGGTTATAGTTGAAGCTGGAAACATGAGGATATAAATATAAACCCAAACCCAAACCCACAAGTTTCAAGGCATGAAATGACAAATTATAGGATGTGCATCAAGAGTTTTTGGGCAGTAGAGGTGAATACAAAGGAGACAGTGAAGTAAACCACTGCTGTGTTTACTTACAGGGTAATGGTCGATGATCATGCGGTTCAGCAGGGTGCCAACAGCGTAGAAACAACCTACGTTCAGACCTGTTGGGATGGGAATGATTGTCAAACAAAGTCCACAAACCGCAAACCACCGAACAGAAATGATTTTCAGGAAACTTTCACAATGTCGAGGAAGCACTGAGCTAACTTTTTCTTGAATGAATTGTGAAATGCTGCAGCACCAGCACGTGGAAGGATTTGGTTCCCACTTGTGTCTAATGGACCAAATCAAATTGGTTTCCAAAACACTGAGCTGTCTAAACGGAGACTTCCCATAGAAGGATAAGCAGCCCCGGGTGGCGGAAAGTTTCATATAAAGTCGTTAAACTACACTAATCTACGCTTCTTCTTTACTCTTTATTTCATGCTATGGTTGCATAAATCACTGTGTATGAATGAGTGTATGCAACAGGACAGTGAGGAAGTGCAGCTACAGCTCAGTTAAAGTGAAGGGGAACAGGTGGAGGTGCTGCACAATCACACAATGCTAAAAAGACTTTGCATAACTATCTGGCAACTAGAAAGACTATATAGTGCCAGAAGACGGAAGGACAGAGACACACTAATAATGGTCACATGAACTGTGTCACATGAAAGGTCGATGGAGGTTAAAGTGTTTCCTTAAACTGCTCACAGCTGTTGAAAAAAGTCACTATGACTGGATCAACTGTTAAAAAAATAAAAAACAAACTACTTTCAATTCATAAACTGTTTTATCTGCGGTCACATCGTTCCAACACAAACGTTAAACATTGTCAGACTATAAACAAACTTTGGACCCCGACACATGGACACGCTCACTATCATCTCTTTGGGCATCTGAATAATTAATGACTTGAGTGCAGTGCTCTTTTATTACATTTAAGATGAGCCTTGTTACACTTTTAAAAGGGCAATATGGGACTATATGTATAATATCCTGCTATAGTTTCTTTCCCAGAGCCATCGCTGCTCTGAACACTCACTTTATGATGCCACCAACACGACTATTTATTGCTTACTAGTCACTTTTTTTAAATGTGTGTATGGCATGTATGTTCTCGCTTTTAACATGTTGTCTTTTGTGTTATTGTTTCTTTTTTTTTAAGCACCAAGGGAGTCGCACCCCTAATTTTGTTGTATGTCCATTCAGTGACAATAAAAGGATTTCTGATTATTCAGTTGAACTAACAAACCCATTTTCATCCAGTCAATGTGACCACTATCAAACAACTGTTACTGTGGAGGCAGGTTATGACTGACCATACGTGATGATGAGGAGGATGAAGGGCCTGTTGCGGAGCAGCCTGCGGATGGAGGCGGTGTAGGAGTACTGCTCCGGTGGGATGCTGCGAGCCGTGGCCTGGGCCTGAGTCGGAGGTAGTTTGGGACGCTCCTGGAAAACTGGCACACGGAGAGACCAACAACAACAACAACAACATTAAACACAACCCCAGAGCAGATTCAATCATGCACTCAGAGACAAGTTCACTCAAGACGGTCGCTGTCATCTCTCGGGGGGGTGGGGGGTGTTTGACTGTGATGTGACCTGCTTCACTGGTTCTTTCTCCTGGGTGGGTGGGAGCATGAGGCCTCAGGCCGAGTGGAGAAACACAGATGTCTGTCTTTGTGATCAGTGGAGCTGAGCCAGACACACTCACATCCCACCCCCTCCTCCTCTCTATTCTGACCTGGGGGTGTGTGTACAGTAACTACGTCTCACTAGTTCTACTAAACTGACTTTCTCTCCGATAGAGCTGCTTTACTATTGAGGGTTACATAGGCTACTTTAAACTATAGTGTGATCCCAGCTGCATTTTTACTGTATGTGTGATCATTGTGAGTCAAATGCAATGAGTTGTGTTGAGTGGTCATCATGAATACTTGGGAATTTGTAGTAAGGTTTACACTTATTTTCCCAATGACACCTGCTATTTACCCCCGTCTTAGTGCTTAGTGCTGTAGCAAACTTCTTCCCCGCTCTTTTTGCCCACACTTCATGCGATTTTATGAAAATCTCTGGGACTTTGTTTGACTTGCTGACTCACAGGCCTGTTGCAGGGCCGCAGATGGCCCAGCCAGCAGGACAACCCTCACACATGGCATCTTGCATGTATGTGTGAGGGTGTGCTGTGCCGTGTGTGTGTGTGAGTATACGTGTTATATCATGAAACTACTGCGGGCCAACTGGTGTGATTTATCTCGCTGGAGTAACTGAGAGCAGCACAAGTCATATCCTTTGCTCTGTCCCATCCGTCACGTGACCCGAAGCGCAGGAAAGAGTGTAATTGCAGGGAAAAACGTGATGAAGCTTCAGATAGCAAGAGCTTTGTCTACTGAGCTACTGGAAATGTATAGTTCTCTAGAATACCTATCTGTCGACGTGAAACAAACAGGATGATCACTACGTTAGGAAATTATAGGCTATTTGGTTTGATTTCTCGTTTATTTTTCTTGTGAAATACTGTAGGCCCCACTATATTTTTTACTTCTGGTCCCTAAAATGATCGAAATGACAATGAGTGAGTGAGGGAAAGCCCCCATTCGAAAAGAGGCGCACAAATTAGACATGAACACTTGGTGCTGAGGGAGAAGTTTTGCTTTCTTGCTGAGTCTTAGATGAGATTAGCCAACTGATGCCATGCTCATACTTGCATGGGCTGAGAGATGGTTATCTTATCTTATCTTAACATAGCTTAGCCTTTTCATTGGAACCGCTATCCTGGCTCTATAAAGCTGCTAATATGCTGAACTGCTAGAAGCACTGCTAGGCAAGGTTTGGAGGATTTGAATAAGCTAAAATAAGCTAAGCTACAGGTAAGATAAAATAAGCTAAACTAACCAAACCATCCATCTATAGCTTCATAATTAGCTCACAGGCATGATACATACAATCTAATTATGTGCCTTTCCCAAAATGCTGAACTATTCATTATGTGAACAACAGGACCATAAAAGGTTTGATACCATGGGAAATAAATTATTGATTGGGATCATAAAATGGTACAATGTCCAGCTGGTCTAATGAAGAGAGAATGAGCTGAAGTCTGCATTTCAAGGTGCACTTTAAACCGCACGAGACTATACCACAGTGACATCTTAGTCTGTGTGAACGCTGTGCATGGTACTAGCTACTATGGAATGCCTTCACAAACATCCTTTTGTGTTTCTGACCACTTACAACAAGCACCAGCCCTCCCCCGCACCCCCCTCCCTCCCTCCCTCTAACATGACGGGACAACAGTTTATTTCATGCAACTTCTCCGACCGCGACGCATCACTACTGACGGCGCGGTTCACTATCTACTGTGTTCTGACTAACCACTTCTGTTATCAGTCCACCTCCTCCCTAAATGACGCAGCACACCAATCTCATTCTCTCTGTGACACAAATAGAGAGAAAAATGAATGTAACTGCGAAGGGAAAGGTTTTGGATGTGTAGTCGAAAATATGAACTCTGAGATAATAAAGCAGACGACAACTAAGCAAATTTCCCGAGAGCTCACATCCCCTTTGTCACTTCCTACCTACCAGACTCTGCTTATGTCACCAAAGGTCCTCTTTTTTATAGATATATAGATAATATCCATAGCTAACATTGAATTCACAAAACAATACTGATGATTTTAGTATGCTAGAGCGCTCATGTTGTGCATTTGTGCCCATTCCCGTGACATTTCTCCTGACCCTACTTGTGCCACAACAGTGTCTTTTTTGTCTCCCCCTCAGGAAGGGTTTTGTGTTGGTGCGAACATGCAGGTCAGCACTTGTCTTTTTGAATGGTGATTCTTGTCAGAGTGTAAGGGCTGTTGTGAAATAAAACCATCATCAGATAGATCCACTGAATAGGGAAATCCCATCGGCCTGTCTGAAAAAAAAAGTCTTCAAAAAGCCTGAGCATAAAATACAGGGAAGTGTAAAAGCTCAGTAAGTGAGGTGATGACATCTTTTATTTTATTCATTGTACTCCCTTGACTCCTCCATTGACCAACACGTCTTTATCCATTCACAAAAAAAAACATTGACTAAGCAGTGCGGTGAAGTCAGTTTTCGGTTTAATTTGCATTTTATGTAAATTCAAAAACTGCAGAAACTGCAAAAATCATATTTGTGGTGTCTAGTCACGCATAAAGTTTTGGTTTTATTTGCTGAGGTTCCTCTTTGATACTTGTCACTACTGCAGAAAGACGAAGGAGGAGATTCTTTTGCACAGTCATAAGTTACATTTGAAATAAGATAAACATGAAATGTTGGAATTACTGTCTGGTGCTCTAAAGCTGAAATGTTAATAAAAAGTTAATATTTGCTAGTTTTCCTTGTCTGAATAATTGTAAACTCAACATCTTCATATTTTTGACAAAAAGAGCAACATGAATATGTTAACCTGGGTTTAAGGGAATAATAGTAGGTTATTTTAGACAAACAATCAATCAGTTAATAAAGAAAATAACTGTCAAACTCATAAATCCAATTATATAGACTATAGAATAATAACATATTTAACCTCAGCGGCTGCCTACTTTGCCCAGTGTGTCATCCCACTTGGAGAAAATAGTAGCTCTGTTACTGAGGCGCAACAACTCTTTATGTGCTACATTCATCTTACCAAAGACGACGAGGATGAAGAGTAAGGTGGCCACGCCTGCTGTGATGTAGAACATGACCCGGATGTGGTGAGCCAGCTCGTCCATGTCGTCCACGTTAGGCACCAGGATGGGAGGTACAAGGAAGCCGATGGCGATGCCCAACTGTGAGACAACGAACACAGACAATACGAGTTAAGGAAAGAACTCGAACCAGTTGAATAAAAGAGCAGAGCAGTTGTATTTAAAAAAAATCTACCCTCAATCTTGCTGCTGATGTCAGATCTCACACATATACACTGAGGGGAATCTAGATTAGACATAGTTAGGTACTGGTTTAAATGTCAATATGAAATGTACCATTAAAACCTAGATCACCCCTAAAGGCACACATACTCAGTTACTTTATATGTTGATAAATAACTATTGTTCTCAGTTTCAATCTACTACAATATCGCTTACCTGAAACTTGCACATGCAGCTAAATGAGACCAACCCAGATATGATAAGATTATTATTGTATTACAATCTATTTACATTGTTATATGAACATATTCTAATAGTATCTATGTCATCTGACTATTTAATGAAGAATATCAAGATTGGGACAGATTTATTTCCTTTTAAGCCTCTAAATCGACCGTGTCTGCTGATAAGGTTTCAGCAAACAGTTAACATGATTCTCTCAGGCCTCTCACACTGAGACACTAAAAGTCCTATGTGACTCTGGCATCCAGTGCAGCCGTGCACAATCTACACACAGCTGTCAGGCGGCTCATGCCTCTCTACATGTCACTGCCGCAGAAGCAGAGGTTAAAATTGTGACTGTTCAGATATAGAAGACAAACCTGGTTTCCCAGAACTCCTATGGAACAGGCCGTGGAAACCTCTGACTCCCCGAACCACACTGAGGCAAGGTAAGAAGGAATACCGAGGACAAACACTGTGGCTATTGAGCACACAAACTGGCCGAGAAAGGTGACTGTGAACAGCTCGGGACTTGCACTTCCAATTTTTATCCAAGCACCGATGCAGTTAAAGGCTGAACCGACCAGGACGACGTCCCGGATGCCCCTGTTGTCCAGGAGCCACAGGACGGGCAGAATGAGTGGGATGTAAGTGAGCAGATATATCATTGCCAACCAGTCAATGGCCAGAGAGTCAATGTTGTAAAAGCGCATGAATATGTTGCTAATGATGCCGTACTGGAGCCACATGAAGGCATTGCTGGCTGAGACGCCGCTGAAGAGAAACAGCATGACCCAGCGACGACGGTAGAGTTTGGTCTCGGACTTGGGGACCAGTTCTGCATGGTCACCTTGCACAGGCTCCACGTCCAACCGGGAGCCAACGGAGATGGCTCTGCCCATGGGTCCTGGACTCCACTGCGGCGAAGCGAAGCCTGGAGTGAGGTTCTTTGCAGCCTTGGACCGCGGCCATTCTTCACCACTGAGCTCAGAATTTGCATGGTTGCCTTTCAAAGTATTGTTTCGTGGCATTTCCACTGTCCTGAAAAAGCAGGGGGGGGAGGAGGCCCGGAGCGTGAGAAGGTGAGAGGTCTTAAGATTTTCCGAGCCTGTGTCCTAACGGCTCGCTGTCCCTGTGTGCAAACTGCCTGTTGCAGAAAGATGCCAGAGAGTGAGCAACAGCTGGAGTTACTAACGCTTTTACCACTGTCCTCAGTCCATTCACAACTGGGCGCATGTGACGGCATTGAGCCTCCATACCACAAGTCCACGTATTTATTACCTCCACTCCTGTCATGTGATGTTAATATAGGAAATCTTCCAATTCTGTCTAAACCACTCCCACCGGCTCAGACCCTGCATTACCTCTTTAGTTAACGGTCCAAATAAGCTGTGACCCCGGAAAACTAAAACACACATATTACTCTGTTGAACTTTAATGAAGCTCCTGTGAAAGCTAAACCATTTGAACATGTGGACTATTCTGTTGCTGCAAGATGTTAATGTTTCCAGGTCTTTGGTATTGTTTACCTGCAGATCCTTGTTTTGTACCAATCAGTGAATAATATTCTTACTGTCATTTTCACATTTATACAACCATGCCTGAAGTTATCTGCTATCTCAGCATTTAAGGACACTACTGCGTGACTGAGAGGATATGAACGTGGCAATAAAGACTTCCTTCTTGTAGGAGGGTGTGATATCATGAAACATGCTGATATAAAAGCTGTTTGTAATAAGATAAAACACATCACAACTAAACTGAGGCCTAATGACAGAAAGGTGCTTCTAACATTGAGAGAATAAACTCTAAATATCTGAATATATCAACATGTTATTCGCCCATAGGAGTAATGGAAAGGAATGTTTTGATAGTGTAAATCTAGGTGCCTCAACTTGTGCACCTGAAGAATTGTAGGAAGTGTCTCTATGGGACAGACATTTACTTTGACTTGATATTAAAGCAGAAGTGAGTGATCCGGTCGTTTTCGCTAATGCTGCGTTCCAGGCAGGCTTTTGAAATCATAAATTACAGCTTCAAGTCACAACTTACGACTTTGTAGCGTTCCAGGCAACCCACTCGTGTTTTTCCGACCTGTTTTACCGGTGAAAGTCACTATAACGGCCACTCGTAACGTCCGACCCATGAAATCGTACCAGTACGTCTTTTTGTACAGTCTATGTACCAGATCGAACTGGTACGACTTCACAGGTCGGAAAAAAACTAGTTTCCTTGAACGCACCATAACAGTCGTCGTCCCTACGTCACCACATTCACGGCGTTCCTTGGCTGCACACACAGCCCTGCATGCCGTTCTCTCTCCTCATTGGATAAAAACTGTAGGATACGATAAATGTTTTCTCCTCGACTCAGAGCAGAGCAGAGGGACTGAGAGACCCGTGATTCAGACCAAACACTCTATGTAAGTGATTGCTGTCGGAAGATATAACTATTTAAGACTTATATTAACACAAATATATCACTCACTTCTGCTTTAATATATTGTTGTTGTTTGTTCAAAAAATGGCATTACGCTGATCTTTGTGATCCTGTCTGCCTATTTGGCGGTTAACAAAAAGGCAAAGTTGGTTCTTTCTTTAGTGTGAATACATTTTCCTGAAAGTAAAAATGTGCATCACGATGTAGATGGTTTATATGAAGTGACAGGCTTATGTCTGAACTGGCTTCAACAATAAAAACCATGTCTTAGAAAGTATTCCACTCAAAAGGCTGTACTTGTAGATGCTTATATGTTACGTAATTATTTCCAGCTCTTTCCCTGGGGCCAGGACCAGAATCTGCGCACCAGCCGCAGCCGTGTCCTGATATGCTCAGAGCTGCATACTTTTTCACTGTCACTTATATAATTGCATTGACATGATGAATTTGAGATTTCCCGGCCACTCCTGAGCATGTTTAATCTTGTTCCAACTTTTATCAGTAATTTGTTTATTGTTCATTTGCTGATTTGCACAAATTTGGGCCCTATTATAGTTTTTCCTCTGAAACGTCTTAACAAATATTTTTTTTATTTTGTGAAAAACTCTTTCTGTTGTTTCTCATTCTATGTTTGTATATATTTTGTATAGTTATGGATCAGGACGTCCTTGAAGAAGACAGCTTGTTCTCATTGGCCTTCTCTGTATAAATAAAGGTTTGAATGATACATTATAACCATAGCTGATGTTTGGTATAAGCACAGGCCACTTGAGGACATGTTCATACTACTACACCCATATGTTTCCCTGTATGCTGTAGCTGCATGTGTGTTGCTCCCATTCATTCTCTCACATTCTCAGCTGACAATGTTGTGCACAGGCGATGCACTGTGGTGGCCTTGGCGTGCGTAATTACGCAAACAAGATGTGCCACAGAGATGTGGGGAAGTCCAACTGACTGGTGGTAAGTGGAGCACCTCTGTAAAGTTCAAATCAGTAATCAAGTAGGTGAAGGACTAACTTGTCCCTCTTACTGATCAGAGGACTCTTTATTGCCTCACAGCCTACCTGATTCCCAAAGACACCGATGGCGCAGGCCGTGGACACCTCCTCTGAACCGAACCACACCGACGCGATCCTCGACGGCATGCCGAGGATGAACACCTGGGCACACGAGCAGCAGAACTGCCCCAGGAAGGTGACGGCGAACAGGTTGGGTCTGACGCTGGCCACCTTGACCCAAGTCCCGGCACAGTTGAGCGCGGTGGCCACGAGCGCGATGACCCTGAGCCCCTTCTTATCCAGCAGCCAGGTCACAGGGAAGATGAAGGGAATGTACGTGAGCATGTAGATCATGGACATCCAGTCTATGGTGAAGGTGTCCACGTTGTAGAACTTCATGAAAATGTTGTTGATGATGCCGTACTGTATCCATTGGAAGGAGTTGCATAGTGAATAGGAGCTGAAGAGGAGGACGATCATCCAGCGGCGCTTGTACAGGCGGGTGGGTTTCGGCGCTTCGTGGCCGCACTGCTCGCCCTGGTAGCCGGCGCGCTGCACCGAGTCCCCCGCCTCCAGCTTCACATTGTTCTCCAAGTCCGCTGTAGTCTGATCCCCTTCTTGAGGTTTAGCGTCTCCTAACGATTGTTTCTCGCTCATATTAAACCCGGCTGCTCTTTTTTTAAAGTCATGGAGTATAAAGTTGATACTACCTTCCTGCTCTGGTCAAAGCACCGCAAACTGAGCTGAGTGGCAGAGTTTTCGCCCCTGTTTCATGGGTGAACAGTCAACGCTTCACAGGCCTAACAACTTCATGTTTGCAGCTTAAAGGAGAAGTTCAGCTAAGCTCGGTATCTTGTCAGATCTCCAGTCCATTGATCTGAACAGCTAATAAACTGGCAGTGACGGCTCTACGGTTTCCAGTTTGAGCGGCACTCTCGGTTCCACAAATTCATTTCCTCCCGGGGGTTGAAGTTTTTCTAAGAAGTCGAACTCACGCCCAAAGCCGGTGCTGTTAGATTAATTTACAGTTAAGAATAACCTGGTGGAGTTAGTATTGTCCTCTCAGGTCGAGATCACCGAGTGTTAACACGTGTTAGACCGCCTGCTGTGACCCTCCACCCGGACCTGAAAGACCGCTTTGGGATCTTGAAACAAGTCGGTCAACGCAGGCTGAAGGGCGGAGTTTCCTTAACAGTTGTTTGTGGCGTGAGACATCTGAGGTGAATACACAAAGAAATCCCCAGTACCAGCTGCAATTCTTTATCTGACACGTGAGCAGAGGGTCTGTTTTGGGGTATTTTCTGAAAATATTCCCATTATAACCTCTCTATTACAACTCTCCCCTCTGTCTGAAAGCATTGCACCATAAAATGACTTTTATTTTGACATCTAACTGTGGAAAAAAAGTGAAATTAAACAAAACAAAACACAAATGCCTCGGTTGTGTTCAAGAACCAAGAAAAAAGTAATTCACACCCACACAGAACAGATCATGGATGAATATTTTTGTGCTTTATAACATAAGCTACTGGAACTTTGTCTTACAAGTAAACAGTGCCATCTAGAGAAACTAGAGTAAACACCCAGGTGGTTATGTCCCCTGTTATCAGCGTCAGTGCAGACCTCACACACCCCGCTGTCCTGACAAAGAAAAGAAAAGAAAAGAAAACACTGCATATAAAAGGCAAGACCAGTAAGCCTCTGAAGGTCAGAAAAGACAACCCCCCACAAAAGGCATCACATTTAATAAATATCCCTGCAGGGCCTTCTTGCTGGAAAAAATAAAAGCAGTGCACAAATTAGGACCTTTTAGATGCCCATTCCTCACAGCCGGCCATTTCTTTAAAAAAAAGGAAAAAAAATATTGAGCCCATTAAAGATCTCAATTATTACATTCTATCGTCCACAATCAAATCTGTCTTAAGAATATGGGAAAAAAAGAAAGAAAACAAAAAAAAAGCTCCTGAGCATTGTCAATCTACATTTACACGCTGAAACACACATGACAGGGTGACAAAGATCCTCTCAAAGTAAGCAATTTACAAAAAAATATATCGACTGAGTCACCTGAACATACAGTAAGTTGGTTTTTTTAACCCAATGTAAACATAGACTGGGCGATACTTCTAGTAGATCACACACAGATCACTGATATCAATCAGATAAAAAGCAAAAGAGATGACGAGAAGCAAAAAATAAATAGTTTTTTCAATACTGCATGTTACAGTTTGGCCTCCATACTGTCACTGCTTGGCAGCCACGTCAGCCTGTCATGCTCTTCTTCCTGCATCGTCTTTGAACAGTGATAATAGACGCATCTCCAGTCAGTCTCTCTCTCCACTGAGGTCAGTCATCTGTGTCGCAGCACATCTTCAGTTTCGTCCCCCCGTCCGTCCGTCCGTCCATCCGTCGGTCTGGTCAGTGCTGGTAGTGTGGTACAGCGATGTGCTGGTGGTAGCTGCTGTGGTGAGGAGGGTAGAGGAGGTCGGTGGTCTGCTGAGCCAGGCCGGGGCACTGGGACTCGTGGCTGGTCAGCAGAGACTTCAGGTAGTTGGCCTCCTCCGTCAGCTGCTTCACCTCCTTCCTCAGAGCTGCGTTCTCCTTCTCCAGGTTCTCGCTCTCCTGAGGAAACACACAGGGACAGGGTGTGTTTGAGCAGAAATGTCTTTCACCACTGATCAAGTTTTAGGGCTGAAACCAAAATATAAAGGATATTTGGCATATATCTTAACAGCTGTTATATGGATGGATGGATGGCTTGATTATACAGTACCACTTTACATGAGCACTCCCTTTATAAAGGATGTATACATGTTTATATATAGGTTATTAATACAGTTGTTAGTCATGACTTAACAGTTATAGACAAGGTGTACTGTAACACAGTTTTCATGTATTGATGCAGGCTCACTATTTGGCAAGATCAAGTTAATGTTACCCACTAATCTTTCAAATGAGTTATTATTTTTAGCTAATCATGTTAGTTTTACTGCTCATAACCTGACAAATATCTGATGAAGGCATGGCACAAATGCTGATGATGGAGAAAACAAAAAAATACCAATGAGAGATGAGGCTAGACAGTACTCATGCATGTGGGCTCACTATATGGCAGGCCACAGGTCGTTGTTGTCCTATTATTTACAAAGTGTTAACAAACTGATCCATACGGTAAATCCTTTATAAGCAGGTTGTTATTATAAAGTGGTGCAGATTATATTGACATTCATAGTCCCATGAAGATGAACCCTACATCCTACACACATAGTGGTGACTAAAAGTGAAAATTCATTACAACTATTAGATGGATAAAAACACATTCACAATCTATCTAGCGAGACTGTGGTGATCTCCTGACCTTTCATCTGGTGCTATCAGTGGATCAAATTTAAAATTTGTCCAGTACTTTGGTTTATGGCCAAATACCAGCAAAATGAACGACATCTCCATCATCCTAAAGCTAAACAGTAAAGATCAGCACTAGATACTGACTGAGGCGGAGGCTTACGACAAACATTGCACCATCAACGTCGTCATTGTGGGCATGTGGGCCTGCTGATGGTGGCATTCAGCTTACGGCATCACTGTGGTTTGCCTGCAGACTCTCAGTCTTGTTTCCAAATTCATGGCTCTCACAAGTTTCCATTCAATGCACCAGGTTTGAGCATGTAGATCGGCGATGTATGGGACACTTCTACATAGTGCTTCCCAATGTGTAATAACTCGACAGCGGATGTAGTTCACTGTGATACACTTCCTATCTCAAGCAACTCAGTTGTATGCGAACAATATATATAAAAAAACATTAATGGGGCGCCGTGTGGCGCAGTGGGTAGAGGAGACGCCCCATATGCAGAGGCTACAGTCCTCGCTGCAGTCGGCCCCGGTTCGAATCCCGCATCGGGCGGCCCTTTACTGCATGTCGTTCTCCCTCTCTCTGCCTCCCCATTTCCTGTCTCTCTTAACTGTACTGTCAAATAAAGGCAAAAAGCGCTAAAAATATACTTTAAAAAAATGAATGAAATTTTTTTTTCCTATTATAAAAATAAAAGTGTGTATTCTTTGTTAAATAGTTGGCAGTCATATAAATTAAAATGTGGCGTTTTACTACCTCTACTTTTGTTCTGAGTTATATGATCGTTTTCACTGTCATATGTGACTTTCAAGTCTACTGACCTAATTATTCCCTCTCTGCTGATATGCGTACAGACCAAAGGCAGCTTGGTGGTTAATAATAATAAAAAGCAAACACACATAAAAATCAGATTCGAATTGAGGTCACATAGGATGAAACGTAAAGTTTACAATACGAACTGCTTGCACTTCACAAAGCAGTGATCTCACACCTTGTCAGTGAAATTTCCAAAACAAGCTTTCTCTGTGATCATCAGTTTTGTAGATAACAGAAAGTAGAGCAAACCGATTATTGTTTCTTTAAACTATACGTGCATGTGTGTTTGCATGCGTGTGTGTGTGGGGAGAAATCTTCCACTTGGGTAAAGAAAAGGTCATCACACCGTGGCCAAAAGATTACAATAGTGGGTCCTTACTGTCACACAACCTTTGGGCAAACCCCTTGCTCTTGCGTCACTTAGCCAAATACAGCCCACTACACTTTACAAGAAGTGACTGCCTCTTTCTCCCCTCCTGCCCACGATGTAGAATTTCAAGCTCATTTACACAGAAGAAAAAAAAAATTTACTACTGAAGAAACAGGAAATGGGCCACCGTGTCATGAAGAGGGAAAATTCGCCTTCCTGTTTATCTATTGAGACGACGAAAGTAAAACCACAGAATGTTCTGAGTGAAAAGGTTTAAAGAGATCGATAATATACACCATACTTCATGGGAAAGACTCTCACGTATTCAAATCAGTTACGCTGGATGCGCTGCCTACAATGTGGCCTTTTTCTGAATGTCAAAATCTCTTTCAGTTCATCTGATAAACTTCACAGAAGCAAGCTGCTCTGAAAGCGTCACGGTGACAGAGAGTTGCAGCGCAGCGCGAATCTTGTTCACAATTTTTGAACGAGGAAGTCACACATGGAGCGGCTACACGGTCAGTGTGTGTCGAGATGTATACGTGCTGAGGTGACAGCGTGTGCAGCTGAGAGTCTGAAGTTACCTTCAAAAGATAATTACATAACTGCCGTCATGGACCTGCTGCTGCTGCTGCTGCATGAACAGGATGGGAAAGTGCAGGATGTGATAAGAAACTGAAAATGTGCAGCTTCTCATTGAGAAATACCTGCAGATTCAGATACGTGGAGATAGAACAGATGAGACACTTGCAGTCTGATTGAAGCTTCAGTTAATGAACAAACAGACTCATTTTGTGCCAGGGCAAACTAGTAAAAGCTGAAGTGACAGAGTCATCTCTTAACACCGACAATCAGCTATCACATGAAAACGAGAGGTGTGAGAAGATAATGGGTGAGATGAACAAAAGCAGGTTAACCCCCCTCCTCCCCCCAGCCCCCAGTCCTAAAAAACACACACACACACACTCCTGCCATCAGGAGCAGCCTCTGCAGACTCTGGTGCTGGGTTTTCTGCTGCAAAATGGAGTGATTTGCCCACACATGCTAATTTATTCCTTAAGCTTCTGCAAACACACAGAGCGGCGTCCAAGTGTGCAGCCCAACAGAAGCTATGACACATCGCCACATGGTCAGGTAGCATTTTGTAAATATAGTACAAATCCATTCCCAGAGGCCTTTCTAAAAGCGCCCGCACACAAACCATCACACACAAACAGCCACTGTTTGTTTATATCCACATAACATGGAGTTAGAGTGGATATTGATCGGTTTGGGGTGCACAAGCATCGGTGTTTACTTTGATATTATTCATGGTTCTCTTTTCAAATCCAAGAAGAGTAACCTTCGCTCTGTGCCTCTGTGTTCTGCAAGGGTCCATCTGTGCGTACCTTCTAGAGATAATCTGATTTGAGACCAACATGCATTACAAGCAAACTGTCACAAAATTATATTTTTCTGAGGCGTGCAAGTGTCGTTTGTACAGCCAAATATCACGCAGTGCTTAGCATCTTTGCTGTTGTGGTGTTGTGTGTGTGTGTGTGTGTGTGTGTCCTCGGCAGATGTCAGAGGTCGATGTTGAATTGTTTTGTTGTGCGAGTGAGTGTGTCCTCACCAAGTGTAGGCTGTCAGCTTTCTGGGTTTGCCTCATCCTGCTCTTCTGAGCAGCGATCCTGTTCTTCTCCCTCCGCATCACCTTCTTCACGTCGTCTGAGGAGCTCTTACAAAACACACAGGCAGTGTGACAGTTAGTGCGTGTCTTCTTGTCGGTGAGTGAGTGAGTGTGTGTGTGTGAGTGTGAGAGAGTTTGTGTGTGTGTGTGTGTGTGTGTGTGTGTGTGCAGTCCCACATCAAGTGGGTAAACTTGTAAGTTCTGACACAGGGAGTTTCCTGATTTTGCAATTGCGAATTTACGTAGAAGCTTTTGTAGATGAACATGAAAGTGCTGCCCCCTTTTACCGGCGGGTACGTGTGTGTATGGAAGTGTTGTCTATTGTAATGACAGTTTGACAGAAGATGGTTCTTAACATTACACCTAACGTTAAGTTAAGGGCTGGGTCGGGGAGTGGCTGAGTCATCGGTTAGGTATAACGCACACCCTGTTTCATGTCCTGAGCGTTCGATTCTCTTGGTATCGTAATAACTAATCCTTTTCAAAATGCTGAGTCAGTTGAACATCAAAGAGATAACTAATTAATTATCTAACGTCTTCTCAACTGTCTGTTAACGCATCGATTAAAAAGGGGGGAAAAATCAAGCTCAACTGATGCTGCTGGGAATCTTTCTTTACCCATGTACAGTGATGCTTCCAGCTTGTTAACATGTGAAATAACATTTGACTATTTGATTTCCTGATTTGTACTGAGAGAGATAAAGGACAAAGGAGACTAGTACACGTGAAAATGTTGCACTGAGGATGATGGGGCAGTGTCTCACATGCACAACCACATAACTGTGTGCACATAATGCAATTCACAAAAGCCTACACTTGAAGCGAGTCATGCCTCCAGCCCATGTGTTGCATGTGAAACACTCTGAGTGAGTGTGAAAAAGAGCCAGAAAAGACAGAAGCAGTGTCTCTTAGTGATGGGATGTGCTGCTGCCCAAACGAGTGTGCATCAAACCATCCAAGAGTTACAGAAGAAAGGTGAGGTGTTGAAGTTAGAGGATTTGTAGCTCAGGTGTTCAGAAAGCTTTAACTACAGCACATGAATCTCCAGTAGAAAAAAATAAATGAAAAAAAAAGCAGGTAGTAACCAAGACAACGTAAAAGGAGGTGCACACTTACCGGTCTGCTTCCAGGTGAAGGGGACTTGTAACTTGTATCATTACTGTCAGAACCCTGAGCCATAGCCAACCGTGGCGACTGAAAGCGTGTGTCGTTGTCCACTTCTGCTTTGCGTTTCTGGGTATGCGAGTGCGGTATGTGGTGTGTGTGTGTGTGTCTGTGAGAGAGAGAGAGGGAGGGAGAGGGAGAGAGAGAGAGAGTCTGTGTTGCAGAACGAGTTGCTGAGAAGAACTTAGTTCACCACTTAATGAGTAATGAGTCTCCTTCTTCCCTCTTTTCTTTCCCCTTCTTTCACTCCTCCTTCTCTTTCGCTCTTGCACATGCTCTCTTCCTTCATCTCTCTCTCTCTCTCTCTCTTTCTGTCTCTCTCTCGCCCCCCTCCCTCCCTCCCTCCCTCCCTCTCTCTCTCTGTGACACACATACACTGAGACTAGCTGTCTGCCTAATTAGCTGCATCTGATGTGGTTTCTGGTAAGAATCTGGGTAAGTTGCATTAAACTGGAAGTCACATGTCTGATGGAAAGTTAAAACAAATAAGGTAACGTTGTAAACTCCAGAGAAAAAACACACACAGGGTGTATTTAGCAATATGAATAAACATGGGGTGGTTATATTAACCGCCTCAGAGAAAGTTTCAAATGCTTGCCCACTGGCCTACATATAGAAAGTTAAAAAATAAAAAAATAAATAAAAAATTTGATGTACCCATTAAAAAAATAACTCACTGATATTAAAAAAAAAAAATCAACAAAGCTAAAAGACAACATATTATGTCTGGTACAACCATCTGATCGTGTGTGTGGGCCTTTGTGTGTGTGTGTGTGGGGGGGGCGTATGTCTGTGTGCAAACATGTTTGACGGGCATGATGGGTATTCCCTCTTCCTCTTTTTTTAGCCGCCACTTGACAATATCATGTTTCGACTAAATCCTCAAGGGACAAGTTCATCCCTAAACTCCACATGGATGACTGCGTTGTGAATATTAACACATACTTCATGGTGGTTTCCAGACCTGTAGCCTACCATACTCTCTTGCTTACGAAACGCCATCTGCAACAAGGTGAGGCAACGCCGAGGGCCCAGGCATTGAGAAAGGCCCAAGGGGCTCCCCAAAATTATCTTTTACTCTAAATGAGTCTGTGACGAGGCTTCTTGAAAATTGGACATTTTGAGGAGGTTAAATTTGGTAGGTGGTGGTGGTGAGGGGGAGATGAATGGGAAAATAAATAAAATTTTCTGTAGTCAAACCATGTCTTAAGGGACTAACAAAGAATTTTTTTGTGTGTGTGTTTTTGTCGTATACTGTTGCTAAAAATTGCAGCAAAATCCACAGAAGAATCAAGTGGCGACAGCTCTAAAGCTGCTGTGGCCTTTACTTGTGTATTATTTCTTGTTTGCCCCCATCACAAGGTAGCATTTGGTGGTGTGAGAACTAGATTTTCTTGTGAGAAGAAAAAAAAAAAGAAAGAATAAGGACCAAAACAGCTTTGCTTGGCAGAACAGTCCTCCCACACAAAAACATGTTCTACCATCACAGGAATTTTGAAGAGCTTGGGCAAGGGCAGACATTTCTAATACTTGGCATTTAACGCCGTCCAAAAGAGTTGAACGTGTAAAAAGAAAAGAGAGAACGAAGAGGAAAGCTGATTAGTCAAATTCTCTTTTAACCAGGACACAGACACAGTACAGTACAAATATAGAGTGTGGGAATTAGAAGGGGGAAAAAAAAACAGGGGTCCGGCTTTGGCTTAATGTGGTGCTGTTTCTGTTACTGAGTTTATCTCTGAGCTTTCAATGACCTTAAAGTGCTAGAAATGCTGTAAGGCTCAGATACTCCTCTATTTGGAGTTTCACCCGATTTCAAAATATCTAAAGATTTCTGTTTGTTTTGACATAATATGAATTATCTATCAATTATGAAAACAGATGAAAACTGTTTTTTTTTTTACTAGTGACTGTCCTGATCTTACTGCTTTTGTTCATATTTGTGTCTTCCTAATATGTTAACTGTTATGCAACAAAAACACCCAAAAAATTCCTCGTATGTAAAAAATGTGTTAAGCAATAAACCGAATATTGATTCTGATTCTTAAAAAACAAACCAACAACAACAAAAAAAAAACATTTCCAGGACAGGTTACTATGACGTAGTTATCTGTTGTCCACTAAAGGAGAAGGTGGGGGCGGATGGTTAGGTCAATAAAACGCAACCCTTCTCCAAAATCAACCACGTCATTACCAAGTAAACAAAGATCATAAAATGTTGAGGAACCACTTACATCAACTGAAATCATGATCTTTCCCTTAACCTAAAGTCGTTTTTACGCCTAACCCTAATCCAGCCATTGGTGTTTCAGGAGAAGCTTCTATGGCAGCTGAAAAACATATATATATAGTATAAAAGACCAATCTATACATCTAGATCTAGATCTGTACGGTTGTTAATGTTGGAGAACTTCATGCATCCGCTGCTCTGTTGATTTCCCAGAGGCAGTGAAAAGCTTGATAGCAGCTTATCAATTGAAATAGAGCTCAGTAAAAGTGACAGTTGACAAGTTGCAGTTTACATTCATTTTAACCTGCGCTGTCAACAGCAGTGACACTTCTTCTTCAGGCCTCACTTGCTTGGAAAAACCCCTGAAGGGCCATTTACTTAGATAGCAGACTGAGAGATGGCCTCTCTTGTGTTCTCTTCCTTGGAAATGTCTGTGGGAGGTTTCTAATAAGCACCAAATTACTGAGAGAAAGTGAAGAATCGTGTAGATGCTGTTGACCGTAAAAGCATAACAGCGCCGACACGTGTGCTGTGGGTTCAGTTGTGCTGAACATAAATAAATATTCATCTCAAACCAAAGGCCATTCATGAGTCATTGTAGCCAATGTGTAAAGTCCAGTTGGTGGGAAGTTGACTTTTGTTTCCTCCTCCAGACCTCAGATATCAGCATGAAACAAAAACAGCGTCCACCCTCGGATACAGAATAAGTGAGAGTTTACTTTAAAAAACGCTCCCTCACCAATATTTGGACATTACAGGAACTGAAGCTAAAATAATGGGCATTATATTGTCACCAGTGTTGTCTGTGGTTGACCATAAATGTCACCTGTGAATCTGGGAAACAACATGGTGGTAAATTTCCACCCTTTCTGAGTTTCATTTTTTGGTTTAGACAGATAGCCTGAGGTTCTGCGAATGGAAGTCATTTCAATCACATTTAAATTTCAAAGCCACTCAAGTAATTCAAAAATGTTGTGTTGCCTGCATGTTACATCACTTTAGACATGAGGCGTCTGGGAAAATCCATGATTGTAGGCCTTGAATGACCCATTATTGTCTATAATTATATCATCATTCATGACGTTTACGCTGATCCTCAAATCATATCAGGATTTAAACTGTGTGATGACATTAGCTGCCGGGAACTGACACTTTTAGTCACATCTCTATTCTAGGGAAGGACGAGTAAATCATCAGTCTAATGTTACACATGGGCAAAAGTAGCAGCCGCTGATGCAGAGTTGCGACATCAGCAAATTATCACATTTAGCAACATTTGTACTGCTGAGTATTACTTGAGTGAATCTTTTCAAACATAATATAAACTAAATACTGTATGTATGATAGATGAGAATTGAATGTGAACACACACCAGACAGCTGATCCATATGCAGCACTGAGTATCAGCTCTGGAAATGTTATGTTCACAGTACCACGTGTAGGTCGAATTAAACATCAACATTTAAGCATAAAACCCTAAAGTGCCTGTATAGAGTATCATTTTAACAGCAGTGACACTAGTTTATATGCAGGTTTAAATTTAAAATCAGCGCCACCTGCAGGTCATGGTGAGAAGTCGTCGGTGTAGTAGCGGCCGTCCTCCAGGTGGAGGCGGTGTGGAGCAGCGGCTTTGTGCAGGTGTTGAATGGAGCAGGAGGTTAAAGAACCAGCGGTGAAGCTGCAGTGTTAAGTGAAGTTACAGTGTGTGAGTGTGTGTAGTGACGGTGTAGTGTCGGTGAGTGTCATAAAAGACTGAGTCCCGCTGTGTTACTCAGGCTGCGCTACAGCGTCTATTCACGGGCGCGATCCCACTACTGAGCGGCACGGGGGCTTTGACCTGCTCCGTTTCCGACCTGGACCGGTGCACCCCTCCTTAGACGACCTGGTGGTCCCGGGCTCCCCCAGGAGCACCATATCGATACCGAACTTAGCGCGGACACCCGATCGGCATAGTCCGCTGCAGCTCAGAGCTCCTGAGCTCAAACGATCCTCCAGCCTCAGCCTCCCGGTAGCGGGGATTACAGGCGCGCGCCACCGCACCCGGCGACAAACTCACTCACTCACAGGGGCTTGAGGCTGACCGCCGTGACGTCATCACGAGTAGGCGGCAATGACGGAAAATATAACTGATAAAGCAGCATGAGGCCCATTTCATCTTATACGAGAGGTTTTTCAAAGAAGAATAGTGTATTTACATTCTATTTCCTTGTGATTTGTTTGTTTGTTTTTGTTGCTGCTGTTTTGTTTTGTTTTTCTTCCCCTTCCCTGTCATTTTATTTATTAATGTATTTATTTTCCTCCCTACTTTGTTATGTTTACTGGCATTATTAATAATAACCTTAATTTACTGTGATTTATTTATTATTTATTATACACATATATTGGAGCACCTGTCTGCTGTTCTGTGTACAATTGTTTGTATGTACAACCCTTTTCAACAAAGTTCATTGAAAAAAAAGGAAAAAAAGAGGCCCATTTCATCTTAAATCACTTACATGACTGATTAAAGCCTCATAATAAAATTAGTTTAGTTGACAGTTCGTGTGACTTAATGTAAATGAAGCAGCTATGAGACTCTAGAGCAAGTCTGAAAATTTAGAACAATATACAATCCAAAGGCTAGATTTAATTTAATATTAACTTATTACTGACAGAAAGTTAGTGTTGTTTGTTTTGTAATAATGAGAAGATTGAAAGAAATTTGAGTTTATATTACAGTGATAATCCAGATGGCTGTACCTATGTTTGTGCATAAACTCAAATCAAACAGTGCTGCTGGTTTGAATCTGAATTGAATTTGAAGTGGTTAAAGTACTGTCAGGAGATGGAAGAGGGGAAGACAAATGCAAACTGTGGTGTAAACAGTGAAAAGTTTTACATTTTGAGGCAGAGAAAGAACAGCCTGCTCTGCCTCCTGTATAGTTTACACCGTAAATTACAAGTGGCTTGTTTAACTTAAAGGGATAGTTCAACATTTTGGCAAATTGGCCCATTGCCATAATCGCTATAGTCATAGCAGTAGGTTCGTTACCTTTAATTGTCGGTGTAAGCTATTTTTAGAACGGAGGAGCGGAGCGTCAGGCTGCTCAGGGCTACGCTATGGAGGCTAATGGAATTTCTTGGTTTTCCTCATCAAACTCATCAAATACACAACCCAACAACTCCAAAAGGCTGTGGTGGACAAGTTGTGAGCTGCACAATCACCACGCTATGAGATAATAATGGAACGTTACGAGACGGAGCTGTTTTAGAGGTAAATTCATGCAAAACCGCTGATGCGCGTTGCGTTCAGGGACAGTTTTTCAGCAAGCAGACTCTGTATTTACCCTGTATTTACCTCGAAAACGGCTCCGTTTCGTAACGTTCCATTATTATCTCATAGCGTGGTAAATGTGCAGGTCACAACTTGTCCACCAGAGCCTTTTGGAGTTTTGGGATTTTGTATTTGATGAGTTTGATGAGGAAAACCAAGAAATTCCATTAGCCTCCATTACGTAGCCCTGAGCAGCCTGACGCTCCGCTCCTCCGTTCTAAAAATAGCTTACACCGACAATTAAAGGTAACGAACCTACTGCTATGACTATAGCGATTATGGCAATGGGCCAATTTGCCAAAATGTTGAACTATCCCTTTAACTGAAAGCAGTTTGCACACAAAACTTCTTTACATACATGCCAACTGTGATGTAAGCAGACAGGGGAAAGGGAGAAACCTTAGAGCAACGCCTACTGCATGTCAACACTCCTCACAATAGAACCAGCTCCTACCCAGACCAGATGCAAACTGGAGGGCCTCGACATAAACACTGATTATAAAAAAGGACAGCAGTAAAATAGTATATCAAAGAAGGACAGGGCCCTGAAGTTGACAAGGAAATTAGCAAAACAACAATACTTAATCTACCTGACAAATGTAAATGATAAAATCATAGGACTTGTGCCATATGCAATCTAACAGCTCACCTCTAAAATAGCAAAAATGGCTGCCAGGGTCGGGACCAGGGGCTGAACTGCTATCTTGTTTTCACAGCAATCCCACCTAGTAGCCAGATGGATTACACTTTTACACATTGAATTTGGCATTAAACACACACACAAACACAAATTAGTCGCTATATGGTCGTCCTGGTGTTATATGTAATAAGTGGGTGTGAAAAAACACATTTGGGACATTTTCTATATTTGAGCAGTTGTTCATACGTGATTTTATTTTCATATTTTTGTAGAATGACACAGTCACAATATACAACCGCAGCGTTTAAGGGTCATAATCGAGAAAACAAACCATAAATGGATGTAATGTAGATGCAAAACATGATTTTTGTAGGTGAGGTCACATACAGTTTATTCATGAATGGGTTTTTATCAGTGCAGCACCATCTGGTTAACATCAGCAAAGTTACCAGGAAAATTTAAGTTTTTAATGTGTTGTGCTTCATCTGCTGTGCTACTGCATGTGATCCATACCTGAGCTTATCCTTGAATAGAGAACAAAAGCTCCAGTAAACAGCCAACAACTATCCTCACTGACATGGCCACAACTTGGGGGGAAAAAGGAAAAAAAGAAAAGATAAAAGATCATCCCTCAGTGGTGAACACAGCCATAAACCACACTGCAAAAGACCAGTAGACAAATGAAGAGAAGAGATAAATGTAAAGTTCACTGTGGGGTATTTAATGTTTGCAGAGTTTCAGCAAAAACCTGACTGTTCTTCTTACAAAAACACGTTTCTTAAAAATCAGTCGGAACAATACAATAAAACAAAACAACAAAACAAAACAACAGATAAACCTATGACTGAAAATTCTTCGGACACAAATCCAGAACATCTTCCACAGCTTCACATGCTGACCTCGGGGCTCCCGTCAGTCCCTTAGCTGTGAGAGAGAAAGACAGAAATGTGTTGGTATTTTAATTAGTATAATTTTACAAATATGATGTAAATACTCAAACAAAATGAAGACTTTACATATATTACAGCTTTGCTTAAATTTTTTTTTTTAACCTTTCATTGGGTAAAACATTAGATATATTATATCAATTTTGGAAATTTCAATCGTCCCCCGTCTGTTCACCTGCTCTGTGTTTTCGTCCACTTCAGGGCGTGTCTCGGAGGCACGGACGTGGTTGGGTGGTAGAAGGTGCATCCGGGTCGTTTACACTTCGCCGCAAAGCGACACGGCTGTGGGTGAGAGGAGAGACGTTCAAGTCTTAACACCAAATCCTATGCGACTTAAAATACAACAATGTCATCAAAGCTCCACGTGATGTTTCACCTTCGGATGGTAAAAGGGGCAGTCCATCTTTTTGCACTCTGGGAAGAAGCGACACACACTGGTGGTCTGCACTGGCTGCGCCGCTGTGAACATGATGAATCAGGTTAGAACATGCAGACTTAGGAACTGACAGACTGATAAAATAATGATCTTATAATGATACTCGATGGTGTTACACTGGGAGTGAGAGCACCTGGCTTGGGTGGAGGAGCGACGGTGCCTCTGCGAATGACATGAGTGAAGGGACAGTCTGGCTTCGTGCACCTGGCGTCGTATTTACAGTTAGGATGAATGAAAAGGCATTTATCCCCAAACTTGCAGTTGGGAAACGTCCTTCGGAGAAAAAGAGACAAAAGAAAATCATGAAGAATTTTGATTGGGTGCGAAGCAATAAAATTACTCCACTGCTATTTCTGGGTTTACTGACAACATTACTCACTTGCATTGTGTTGTAGGGTGATGGTACACACACTCGTCTCCGCTTTTACAAACCGGCCAGAACTTGCAGCGCTCCATAACTTTCTGTTTCTTTAAAGGGACGTCCTCATCCATCATCACCACATCATCTATCAAAAACAGGACAGAATGTAAGGAGGTTGGACTCAAACCTTGGTAACTGTTTTGAAAATTGCTACTTATTGGTATTAAAGGATATTTCCAGTCGAAATCAATGTTTACCTCAGATATCAGTAATGTCCTTTTTTAAAAAAAAAAAAAAATTTGCTTTACAATTAAATTAAATCAAAATTCGGACTTACACACTTACAGAGAACAAACGCCTCAGAGTCCCTCTACTGTTGTGTTCTCTGCTGTAAGTCCGAATTTTAATTATCTAAATCTTTAATTGTCTAGTCTTTTTTTTTGTATTTGTTATTAAATGTGTCTTGTAATCTCATATGGGATGGGCCACAGTGGTGGCATGACACGAAAATAAAAAATTCATTCATTCATTCATTCATATAAAGCAAATTTTAAATTTTACATGATGGTCAAAAGGACGTTACTTGCGACCACAGAACAATTTTAAAATTAGTCCGGAGCCCATTAATAAACATTGAAAAAACAATAGATTCTAGAACAAACTCTTGGATGAGAGGTGAAACGTCTTCCTAGACAAATAACTAAGTCCAGTTGCTTTCGATTTAACCTCCTTTGAAATACTATGACCTGGACAAATGAGAATATGCACCGGCTCATTCTAGAACAAAAACTATTATAAACATCTAATATAAACGGGAGAATAGATGGTATGAAATTAACTGATCATAGGTGACCTGATATCTGAGGTAAACGTTGATTACAACTGGAAATGCCCTTTAATAAAGTATCATACTGAAATACCACACACACCGTCTGAGGATGTGACCACTCCCTGTAGCCTCTGAAGGATGCTGACTTTGGGCTCCCTGTTGACGTGGACGGTCGCCTCGGTGAGCTTTGTGGGCGGCCTCACGTCATCCAGCTCCATTTCGCCGTCTGCGAGGTTCCCCAGCGGGCTCGGTACCCCGTCTAACGTCACGATGAACTTGGGGCTGGCAGAGTCGCCCCTCTCCTTACTGGTGTGAGAGACAGAAATCCACAGAGAGAGGACAAAATAGAACAACAAAAACAAAATCAGCAACAGCAAAAATGTTTTTATATGGATTGACATATTTGGGGGCATACTGTGTGTGTGTGTGTGTGTGTGTGTGTGTGTGTGTGTGTGTGTGTGTGTGTGTGTGTGTGTGTGTGTGTGTGTGTGTACCTGGACTGGACAGTGCGTGCTAAAGCAGACTGGACTGCTCCTTTGACCTGAAGATGCTGCTGAGCTCTGGTCTGAGATTCTTCCAGCTGAGGTCGACTCATGATGAAGGAGCGGGTGTCAAACGTCTTTGCATCGCTGCCTGCGGCCACCTCGACACCTGCAGGTACAGCACAAACGCATCACTTAGGACCAAATCCATAAGACGCCCACCGGGATGTTCACCTACCAACTACAACATTTAAATTGTTCTCAGTTGCAGTAAAAAATGTGTAGATCCTCACCATAGTCACTCTGCTCTCTTCCATCATTTCTCTCTGCCAAGTCCAACTGAAGTCTAGAGGCTAAAGATCTCACTGGAGCTGAGAGGAGAAAACATAACACAGGTTTAATTCCTCCACTATGTAATATTTGATTTAAAAACCACAAAAACAATCACATTGTTACTCTACTCAACTTTTCACAATGCATGTACAATATCTTGAAATGTTGAAACTTTGGATGTTAATTAACATGAAATGTTGAATTAATCTGTTTAGTCAAACTTGAATAATGCATGCATTAAAAACCTATGAGATTTCTTATTTACTAACATTGAAAACATATGTACTATACGATAAATGTGATTCTGGCTTTTTGATGGCAGGGCTGAGCAAAAAGGCGCTCCAGTATTTCTACTCTTCACACACCAGCTCTTGAAGGAGGTAGGTCTGCCGAGGTGTAGGCCTGCACCCTGGGGGCCAGACTGTGGAGGTGTTCCTGGACCAGCTGGATGGCCGCCGTCATCTCCTCGCTGCTAGCCAGGCGAGTACGAGGCGCCACAGGAACAGTCTGCCTCTGTGGTACTGTGGGGAGAGAAAAGGTCAGCGTATAGAAAAGTGTTAACGACAGCCGAGATAAACCGGCATCAAGTACAGAGTGTTTCGTGATTCCACGTAAACATACTTGTGGGGTAGGCTGTGGTTTTAGTGATCGAGTCTTGAGCCTCGGAGATGGCCTTGAGTATCAGATTCCTGTTGGCTTGCTTGCCGGGTGGGAGTGTAGGTCTGAAACAAAACAGCACAGCAGCACAAATAATCAAATATTAATCCAGATTAATCACTATTTAGGCTGTGAGGCAGCTGCAGTTCAGAGTAGAAAAGTTACAGTGTGGGTGTATACCAGGCAGAACAAAAGTTAAAACATCTAGAGCGGAGGGCGAGGAGCTAAAACAAAACAGATCACCCTCCATTATTTGGAAAGTATTTTGGGTTTAGGGGGAATGATGTTAAACAGGAACAAGAGCGAACAAGGCTTGCATCTGTGCCACAAAGCAGCACAACTCGTTCAACCACTCGAAAGGAGACCACATCATCAAGACCTCAGTATTGATCAAGAATAACACAGCAGCCCCAGCAAAGAATGTGAACTGCCCGGGTTTCTCCTCTTCCCTTCTGAAATAAACACTTCAAGAAAACAGGCCGACGAAAAACAGATGATGGGCCGTCGGTGCCAACTTGTCTTTTTTCATTCCTTACCACCCAGTGTCGGTGAAAGTTCTCGTATCAAAACTACTGCAGTAAAATAACATCATTTCCACACACTGATTCCAACTTAAGTTAAATGTCAAGCACAAATCATATGTGCCACATTATTTTGGTTATTGACAGATCCTGATTTGACCTCTTACACAATGCAAACCTTAAAAACTGTCATACGAGCTGTTAGTTTTTCAACCTTGGGGTTGGGACCCCACGTGGGGTCGCCTTTTTTATTTTTTAAACTAATTATTATTATTTTTAAAATTGTGATTAAAAACACCACACACAATCTTAAACAACCATATTCTATATTTTCACTTTCTCGAATATAAATAGAGTTCAAATAAAATGCAGCATATAGAAATATCTGAGCTGGCGCATCTTGATTGACGGCCGCAATAACGTGACTGCACATGATCGCCAGAAATTTGTAATGTCAAAATGGGGTCACGGGCCAAAAAAGGTTGGGAACCACTGTGTTAGACTGACTTGCGTTCTGGTTTGGAGGGCAGGGACACTCTACTGGACAGTCCTCTTCCTCCATAGTTTGAATCTTCCTCCTCCACATCATCGCTGTCCTCCTCCGCCGCCGCTCGGTTCACTCGCACCACTGAACTCGCTACCGGCGCCTTACGCTTCCGTGACAACTCCTCCTGCTGAACAACATAAAACGCAGCAAAGATAATTAGTGTTTAATCCTTTAGAGGTTGAAACAAATGCTTTATTATTATCCTGCTGTGAAAAGAGCAAGAAACTCTGAGTCACAGCACCTTGCTGGAGCCGGCTCTGGACGCTCTACTGCTCCTGCCGTCCTGCTGCCGGCTGTGAGAGGAGCCTTCTGTGGGCCGACACGTCTCCACGGAGCTGACTGACGTGAATTTGCTGTGACCCGCTCTGTAGATTTCAGCCGTGGGCCTACTTGCCGCGCTGCGCGTTCGGCCGTGGCTGCTGCCAATTTCTACAGGATCCTCAGCGATGAAGTCGTCATCCATCTCTGGTTTGATGTCGATAACCGCCTCCGAGGGAAACGGCTCCATCAGGGGTTTGACGGTGGAAGTAAGCCGGGAAGAACTCTTCTCTAGGCTCGCCCTCCTGATGACAAATCACACAAAAAAAACACACACTTAGACTTTATTTGTAGGATCTGGCATGAATGCTGAGGATGAAAAATAAAAACACAACCAGCACAAAGGCACATCCACATTTTACGCACCTGCTTTCATGTGCAGAACTCGACACACGCGCTTCAGTCCTGTCAAAGTGAGAGCTGGACACCGTCAACACCTTCAGCTCCTCTGTCCTGCTGTCGTCGCTCGCAGATGACCGGCTCTTCCCACCTACAGTACCGCTGTCAGACCCCAGCTGATTTCTGAGCGATGCAGGCTCTGTAACAACAATACAGACAAGCCAAGTTAAAGAGTGAGTGTCTAGCTGCATACAAAGAGCAGAAAATGTTGATGCATCCAACAGAGACTTACCAACTGCAACAGTTCGTAGCTTCTCCAGGACACCTTGTAGCCTACAGGAAATCAACAAGTTTATTAACCGCATTTGAACTGTTTGGTACAAGAAGAGCATGTTCTCAGTCAGGGAAATGTAACATTACGGCGATCATACCAGGCTGTGAACTTGATGGTGTTGTTTCCAAGGAAAAGTGAGAGATCATCAGCCATCTGTTGGGAGGTTTTCTTATTTGCCACCATCACCATAATGTAGTCAGGGAGCTCTTCGTCTAAATAGATGAGGAAGGGGGAAGCACAGCCATTCAGTAACCATAAACTATGCAACCAAGATAACCTCATAACAAGATCATGAAACATTATATTCACTTACCAATATATGCGCCGAGCTCCTGGAGCTTGCCCTTGATGGCAGCCTGCAACAAACCAACAGAGCCGTTTAACACTACATCTGGTATTCAAGGTTTTTTTTTTTTTTTTTTTTTTACTTCGTCATTAGCTACGTAGTCTGACGTTACAGGGGTTTCGTGCACGTCCTGCCGAACCGGGCCAGCAGTTGACTGGTAACTTTTCAAGTGATGCACCGATCCGCTTCTCGGCCTTGTAAATAAAAACCTCGCTACCATTCCGCTGCTAACGTAGCTACAGACTGTTAGCTACAACACTCAGTGGTAAAGTAACGTTTACCCTTAAACCCGGATTAAACCACTCGTTCTCAGCCCACGGGATTGTTACTCACTCTTATTTTCTTGCTGATTTCCGTCCCAATTTCCATGTTTGAGGTTTTATTCAAGCCAGTGGCTCATAAAAGAAACAACTGTTTCTTCAGCTTCACCGCTAGTAGCCGCCAGGGACGAGTATGACGTAGAATCACGTGACTTACGACGGCGGCTGAGGAGGGACATCATTCCTTCCGTCCGCCCCATAGTCCGCCTGTCTGTATAAATTATTTGATTCACTCACACGCAACACACAACTACCTCATTTATTTATTTATTTACTTAACTCTGTGAATGATTTCACTCCTCTTAACTTTTTTTTTTAATCTTAGAAGGAATTTAATTGTTTGCCTCTCTATATCAATTTGTTAGGACCACTTGATGTATAAGTAGTTCAACAAACATTTTTAAGTCCCTTTGTTTTTAAAAAAATATATATTTATCTGTTTCTTTGCATTAAAAGCTCAAAATCCCCCAGTAACAGCAGTTTCTCAGTAATTCCTGGATTCATTCAGGTACAGTCTATGGGTACAGTGCTGTTTTGATGTGGTGAAGTTATTACAGAAAAGAGTCACACTGCCACCCTGTGGACTCTAATATTTAAACATTTTATATACTGTAACACTGCATTCATTGTAAGGCTGATATGAAACTGAAAGACATTCCTCATGCCAGAGCTTCTGTTTTATTGTTCACATTTACAGAATTTTATTGTGTGAGTACAGCGTTTATACAGAAAGCCCACTTGTCCATACAGCAAACAGACATATAACACATCTCCTCACACTATGTACAGTTGTAAGCCATCATAAAGCCTCTAGCACACTTGGCATAACACTCAGTCACTCAAGGTTCATAACAAGTTGATAGACTCTAGATGTTCAATAATGTGACAGACGACACGTGTATTAGTGTTCCTGGATTTGTGTTTACCTGAAATGGGGGCAACTGGAGGAAGAGAACGGGGCAGAATTCAGGATTGTCTGGAGCTAATTTCTGAAGTCTGAATCTGAACATTAATTTCAGACACAAATAACTGTCTCTTCATCTATTAATAATCTATACCCATGACTGATATTGTTCTTTTTGTGTGTATTTGTTTGGTTTGCTGCTCAAATAAAGTATGAAAAACTGAAGTATGGTGAAACAGTGTCAGCAGCACCATGTTGGTCCTGAGATTTAGTGTTTCAAGTGGAGTTTGTTACTGCCAGAGAATAACAATAACTGCAGTTAGACGCCCAAAGCCTCACTTAACAGTAGCAGCTACAAGGAAAAAAACAAAACAAAGGTCATTAAATAGATTAAAAAAAAAGAACTTTGTCTAGTGGGGTGAACATGGTTAGTAGAATGGTCTTGTTGATGACTCAAGTGTTTTCAAGTTGCAATGTCTGGATTTCATTTAATACTTTTTATATATAATACTAATTTCATGAGGAGATACTGCTTTAAGGTGATGTTTCCATGGTGTCAAGTTTAATCACAAGAATGGGAAAAATCTTACCAGGTGCCAGAAATAATAATAATAAAACAAACAAACAATGGATAGTTAAGGTGAGACTAGACTTATTAACATAAATCGCTACAATGAATGAGTTGATTTTTTATTTAAAAAAAATCTGACCTGACAATATTATAATGAACTAACATCTTTCTGTTTCGGTGGAACTGATTCATGCCTGCTTCTGCAATGCAAAATGCAAAATTATAATTTCATATGTGATCAAACTCAGTGGGTCAAATTACTACACAGACAGTAATTTCTGAAATACTTTAAGTTACTGATCATTTTGGCAACTTTTTTTTTGGTAAAGCAAAATACAGTTGTTCCCCTCCAAGAATAACCAGATTACCAAAAATGTAAACGCCACATAAATATTTGGACTGTTCATTCAAACAGTGAGATACATCTTGAAATCTCATGTTACAGGAAAAAACAACAACATAATTGTCTGATAATAGTCCTGAATCCAGATGCCAGATAGATGACACTGGTTAAACAAATGCATCTTAACGTT
Organism: Trachurus trachurus; assembly: GCF_905171665.1. Taxonomy (NCBI): domain Eukaryota; kingdom Metazoa; phylum Chordata; class Actinopteri; order Carangiformes; family Carangidae; genus Trachurus; species Trachurus trachurus. Next base: position 15,772,287 of record NC_139910.1, on the reverse strand, counting down.
CAGGAAATGCGATTAATGACAATTTGTGAGCTGTCAATGCATGTTCATCTTTGCTCTAATACATTGGATGTTTAATACTGAGGTTTTACAGCATCATTTCTCTTCTCCACACGAATATAGACTTTAAATCAACTCCTGGCAGCTGTTAATCATTACTGATAGCAGCTAATCAATTGATTATCACACACCTCAACAGTCCTGAAAGATCTTAGGGAGTAATTGAAATCAAATAGTCCAATCTAGATTTATCTTTGGTGGTTAGACTACAGTAAAATCAAACACTAAGCACATTTTTGTGTGTTAGCGTCTCTTCGTGCAAGGGGATCAAATTGGTTTTAACTTAATACTTAATGTCCAATAATTCATTTACATTTCGCTGTAACAAAAAAAACAAACTCTCCACCTTCTCACCCTTAAAGATGATTTTCCAGTCAGCACATGTCATGTAAACCAGTACCACCACAGATCTCATTAGGGAGATAGAGATGGCTGAAGAAGTGTGAATACTGCAAGAAATACTGAGACAAGGATTAGTGTTTTATTCTTTAAGTCGATGTCTGATACAGAGCTGACACTGAATTGGGGTAAAATCAAGTTGGGATAATGACAGAGCAATAGGTTGACAGGTGTGTGTGTGTGTGTGTTTTTTGCGTGTTTTTTGTATGCATGTTCATTTGTACGTGTACGTGTGTAGTGGTGGTGAGGGGTGGGGGGGTTGTTGGGAGTGGTTTAAGAGATGCAGATGTAAATATGTGTGTCACAGTTCAGTGCCCACTGCTTCAGAGAAAAGGATTTTGTAAGAAGCACAAGGCCGGGAGAGGTTATGGCCACGGGGAGAAGACGGAGCACCAGGCTCCTTTGTTCTCTGCTCTTGGTTTTGTCACTAGTCCAGCTGTTAGCCAGAGGTCAGCGGAGTGAGACACTATGCCAGGGAGCGCTGACGAGGCTTGATCCTGGGATAGAGCTGCACAGGAAACAGAAAAAGGAGAAATATTACTAATGTCGTCAATATTTTTTCAACTCTACTTTATGAATATTACTGATCGATAATTTGTCGAAATTTTTCACTTTTCTGTCCGTTAACGAGTTCATTCATCCAGTGTTGCAATGTGTTGATCCTGATTAATAATGGTACAGCTTAAAGGATAATTTCCGTTTTTTACAACCTGGACCTTATTTCTAGCATAAAATAAGATCATTTTACTCACCCAGAAACTTTGGTGTCATTTGGAGTTGTTTTGACGAAATTAGCCCCAGTGGAGCGGCGCGTATATCCGTATAATGCGAGAACACGGGGCACGCAATGCAGCCTCTAAATAACACATTATCCGCTGCAAAACTCGTTCATTTCGCCAATATTTTGTTATGATACACTAGTGCTATTCCCCTCCGAGCCCGTGGTGGCATGTTATCAACATGCTGCGCCTGTAGGTTGACTACTAACCTCTTATCTGGATGATGTCATCCCCGACCGCTGCCCGGCGCGGCTAACTTGCTACGGCTGATGCTATGGTTCGTTTCTGCGTGTTTCTGACTTGTCAGAACAAAATGAGCAGCTGGATGAAGTTCAGCTTCCACAGGCTTCCTCTCCTCAACCTGGACTCACTAAAGCTCCGGCTAGTTGAGCTAAAAATGGACCCGAATGCCGAAGCAGAATGATTATTATCAGAATGAGCCGGGCAGCGGTCGGAGATGACATCATCCAGGTCAGAGGTTAGTAGTCAACCTACAGGCGCAGCATGTTGATAACATGCCACCATGGGCTCGGAGGGGAATATCACTAGTGTATCATAACAAAATATTGGCGAAATGAACGAGTTTTGCGGCGGATAATGTGATATTTAGAGGCTGCATTGGGTGCCCCGTGCTCTCGCATTATACGGATATACGCGCCGCTCCACTGGGGCTAATTTCGTCAAAACAACTCCAAATGACACCAAAGTTTCTGGGTGAGTAAAATGATTGTATTTTATGCTAGAAATAAGGTCCAGGTTGTAAAAAACGGAAATTATCCTTTAAATGAGAACAGATACGTCGTGCTTCACATCCACTTCAGATGAGCAGAGAGAAACCAGATTAGTGTGACAAATGGCATTATTTTGTCATTACCCCCAGCAGGTTGCGGGGCACGTAGCCCTCGATGTCTTCGAGTCGCGCCCACCACCACTCTGTTTCACTGTCGTCCTGTCGTCGCAGGATGGTGACGGCGTCGCCCTCGCCGAACGACAACTCGTCCTGGTTCTGAGCTTCGTAATTCCACAGAGCGTACACCGTCCCCTTGTTCATGACACCCAACTTCTCCTGAACACCTGAACACAAGAGTCCACAACAAACTGTCAGTATTACCACTATATTGATAGACAGATTTTTTAATACAAATGTCAAAGATGTTATTGTCTGAAAGAGCAGAGGCATCTTTAGGTGAACTATTTCTTGTAGAGTTACATTTGGACCGACTGGTGGGTTGTTTCTCACCATATAGAAACTGGGAGCACTGGATATAGCCCTCTTCCATTTCTTCACACTTATCTGCAGCGGTCTCCACATCACTAATGGTGCTTGCAAAGATGGCGGCTCCGGACTCGACCAACAGCTTGCAGAGATGAACGCTGTTACAGGAGGCGGCACAGTGAAGCGGAGTCCTGTTCGAACAAACACCGGCAGGAAATTAAACACAAGAAACAGATTGCGGAAAATCAAACTCAATCGTCATCGTCGCCACTCAGCTCTCTTGTTATTGGAGACCTTGGACTCACCATCCGTCACTGTCAGCGGCATTGACGTTCACACCGAAATCCAACAGGAACTTGACTATGTGATGATGCCCCGCACACACGGCGTTGTGCAGGGGTGTGATGCCCTCATCATTGGGAGTGCTTGGATTCTCCACCTGCAAAAAAAGAAGAAAAGACGAGCTCTTATCCTGCATGCAAATACACAATCCATCCTATCCCTTTTCCACCGAAAAGAACCTGGTGCTAGTTTGGTGCTAGAGCCAGTTCTTGACTGGTTCCAAACTGGTGCCTCCAAAGAATCAGTTTGCTTTTACACAAGCAGGGACCCAAGTCAGAGCCACGAACAGCGACTACATTGAGGAGAGAGGTAAATATCAAAGACACTTTGATTCTTAAAGGTCCAGTGTGTAAAATGGAGGTAAAACCGTGATATCTAGTGTTCAGATTCTAGTTTGCAGCGCTCCCTTACTCGCTCACACTCACCCCTCCTGTCGGCAAAGTGATGGTGGCCTCCAAGGACAAAAAAACGTGTAACGGACTGGGACGACTGGGAGTATTTCAGGAGCATAGACAATGAGGTGAGGATCTAAACCATTTTACAACATGTCTGCTGTTTCCTCCTCCTTCTTCTTTCCTTCTGCCTTCTTCATTGGTTTATTTATGAAACATGCTCTCTGGCTGGCTGGATTTTCCGTTCGGGCTGCCATACAAACATGGCGCCGCAAGATGACGACACTCTCCAGTGCTAAAGTCAGGCACTGGCTCCGAACCAGCACTGGAACCAGATTGGTGGAAAAGGGGAACCAGTGGATTCATAAGAAAACACAGCATACCTCATAGATGATCCTCTGGACGAGATCAAACTCCCCTTCCAAGGAGGCGTCCAGCAGGAGGGCCAGAGGGTTGAACTTCACTCTGAACCCATGACCAGTGCGTTCGGAGTTCGGCTTCTTCAGATTTGTGCGTTTCTCCTGTAACAGCGGACAGACGAATCATGAGTTAAGAATTTATCAAATCAAAAATTAAAAACTCAAATGCAATAAAACAGTGAGTCTGTGTCTCTCACCAGTGGTTGTGAGACTGCGGTGCCGCTCTCCTCCGGCGTGGTGACCTCCAGCACGGGGCTGGGCAGCGACGCCTCAGAACTTCCCACGTTGTTGTTATTGTCGTCCTCTGGTCCCTCTGCTTCGGCGGCGTCGCCCATCCCTTCTGGTGGCGAAGGCAGCGGCTCGTTGTCGTTGGCGTCGGTCGATGCAGGCGGAGCCTCAGAGCCCAGCTCCTCCGGCCCGGGTGGCGGCGGTAGTGGCGTCTCGGCGAGGAGGTTGCCATTGTCTGTATCGGCCGCGGAGTCTCCTCCCAGGTATCCGGGGGGAGTCGCCGGCTGATAGAACGGCGTTCCGCTGCCCGCGCCGTTGCCACCTCCTGATCCGCCGACTCCGTTTCCCTCGATGCCTCCTGCTAGAGTGTTGAATCTCTGGTAGAGCAGTTTCTGGATGTTGGGTCCGCTGGGGCCCTCCGGTTCCGTGATGGAGCTGCGCTTCTTGAGGGGTCTCGGGGCGTTGGCCAGCTTTTTACGGAGCACCTCGAGATCGGCGTCGCTTTGGTAGCGCAGCGGGGAGTGTACCATGGGCGTTAGCTTAGTAGGGCTGAGGGGTCGCGGGATGTTCTCCACACTGGGAGGAGGCGCCGAGGGCTCCAGGTGCTGGAAGCCGTCGTGATCGTCAAACTCTCCGTCCAGAGTGTCCTCGCCGCCAGGATGGCTTTGGAGCAGCGGGAAGGCCCCTCCTGCCTGGACAAAAGGCAGAGGCGAGGGGGGTGTCGAGCTGGAGGGGAGAACTGGCTTCCCATATACTGCAGACAAGGAGAGAGAGTGGAGTTAAAACATTAGGGCTGCAGTCAATCACATTTTTTGGTAATAATTCATTCACATTTTTTCAATTAATTGATTAGTCAGGCAGTTTCATATGTCACATGTTTTGTCTGGCTAACAGCCCAGTGTTTAGTTTACAAAGACAAAAATGAGAGAAATGTACTGTATGAGGTTGAAACAAGCTCATTTTGGGCAATTCCTTGGTATATGACATCAAAGTCAAAATAATTGTTCTCATTTCCTTTTATGTTTCCGTCTTAGATAGATAGATAGATAGATAGATAGATAGATAGATAGATAGATAGATAGATAGATAGATAGATAGATAGATAGATAGATAGATAGATAGATACTTTAATAATCCTTCACAGGAAATTATGATTGTTATTCTGAAAGGTTAAAGAAATAACTTCAAATCTTAATCTGCAAACAAACAAAGGTCATACCTGCTTTGAGAGCAGGCTTGAGTGGCTGGCTCTTTGGCGCTGCCTGCTGGAGGTACATGTGATAGATGGAGCTGGAGTTCATGGTGGGTGGACCTTTACGGGGCGACTGAGGCCGTGACCCCCTGTCGGGCATGAAGGGGCGAACCGCCACGGCCGGCGGTGGGTCGAGCCGCTCGTTCAGCCCGGGAGGGAAGAGCGGCGCGCTAGGCTGGAAGGTGGGGCTTGGTGGCACTGAGATACGCTGCTGGATCTGCTGGGAGGACGAGCCCGTGGCGGGGGGGACGCGGGGCCAGGCGGGAGCTGGCGGGTTTGGGAGCGGGCGAGGAGGAGGAGGTGCGTCCTTGCGGCGCTCCAAGGAGCTGGCTGAGTTTGCGGAGATGAGGTGGGAGCCGTACGGAGGCGGCTGAGGCTTTGATATGGCGGGGGAAGAGACGGCCATTTTGGTGTCTAGCACCTGTGAAGAAGAACGAAACCACACAATTACCCGCCGCTGAAAAGTGCATCGTTTTTGAGAATGAATTTATATTTAGCATCGACATTATTAGTAGCTACCAAAGGAGATGCAGTGTAGAAATAAGATCAAAGGAAAGACGACAAACCTTTTCTGCACTTGGAGCGACGGGGGAGCCTGAGGGAGGGCTCTTGCCCTGGATATCAGTTCCTGAGTCTCTTCTCTCAGGAGGTTTTAGAGTTGCGTTGGTCTTGCCAACTGTGGGCCAACCAGTGTCATTCGCTATGGCACAAATAGGACACAGTAAGTGTGTTGCAAAAGTAAAAAATAAAAAAAGCACAGTGAATGACTGAGGTGATGAGGTGATAAGCATGGGCCTCTATTGCAACTCAAGGAAGCGATAAAGCATGTCCACCAGAGCTAGGTCCAAATGGTACTTTCCTCTTTTTCACATTTAAAAAGCACCCAATTAACCACATTAAACCTTTACCATTAACATTTTACGCACAGACATGTATATGGACCATTTTGACCTAGAATTGGTACTGAATGGAGGGTTCAGGATTTTACGAAGTATATCCTATTAACCAGACACCAAACTTCTCCTGCTGCTTTTTTTTTACATTAATTTTCACATTTACAGGCAAAAATATAATGAAAAGAAACTAACCAGTTCTATTAAAATCACCAATTCCTGCAAAGAGCTTGATTACTTATACTATCACAGTCATGGAAGTTAAGTGATAGCTTCATGTACTAATGACTACAACATAGTACTACTCCGTATTCCTACTTTAAAAAGAAAATCTATTTGTCAATTATTCATCTTTCTCAAAAAGTCCATACTAAAGATCCAAGTTGACAGGCACCTCTGGTATATCACAACATTTATTTCTTCCACAACAGATTTGCAAGTTGTCCTACTTTCCCCTTAAAGCAGAAATGTATCAAAAGTACTGTAGACTAAAGGTTTTAAGAGCGGCTATTGATCAATAGGACAAAAATCCTGAGTGTTCACTTCACCTCACAGCACTGATGGTAAGGAGTGTGTCAGCATTAGTATTTTTGCTACTGTGTGCAAATTTAGTGTTTTAATTTAGTCACATCTGGTAAATAGTATCTAAATTGTGATTTAGTAGAAGGTTCAGAAATGCACAGTAGGCACTGCCACTAACAGTAACGTTTGTCTTGAAGATTAAACTGATTACTTAAAAAAAAAAAAAAGTAAATGTGCAAAAAAAACAAACATGCATCTTTAGACAGCAAGGATAGGGTGAAAAGAAAGTGAATGGAAAAAGGAAAACACAATCAAACAATAGAATGTGTGGTAGAGTTTGAATAGAGATCGGATAAGACCTTAAAAACCCAATTTTTGGATTTATAATATACCTGATAACGTGATAACTTAAAAAAATCAATATAGTGTGCAGCTGGGTTGACTCTGCATTAGTTTGGTTCATTTCGCTAAAACATCTTCAAATGTAGCCCGAGATTAACACAGCAACAGTGAAACAGTTCTACCATCACTAACCAGAGTAAAACCAATGACATTTTAACATGCACAAGTCAATTCCTTGTGCATGTAAAACGTTTTGTCAACTGAAAAAGTGGTTCTCACAGCTTGGCAGTTGTGAGAACCAGGTGTGGAGGTTTAGGTTAGATGGTGCTGGGAATATTATGGAATTAGAAACAAAGCCCAAACACTTTGGATCGCTTTGCATGTGTGAAACTGAAGAGGCACTCGGCTCATTGAACCTTCTCAGAGGAGTACAAACACACACAGGATCAGCAGCGCTATGTCACCGACACCGGTGTCTTCGGGCGAGGCGAGGTGACGTCAGCTGCAATTATGAGTGTGAAATTTGATGCAGATGGCAGCAAAGTGTTTCAAGGTGGCAATCTACTACTCTGACGTCATTAGCCGATCCAAAGAGAAATGTCAACAGGAACTCTCTGACCGTAAAAATAACTGGCTCCATGCTGCCCAGGGAGGAGAAATGAATGATGCCAAACGAGGACGCTCGCATCAGTGCAGCTGCAATTTTTCTGAGACTGTTGGAGCAAATCGTCAATGCCCTTTCACTCTAATACAAGATAGTTTTTTTTTGTGATATATGAAAGCTGCAGTAGGTGATAAATGTGTGAACCCAGTCTGTGTGTTTTTCAATAATCAGCCGGCTCAAGAAAAAAACTATTTGTTAAAACTTGAAAGCCGGCTATGGGAGAGTCTCTGGGGTCAAATATCGAGTGCATGCTGAGGATCCTGTGCTACAGTTGAGCGAGAAGGTTCAGGAAGTGCCATCCCTCTGCTTTTGCTGCACTGTGCACTCACGGGACGTGCCGTCGGAGCCAGTGGAGGCTCCAGTGGCCGGGTGTGATTCTGGAAGGGGCGGGGGTACCGGGTCCACAACGATGTCTAAATCAGACACTTTCCAAGGGCCGGGAGGCTTTCGCACACCGTCTGCCCCCGGGAAGAGTCGTCCCCAAACCCCACAAACCACGGCGAAACAAGAGACGCCACAAAGACGGGACGGCACAGACACATGAGAGGAGGAGGAGAAGAAAAGGGGAGGGAATCACAGTTTACACACGACACAGGAAGAAGAGCGAGGTTAGAAAGTGAGGAAGAAGAAATCACAGAAATCAAGTCTGGGCGGAGAATCCGCTGAGGAAGTCAGGTAGGAAGGAAACAAGAGCAACAGTCGGGGCCCACGAGGGAATTTCAAGTCACAGGGTGTTCATGCAAAATGTGTTAAATGTGTAGTGGTGCAAGACTTCCGCCTCTTCCAAGCTAACAGTGTGCATGAGCTATCGTCTCATTTGCTGTTTTCTGCTTAAAAGGTTCATGTTCCTGCTTTCATAATGAGGAAAACAGCCAAGAAATTCACTCAGGTTTAAAATCAAAACCTATCTTAAAGACAGTAGAGACAATATCCACTACTACTTTACACTTTCCTGCACAGAAAATGCACTGTACATGTACATTTTTGCGGGGCTACACCAACCTGACTTGGTGCGGCCGTGGTTGGCTTGATTATTGACACCCAGAGTCTGAGGCTTCAGGGGGTCAGGTGGGATGTTGTAGCCTCCTTCCTGACGGCCCGGTACTGGGACTTGGATGTACGGTCCGACAGCAGCAACACGGCCCAGGGTCCCGGGTGCTGGCTGGGGAGAGGGAGGCCCATTGGCTCTGTTCAGCTGGAAGAGGAAGGAGTCAGAGAAGTGTCAGATGTTAGATGTGTTGAAAGGAAGAGCCGTTTCACTTAAAAACACCTGGTGTGTCTGAAAGCAAACTTCACAGGAACAAAAACTCTGGCAGAAGCATTTCAACCACAACAATCTTAGGAGGAGATGTGTTAAGCGCTCCTAGTCTTACAGGGAGGTTCTCTTTTTGACGTGCCTCAGCTTTTTTCTTGTAGAGGCGTTCCCGCAGCTCGCTGATGCGCTTGTCCATGAGCGTCACTTCCATGTTGCGCTTGTTCAGAATCTCCTTCTGCTGCTGCAGCTTGCTGTTCTGCTCCTGGTTCAACTTATTACGAATCTGAGGATGAAGATGCAAGCAACACGTACAGGTTCAGCGGAATAAAAGAGGCGGCTTGCAGTGTAACTGGGGAGAAAAATAAATACTGTGGAACCTATAGAAACATTCAATAGGTGTTGCACGATACCTGGAGCTCCTGATAGAGCTTACGGAGCTCTAGAGCCGCAGCGCCGGTCACTTGGCCACCCAAAGCCGACTGTATGCCGTTGAGCTTCCCCCTCCGCAGGTCCTCCAGCTGCAGGCTGAGCTGCTCCACCCTCAGCACGGCCGCCTGCAACTCTGCCTGCTTCTCCTGGAACAGGCCGCTGACTTGCTCGATCTCTACAGCTGCATTTGAGGAGCAAAACAATCACATTAGGTCACACTTATATCACTGTAGGGTCCATTTAGTCAGAAATACACAATGACAGGCTGATGTTCTTTGTTCCTGTCCTTACTGGACTTTACCTAATCAGTAAATCCCATTCATATAAAGCAAAAACATGGTTGCTTTATTTACCTAAAAGATACATTGTCAGGACCAAGGCTCTTTAGATTTAGGTGAAGCTTCTCAATATTTGAACATAAGGTTTGAGATACTTATAGAAATTTTTGTTTTCCTTATACTGACATACTTTAATTAAAATGTAAGCAACTACATGAACTCCATACCAACATTATAATATACTGTATGCAAGTATACGTACACAGGTTGCCATTGATGACCTTGCTGTAGTCCACCTGGCCTCTCATTGCCCGGATCTTCTTGAGCTTCGCTTCCTGGTTCTCCACACGATCCTTTAGCCTCTGCAGCTTCTCGCCCTCTGAAACGGTTTGCTGCTGACGCCGCTCCTGCTGCTTCAGGTAACGCAAACGTTGCTCCTTCAGAGAACAAGACAGAGATGCGGTAAGTTAGGGGGCAAAATGCAAGTTTGATGTCGACTGAATCCAGCAGTGCTGAGTATAAAAGACCGAGAAAAGGAATATGAAAGTCATTATCCTTCTAAATATTTCATGGTATTTTATATATTCAATGCTTTGGTGTTTGAGAGTCGAAAATGAGAGTGCACAAACATAAAACCAGCAAGGTGAGCGAGATCTCTGTGGCAGACCAGCTCTGTAACTGGGCTGAATCTTTCCACTGTATCCACGAAGTGAAACGCTGCACTGTGTCAAGACTGTCTGAACGCTGAGGAAAGGGTCAGATGACTTCATCTCTTCCCAACTGAGAACTGCTCCAGTTAAGGTCCTAAAATAGGAGATGACAGGCCCAGGTTTCTAAATGACTGCAGGGCCTCCAGTGGGCCTACTTTTCAGACGCCACAATAAAGGCAATAAATAGTCTTTCTATCGACGGCGGGTCTACAGTGGGCTTCAGCTTTGCATGACTGATCAACACACCACAAGCACACTGGTCAGACTGCATTAGTGTCCAGTGTGAAACCCACAGAGACTGACAAGACAGACTTGGTTGTGTGTGTGGGGGTTTGTCACCAAACTCAAAGAAGAAATGCGTTTTTTTTTTGTGTGACCACTGTGGTGATGTAATTAGTCAGAGAAAGGTAATATGCTCAGTGTTCAGTGTTGCTGAATGATTGGGACACTGGAGGACACTAATGCGTGTGCACGACGTGTTCCTCTAAATGACTGAAGCATAAATTCTGACAGACCGGACAATCCCTGCCACCGTGACTCATGTGGCGCCTCATCTCATTTGTTACGCAAGTGCCCTGTGTTTCAGGTCGTGATGGGAGAGTATGGTGCAAAAAGAGTCCATTTTCTGTCTCACTGAAAAGGCTCAAGGCGACTTTGTCCTGAACTCACCTGGTCTGTGGAGACATTAAACTCTGTAGTCTGTGTCAGATGATGTGACACAACATCAGATCTACCTGCTCCCTCTGCCTTTCCTGTGTCTGACCCAGCCTGCCCACCCGAAGCTGCTTCCATCAGCTCTCTTAACTGACCGATTACCTATTTCTATGTTTTTCCATATTCCATGTTATAAACTGTTTTCATGTCTGTATACAACATCTACTGCACATCTGTCTGTCCTGGGTGACAGATCCCTCCTCTGTTTCTCCTGTTTTTTTTAAGGGTTTTCTTGGGAGTTTTTCCTCAGTCCATGTGAAGGTCTAATGGCAGAGGATGTTGTAATGATGCTATGTAAAGCCCTTTGAGACAAACTGTTTGTATAGAAGCTACACAAAACAAATTTCCTTGCCTTGCCTTTTTTTAACAAGTCATGGATCGTTTCGGAGATGGCGAGCTGTGATTGGTCTGGCTTTGTATACTCTGCCACCTCTCTCAATTAAATCAGAATATAGATATTTTTAACTCTTGTGTTTTCCTAATCTGATGTTTTTTCCCAATATTAACGATGTCAGTTCAAGCACCTGACAATTACCAAACCACGGCAACATGCTGTTTTGTTAGTAACAAGTGTAGTCTGAATGAAAGACCATTGACATGTTCGGGGGGGGGGGATGATTCATGCTAAGACAGAGGAGTGGAGACAGGATGTTACCTTTGCAACAAGCATCTGCTGCTGGGCTTCGATTTGCTGCTGCTGCCGTGTTGCCATCTCCTGCAGCTCTGACAGTGTGAGCTCCACACGCTGATTCCCCACCTACACACAAACACACACAGACACACACACACACACACAGGGACATAAGATCAGGTCAAGCAAGGTCAAGAAATCACAATCTCTTAAATCGGAGCAGTGTCCAGATACTGACATCGGACTGAGGCAAATGATAAATGAGGATCAGCAGTGAGGCTGCTCTTGTTGGTACTGGGTCATCCATTTTTTTTTTAATGAGGACAAACACAAATTAAAATTTCATGCAAATAAACCCTCCCATATTTAAAGTTGTTTCCATCAAATCAATGCATGACCCTATGGGATGTGATTTAAATACTACTACTGAATAAGGATGCATGTCTCATCCTTCAGCCAAAACAGTTTTAAACCATTTAGCAGCTCTGATCTCGCAGGTAAATAGTCAATCTTATACCTACTCAACTACACATTTGTTATAGGAACACTTTTATGATTAATGTGCAGAACAAACCAGAAAATACATCCAGCATAAAATGTTGCACAAGTGAAAAATGTTGGAAAACAAAAAACAAAACAAGAACAAAGAAACGGGTTCCACAGATGTCTGATTTTGACAGCCAGAGGGTCAAACAGTCAGATTATGCTTCCTCCGCAACATGGCTCCAACTATCATTAAGAATGGGACGTTAATTATGATGAGACTCCGTTAGTGAGAAGGAGAGGCGGCGGCGCTGAGGGCAATGTGTCATTTGGTGTTTGCACACAAGGCGAAGGCTTCGTGTCGCATCGTGAGAGGAGGAGAACACAGAGCTGTTACAGTGAAGCTATCATTATCGCTGGACAAAGGTCGCTGCCTGTGTTGTGCCATTCTTCATCTGGTCTGGCTTTACACTTTGTAAAATCGACAAAATTAGACGTCAGAGTTGCTTGGGTTTGCTGCTGAATAACGGGAACCGGTGCATGTGGGTGGAGGGCAGTTTAAATTATGCTAAACAAAACAGAAAGATGAGAAGCGCAGAAAATCTGGATAACGTACCAAAAAAAACAAACAAGCAAAAATGATTCCATCACAATTTCCACAAAGACAGTTTGATGCAAATTGATCCACAACCTACAAATTCAGTTTAGTGCCACAGAACGGAAAGAAAAACAGAGAGAGGCTGGAATGAGGAAAATGACTTTGCCATAAATCAATTAAGGGATCAATCAACTAAGCCTTCTGCCTCTAATAGTAACAAGGGTTATATACAGTGTAGCAACAAAGAAAGCAACGCATGCAACCTGCAGATAAACACCGTCAGAAAGCTGCGGTAGCTGTAACAGTGAAACTGGTTGGACCAGAAAATGAAAACAAAGATTCACCGGTTCAGATGAAATTCTCCTCTTGAGCCAGAAGTCAAGCGCCCATGTGTTGTTGCCGAGTTCGCAGAAAGAAGCGCGACCAGCTATCATATTCTATTCTGTTTCTCCCCCAATCAAACCGTCATCCTACAGACATCTGAATTTCACAAAAGCAGTTGCTTCAGTCAGCACACTGGCAGACAACTCTTCAATAACACAGCGTAACCGAGGGAGCGGTGAATGCGGTCCTTCAAACTACAAGCGGTACTGAAATGCCGAAGTGCTGCCAGACTTGCCTTTAGCGAGCGCGTTCAAAGAGGGAGGAGAGAGGAGAGGATGAAGGAAATGTCACACTGGCAAATGTGGAGTGGTGGTTTGGGTTTGGCTTTTTTTTTTAAACCGTTAAGAGATTGGTAAGAGACATAGGAATGATGACGACATGAAAATAGATGTTGTATTATTTCAAATGTATGTTAAGTGTATGCCTGGGTCAAAAGCAGGAGACACAAGACTAAACCCAGGTCAAATAAACATGACATGCAAAAGGCAAAAAATATTGTATGCACTTTTCTAACTGGATCAGAGGAGGCAGACATCCGTGAATCACCTCATCTGAATAAAACATGCTTCTTCTCAGGATTTTTCGTTTTGCCTTTAAAAGTCCTGTGAAGTGAGGCAACAATAGCACATCTCATACTTCATCTCATCTCGGAGGACACACAGTGCAGCATCCGCAGCTCACACAGTGTTTCCCTACCTGGCGTTTGTAAAGGCATTTAGACACAAGAATGTCCAGGGTGAGTCAACCCGCACAGAGACGGAGAGAGAGAGAGAACAGGGGGGAAGCCAGTGGCGTGTGTTCACTCTCTCTCACACACACACGCTCAAATGCACTTGGTGACAATTCACCCGAGGGAGAAACAGACACACGCGCCCTCAGACAGTGATGAAGAGGGAGTTGGAGAAACACCCAAATGAGCACATCATAGAGAGAGAGAGAGAGAGAGAGAGAGAAAGTGAGTGAGGGCGGGAGAGCAAAAGAGAGAGTGAAAGAGAAATAAACAAAAAAATAATAAATACATTTTTATTCTATATATACTTTGTGGTTCTTTGTAACTCTGAAGTTTATTGTTTTGTTTCATTGAGTTTTTATGCTTTGGCATCATGACATTCATGCCAATAAAGCAAATTTGAATTTGAATTTGAGAGAGAGAGATGGCCCTCAATGAGGAGGTGCACATAAATGAATACACTAGTTGCATAAATCTGTACATAGCTTATAGATAATGGCGAAAAATCATCATACTATCAAAATAATGCAAGACTTAACATAAACAGTAAACTGAACATTTTCAGCAACTACTCAAATGATCGATTTGTCTCAGTACAGTAACAGTACATACGGTCTCATATCAGGTGGTTAAATAAATGCTGTTTGCTTTTTATTGGCAGATAAAGAAATAAAGGGAATAACTGTTAAGGACCTATTGCTGAATGTAGCAATTATTTGAGTTATTGATTCATGCATTCATTTATGTGCGAAATAACAAAAATGCCAAACAATAACTGTTTATCAAAATTGTTCCCGATTTATATCTTTTTGACTGTCTGATCATCTACGTTTTTGGCAAAGGAAATGAGATGATTCAGCACTGTGCCAACAACACCCTGCCATCATCAATTATGGAGACTTGTGATATATATAAAAAAAAAACAATAAAAAAAAACCCACACACATTAAAAATACATGCGATCATTGTCATGTTCCCTTGAGGCACCTCTGCTCTTTACAAGACAGCGGCCCCCTCAGAGGTTGATCGGCTCTGCTCGGTGGAGAGAAAGCCCTGGGGTTTGGTCAGCAGCCCGTGGAAAAGCCGAAGCAATGATCCTCTTAAAGGCCGTTATATCATCCAGCAGGCTGACTGATATAATCCTCTAAATCAGATATTAGCAAGAAACTCGGTCACAAATGAGCCTCGGCACTTGGGAGGTTGAGATGAGTCGACCCCCTCTTTGAATGAACGGATGGTGACGATGAAATGGATGTTTTTATTTGTCACTGCACGCTGTGATTTTATAGGGTATTACCATGATTAAACTGAGACTGTCGCTTGCAGAACGGATCAATGACTGATATGTAGATCCATAAAGCATATGTATTACCTCCACCCATTCAAGAGTCAAAAGTTCATTCAGGATAATAAAAGGAATGGCTTCTAGCTGCTCTTGCACTACATTCCTATAATCTTTTTTTTTATGAAACAAAAACCCCCTCAGTCTCCCGCTGTGCTGGATTTTACCCTCCACCCTTAAGGTTGAATTAGCTACGGTTTCTTGACCGCAACACTTTCCTATTGTGAAATCTGGGACAGATGGTCAGAGAGAGAAAGGATGCCACGCCAGAGGCTGCTCTTATCAGAGTCATTCACATCTCTCACAGCACATACAACCTAAAGCTAGAGATGAACATGCACAGCTATGATGGGTGCACCTGACACGGAAACACGGACGGCGTCTGGGCACAGCGGGGTCAGTGAGGTTACTCTGGAAAAAACCAGCTTCATAGCAGAATTATTATATGTCCGCACAGACGTCAACAACACATCCGCTTCATAACAGAGGTTGGAGACACTGTGTTCTTCCAGGGAACATCTGGCGTTAGCTTCCCTACAACACGGCAATCTCAGCCCACACAGTCCTTGTTTGTGGTTCCCTGATGGCGGAAGAACAAGCTACCAAACGCTACGAGAGCAGAGGGAGTCCCTCTCTATTTTTAACAATCTCTTGAAGGCTCATCTCTTCCAACAGCCCCTCTACTCCTACCGCCTCTAACACACGATGCCTAACTCTGTTGAACCGATTTAATATTTATTTCCTCCAAAAGTCTGATGCTTGCCTTGACGTCCATCCCTCACTTGACGTCGCTTTACATAACAGCGGCTTCCAAATGCGCAAACGTAATGTAAACATAATGTCATGTGTGTCACTGTTGTGCTGTACAATGAAAAACCAAAAATGCTGGTGCAGAATAAACACACTACACTTGTAGATGTTTACCTAACACAATGACGTCAGGATAGTGACCCTCAGTAATACGTGATTTGAAGCCTGTGATGTCCAAACACTTCAAAAGAGAACCAGCGTCTTCATGTTGGTATAAACTAGAATTTAAAATTGGAGCTTCAAAATATTGCTGATGCTAATATCTAAACACCTCATAGAAACATAATTCGGGAAGCCTAAACAATTTCCTCTGTAAATTTTTTGTCGATTATTATATATTTTCATTGTTTTATTTGTCTCTCTCTCATGTGTAACCTTGTAAAACCTTCATAGAAAAAAAACTAGTACTGCCATTGTGACATGTTGTGTTAGAAACATATATACTGCTTGCATTCCTGTACATCCCTGACCTATCCATGACAGAAGGCACCAGAATACAGTCAGTTGTTGCAAGTACATTTCTATATTAACATCATTTAGATAATGCTAATTAAGTCTCACCCCATTCTCATTGTGCTTCTCTCCAGTGTTTCCACTTCTGCGGCTCGTCTGATCCTGAGACTGCTGACTCCCTGCAAAAAGAAACAGTCACCATCACCAACAGCGGTAGGACAGAGACACACACACACACACACACACACAAGTGTGCACAGTGCAGATTCAGAGACAACAGCCATTGTCAGGAATAGTTTGAAAATTCACTGACATGATTGCCCATGACAGACGGATTTAAGAACTGGGACAAGCACTGCTGACTAAAGCCACCTAACTCAAACTTGACGGAAAGATGGGAATAAATGATTAAAAACGTCACAGGAAAAGACAGAGAACTGGCCACTTCTGCTATATTTCTAACAGTAAAAAAAATCTAAAGAAATGTTCTTTTTCATTCAGGCTCTGAATTTCTATCAAACATGAATCAGATCAGGACCACGTCGCAGCGAGTTTGTCTCCCTGTTGCCAGTTAATTTCCTGTGTAATACTTCTATACATTACATCTGACTTCAATTAAAGCCACAGAAAACTAATGTGGCTGAGTGAGCGTCTGGTCTTGTGCAGAGCTGGAGTCGGTGATTTGATTGATTTTTAGCTTGGCTGCGTTTTACACCTGGTCTTTCATGTGGCTATGCTCCATCCAAACACAAACGCAAAAAGATTTGTGTTAAGATAGTGTGGGTGTGGGTGGGTGTGTGGAAATGGGGCAGTGGTTATTTTCCAGTGACATGCCCCATCAAGCATCAATTGAACTTCACTTTATCATCTTCGACAGCCTTTTAAACTCATAAGGACACCACTGCTTATGGGATATCCAGACTGTTAGAACTTGGTTCAAAGAAAAAAAAAAGACCACACAGGGTTTGATTTGATTTAAAATGCAAGCAAGAATGCAACCACACCTAAATCCAACAGACTAAAGCCTTGTTCAGATTGCAGCCCAAATCCGATTTTTTTTTTGCAAATCTGATCAGACTGACTGACAGTCCACATTACATATTGCAAGTGATCAGATCCGATTTGCGTGTGTGCATATTGCGTGTGTCTTATCCATATTGATTTCTATGATAACAGGCTACGGCCAGAAAAAAAACAAACAAAACGGAAAACCGTGAACTGTGTTTGTTTCCGTCCAAAATCATGTTGAGCTGTGGCACAAATAGTCTGCTAACTGCAAGGAAGCGACAGTGGAACGTGTCGTCTAGTGCAGGCAGACCAGCGATGCAATGTGGTGCTCACATTTCTGGATGCGAGAGCAGACGTTCCACACGATTTGTCGGTTTTTGCTTGTGAGTAACACAGAAGCTGCTTCGAAATTCTATTTACCTACGTATGTGGTTTGAATCGGATCTCATGTGGTTTTTGGCTGTTCGGACTATCAAAAAATCTAACTAGATACAATCTGGATATGCTAAAATCCAATTTGGAGTGGCGGTGTGAACAAAGACTTTGAGAAACCATAGTGAGAAAGAGAAACACTGGCGGACACCGGCGCCATGGCTGGGCAACCAGCCAGAACAGGTGTCAGGAATTCCCTGACTACGCTCGACTCCACCCTCCACCCTCCACCCTCCACGCTCCCTCAGGCAGGGACCACACAGCTAGCAGAGGAGAGCCAGGGCGTCGTGTACGCACCTTGATCGCTGCCCTCAGTTGGCGAATCTTCATGCCGGAGGAAGAACTTGACCTCTTGTTTCCGAGGCCCCCATTTCTGCAGGTGCTCGTACATCATGTGCTCGAAGGGGATCGCTCGCTCTGCAGAGGCAGTGGAAGGAAAAAGAGGAAATGGGACTGATTAGTTACTGGCCAGGAGGTCAAGTGGAGATTCTGTGTGTTAAATTTTAAAAGCACAGGATGGAAGAATAAAACTTTTACTAGGGTGAAGCAATGCGGTAAAACAAGTTCCCTGTTCTCTGCCATCTCAAACACCTCCCTTTTTTACTCCCATTAGTTTGTGATGCTAAAACCTCAACACAGCGGTAAAGGGGAAGTGTGTGTGGTTGACAATTACTTTAATTGAAAAGTTGATTAAACTTTTTTGATGAACTTATGAGAATTAAATCAAGCTGTAAAATCTCCAGGAGGACTTTCTTTTCTGAGACTGATGGATAACTATGCATGCTTATTTCTTTCTTTTTTTTTAACCCCATTTCAAGAGAGACAGTCTGCTGTAGGCACAGTGAGACTGAGAGACAAAGAGATGGAAACAAAGACCGGCGGGTTTTAGGAGGTTTCGGGGGATGACGGCTGCATTGTCAGGCACCAGCCGAACATGATTGCATAACGTGGTTTAATAAAGCTCTTGGCTGGGATGTTGTTTTCAACAGAGGAGTGGCCCCTCAGCAAAAAAACGCTGATAACACCGGGCGTGTCAGCGCTACGACGATGATGGGACCAAATCGTTTGGACCGAGTGGAATCCGTTGTGACAGTGTTGTAGACACAACCCTTTTCTGACCGACAAATTTAAACTGAAAGTGAATAATTGCTCGACTCTGGTAACAGCTGTTGGGAATGGGAATATTTTATTATTTCTGTTAAAACATGCTTTTCTTTTCTTTAAAGGTAGTAAAACTTATTCATGACTTGTCCAGGATTTTCCTCCTCCCAGGTAGTCGCGCTTCGCCCTTTTCGACACCTGAACTTTCTATAATAGAGTGCTTGTTTTACATTAATGAGTAAAGGTAAAGGCTAAATTAAACTCGTGTACATCCAAGTGAAGTGTCAAACTCAGTGATAATGGACTTTCAGATTACTTCACCTTCACGCATCACTTGTAACACCCTCTGTTCTTTCTCTGTAACATGGCAGGGCACTGAACACTGCTCCCACAAGAGGAGAGGAAGAAGCAGAAGAAAGCAGCACAGCTTGATCCAGTTCTTACCGTTGCCTCTCCAGACCTCAGCCAGGTGGCAGCCGCTCTCCCCTGGCTCTTTGCAGAACTCGACAACATCGCGACACGTCGTCTCAGGGGTGATGGGCACCTCAGTCACAGCCTGTTCCCCATCGCTGAGGTACACCGTCAATATCATCTGAAGGAGGAATAAAAAGATGATCAACGACGATGCCATACAATTAGAGCATGAAGGATTAAGATTACAGTAACTAAAATAATGAGGATATGAAAACATAGTGGCAGATATTACCAGCAGAGGTTGAGTTGTGTATAAACAATATAGATATATGGGATGTAGAGTGTTGTTTAAACTCTTGTAAAAAGCCCATCAATCCAACACCACATCTTGCTGTCCCCTTGGCCCTTGTCGGTGCGCCGCTAGTGGACTCGTGCCTGTGCCTGCCACATTTCTGTTGACTATGACTCAGGCCTGCCATAGCTTAACATACAAAGTGAGGCAAGACATAGCAATGCAAGCCCTTACACGCTTCTGTTTGTACTCATCCAACAGTAAAAGCAGCGACCACACAGTCCCCTCTAAGTTCTCCACAAATCACCTTCAAGTCTTGTTGACTTTGTTGAAACATGGAGGGAACTGCAAATCTATTCTCAGTCTAGTGAACTTCATCCTACACAGCGAGTCAAGTGTTACTTTGTACCTCCTGCAGCTATCAGACTGTACATCACTACCGGTCCAAACATCATCAGCCAACTACTATTGTGACACGGCAATTGGGCTGTAAAATGTATATGACCTTTGGACCTATCCCTCTTGTTCTGTTTGTGTCTTCAGCTTGAATATAGGCGCTGAAATTACCAACTGATTAATGAACCTTATCACTGACAGAAAATCAACAAAGAGATGGGGAAATTACAACATGATATGAATAACCTGGCCATTATAACATGGACCACTAGTTGCTGGGCAACACAGTAGCCTATTAAACTGGTTTGTGCCAATAATCACAAATCTCTGCATCAGTGACATTTGGCCACAGAAATGTCATTAACTAGACAAAAGTTGAGAGTTCATTTAAGTAGTTTGGCACATGTGGGGAATTATAACACTTTAGCTGCAGGTTAGCACATTTGGCTGCAACACTTGTCACTTTAGTTGATTGGACTGTCAAAGTTGCAGACATTTGTAATAAGCGGTTAATCACGAGGACTGAAGCTGCTCAAATGCAAGAAAAATATTTCTGTGACATTATTGGAAACTAAGTGCTTTTTGACTGATGTTCAGTAAAAGTAAACAAAGTCACGCAGCACCAGAATTTGAAACCTATCTTTAAATGAAGATGCTTAATTTGGCATATTAAAGACATCACAATATGAATAAATAAAAAGTAACATGGTGTGTGTCCATCATCTGTATTTCTGGACATGTTTTACACATACTGTATATCCAATACCCTTAAAATGAGGAAAGCTGGAGCAAGGCAAAAATTTAATCTGGACTGATAACAACACTGATTCAGTATTAAGTACATTCAAAAACATGATTATCCATTGAATCTAGGTCTTAAATGTAAACTATTTTTTACAATTTGACAATTGTCTTTTTTTTTCTTGTGTTATTTGGTTTGGTTTTCATAAAAAGTAAAACTCTTCTGCATTCAATGATACAGCACATGCATGACATGTTTTTTCCCTCTACAGTGGCAGATTTTCATTGTTTTCTATGGCACAGAGCACTCCAGGTGGTTGAGGTGTGTCTTCCTGTTTTATGTGACAGATTCACCACACTGTAGTGTGCCACTAAGAAAAAAAGGACTGAGAGGGCAAAAAAAGGACAAAATATCAATAACAAAGCCAAAGAGTTTTGAAGGGATGCTCAAATTTGTGCAAGTTGAATGTGAGTTCATCCATTTGTCAGTAAACAGAGTAGAAAGGGTGAGCTGGATTCCCTGTGTTTTAGTAGCTCGCTTTTAACCTGCTCAACTTTTTCACATTTCTTGTAAGTGCTTCCCTGGCTGAACAACATGCCATAACAGGGAGGGGTCTGAGCCAAAAGAACTTCAATGTAATTATCTAAGCAACTGAGACTTAAATTAAGCATTACTTACACTTCCAAATTACTTCCCTTTTCTAGACCAACAGCTACACCACTTTGTTTACATGTGGCCCACTGCACAAAGCAATATGCTACAGTGTCAACCCAAATATGTGGGGGGAAAAAGCAATAAAGAAAAACACTGCAAAGGGGCAATAATTAAACTACTAATATCTGTTTACAGAGTCTGTAGAATGACTCAGTGTTTTCAGGGGTCATTCGTTTCTCAGGGACACAGTGATACTGTCAGATTGATTTACTTTGCTTATGAAAAGCAAATATTGAATGTTTAACTTTTTCAGCGAGCATAATTTAGCAGGCACTTCAATGCTATCTGAACTGTACATGTGGCCTCAGGGCGCATGCGTAGTGCTACAATGATTGACAGTGGAGAACACTGTCATATATAATATCGCTATAGTCGCAGTGACATGTATAGATTATTAGTCTGGGACTTCCTCCGAGACAAAGTGACTCATCCTTTGTAATGATTCAACTGTGTGATTCATGGACATTTTCTGCAGCAGCATCACTGGAACAGTCAGTGTGATCATTTGTGCTTGGGAGCCCTGTGCAACTTCAGCTCAGCTGATAATGATCCTAAAAGCTCATGTTTTAGCCAATTCTGCAAACTGACGGAGATGAGATGGTACTGGAGCCGAGGCGGAGGCACGGCTAACATTGTGTTCCTAGGCAGTGCACAGGCTTTCCATCCCAACACACATCCATCCATCCATCCATCCAACTAAACAACTATGAGTCTTCACCTACATGTGACAGATGATAGTGATAGATGTCATCTTTGAGACCTGATCTGCCAGAGCATTATTGACAAAAACAGTGAATATGCTGGATGTTAGTCATACTTGATAGGTAATTACTTTGCTAATCCCCATGGGATATTGGGAGGCTAGCAGCTGCATAATGAGATAAGACATAATGCAAAGATAAAGAAAATAGAGAACACAAAACATCCCAACCCCAATTGTTCTGGAGGAAATTGTGGCTGATATGAAATGACTGTAGGAGGCATACAATGAATTCTTACATGATACAATTGTTCCATGTATGAAATAACATACACAAAAAGATCATGTAAAAAATAATAACAATAAAACTGGACTCCTGTAAACATTTTTTCTACTTCTACCACACACTCTTTACCAAGTGTCCTTGAAAACAAACTGTCAATCAGCACAAACTATCAACCAATCAGACACGATGATGGGCTTGATTGAAAATGGCCCCTGAGAGCAAGTAGAGAACACTACTTAGCATCAACATAAACAACCAAATCATGTGACAAATAATATATTCAAAGAGTGACAGTGCAAAAAAAAATAAGAAACTCCAGTGTCCAAGCTGGCTGACCACTGGAGAAATACGAACCGCCCTGACTAAGTTGCGTCTGCCCATGCTCTTGACTCTCTTGACCGCCCTCCGTTTCCGTCTGATCTCCTTCTTTGGCGGCCGGTGGTGCTCCTTCGCCCAGATGGGGTTCTCTTTCGAGAGGCTAACAAGGCCACGCAACACTATAGTCACAAACCTCTTCATCATAGCACTGCCGCTCTCACGGGCATGAGACTTCACTATTACGCCATTCCCAGGCAGACCTCTGAAGCCGACAGCGGTGCGTGCATTAGAAAAGTGCTGCAGAGGAGACTTGGGAGGAAAATACACTTGCTGTATGTGTTATTCGGAGAGGGAGGGAGGGAGGGAGGGAGGAGGGAAGGAGGGAGGGGAAGGAGAGAGAGAGGGAGGGAGGGAAGAGAGAGAGCTGGGGAGAAAAAACAGCAAGACAGAGAGAGCGAGAGAGAGTGAGAGAGAGAAAGCGAGGGGGGGAATCACAGAGTGGTGGGTGTGGGTGCCAGTAAGTCCTTCTCTCGGACTAGTGTCCCTAGGTTTTGCTGGTGGCTGCAACACCAACGACTCCCCGTTAATGAGAGTAGTTTGGCGACAGCTATGACTGGCAGGCAGGCAGGCAGGCAAGGCCACCGTCATCTGTACGCTGTATGTCGGCCGTACATGACGGGAAACATATAGCGCCTCTGTTGCCCGATGCATAATGCTACAGTGGGCATCGTCTGGAGATGGGGGCATTTATCATTTAACTTCTGAGAGGGAGAGGGATGCTTGGCTGGCCCGATCTCTAGGAGGATAACTCAAACAGTCATTTCTTCTCACCATCCCTGTCATTCATTTACTCGCAAAAAGGCAGCCGGGATGATGGAGACAGATCTGGTGGAGGAGCGTTTCCTGAGAACACAAACCTATAAACTCACAACTTGCTTTTCACAGATGTTAAAAAATAAACCAGGACGAATGTAACCCCTGAACGTATCTGCTCACATTAAATAAATCAAGTAAAATCTTTTCAACCAAAATGCATGAAACAGGAACTATCACACTTGGATCCAGTATTAGGCATGACTTTGCTTAATCATCTTGGTCAAAAATAACTCAAATCGTACATAAATCCGTGCGCTGCCTGGGACATGAGCAGGTTGCTCTCAACATCCTTGACTAACAGAGAGTGCTGTGTAATCTAGACAGTTCATGCAGCCTAAATATGCCAAACACTGCCCATCTGGCTAAAAATGGCACTGAACCATATGGAGGAGAGATGAGGTCATGACATGAAAAATGACGGTGAAACAAACTGTCCCCTTCAACCAGCCAGGCTCCAAAAGCTGAATTAGAAGTGCTGCTGCTTTACTGCACAAGCACAAACTAGTTATATACATATAAAACTAAGCACAATGTTGACACTTCAGAAAGACTGACCACGACAACACAACTTTAACCACAGCAGCTTAGCTATTGAATTGAATTGAATGGGTAATAACATATCAATCCTTGTTTGGATAATTACCATTAGGAAGCATTACAGTATCACAATGTCCTATCCCATTATCTATTTAAGTATAATTTCAATGATAATGGTTTATGAAAATCATCAATGTTGACTCTGATGCTGTATGTGCTGGTTATGCACATATTTAACGTATCATTTAAATGTATTATATATGCTGCTTTATTAATACATTACACACACATTTATAAATAGTATATATATATCAGGTAGCTGATAAGAGGGAGTACGGTATTAAGCTGTTAAAAAAGCTTGTCCCTTTCTTGAAAGCTGACTAATGTGCATTAAAGGAAGGCATTAATGAAGTCTAATTAATAATGAATGCTTATTTTACCAATTGAAAAAAACAGATGGGAGTTGTTAAATAAATCAATAACTGACTCTTCATTCATATGTTCATAGTGACTTTGGGGGGAAAAGGCTTTAATAGTAATAGTGACATTCATTAAATTTATGACATTTTACTTTTTAATAACCAGTGCTTTAAGGCATCACTGTGAAGGCTTAGCTGATGACATTTTAAACCAGCTTACCTCCAAAAACGAGAAAGCGACAATAAGATGCAATGTTTACTTTTCCTGTAAGTCACGCTCTGCCCAGCTCCACTGTGTGAGATTAATGCCACTTGACAATCTACTCAGCTCAAAAGTTCCCCTTAACAACAGAGCATTTGTCGACGCAGCCACACAGACCTAGATCTGCCAAGGTCTCATTGGCTGCTGGAGTCACGCGAGAACCAAGCGCGAGGCTGCCTCTCTGCTCGACTGGCTCTTTGACTCTGATAGCCTGTTGGTGCCACAGGGCACAAACGTGCACCAAGGCTACCATCACACTCAATCCTGCCAGCCTGATGGCAACAGCAAATATCAAGCGCTTTGTACTCCTGGTAACTAATATGACTCTCTGAAGTTGAGCTTGTGAATCTGTTTTAATGATTAGAAACAAAAATGACACTGTGGTGACTATATTTTTAAGAAATCATCTGTAAAACACAAGTCACAAAGACTGAATCACCTCCTTTTAGAATGACACCAAACTGAACCCATAGTAAACTTATCCTGCATCTCAGTTCATGTTTCTTTCCCTCAAGGCCAAAAAGGCTACTGTCACTTTTCCCACAGTCTATGGCTGCATTCTTTGCACTAATCTTAACAAAAGAGGTCCCAACAAAGCACTGCTCCGATAGAGTTGCCATTCAGGTGTCCTATCTGCTTTGCTACACATTGTGTCTTGAACAGTAACAACAGGTAAGGGAATTAAAATAGCTCTGTGATTGTACCTACTACTTTATAAATAGCAATCGTTTCATTTCAGCCTCATTCAACACAAATTCATCTTTATTATAAAGGGGTTAGGGTGACGTTATCCTGCTGTCTATATATGGTATTGTAATACATTTGTTCTGCATTTTATATATCTGCAAGCAAAATGTCCAATTTTGTGAGGACTACACATGTTATTCCCTATGCTAAAAGCACATGGATGACAGATAGGCCGTAATACCTCATACCTCAGTCATCAAATTGTGACAAGCACAGTTTGTATTTCCACTTCCTCATAACTTCAGTCACTATAATTCATTCATCAGTGTGAAATATTTAAGTCCTGCAGCTATAGACTCTTATCAAAGAGATATAGATAGACTCATGGTGGATAAAGTTGAGCTAACAGGAACTGATCTCACTCATTGGTTAGTGAAGCGGCAAGTGGAAAAGTAAATGGACAGGCATCAGTCTTGCTTGAACCTGCAACTAGAAAACACTGCATGGTTTGTTATTAAATCATTTTCATGCAGAGGAGCCACACGTCTATCATACTGACAGAGGAATCCCAAACACGTAGCTACCACATAATAAATGGTAGGTGTGCCCTTACCAAAGACCATGCTCTCCCTCCCTGCTGCTCCTCTGAAGAGCATGACACCTGACAGTTTTCTTCCACCTTGCACACACAGATTTGATTATGTATTATGTATAAAAGTGGGCAGGTCAATCAATAACCGTGAAGGCAGTGATTTAAAAATGATAAACCTTTTTTTTTTATATATATATATATATATTCTAGGAGAGCATGAGTTGTTGTGCACTCACCGGCATCATATTGGCAGCTCTGGCAGGTCAAAACTACGGGTGCATCGGCAAGGTGTCTCACTGGTTCACCCGCTTATCCTCGACGGCCCCAGCGCAGAGGCGAGACCCACCTCGCTTAGTTTCCAGCTTCTAGTTACTCCAGTGACAACCAACTGGGCCGCAGTCCTCTCTGTGAACCACAACAGTGCATTTCTGTTGAGTACTATAAAAACTGAACATACTAATAATGTATTTGCCTTGTCAAAGTAGCGTCTATAATGCCATCGATTAAAAAAAACAAACAACAACCGCTGGTTTAAATGGTCCAGGCGTGGCTCCGTGCAGCTGCTGCTACAAACAAGCTGACGGTTAGCCCGTCTCTGTTAGCTCGCAAGAAGAAGAAAAAAAATAGCACGACATGCAACGCCTTGCTGTTATCATGTAATAGCATGCTGACTATACTCACCAATGTCAGAGACGACTCATTGTTTCAGCCAGTAAATCTTTCTACGTCGCTGTTAAAAGGCACGAAGCTAACCGGACCAGCTGTCAGCCAGCCAGCCAGCCAGCCAACCAGCCAGCTAGCGTTATCTCCAGTGAAGTATTAGCTGTGTTAGCTGGTTTCAGAGGCGGCTGCTACAGGACGGTATGCAGGGCGATCTCTCCGCTCCCCCGTCGGTCCTTCAGCTCGCACTGGCTGCACATCGGCGCAGGCTATCTATCGACGGGGTGCGCTTCAAGCAAACGGGAATTGATAAATATCCACGAAGGTCGGTTAACTCGTTTTTTCTTCTTATATTTTTTGTTTTTTTAACGAACGCAGTAAATCACCGTGAGCAGCAAGGCTAGCGATGAAAATACAAATAGCTGGGATCCAGTTGTTGACGGCAGGGAGGGGCGGGGCCACAACACGGCGTCCGCGGCGACGCTGCTGACGCCGCGACGTCAAAAACCTAACGTCACCGGCCAGATCAGCGCCGCGTGCCAGGCAGGATACTCCTGGATTACGCTATTACAGCTTTCTCCCATAATACATCCATGTTTCTCCCACACACACTTCTTCATCCCAAGTGAGAGATAAATTAGATTTAAAGTACAATTGCCGGTGCGTTGGAGTTCATCACTGAATCCATGATTGGAAACAGATAAGCACATTTGAGCTTTGGGTTTGAGTTTGGGAACATGGTTATTATGAGATGATGTAATTTGCTATGAATCCTGCATGACAGCGTCTAGACTCTTCACACGAGCTATTAATAACAGATGTCTTTTTTTTACACTCTTTTTTTCATCGTTTCAACAAGTTCATGATGACACATCGCTTGGTGAAGCTTTTTTCTTTTCAGTTTCTCAACATTGACAAACATGTTTGCAAGGTAATATCAAACATTAAATAATGTAAATTTATATTTATTCATTTACTTACTTACTTATTACTACATGGAGCTCATTAAATTAAGAATAACATTCAAACAAAATGTAGGCCTTAAAAATTTGTGAAGAAAGTTTGCAGATGTTATAAAGGTTTTTTGCTCAGACATATGGAACTTTTGTGTTTTTCTTCAACATGCACATCATATCTGAAGAAGGAAAAAAAACAGCCACTCCATGTGTTCAGTACACTCACCACCTGTGTGATATTATGATCTTAATGGTGTAGCAACAATAGCAAATGTGAGGATGTGCATGGGACTCCCTCAGGCCAGGAGGTATAACCACCAAAGACTGTGGCAAATAGAGTAGATTTAAGGCCTGCTAGCAATATGTTTTTGATGTTTTCTATTTTATGACTAAAGACATAAAAGTTGAAAGTTACCTTGTGAGGCCCCTGTGGTGCACATGGGCCCTATCTTGCCCCTTCTGCAAACAAAAACGACTAACAAATTACACTAGTGACCTCAAGTGGCAAATAGTGAGAACTAATGTTATGAAAAGTGTGACATGGTAAAGCATCTTGAGTGGCAGTGAATAGTTATATTATTGGTGACAACGGAATATACATCAAATTGTTAACAAGTATATTCATGATTTGTTGATCTGACTGTTGACAGGAGTTTGGATTAGTCAATACAATGGAGGAAGTTAGGGTTAGACAGTGTTAATCAGACATTTGCTGGCAGAGGAACAAAATACACATTAGGATCTATTAACCATTTATTTGGCATTCTCAAGATCTATTATCAAGATTACATATATATTATTTTAATATAAAAAAAAAGTTGTAACTGTTATTGTGTTACGTTATGAACAAAGTTCATATAGACATAAAAATCATATCTGTGTGTGCACAGGTTTGTACATGCAGAAACAGAAACTTCAGATGTGATTTATAAATTATATCCAACTGTACATAGATATCAATCATCAGTGTTCAAATCAGCCTTCAAGCTTTGTATTTAAATACAGAATAAATATTCTAAAAGATGTTACTTTCCTGTCATTGATGTTGTAGTTACACAAAATAACATTTCAAAGACAGGTTGCATATTAAAAAACATTATTCCTTCGACCCAACTGAAATAACAAGCACCATGGAGAAATACAGTAAATCATTTCAACTGATTCATACAACAATGTCAACTCAGGTGGATAACTGATGTTAAATTGCACTTGCCCATGGGTGCGAGTGTGAGTGTGCGAGGTTGTTTGTCTCTATCTGTCAAAGTGTCAATACTGCGATAGCATGGCGACATGTCACCCTATGTCAGCTGAGATAGGCTGCAGCCGAGACTCCATGACCCTGCACAGGATAAGTGGCAGTATAGATAATTCATGGACGGATGGACAGAAACAGAATCACAAGAAATGATCTGACATCAAGCAGGATTGTTGCACCTTTGGATACTTTGAGACTTTTCATTTGACCTTCCCACGAGTCCTCAGCTGAGAAAGCACTTTCTCTACCTACAACAAAGCAGAAAGGGAGCTTACACAGCATTCACAACATTGTGGTTCATTATTACAAGTTATTTCGAATCACATTTATACAGAACAACAATAACAGACCAACAAGGCACAACAAGGAACAGATCATGGCTCATCAGAGCTTGGGGTGCACTGCCACAATTAAACACCAAAAGAAAGAAACAAAGTAACTATTAAGTAATAATAATATGGAGTATAACAAAAAGGTACATAAAGAAAAAACTTAAATTAGAATTTGTGATTTACCACATAAACAGAAAGATGTTTATAATTATATTTTGATTTGATTAGTGAAACTGCTAATGTCACTAAATAATGTCACATTTTTACCTGAAATAATTACTCAGTTATTTTAAGCTGCTACAAAACATGAATAATTGTTCAGATAAGACTCACTGTGATGAACCAGTGACTCTGTGGCCCGTAGCGAAGCTGGGACTTCATGTTCATCTTACTGGCTGGAGCCAGAGCGTGGAGGTGGAGGTGGGGAACAGAGGAGAATGGAGGCACATGAAACCCCATGCTGCAGAGATGTAACAAAGAATTTTTTTTTTCTTGTAAAAAGCAGTAAATAACAAATTAGACCATTGCTGAAATTACTACCAATATTCAAACTAAGTTATTAAAAACTGAATAATTGGGGAAAAAATCAATAAAATATGTGAAGCAAAGTAATTCATTTAAAAGGTATGGGTCACTGTGGTGATCTCAGCACTGGGGATTGATTTACCGGACATCATCATTGATTTTATTCTTCTCCAGTACACTCCTTCCCATTTTTTCCATGCGTTCCACTATCAACAAAAGAAAAATGGATATGGCTCATTCATTTAGCTGAAATGACTCATTACTCAGCAGCTCAGTCTTGCAGATTGTCTATCAGTAAGGACTTTAAAAATCAATGGAGGAAATACAGTCTCAGAACTTAAGGAAATGATGATCCTATCATTTAGATACAATGAGTAGCTTTTTGGAGCCATTATCACTAAGATAAAGGTAGGCTACCATGGGTGCAAGCACAAAAATCTGGAGGGTCTCTGATTGTTCTTCATTTAACATCAAAACTCCCAAGCCAGTTTCTAGTTTTGACAGTGCTGACTTAACTGTCTTGGTATTTGCCAATGAGGTGACATCTCACAGTTTACTGTAACCAATGAATCCCTGTCGACCCAGCCTCCATTGATAAACCAATAGTAGCCTACTCCTACTCGCTCACCCAGTGGGACGTCGCCCCCCTGCAGACTTTTACAGTTGTCTATGTGCTTCCTGGAGATGATGAGGTAGTGATGAGTGGCTCCGGGCTTCACGTCGCGAAAACAAACCAGCTCGTCGTCCTGTTTAGAGACAGAGGAGGAGGAAGGTCGGGAAATTCCTGCTGCGGTAGGTAGTTTTATTAGTGAGTGGGACGGAGTAGGCTACTTACACTCAGCAGGATCTCAGTGTCAGTCTGGCTGTTTGCTATTTGGCAGAAAGGGCAGTCCTCGCTCCCAGAGGCGTCCTGAGACTCCATCACTGCCCTTACAATCGGATTGTAAACCCGATACTCAGAAGTTGTGTTGTTCACACACAACAGACAGTAACACATGGGCGTGACTGTGGAGCAGGAGACAGGACAACCAGCAGGAAACAGAGCTAATCGAGTCGATCTGCTGCTGCATTCACGGAAACCTGGTTAATTCCAGTTTC
Organism: Trachurus trachurus; assembly: GCF_905171665.1. Classification (NCBI taxonomy): domain Eukaryota; kingdom Metazoa; phylum Chordata; class Actinopteri; order Carangiformes; family Carangidae; genus Trachurus; species Trachurus trachurus. The sequence goes on along the minus strand of NC_139910.1, from coordinate 15,741,363 downwards.
AAAAGGCTGTCAACAGGCTGTTGAAATGTAGAAGTAGCCTAGGATGGATTCCCCCCCCCCCACTGTTTCTCTATGTCATCTCGTTATATTGTGGTAGCCTATTTATAACAATGACAATAAAGAATAAAAGTGAAGTATAGTAGTACTGACTGAAAAAGTAGATTTGCACATAAAATGCCAATGATGTGCAAATACAGTTCCACACACTTACACAAATTTTCTTGTAACACCCAATAGTGATAAAACTCTTAACCTCTAAATATAGGTACTCCAAGATCTGCATGGTAAGAACAACATAAAGTGACATGATAAGGGCCTTGAGATGATTATTACTCACCCTCAAATCTCTTTGTCTTGGAGGAGTGATGTACCAATACTTATTATAATTTCTTTATTGTTTTAGTTTATTTTTATGCATGCATTGTACATATTCTAACATGTGTTAAAAAATATATAATACATGGGTAAAGAGGCAAAGAGTAAAAAAATATATACATTTTAAGTTAATAACATTAACAATTTTAAAATTCAGCAATCCCACCATCACATATTGATAATCATGATCATCAATGGTCAGCACTCTTCATGTAGCGTGTAGTCATTTCTCTGCAGTGACATTTAAAAAAAATAATAAAAGTCTCTCCTTCATTGTGTCCTTTGCACACTCAATTTCCTGATTTCCTGTCTTTCATTATCACTGTTTCCATTTCAGCAACTCATCTGATTATAAACCAAAGTCCAGTTTGGCAACAGCTGGCTCACAGAAACCACAGTCAGTCAGATTTTGAAATCACTCGTCTTGTAGAGCATTATGTTTTACTGTCCCTTTTAACTTATTCCGTAGACGTTCCTCCTGCAACAGAAAACACATGTATTTAAGATCAAAGGAAGATGCACACAGTCATTTCATCATCTATGTATTTGGAAAATTTGACCCCAAGCACTCACAGAGATAAAACTCTCAGTCCCTGGGAGGAATTTATAAAGCATGTAGTCTGAGATTTGGCTGCTGGGGGCGATCACGTGGAGGTGGAGGTGGTCTACGGAAATGTAGGGAGGTTTGTGAAACCCCAGCCTGTGGAGGAAAACACAATAATATTTAAACTATAATCAGCAGCACACTGACCGGCTGAACTTTTATTTTGTCATTTTCTCTGCCTACCTTATATCGGTCATATCAGTGACTCCTTGTTCGTGTAGTACAGCTCTCCCCATTTTTACCATCCTTTCAACTGTTGGATACATGACTTGTTATTTAAATGTGAAGATGTGGTTGGACAGAAATACAACCTGTACTGATGGGCAGCGTGACTTCTGCCACCTGTGTATTAGTTGTAATGTTGGTAAGAGTAGCTATGAATAGCAGTGTTATTATGTAGCAAAAATCTGTAATATGAGCAGCAGCAAATTATAATAATTATTCATCATTTAGTAAGTTCAGTAAAGATCAGTTTTCCCCACTGACCGAGGCCGGTGTGTTCCCTTTCCAAAGAGTAGCAGCTGTGTATGTGCCGTATGGGTACAACCAGGTAGTGGTGAGGAGCAGCGGGGTCAATGTCAGTGAAACACACCAGCTCTTTATTCTGTGGGCAGAACACACACATTTACCAACAGGTCACTGAATGCACAGCTGTGTTTGGTGGTTTAAGTGGGACTACCCAGAATTTACTTCCTCTAACATAAAGGGAACTAAAAAAAAAGTTTTTTGTGTTGTGTTTTGAGTTGTGTTTTGACTTAGGAATAGTTAAGTCAAAATGCGGCTTCAACTTTTATGATATTATGAGTTTGAAATAATCATGGTTAATTTTGTAGACACATGCCATCGAAATGTTGATCCCTACAATAAACACTTGAAGAGTTTTAACAGTGTGCAACTCTACCTCACTATTGTGTTCTCAGTAATTTTGTAGACATTACCTGCATATCACATTAAAATTTCAGTACATCAACGGTATATTGTACTTTTAATGTACTGACAAATAAACTTGAACTGGATTTATTTTCAGAAATTTGTAACATTACAACATTTGTAATAAACACTTACCCTAACCATAACCTTGTAATAAATGCAAAATATAAAAAACATTGTTGCCAACAAAGCCTAGGTATACCAAACATCACACAACACAATTTAATAAACACCTGAACTGCTTTTTCATCTTTTCTTTTTTTTATTTGAATGCGTCAATATTTTTTTGTAGTTGTTTGTTTCTATTTTATATAGGCTATTAGAAGTCAAGTCACGGTCAAGTGTCAGATACTGAAACTTTTAAGTTGAAATGAGAGCCTGAGGTGTAGCTATGTAACGTTAGGTGTACCTGTACCACTTTAACGCTTGTTTAAAAGGATCCTTACCTTTTTGACAACTTTCGCTTCTTTGTCTCGGTCGTTGGCTATCAGACAGAAAACACAGTCTTCAACTATTTCTTCACTGACGTCTGGATTGCATATGGCCATGTTTCCCATAGTTTGTTTCCCATAGTAAGTAACACGACGGGTTTCTGTCTCACTTTTACATACTTCACCGGCCGCTTGTTTATTTCCTGCCACCCACCCACCGGTCACAATCATGATAGAGCCACAACCCCATGGAAACACGCCCACTTCCGCATTGGTGGGCGAATGGGAGCTGTTCTGACAGGAGCCACGAGGAGCTACGTGCTTTCGTAGTTTCCCGGTAGATTACCCCACCCCCACACCCACTTTTTTTTAGTGTTTGTAAATGCTCTAAATACCAAATAAAGTGGGTAAAACAGGATTTATGTCTTTCACATTTGTCATAAAAAAATCGTATGGTCTGAGCAGGTTTAACAAACTCTTGAAGTCCTGGGATGGGAAGATACATATATACTGTATATATTCCCACTGAGTAACAGAATTGTAAATGCATGTGAAAAATAAAATCTAGACAAAGAAGACAATGCAATTTCATTTCAGTGTGTGTATATTTAACATTTATTTAAGTTTAAATGTGGTTGCAATAACAACACAATAAATAGATCCTTAGTGATATCACAGAACACAGCAGTTTTGGATTCACAAGAAATAATACTTAGGGAACATTCACAGTAACAACACTGAACAGCTACAGACAAGAGAGCTCATTTTCACATGAAGCAATAACTGGCATTAGTGAAGAGTATGGCAGATATAACAACGGTGTCGGACATTTGTAGTATTGCATATTCATGCACTACAAGCCTGTGTCAGATACACTGGAGATAAATGAACATTTCTTTTTCCATGTTAGTAGATTTGAATTTTTAGTTAGTGGTATATCAGAGTGCAAAACACATGTTCCCTTTTCCACCCATTTTTAGGTTAAAGCAGATGCTGACCTGCAGTTGGACAGGCAGCTTCGATGCTGTAGTGGTGATTACAACATTCAGTAACAAATTTTACATTGAAGAAATGCTTAATTACATCGGACACAGCATGGACTGTTAATTATTCCCGTAGTGCAAAGTGACATCATGTTAAAGTTCTACTGGCCGTAACTCTCTCATAAATGACCACAAATGAAAACTGAAGAGATAAAATTGGTCAGCGTGACATGGATTCAATACTGACAATAGTCATTTGCTCATTTCTAGTGCTTGTTGGGTCCAATCTGAAACAGAAATATTATGCACTACATTTTTTATAAAAGTAGAACCATTAAAAAAAACTGTATTTATAAAAACAGAATGCAAAAATAAAATGTAAAAAAAAAAAAAAAATCTAAAACATTCTATAAAACATGACAAGCTCGCAACAAATATTAAATGAGAAAGAACATATTTTGGTCATTGCAAACGTTTCCTGGCTCTGTCACTTGTTTCGGATTGTAAGGGGAACGAAAACGTCACAAGAAATCATGAGGAAATGCGATGAGACATTCTCATTCGGCTCTAAACTTCAAAATAAAAAAAGGGACTAGAGGGCTATCGGAAGAAGTGCAGCACTTCCATTGTAAACAATTACTACATTTCCCACTTTTAAAGTATTATAATGAAATAGGATCTAAAACCCTTCCTGAAATTTTCTTCGTTCCTTCAGGTTTAAAGTTCATAGTGTAAAAAAAAAAGATATGCCGTCCAAATATCTTCGGTACATCACCCTGTACATTCCCACACATACAAATTACATCAACCATTAATTCTGCACAAATCTACAGTATTATGGGACTTCTTATTCTTCCATACACATTTAAAATCAGCTCTTTAGGGATTTCCCTCATCAGCAGCCTTTGTCATAACTCTCTCCTCATAAGCTTGTGGTGGTAAAGCAGTCTCTGCATGCTGGGAAAGCTGGGGCTGTTGTCACATGTCTAAGGCAGCCAATGAACTGAGAGCGACAGCATTTTCACACACTTCCACCTTTGAAGGAAGGGTGACGCAGACATAATCTGGCCAGCCTACCTCCGGGTCAAACCCACGTCAAAACAGACATTTCCGCTCTGTTTTTCAGCCAAAACAGAAAAACTCCACAAGTGCTGCGTTCTGCCCTCTCTCACAGAGCGTTTAGTGTCATTGTGGGGTAGCTAGGTTTGCCTCCAAGTGGTGCGTAATAGACTTGGGGGGGATTTTAAGGTTCTGGGGGTCGTGGAGCAGAGCGTGAATGTTGAAGTAGCTAGTATAGAGCGAGGTGAAGCTACTCGAAGGTCCAGACCTCAAGACTGTGGATGCTGAAGTCCTGCTGGGCGGACAGGGGTTGGTTGTTGAAGGTAGCACACTTGGTGGTGGTGCCTCGGTACAGCTCGGCATCCAGCCACAGACCCAGCTGACCACTGCAGAGCAGAGGGCAGGCACACAGGAGGGAAGATGTTATCCAAAAGGTGTATGACAATGTGAGAAAAGAGTGTCGATTCATGAGATAACATTGTTCTCCGCCTCAAAACCTACATTTGATGAGCTATAGTTACATATCTTACCCTCCTCCTCCCATCTGCAGAGAATCAATGTTGCCTTTCACAAAGTAAGAATTCTCCCCTGTCCATCGGTACACCTGAAAATGAAAAGCAAATCATGTCTGAATTTTACTGAACAAAACTAACACAAACCGAACCAAAATTTGTTTTTTAACCAACTTGGTGCACACCTTGATTTCAGGACAGAAGCTGTAGAGGAACGTCTCTCCTGTGCCGTAGCAGTGTTCACTCACTCTGAAGGGATGAGTCGAGAATGCCCCAAATATCTGTGATAACAGTAGGAAATATGTTGGATAAGTCAGAAATGGCATAACTGAATAAACTACAATCTCTTGCTCATGGAGGATATGACCTTATTTATCATTAAAGGGGAGAATGTGTGCATTGACAACCCTTCAGGGTTAAATAAAATAAAGATCCATCTCCTGACAGACATGTTAACACTGTGTGACTTCAATCAAATTAAATCAAAAGCCTCGTAATATAGGAAATATAAAATCTACAAAACTTTACAGACTACTATTCACATTTTACCAGGTTTTGATTTCAAATAAAGAAAACTTGTATATTTTATTACGTTGCTGGTCCAATCTTGTGGAATAGTTCGCACCTACAGTTGGATTATCACTCTCCTTCGATATATTCAAAACCTGGCTAAAAAAAAACAACATCTCTTTGCCATAACACATGAATCAGCATTATGAAAACACTCCACCATCCTCCTTATATTCTCATGTTTTGCTTGAATATTGATTCATGTTTTTTGTGCTTTAATGTTTTTCTTGGAAAGCACTTCGGTCAACGATTGTTGTTTTTAAAATGTGCTCCAAAAATAAAACATACTTGACAAAAAATGTGTTTCTCCATAATGTAAAATATTATTCTGCATAATATTCTGCATAACATTAACTCATTGCAGAGATGACATCAGTGGGAAAGGCCATGAATGCCATCTACTGATGTTAAGTGGCCATTACATTTGACTGCTGTTTTACGTGCTCTATTATCATCAGCCACTGATTCCCTGATCATTTATATACAGTAAATGTCCACATGGACAGTATCTAACCTGGTTATCCATGTCTTTGATGACGAGCAGAACAGGACTGTCCACATCTGCCAGGTTTCTGTACAGAGTCTTGAGACTGGTCCCGTTTCTCTCAGTGCTGTAGGCCAGTCTCCAGGGGTAACCCTGCACGCGGGCTGGCAGGCGACAGGCAAGCTGGAGAACAAACAGATTATCACATTATGGGGTGTACTGCTGAGTATGCACCATATTTCCTCCTCAGATTTTATTAATCTCCTCATCAATAAGTGGGTTTATTCAATTACCTTCTCAATGTGCGTATCCTGAAGCAGATCACTGGTGTCACTGAGTATGGGCAGTGCATCTGCAGACAAGTCTCCATCACAGCTACCAAAACTCTGCCTGCGCTTAGCCTCATCGATGGTAATGATCTAGGAGTAAAAACATGATTATAAGTCAATATTTGAGAGAACACAATCACAAAAAGGTTGTATTAACGATGCTAAGCAGGACGTTGGTCATTAACAAAGCTGATTTGAAAATAAAATATAAAAACTGCATGTAGACAGATTGTTTCCCCTCAGCTCACCTCCCAGCTGCAAGATGCAGGGTCACTGAAGAAGTTATCGATCATGTCCAGCTCGTCTTTCTCCACCACAACAAAGCCCTGCTCCCGGGCCTCCTTCCCGTACACGTCAGGAGACCACTGCACAAAAAATGCATACAGATGGTCCACCCTGGAACACACATACCGTTAACGGTTGGTTAAAGGCCACAGAAAGTTATGAATGTTGTTTTGTACATTTCTTTTCATTGCTGGATTCCAATGAAAAACTCTGATTGAATTTATTTACATATAAAATGATCATCGTCTCACCTTTCTTGTGGCACAGCGAACCAGTACTCTGGCTGCTTCCCGCGGCCCCCGAACGAGTGAGCAGGACTAGAGGTCATCCCCATAGCAAAGGACTTCCTCATTGGCTTTCCCACTTTGAAGCAGAGGAACATTGGGGGGTTTTTACTCTTCTCCTCTGATGAAAAAAGCATGTCTGTACAGAATGGGGAACCAAAAAACAAAAAAGACAAAAAAATTGGTTAGTTTAATGTCTCACTGACTTGATTATATCTCCCAGAAATCCCAGATTGTTTTTTTTTTTCTGAGTGTGCTCTGCTGCCTTGCCACAGTGCCACCACCAGGTGTCGCCAACATCTGATATGTTTAGGACATCAACTGTGATTTAGAGGATTTTTCCTCCTTTATTTTAATGTTACACCGTGACAGAAAGATTAATAGTAAAATTATTTTAAAAAAGACAATAAAAATACGGTAAATATCCTTCTACATTGTCTACCTTCTATTGGAGCCTGCATCCTCTCCATCAGCCATGACTTCACTTCTGCTTCATAGTTTTTCTTCCGCCTCTCCTCCTCACTGAGGTCGTCCTCGTCTACCCGTCTCTCTGAGCTTTGTCTCTTCGGACTGGAGTTCCCATGAACCTCTGCAGCCTCAGTCAGACTCGACTTCCTGTTTTGGTCGACTGGTGCGATGATTATCTGATCATCTCCACCGTTTAGCAGCTCTTCGGTCCCTTTAGGTTTGGTATCTTTGGTTTCTGTTACATCTTGGCTTGTAGATTTCACATGGGTCCCGCCCGGTTTTTCGGTCTCTGAGGAGGATTGTATCGACTCTCCGTCCTCGATGGAGCTGTTCTGTGCTACACCTTCATCCTCCTCATCATCCAGCTTCCCTTTAGTGTGATCAAGCATTGACTTGTACTGGGAGTCTCCCCGGCCTGGGCAGCTTATTACTGGGAGTTCCTGTCGGTCCCTGTTGATAGTGCTGGATGTTCTGGAGGTCGTTCCCTCTGCTTCTTCAGTGCTCCCGTTGACAGTAGGCTCCAACTCTGTGAATCCTTCATCTGATGGAGACTTCTCTGTCTGCTCTCCCTCTGTACTTCCTGTTATTGAAGAGATATGTCAAGCTCTTTGCAAGACCAAAGATCTAAACAAGAGTAACCACCATTCAGGGAAGTGGATCACCAATGCCAGCACTGAATGACGACACGATCTTACCAGTTTCAGAGAGGGTTGATTCAATGTCGTCCAAGATGATCGGTCGCTTTGGATCCAGAGCTTCGTAGCGGCTGAAGGGGTTTAGGTCCCGCTCTGATGGGAGCTGCTCCCATTCACCAGGCCTGTACACAGGACACAGATCCTGGGGTAGGTCTCTGTGGGGTCACCGTGCACCACACATACCGCACCACAAACAAGGATGAAAATGAAAGGGGGAAAAAAACAAAAAAAAGGTGCAACAGAAATTAAAAATGACCAAATGACATACAACTTAAAAAACCAAAAGAACAAATGTGATGTAAAACAGCAAACTATTTAACTTAGAATAAATAACGAAGAACAAATTAAAAATGTAAGTTTAAAAATTACAAACTAAAAGTGGAGTCTGACAGAATGATTTTTCACTTGGATCTATTTAGATAAGAACCAGTGGAAACAAAGGTGCTTCATAAAAAAGACAAATTAAGAGAGAGGTGAGATAAATAATATGAAAAGTTCACAAAAGTGAAAGGTTTGGTACAAGCAATAAAATTGCTGACGAGAGTAAAAATAACAGAAACCGGACGGAGGAACAGGAAAGGAGGAATAAGAGCCGAGGACTGGAACAGGAACGGTTACAAAAGAGGGAAATGAGGAGAGAGAGAGGCGGTTGGGAGCTCTTACGATGGCAGGGCGTCTTTGAGCTTCATGCGCGACACGTCGTCGTACAGCGCGACAGAGACGACCTCCTCCATGGGGCAGATGAGGCCGTACTCTTCGCAGCCGTGCTCGATCACCAGGGGGTCGGACTTGTGGGGGTCGAACATGATGTTGTTGGGGGTCACGATCAGCACACCTCCCACCACTCCCTGAAACATTAACACATACATACATACAACACATACATTAACACAGGGAGGGAGAGACAGAGACTCACAGTCAGAGACAACCAACATATCAGAGTGGTACCTGTTGGAATAATTTTCAATTATCTTTTGTTTAGTGTGTAAAATGTATAGAAAATGTTTATATTAATTTCACGTTGGGATTTCAGTTAGTTTTGTTTTCTTCTTACCATGCCGTCAGTGAAATACTTGCAGCTCATTTTGATGAATTTAACCGTTGACGGGCTCTCATCCTCTGAGTTTGGGGAGAGTTCACGCCGGATGGATTTTGCTGACCTGCAGTCTGAAATGCCATCCTGAAGGACATATAAAACAGATCAGAGACCTTATTGTTATGCTGTACTATTAGTGCAGCTCGATATTATGCGTAGAAAAAGCATTCTCATACTTCCTCATTAGTGCTCTGACTTTAATCCAAACATTTGTTACTCACTTTTTTAAATAACATTATGTCTGAAGTCTGAACTTTTTTCACTTGACTGCCAAAATGCTGGTAAATTAAATTACCCTCCATTGCAAACTGGCAACCAATTCAGCCTCCACTGCTTTTGCACTAAACGTTAAAAACTGCTCACTCATACCCCGGATTTAAGTTGTAATGCACAATGGCAGGCAGCAGGATTTGAATTATGAGCGAATAGAAAACTCTTGGTAACATCAAAGCAATGATTCTCACAGTTGGAACAAAGACAAAGTCTGAAAACACATAGAAACGCTGCATAGTTACACTCCTATCTAATTAATTAATGTGCGACTCCTTCCAAGATATATGCCTTTTAACAAATGTGTCCCTTAACAGCTGCTGTAAACTACTGCACACTGCACCATGAAACTGGTTTGCACTTACATTTAGTGGTTTCTCAGATAAACCGTTTGTGAGGGTGGGATCGGAGGAACACTGGGACTTCACATCTGCTTCTGGCTGGCTCACATCAGGGACAAACAGTTTCTGTGGTGGGGGACCGACAGCCAATGATCAGTGAGTTTGCATAAATAATTCAAGAGAGCTAAGTAGCGTGATGATGTGGTGCTGTTAGCCTTCTCACCTGACCGGGGTAGACGCTGCGAGCAAACAGCTTGTTCAGCTGAACCAGCTTGTTTGGGGTGATGTTGAACTTGAGCGCGATGCTGTTGAGGGAGTCGTTTGGTCCCACCTGTGACAAGAGATCCGACTCCTTTGAGAAAACGCCGCATGATGCAATCAAGAGACATGTCAAAGCGTGCGGTCGGTGTACTCACAATGAACTCCACCGTCCCTGGTGGCCTCCTCTTCTCCCTCTTGGCCTGACTGGTACTTTTACAGCCATCATCTGAGAGAGAGACACACACACAACAAAAAGAAAGGGATGTTGCAGATGGAGAGCCAACACTGAACTGACAACAGTCTCATAGGATGAATGACTCATGAATAATAATAATAATGATAATACTTTCTAGGTTGCTAAGACATAATCACAGTGCAGCGATTCTAACTTTCTGCATCATCCACTGAGACCAGAATTCTGCAACAGAAGACTCTCTAAATAACCTCTCTTAATGTAGTCGCTACATTTTGATTCAGTACCAGTGCTTATCATTATCCATGGTTGAAAACACACACACTGAAGCCATTATCGTAAACACACACACTCACACACACACACACAATCTGACCCTTGTAGTAGACAAGGTCCACAGTCAGCATTTTTCTCTTGCCAAGAACACAGGGGCTATTAGTACACCACTCCCTGCTGCCTCATTATGCTGCTGCCTCCTCCATGGAAACAGAGGCCATGACTAAGCATAAGACAGCCAGACTCCTGCTGCCGTCTGCTCCTTACTGCACCCACCATCAGAAGACAAGACCACGCCACGACCGTCACCTGTGCGAAGACTGGAACTTCTTCACTGAATCTGAACCGGGGGCTGTGAATGATAATACACTGTACAAAATGTGGTCTTGTTGTATAATCTATTGTAGAGTGCAGAATGTACACAGCTGGATGACCTGTAGCGTGTTTGAGTCCATGTCGCTGTCAGCCAGCTGTGTTTTGTTTGGTGATGATGATTAACGGCAACTAACAAACCCAACAACACATGCTGGCATGATGCACCATGTTCATACTGTCACTGACACAAGAGACAAATGCAGAAAACCAACTATTATGAGCTTGCCTCTATTAGGAACAGCTTTTATAGATTCAATTTAGGGCTAGGTGATATAAAATAAAATAAAATAATAAGATAAAAATATTTTTTTGTGAAAAATATATAAAAATTACAGTTTTTTTTGTTGGGTCTTGTGGAAGGTTTGTTGTCTGGAGAGTTTCTGCAGCATCACAATGCTTCATTTATGGTGTGTTGTACATTTTACCATTATCAAAAAAAGGAGACAATTCCTGCAATTCCTACAATCTGGATGTCATCCTTACCCCATATTGTTATTTCAATAATACTGTATTCCATCCCTTGTTCACTGCTCAAAAAAATAAAGGGAACACTTAAACAACACATTGTAACTCCAAGTATATCACACCCATGTGAAATCAACCTGGGATGATAATTTTGATTTACATTGATCATTTTTATGTTATTTTGTTCTCAACACACTCTACTATATATTGAATAACGATTTTAAACTGCAATATTTCATTAATTGAGATCTAAGATGTGTTGTTTAAGTGTTCCCTTTATTTTTTTGAGCAGTGGGGAAAATCTGAAGCCAAAACACAGTATCTTCTCTCACTTAGTTCACAGTGACACTATTTCAATAGCCAATCACTTTTATTGTACCATTAGACCCATTGTCTCCTCTGTTTGAATAAGTGTTTAGTTTTTTTTCCACATTTAAGAATTATATTTATACAAAATGCTGATCTCTTAACTGGGATTTATATGATTTTTAAGCAGAAATTAAGGCCACTGTGATTTAACACCGGCACAGACTCTTAAATCTCACAAGCTTTGTTAACACAGCGGACATAATGTCATCATCTGCTGTACGACAGCACATGATAAGGGTTATGCAACTTCCTGTTTACAACTGCTGAGGTCATTTCACCACAAATGGTCGTTAAACCACGAATTGTTCTCAACACAGAGGACACTTTCATTGTACCATCTATGTCAGGGGAAAATCTTTTCACATAACAAAGCAGCACTGACAGTATCATCAGTGAAAATGAACCTACTGCTCATCGGAAAGTGGGAAAAAATGACACACAACAGAAAAATGATCAGTTGTTTGAATGAACCCATTTCACCAAGGTTCACTGTCTTTGCCATAATAATTAACTACTGTACGACTCGAACATGTTTGACGTAACTCAAACGCTCATGGGTTTTACCCAGTGATCTTTGCAGCAGTCTCATAAGAGTCTTTTGCATTACGGCGATGATGTGCCATTTGTTGCACTTCAATATGAATCAGGTTTGTGTTGTGGAACATTGGTGGTAAAAATAAAGTCTGCTCAATGACGAAGAGCAGATCAAAGACTAGAAGTGTAGCATCTGCAGAAGTAAGTGTAAGTGTATCTGTGGCCAAGTTCGGGCCTCCAAGATGCTCATGGTGGTTTTTATTCAAGTGATTCTATTCTACAATAAAGCAAGCAGCAAATCTCTGTTGTGAGTGGTGGATCCGAGTCTTACCTGAGTCTGTCGACTGTTTCGCTGTTATTCTCTGCAGGTCTGTCTTCTTGTTGGGGTTGCTGTCGGTCGGGACGTCAGAACACGAGATGATTGCCGGGTTCTGCTCATTCACATTCTTATCTGATTGGCTCTGCTTCAGCTGTCTCCGCCTCTTCAGCCTGATGGGATGCAAGGAGGGGACAGGTTTGTTTACATTCACTCATTTTATTGTTAAGCACCTTGTAACTTTGTTTTGAAAGGTGCTCTACAAATAAAATTATTATTATTATTATTATTATTATTATTATTATTATTAAGATGCATAAAGAAAATATAGATGAACATAGAGTGTGTATGAGTATATGTGCACATTTATTCAGTTAAACCATGTTAATGCTGTAGTTGTTGTTGATAAAATGCTAATGGAGCATTTAGCTGAATGTCCATCCTTCAGATTAGCCTATTGTACAGAGGAACAAGGGCAGATTTTGTTTTTTCCTTAATAAAAGTGAAACGTGCTGCACTGTTAGGACCATAAGCATTGTGACGCTCCAGAGACGCCACAGCCGACAAATCAGATTCTCTACACATAACGGACCATTTTTGTTTGGTACAACACTTCAATCACAAAAATCAAACTCCATCAATTTAACATTTTTCTGTGAAAGTGAAACTGAACAACGATCATTGCAGCTGGCGCTCACAAAATCACCACTGCAACATTTTTGTCTCTCATGTAATCCCATTTTTAAAAAAATCCATCATGATCAGTAATCATATGAAAACTGATCAAATTAAAACTGGTAACATAATACACGCTCACTGAGATCCAGCGAAACCTTAGATGTGAATGTGTGAGTATGTTTAGCAAAGTCGAGACCACATTGATTTATCCAATACCCTGAGTGGTGGGGGGTAGTGTGGCTCTGCACAGCTCTGGACAGAGACAGGAGAAAAGAAAAAGTGAAAAGAGAAGCGATTTAAGTGTTCAAGTGGCTTAATGGAGAGGCAAGAGTGGGTCGATAAGGCTGCAGACAGATGGAGCTCAGGCCTCTCCCACAGCCTCGGGTCACTCTCCTACTTCAACTCATGCCGCACACATCTGGTAGTGAACTCAAAGAATCTGCAGACGCATTCTTGACAACGCCGTCTGTTTCACTGTGGGGGATGTCTCACAGAGTCCCCCCGCCATCATACTCTTCTTCTCTTTTTCCTCAGCATAATAAACAAAGAAAGCTCAATACTGCACATAACAAGTTGCAATGTCGAAAACCATTTTTTTTTTTTTTTTTTTTTTTTTTTACAATTTTACAATTTTACAATCCTTGGCTTAATTGTGCTTTTATGGAGTTTAGAGTTGCCCCAGTGTGGTATCTATGTCCGTCAACAACTTTCACATTTTACTGTGCTTTAAAAAAACAACAACTTTGAATCAAATACATATTATTTCACTTTGACAACACTGAAGAGAGAATCAGAAAACAAACGCCCTATAAATAGACGTAGAAGTACAAACCTAAGACAGAAAATAACTAATTTCACCTGCTTAAGACAGCAGCTAACAACAATAATCCTTAAATCACTGCAGGTCTTGATGTCTGTCAACCTGATGATGGACATAAACAAATAGACTTTTTTAAATTGTGTGCCACAGATTTGCATGACATTCATAATGTTGTTTTTGGCTCCACCTCTTCTTTAGACATGATTTTTGGTTTTGCTGGAAAATAAATCCTCTCCCAATTTGCACTACACTAATAAACACAGGCAGGTTTTCACTGAGGATATTCCTGTGTTGTTGTGTCTCTTCTATCCCTACTTTCTCATGGCACAGAGTTATCCCGAAACGTGATAAAAGGTTGGATTTGTGTGTTTTCCACTGACGTGATGTGTTCACATACATCAAATCTACTGTCAAGTATTTTGGTTACAAAGCACAGTACTGATCACCATCAGACCAATAGAACATTGTTTTGTTTTGTCTTTACTTTGTTTCAATGTTTCCCACATTTCGTCCAGCAAACATTTTGTGTTTTGTCAACAAGCATTAAGGTGTGACCCAGGGAAGTCCCCAAGGCAACAACCTGACAACAACAGTGTGTGAGCATGCTCTCGACAAATGTGCAGCTAGGTCATATTCTTGCTCAATTTCATGTGTATATTCAGTACCTTGTAACTTTTAGTATCCCCTTTGAGTCTTTGTCTTAATTAACCTTAAGCACATTTAACCTAAAATCATGTATTTATTATTTCCGTTGACATGAGCCCGTCATGTTAATGTTCTGTGTCAAAACCTCCCAACAACATGTACTGAGCTGTAAAACAATAAAACACGATAAAGTTCATGGTGGGCTAACACTTTTTATTGGCTTTTACTATATATGTGCCCCACAATGAGCTTCGATCTATTTGTCAGAAAGCACTGCACCATATGGCGCGAGTAGCAGGAGGGCTTCACGCTAGAGCAGTAGCTGTGTGAACAGATAAGACTTATTTTCCTTCCTGACATGTTCACACTGTCCATACAGGCACAGCGTAGCTATCTTTACAGTAGTAGTCTATGTAGTCACCCTGCACCTTGCTCCAGTGGTGTTTGGCTGCTCACTCCCACGCTCACTCTGCAGGAAAATACCATCCCTAACACAAAGGCTGAATCCCATTAAAATCTAATACACTGCCTACCTAATAACTACAGGGTGCCTGGGCTGCAGAGCCATTGCAAAGTCATTTCTCTGTGTAATATTTCCAACGAGTCAATCGCTTGGAGAAGAAAAACTACAGACAAATTGCAGATTTGTACCAGGCTGTCAGTGCAGCCTGAACAAGTAACCAAATACATAATAAGAAATAATGAAGCCCATTAAGCTTCACTTCCTCACAACATCCATTAAGTCCGTATTCAATAGCTTTAGCTTGATGCAGCATATGCACTGCGCCACTGCCTAGCCATAAATCAACTCACTTGTCTGTTTTTTTTTTTTAGAAAAGGCATAAAACAAGACAAACAAGTCCGCCAAGGACAGGATAAATCAAGGCGAACTTTTTACACACATGCACACACCGGCAATTTAATCCCCTTTATCCACATTCATTTAAGCTTTCTAAAACAAAACCCTGTGCCACTTGACATGAATCAGTCAGTTGTGAAGCTCTATGAGACATCTCATCTGAACGTACGTCAGAGAGAGAGAGAGCGCTGCTCTTTGTTCAAAACCCCGCAGAGTTCTTGTCAGTCTATGCACCGTAGCTGTGACAAGCCTCTTTCCACATGTTTCCTGTTATCATGTTTCACAATGCTGCCAAAATCCAATTTTGAAGTCAACATCATCCCGGCGGATCAATTCGTGCAAGAACTCTGACGCATGACGGGGGATCATATGAGGCAGGGCAAGACAGGTGACTTAACAGTGCTCATCCATGTTTTAGAAAAAAGATGAGAAAAACTAATGAGTTACTGTAATGCACCTTGACAGCAAAAATGTCAGGGCACAAATGAACATGCATCACTATGGAAAACACATGGTGTCACCTCTAACACGCAATGCACAAAGAGGAGCTCATTCATAAACAGATTTTGGACTTTACACTCTAGCATGTGACGCATGGGGTTAAGCGATGTGGTAAAAATAAAAAAGAAATCACAATTTAACCAAAACACTTCCTCAAACACAAATAAATCACATCGCTGGTTTATTTAAGTAAAAACCACCAGTCTATTTATTTGAAAAGTTGATGCTTGTCATTCTTTAAACTTAATGGTAATTGGACACTTGGTAACTGGAGCTGTTGTTTTAGCAGAGACTGTTATTGTCCAATTGATTTGCTGAATATTTCAGTGTTTTGAGAGGGTAGTGCATGAGCTGCAAATTCTTCCGAGGCATAAATGTATAATATTTTTTGCCATTGTTTATAGTTTTTAATTTTTCTAGTTTGTTGGGATTTTGGATATTTATTTTTGCAGTTTTTTTTTGTACTATCCATGTTGCTGCTTTAACAATTTCCCACTACCTATCTTATCTTCTTTTATATTATTGATTATGAGCTTAGTCATCAGTGCGGACCAAGAGCAAATTAGACCTTAATACTTAATGCCAGGGCCACACATCAATTCTGCTGCATGAAAACTAACTAAATCAAACACAAATGAGACAAATTCATGATACTCAAACGGTCTCTTACCTGGCAAAATATCCCGGCTTCCTGTCTCTCTTTTCCATCAGGCCAGGGTCCTAAATACGCATGCAGTCAAGTGCATCCATATAAACATCCACCCTTACACAAAGACATGCACACAGGGGTGCCGCTGACACACACTTCCACCCACTCAAGTGTCCAAGCCAACAGACAACTGTGGGGAAGATCACCTCTCACACTGTGCTCTCACACTTCTTTCTTGTCCTGCAGAGGAAATAAGAGGTAGAGGATTAGCGCTCACTGGGTGCCTCCTCTCTCAACAACACTCACTTGCACTGCAAAAGCCCAATAACTGATGGTGGACTGGAGCCTCATCACACTAAGTGGAGGGCGATGAAAGCATCCTATAATAAGCATGTCAGGCCACTCTGCTGACAATGGCTGACCAACAGGAAGGAAAACGCATCTATTCGCTGTAGAGGAAAAGACCACATCTGCTGCTTGTTAATGCTGCCACAGTAAACATGCGTTTAATTATGTAATTATGCTTCATCAGATCAGTGGCTCTATTATTAGCATCAGTTTTCGCAGTTGACATTTAAAACAGGGAAATCTGGTTGATGTAAACATGCAGACGGCCATGGCTACACTATAATCAAACTGCAGCACCACAGGGTTAATCGATTACAGACACACACGTCCCACCCTAAAAACCAGAAATTGGGCAACTGCAGTTCATCCACGTGTAGCCTGAAAATGTTATATAACAGGTAAATGGTTTAACACAGCGGGGGAGGGAGGGAGGAAGGGGCTAAATTTGAAACGACATCACCCCACCTAGCTAGCTACATTCTTCAGGTTGTAGTAGCTTGCTTGCTTGCTTAATGGGATTTCCTCCGTAAACCCGGACTAGTGAAAACGGCTTTCCTGCGTTCTTCTCCCGGTGCAGCGGCAACGACAGATAAATATCCCACTATTGGTAACGTGAAAGCCGCCTGAGCTGCAGCCAAGCAGGTCCGAGGATAAACACAAGCACAAGTGAATAAGGTCCAGTTTTTTCCCCCATCTGACTTGACCACCACAGCTGATGCTAACGGTACTAGCTAGCTTTGTTTACAAGACAATAGCAACCTGGTGGTGAAGATGTTGAGGATATTTATCTTCGGTCATGTCGCTTAAAAGCTGGTCCTCTGAAAATAAACGTTTCCCTGTTCTTGTGTAAAACGCGGATCAGGTTTGCGACGTGCAACGCTGCGTTAATGCGCTAAATATGACATAAAAAACAGGTAAGAGAAGGATTTTTTGCCCACATACCTTGCGTGCATCCTCAAGCAGCTAAGGTTGATATCAAAATGAAACCTCCCCTCACTGCGCCCTCTGCTGTCATGTGCGCTCAACACCTGCCTGTTTGTAGCCGTTAGCCCGCTCAGTCCACCGCTAACATGCTGGTAGTTAACGTTAGCGCAGGTTAGCACGGCTGGTAGTTAACGTTAGCTCAGGTTAGCACGGCTGGTAGTTAGACAGTTGAACGGTCACTGCCGTTGACCGACTAATGGTTACTATGGCACTACTATGACGTCGTATGAAGCCTGAAATTCTCACGCTGTGATCTGTGTTGCAACCCTCCCTGGTGGTCTAGTGGTTAGGATTCGGCGCTCTCACCGCCGCGGCCCGGGTTCGATTCCCGGTCAGGGAACTACTTTTCTGTCGCGCAAGTATGAAGAATCCTTCCACCGTCACCTTAGTATTTGC
The DNA here is from genome assembly GCF_905171665.1 of Trachurus trachurus. Lineage (NCBI taxonomy): Eukaryota > Metazoa > Chordata > Actinopteri > Carangiformes > Carangidae > Trachurus > Trachurus trachurus. The sequence continues at coordinate 15,722,978 of NC_139910.1, read as the reverse complement.
GATTATATAATTTGACCGAATGCCAGCTGGGTTAAATATTAACACTCCCAACATTTTGCTTGCAAGTGGCCGGTGCTCTCTCAGTAACGTATAATCAGTATAATCATTACAAGTGAATGATTATATGGAGATGAATGAATGAATGACTGCACGAAATTAACAGTAGGAGAGATATAAATGCGTTGTATGGTTTTGATTTTTAGTTTCACTTTTTAGCAAAAACATGGCGACCTAAACTGACTGTGCCGCATTGGGAAACTGCAATCAATGCAAAAACATAGGCTACTTTTTTTTTTTTTTTTTTCACTTTATCCACATTATCTTTATTGTTTATTTCTTCAACATTTAGATTATTTAGATTTTTGCCTCTTTTTTCAGTTGAATGAACACTTGTTGGCCAACAATTATATTATAGCCTAAATACATTCACCATGCAGATTTTTACTCCCACAAATCTGATCTACGGGATTAGTAACGACGATGTGTGAAATATAGCTATAATACACGGATTTACAAAGTACTCTTTGGCTTTGCCACCTTTGACCCACTGCAGAACTATTATCCTACCGCTAGGTGTCGATGTTTCACCATGAATACAACAACAAACCATGGATCTATAGGTGCCTCCATGCAACAAACAGGTCTGCAAAACGTTTAAGAGGGTTGGCTATAGGCCAGTGTATTAGGTTAAAAAAATCTGTCCACAAATCAAACTTACTGCACATCTTCATTGAGAAATGTGAACTTTTTATTTGTTTGAACAATAAAACAAACAACATCCAAATCTGTCACTGTTGGATGAAAAAAGACTCCTCAATGCAAAACTTTACACAAGATGAGGTGGATGACCTACAGACAACACAGCTACCTATCTTTAGCTGTCTTTTTTTTCTCTTTTTTTTTAATTTCTGAATTTCTTCAGTTTTACAGGCAACTTCACACCAGAACCACACCAATTATGTTGCTAACCTGAGTGTAATTGGGTTGTAAATACACTGTGATGATGTTTCCGCTGCTCCTTCTAATGACGTTTAGGCCTATTTGAGCTGAACCTGTTAGACACAGACAGAGAGCAATGAAACAGAGATAATGAGTGTTTGTGGAACTTGGGTCCCAGGGAGCCCTCGAAGGTGGGGAAACGCAGAGGTCCCGGTAGGAGGCCCTCTGATTGGACAACTCTGGAGTTAACCAGTTCCTGGCTGTCTATGTATCTTGGCAGTTATTTTGACAGGCGCTATCATTGTGAGAGAGGAGATAAGTTGTCTTAGGGATCGCCATGGCGCCGGTGTGTCCCTCCTCCGGCCTGTTCAGACTCTCGTCAACCCCTCTCCAGCCCCCTCCTCCTCTGCCTGCCCAGCTTGAAGCAAAGGATTGTTTGGGGGTGGGGGGGGGCACGGTTTGATTGGGAGCAGGGTTTGTATTGGCAGGGACCCTGTGGTTCTGGGTATCATCGCCCCCTTTCAAGACCATCAAAACCTCCATGCGACTCAGAAATAGGACATCTCAAAATGTCGCCTTGTGTCTCTCTTTTTTTGATTTACTTTATGTATTTTTGCACAAGTTGTCCACAAATGTCTTCCTTTGTTTTACTAGAAGCACAAGAATGGCTTTGAAAGAACAGAGTAAGGAAATCGCAGACTGAGTTGCACATTTCATAATATTTTAACCACCAAACAAGGATGATCCTCGGTAAACTTTTGACTCTTTGCCAAGTAATGTTTTCAAGATGTGCATCTCTGACAGAGGTATAATAATAGTAAAAATAATAAAAGTCCATCAAACATATAGGCTAGGCCCACAGTGCCTTGTCTCCCTGTCGTATAAGCTCTGTACAGAACACAGGCGGCCTCATTTCAGCCTCTGATATTAAAATTTTTACAGTACTGTCCCATCAGAGCCACAAACAGCTTGGTAGCATTACAGTGTCTGTTTCTTCTGTTACTATTCTTCTACGAGGGAGTTCAAAGCTATACACACACACACACACACACACACACACACACACACACACACACACACACACACACACACACACACACACACACACACACACACACACACACACACACACACACAGGAATTTATGATGCCAAAGATGAGCAGAAAGAGAGGAAGAAAAGAAAGGATACGGTATGTTTTTCAGGACTTCTTCATGTCTGTGTGTGTGCAACTGAGAGTGCATTATCTATTTAATAATAAGCCACATAATCTTCTGTTGCTCTTTATTGTCACTTCTTTCAATGTTTGTGAGGTTGACATGAAATATTTAAATAGTGGAAGCAGCCACAATTGAAATTGATTTCCTTTTTTTTTTTTTGTTCAGTGCCTTGTTTTTCTAAGTAAGCACCAGTAAGTCAGTGTCTTATCTTACAGTACCTCTATCTCTTTTTAAAGTCAAATCATTATTGTTGTCACAAAGGTCTGACCCAGCTCAGACCTTGGAGAGATTTAAGATCATTTTACTCAGACGTCACACACTTCCAGCTTAGACTACGACCGCTGATAACTTCAAGTACACTGTGGCAGCAAGAAGCTGCTAAACCTAAACACACAGAAAGGATATGTCACACAAATGATAATTAATAGGAAATATGGGGGCCGTAATTCATTATAATGAACCAAACCTGAAAAAAAAAGAAATGCAGCAATATTTCAGAAAAATCTTCCATCGTGTGTGTTTATCAGTGTGTTTATGTAAAGACATAAGAACGCAGACAGATTGTTGTGCAACAAACTAATTAGGACAAGCAGAGAGTATCAGTGAAGCTAATAACTGTATGACATAACTGATGAGGGCCCCACTTACAAACAGCCAACAGCTCTGACAGATGTATAGTCTCTGAGCAGAAGAAACTGACACTTTGAAACAGAGATATCACATACAGTCGATGTTAATGATATTTGGGTTAATGCTGTTTGGAACTTGAAAGTAAAAAAAAACAAAACATGTTTTGACCATGTGTCATTCATAACCTGTAAAATGTAAAAAAAATTGTATTATCATTATTGTGTTCAGACCTGTATATTATTTTACTAATATTTTAAAGTCATGGTGACAGGTGTACGAACTGTGGCAAATTGTATAGAAGGTAACACGACTTGAATGACACATCTTTCTTAACTCTTGCTTAATTAGATATTTCATAAAAAGCTAAGCACATTATGAAGTTTTGACTGAATGACCAATTAACACACCTGCTAACAGATGTTTTCTAGCTGCTGATTAACACACAACTGTCTTCATAATAATTTGTTTGAAGATTAAAATATGGTCCAACACTTTCTTGCTGTCATACCAAAATACCACTCTCATATCTGTAAATCTGTAGCTACTGCAGCAACCATTTAGCATATTATAAAGACTTAGGGAAGCTTCGATCTAGCTAGATATCTAGTTTCGATATAGCTACATATCTAGCTATATCGAAGTATAAAAAAATCTTCAAAAAAAGTGTCCTCTTTGGGTTTGGGTTTTTAATTTAAATTCAAAATCATGTCCAGTACTGATATCTAGAGACACTGGTGATGAATTTTGTTGACTTTGGACAGAGCTGTTAATCTGTTTCTAGTTACATGCAAAACAATGGTAACCCACTGATGGTTAAACCTTCTAAATTATTGTAAAGACATGATAACACGTCATTATCAATCTTCTTATCCAACTCTTTACAAGAAAGCGGCTAAGTCATTTCCCAAAAATGACACAAATGGAGTTTCACCAATAAAAAAACCCCATTTCAGATAGATAGTCTGCGGTTGGCTGTATAGCAGCAGGAATTAAAAAACTTAATTGTGACGCATCACAAGCTGTGAGAGTTTGGAAGTGACGGAGACTCAGTGCTTCCTTGGTGGTCTGTTAGTCAGACTGACTGAGACCACCATGAGGTTAATGACCCCTCACACACACATGTATACACACTCCTGGTACATGCATTGCACACATAACTGGCCATTTACGCCAAGCAGTTAACAAAGACTGAGAGAGAAATGGAAGTGATGGAGATGTGGCTTGAAACAGCCCAATACTGTATCCCATCCAGTGCCACTACACCCACTGTCAATCTGCCAAGTCAGCTGAGGCACTGCAGCCGTGACCTTCGACCCAGGAACTGAACAGCAGGAGAAAGGTTATCATCGCCGGGGTTTTTGCTCTTAAAAGTAAAATGTCCAGACAGTGCAGGTCAGGAGCCACACCTCGAGGAAGGGGCAGACAGTGTAGGAAACCTGAGGGAGAGATGGACACGAGCAGAAATGCTACCACCCCTTCAAACACACATAGGCTACACCCTCTCATCAGTGTTTTTTTGATCACATGACCATGGTAAGGGAGCGAACAGTGCACGGTTGTTTACCATGCTTATCAGTGGTGTTGTAACAAGTAGGGGAACACACGGGCTTACCTCAACACACACGCACACATAAATGAGTGCTTAGAAACCTCACCTTGTGCAAATGTGAAACAAGACTGGGTCAAAACCTTATATGGCTGGACTGCACATGGCCAATGTGGGAAATTGAACAGTATATTTCAAAACCACTGTGAACAGCAGATATCATCAGATCCTCTTTTTCTACTGCAGAGTGTGCGCGCTTTATTCAGGCCCCTAGTTGTTTGCTCTGTGTTTAGATGTGCTGTATTTTTATACAGACAGATTCCTGATGAAGCTGTTCTCATTTACAAATTTACAATAGAAGACCTCATGTTTATTTCTGGTCTAAGTTTCCAAATGGACTCAGTTTAGTTTACAGTTTATTTGCAGGAGCAACGGCTTAAGATAAATACAATTACAGCCACAATCACTCAGTCAGTCAGTCAGTCAGTCATGGACATTTGCAGTTATAGGGCTGGTGTGATGGGGTCAGTTTTAGTGTTGTATGTTTTGATTCTTTGTTTTCTTGCTGTGATTTAAGTTTATAGAGCATGTTAAGTTTTGGTGTTTTGTTATATTGCATGTTGTGTTATTTTGCAGTAGTTATGATGTTTGGTATATTTTATAGAGTTCGTTATTTGAGATTACTTTGAATTGGTGTTTCCTTTTTTACAAGCTGACCTTGAACGTCACTCAGCCAGCAGACTAATCACCGCAACAAGCCGCAGCTGGTAGTCAGGGGGCTTAGCACCCTTTTTTGGGCTTACCGATACGGAGCGGATAAAAGCGTGAAATTTGGCACGAGGCTACGTCAGTACCTATACAATTTTAGCCTAGGAGCCCACCAGAATTTTTTGAATAACCATAAAAAGAACCATATTCTCTTTATCAAATTATATGAAGAAAAATGTCATTTTTCTGAAGTCTTAAGAAGAAATTGATGGTAGCTAATTTGCTCTTTTTAGGCCATTGTATAACCTGAATCTGCTTTTAATTTGTGCACTGCCCAGTAACCTTCCAAATGATGTGTATAAAACATGCATACAGTATCATTATGGATTAGTTGTGCAAAGATGCAAAATCATCTGGAGCCTTATCATTCCAAAGTTATTTTAAATTATTTTAAATTAAGTTAATGAATGTAGTAAATTGATAATATATTACTAGAATGGGCAATCCTTTGTTGGATGATTTCAAAGATCTTGTAACTCTTGACAGTTGCCACTGCACAGATGCATCTGCGGTAAATACAGAGACATAATTGTAGCAAGACACAGACCTGGACAAGGCTACAAAAGAAGACCTGCTGCACTTATTGTTTCTAAGAGCACAGTGGCCTCCATCAAAGGTTTGGGTCAACCAGGACTCTTTGTAGAGCTGGAAAGGTAACAAGAACCCACAAAACAAAAAAAAGCTGAGATCCTTTTGGGAGACGGGAGAAAGTTACAGAAGATGGCTCAGAAGATGAGCCATTGCTGCAGCCTCCACCAAGCCTCCACCAGTCTGGGCTATATAGCAGAGTGGACCAATGAAAGCTCACTCCTCAGTGTTACACACATGAAAGGCTGCGTAGAGTTCCTCACAACCTTTAGGTGGTCGTTTGCAAATTCAAACCTTTCATATGTCATTCACTGACCACCGCTTATCCTACATTAGGGTCACGGGGTGAGCTGGAGCCTCTCACTTCACTGACGAGAGGAGGGCCCCAGCCGGTGGGTTCAAACCCAGAACCCCCTTGCTGTGAGGCGACAGTGCTAACCACTGCACCACCATGCCACCCATAATTTGCAGCCTGAAAATTGAAGGATTATCAAATTTCTTTTTGTAGTCTTGTCCAGATCTATGCCTTGCTACAATTGAGCTCTTGGGGCAGTTCCTTTGACCTCATGGATCTCACTCTCAGATATGCAAATGAGCTGTATTAGCTGTATCTTATTGAGGTGTGTTCAGTTCAGTTTTATTCATATCCCGAGGGAAATTGGATTTGCAGCAAGCATTACAGACACAAGACAAAAAAAACAGCATCCAAGACATCAACATGTCACCAGGCACACCATAGTGCAGTAATACATTAAAAAACAGTACGAGTAATAGAAACATACTACTAATAAATTACTGTTGATAATAATAACAACAATACATAGTACATAATGCTCTGCGCAAGTAAAAGTGCAAACAGTCTACACAATGCATTAAAGTGCATAGTGCTGCAGGAATTGGAAATAAGAATAAAAATAAAATAAGATAAACACTTAATACCCAAGTGCATTTAAGTGCAGAGGCCTGAGAGAATAGCCAAGCCTAGCCCAAGAGATTAAGCCTGTCTATGGCAGCAGGGATAAAGGAGACCCTGACACGCCGCGTTCTGGTCTTAGGCATCCTAAAACGGCGTCCAGATGGAAGGAGGTCAAACTCCTTATAAAGTGGGTGGTCAGGACAGTCAATAATAAGTTTAGCTTTGGTCCATATTCGCTTGAGATATATGTCCTGAAGCTGGGCTTGCTGCACCCCGATCACCTTGCTTGCCACTTTGGTAAGCCTTGCTAGCCTGTTTTTGTTGGACAGGGTGAGGAATCCAAACCAGGCCACACAGCAATAAGTAAGAACAGACTCGATAAAACATTGATAGAATAAGGTCATTAAGATATTGCAGACTTTGAATGAATTCAATTGTGTCTTTACAATCATGTCCAAACTATTTATTTCAACACAGTTAGGCTAAAAAATAAATAAAATAAGTTGACAGCTCCTGAATGGCATACATTGGCATACATGAGCATTACAGCAAAGGGTCTGAATGTTCAGGTGATATTTAGCCTATTTTTTCTATTTTTATTAAATTGCAAACGTTTCTAAAATTCTGGGTTTGTGCTGTCATTGATTTGGGCCTGGCTGTAGATTGATGAGGGGAAAAAAGATTTTTTTTCTTTCTTGCTTTAAACATAAAGCTAAAACTATGCTATACATAAATTATGTAATATACACACATATACTGTATGTAATAAACTCACATATGCAGCACACACACATATGTAATGTACCCACATTTTGTGTGAGTATTCTTATATTTTTAAAATCATTTTATGATGCTTAGAGGCTTAAAAATAGCAGGTGTTTTGGAAATATTTCATTAATAATGATTTGTAATATCATATTTTACAGAAAAAATTTTCAGGGCTCCTACGCTAAAATTATTTGTTAGACTATAAAGAAACATCATACAAATTTTTACGCTTTTATCCTCTCCGTAACGGTAATTCTGCTAAGCCCCCTGACTAATAGATGGAAGACGACGGCCGGAGTTGAGAGGGAAGCATCGTGGGATACTAGAGGGGTGTTGTTGCGATATACCCCTCTCCCGGTTAAGTACCTCTCTATTGCCTATTTTAAACTTTGGATTTTATTGGGATTTTAAATTTCTCCTTTTAAATCGCGGAACCCTTTATCTTGACCACGCGTTGTTTCCTTTGTCCCTTCCAAAGGCCTCATCCCCCCCCATCACCTCTGAGGATTTGAGACCAGCATCTGGTCCTGAGAAGGATTCCTCCAGGACTATCCGAATCCGGAAAGGTGAACTTTTCATTTTATTTGTGGTTTTTAACTCTGCTCAAATCTGATTTTAAAAGAACCTGTGCCAAATAGTTAGAGTCCTGGGCTCTTCAACCCAGGTGGCGTTGTCGGCAACACTTTTAAACTAAATTATTATTTTTAGTTCAAACATCGCCACGTGACATTTTCTGGCGTTGTCGGCAGGATCAGGTACCTGAGCAGAGTTGAAACCAAGGTATTTTTTGTTTTACACATTTTTATTTATTGGATCCTTTTAACCAGTTTTAAAAATGATGATGATGCCTGTGTTTCCGGGTGCGCCATGGGTACCAAAGTTTGGGGGCCCAAATTTGGAGCTCAAATATGAGGATTGGAAAGAACAGTTAAAAGGGCTAGTGCAATATGTTGAGACAGAACAACAGAAAGTGGGTGTTTTAATGGGGGCACTAACAGGGGAAGCTAGAAGGCAAATTAATGTGTTGGAGGAGGAAAATCGCAACACAACTGCAAAAATCTTTGATGCATTGAATGGTCTTTATGGTGGGCGGGCTCCAGTGTCAATTGTCAGAGCACAGTTTTATGGATGCCGGCAGAAGCCGGATGAATCTGTACAATCCTATGTTCTCAGGTTAAGGGAGCTCAATTACAAGTTGCAGCAATCCGACCCAGACGGAGCCCCCACCGATGTCCACTTGAAGGAACAGTTTCTACTTGGGTTGGAGGAAGGACCTTTAACCCAAACATTGAGGAGATATGCCCGTCAACACCCAGATGGGACTTTCAATGCCCTTCGACAGGAAGCCCTGTTATTAGAGGAGGATGGATGTGGACACAAAAGGCCAGAGGTAATATGCACTGCTGTGGGGGGGCAAATAATCCTCATTCTCGCCCGCAGGAAACGGATTGGAAAACAGAACTTAAAAAAGAAATCATGATGGAACTTAAAGACCAGTTAAAAGACTGGACACAGGAACTTGTCCGCGAACTCAGGCCAAGAAGCCCACAAAGGCAGACCAGATACACACAGCGACGAGAACCGGAACGACATAGAGTGCCTGCTTCGTCCAACTCGTGGTCAGCCGATGGTAAGCCTATTTGCAGACGTTGTCAACAAGTGGGTCACATTGCGCGTTTCTGCAGAGACTCTAACCAGTCAACATCAGCTTTAAACTAACTTACCCCACTACTGAGGCTCGAGCAGTGGGGTTAGGTGAGGGTGAGAGGTTACAAGAGCCTACTGATGCCTTAATTGGACAATGCCCACATGTTGAAGTGAAGATGGATGGGGTTACACTGTCAGGACTGTTAGACACGGGCTCACAGACCACATTATTACAACATAGTGTTTTTTCTCAACATTTCCCCGAATATGCAGTTAAAGAACTCCCAGCCAGGATTAAACTTAAAGCTGCCAATGGCCTTCGTATCCCGTGTCTGGGTTATGTCACAATGGACTTTGACATTGAGGGTCATAAATTAGACCAGCGTGGAGTTTTTATTGTGAAAGACGAGTTTTCAACTAACCCCCTCATTATCGGCATGAATGTGATACGAGCATGCTGGGATACTGTGTTCAATAACCCAAATGGTCCAGTGTCTTTTTCCTGTCAGAACCCAAGATTTCAGAATGCCTGGAGGTCGGCCTTCGCTGTGTGCCGCAGAACTGTAGCCTCAGGGGACGGTTTCCTGGGCTACATCTGGCCAGCCTGCCGCCGAGGAGTCACGATACCAGCGAGAAGTGAAGTAGTGGTCTGGGGCCGTGCCAAGACAGGGCCGCAAGGGCTTGATTATCATGGACTGGTAGAGGCACTCCAGGAGCCCGGTGCTGTTTCTGTTGCCCGGACACTGGTTGAACTGAAGCAAGGCCGACTTCCCGTCCGCCTCCGCAATTTGCATGATTTTCCTGTCTCCCTAGGGCGCTACCAGAAGCTGGGCAGACTGTTTCAAGTGGATGAAACGGATGTCCATGGAGCACGTGATGTCAGCCTAATACCTGATACTGATGGCATGGCATGAGGTGAGACTGGTGGATGTCTGTGATGAGGTAGAAGAAGACCAAGTGTTCAAAGTATCGAAGTTGGCTGATCGGCCTGACCTAGCCCAGGAGGAACAAGGTCAGTTAACAGCCCTGCTGCAAAAGTGGGAGAAAGTTTTCTCCACACATGAGGAAGACTTTGGGAGGACAGATGCTGTGAAACACTCCATCCCCACCGGTGATGCAGCTCCTGTAAGAGAACGCTTCCGACCTTTACCACCTCTGCTGTATAAAGATATGCGAGCCCTATTGGCAGGTATGTTACAAAATGGCATTATAACTGAAAGTTCTAGTCCCTGGGCAGCTCCCATCGTTATGGTGAGAAAGAAAGACGGCAGTTGGAGATTTTGTGTTGACTATAGGAAGTTAAATTCTGTGACTCACAAGGATGCTCTTCCACTTCCTAGGATTGAAGAGACCCTGACTTCGATGACCCAGGCCGAGTGGTTCTCCACCTTAGATCTTGCCAGCGGCTACTGGCAGGTAGAGGTAGATCCACAAGACCGTGAGAAAACTGCCTTCACAACCCCATTAGGTTTATTCGAGTTCCAACGCATGCCCTTCGGCCTCTGCAATGCTCCAGCAACGTTTCAACGCTTAATGCAGCAGTGCCTCTCTGGCCAAATCACAGACTCTTTATTAGTTTATTTAGACGACATCATTGTCTACTCACCAGACTTCACCACACATCTCAAACACTTGGAGGAAGTGTTTGAACGCCTATGGAAGCACGGCCTGAAGCTTCGTCCCGACAAATGCGAACTTTTTAAACGACAAGTGAAATTCCTGGGGCATGTAGTGGACCGCAGGGGGGTCATGCCTGACCCAGAAAAGGTATCGGCTGTTGTTGATTGGCCCACTCCCACTTCAGCCAAAGAGTTGAAAGCCTTCTTGGGCCTTGCGGGGTATTATAGACGGTTTGTCCCCGGGTTTGCTAAAGTTGCACGACCCCTAAATTCCCTTTTGATTGGCATACCAAATGACAAACGCCTAAGCTCCCGCCCCTTAAGTTGGTCACCTGAAGCCCAAACTGCCTTTGATAATCTAAAAAAGACACTAACTGAAGCTCCCGTGCTGGCCTATGCTGATTTTTCCAAGCCATTTGTTGTATACACAGATGCCAGCCACCAAGGGTTGGGAGCAGTGTTGGCACAAGTCCAGGAAGGTAAGGAGCGAGTAATCGCCTATGCCAGCCGGAGTTTAAACCCCACAGAGCGCAATGATGCCAACTACAGCTCATTCAAGTTAGCGCTAAAATGGGCAATCACAGAGAAATTCAAAGATTACCTGACGGGAGCTGAGTTTATTGTATATAAGGACAATAACCCTGTTGCTCATTTACAGTCTGCCAGGTTAGGTGCAGTGGAGCAGCGTTGGGTAGCCCAGCTGGCATCCTTTAACTTCGAAGTGAAGTACCGTGCTGGGAGGGAGAACATCAACGCAGATGCCCTCTCCCGGTTCCCTGCAGTTTGTCCCCAACCAGAGCAGCCGTTGACCAACACTGCAGCCACTGTAACATCAGCAGCAGTGGAACAAGAGGAGGACTCCCTGCTGCAGAATAACAGCTGGGTGGTTGAACAACAGGCCGACCCTGACATCCAGGCTGTAAAGAGGTATGTGGAACGAGGCTCCTATCCCCATAGCGCTGAACAGAGCACTCTCACGACTGACACTGTTAAGACTGTTAAAACAATAGAAGAGGCTCTGTGTCCGGGAAGGAGTTCTGTGTCGCAGATTCATCGAGCCTAATACTCTTGAGCAAATGTTCCAGATTGTGTGTCCAGGTTCAAGGCGACAAGATGTGTGGAGACGGCACCACGAGGCTGCAGTGCATGCCGGTGCAGGGAGGACACTTTGAGGCGCCGCTTCTTCTGGGTCGAAATGGAGAAAGAGGTGCGGGGTTTCCAGTCTGGGTGTGTGGTTTGCAGCTTGCAGAAAGACAGGGCACAACCAAGAGCTCCCTTAAACCCAGTTGCTGTTACGTACCCTTTAGAGGTAATAGCCCTTTACTTTCTCTCACTAAGTAGACCCAGTGACTCGTACCAAAATATTCTGGTCATGACAGACATGTTCACTCGCTACGCCTGGACTATGCCCACTCGCGACCAGACAGCTAAAACCACAGTACGTGCCATTTGGTCCCAAATTATACAGACTTTTGGCTGCCCTGCCCGGTTCCATTCTGATCAGGGTCCCAACTTTGAATCAGATTTGATGAAACAGTTGTGTGATCTGTATGGGGTCTCTAAAAGCAGGACTACTCCATATCACCCTGCAGGTAATGGCAGGGTAGAGAGAATGAATCAGACCCTGCTCACCATGCTTCGCACCCTGGAGGCCGAAAAACAGAGTAGGTGGCCAGAGTACTTACCCGAACTGTTACAAGCGTACAACAACACAGTACATTCGGCCACAGGGTTTGCTCCATCTTACCTGATGTTCGGCCGGCACCTCAGACTCCCGGTAGACGTTGGGCTGGGGGTTGAACAGGAGAGACCAAACGGTGGGCTGGGAAGCTGGGTTCAAGACCATCACCAGAAGTTGACGTACGCCTATGATCTGGCACGCAAAAAGATGACCACAGCTGCTGAACAGACAAAACGCCGCTATGACCAGAAAGCTAATGCTACCCCTTTGTTGACAGGCGAGCGGGTGTGGGTCCGCAACCGAAACAGACAAGGCCAAGGGAAGCTGCACGGAGGTTGGGACCCCGAACCTCACATTGTACTAGAGACAGTAGGGGACTCAGGACTGGTGTACAGGGTGAGGCCAGAGAAAGGGGGGAGGGAGAAGGTTTTGCACAGGAACTCTCTCAAACTGTGTACAGGTTCCCTGCCACAACCACAACCCCCAGCCTCACAACTGACCGGAGGAAGACAAGCAGAATTGCCTATGTTTTATTGTGTTCCTGCCCCCAACAGGCCTGCAGACATTGAGGTACCTCGACGGTCCTCTAGACCAAATCTGGGAATACCACCAGAGCGCTATAGACTATGAGAGAACTGTTGCAGAGACTGCTAACTATTAGCTGTGGGGGGATGTGACGGGGTCAGTTTTAGTGTTGTATGTTTTGATTCTTTGTTTTCTTGCTGTGATTTAAGTTTATAGAGCATGTTAAGTTTTGGTGTTTTGTTATATTGCATGTTGTGTTATTTTGCAGTAGTTATGATGTTTGGTATATTTTATAGAGTTCGTTATTTGAGATTACTTTGAATTGGTGTTTCTTTTTTTACAAGCTGACCTTGAACGTCACTCAGCCAGCAGACTAATCACCGCAACAAGCCGCAGCTGGTGGCATGCGCAGGTATAACCTTTTTATTTAGGCAGCGGCAGTGAAGCAGCAGAGAGGCCAAGGGCAGAGAACCAGCCAGATCACCAGGAGGCCACCATTACAGAAGACCCTCAGACCTGAAGTGCAGCAGCCTGTGTCTGTTCGGCGTAACAACTCCAGCCTGGGTGCATGACGTAAAGTTATCACCCAGGAAAAGCGTGAGTGTTATTTCCCAATTGAGTTGCAGACACGGAGAAGGCCGGCTGCAGGGCCAGGCGAGAGGAGGGAGTGAGAGTGTGGACAGGTGTGTCGTCAGAGAACTGCAGGTGGCTGTGTTTCTGCGTCAGCAGGCGGAGTGCTGGACCCGAGGGGACCCGTGTGGACCATAGATGGAAGATGACGGCCGGAGTTGAGAGGGAAGCATCGTGGGATACTAGAGGGGTGTTGTTGCGATATACCCCTCTCCCGGTTAAAGCAGAAGTAAGCGATCCGGTCGTTTTGGCTAATGCTGCGTTCCAGGCAGGCTTTTGAAACCGTAAATTACAGCTTCAAGTCACAACTTACGACTTTGTAGCGTTTCAGGCAACCCACTCGTGTTTTTCCGACCTGTTTTACCTGTGAAAGTCACTATAACGGCCACTCGTAACTTCCGACCCGTGAACTCGTACCAGATTGAACTGGTACCACTTCACAGGTCGGAAAAACACGAGTTACGAGTTTCCTTGAACGCACCATAACAGTCCTCGTCCCTACGTCACCACATTCACGGCGTCCCTTGGCTGCACACACAGCCCTGCATGCCGTTCTCTCTCCTCATTGGATAAAAACTGTAGGATACGATAAATGTTTTCTCCTCGGCTCAGAGCAGAGCAGGGTGACTGACAGACCCGTGTTTCAGACCAAACACTCTATGTAAGTGATTGCTGTCGGAAGATATAACTATTTAAGACTTATATTAACACAAATATATCACTTACTTCTGCTTTAAGTACCTCTCTATTGCCTATTTTAAACTTTGGATTTTATTGGGATTTTAAACCGTGGAAATTTCTCCTTTTAAATCGCGGAACCCTTTATCTTGACCACGCGTTGTTTCCTTTGTCCCTTCCAAAGGCCTCATCCCCCCCCATCACCTCTGAGGATTTGAGACCAGCATCTGGTCCTGAGAAGGATTCCTCCAGGACTATCCGAATCCAGAAAAGGAGAAACTTTGGACTGTTTACAATAAATCTTGGTGAACTTTTTATTTTATCTGTGGTTTTTAACTCTGCTCAAATCTGATTTTAAAAGAACCTGTGCCAAATAGTTAGAGTCCTGGGCTCTTCAACCCAGGTGGCGTTGTCGGCAACACTTTTAAACTAAATTATTATTTTTAGTTCAAACATAGCCACGTGACACTGGTCCTGCTTCTGTGGTTTCCAAACCACAATTTTAGAGAAAAGCATTGAAACAAAAGTAAAAATGTCACTTGTCACAATGTCACTTGATTCGTTCGTAACAAGAGTAGTCAGAGTCACATGAGGCCAGGGGTGCCAACAAATCAAGTGACATCAATGGCCTAAATGGTGACCCCTAACAACCCTGTAATAATGAAATGAAGAAGACTGTTGGATGATAAATGAAACGTCTTCAACTATCTATAAAAACTCAAGTTGCCTTTGTTTCAACTACTCATTACTCTTCAGCTCCCGAGCAGCTCGGAAATCTGGACGGCCCACAACAAAAGGTGTAGGCCTGAGCCAACAGTTGACACCCATATGATACAAGGAAGCTACTAAATGTTTATAAATTGACTAAATTTAGTTTGCAGTTTATTTGCAGGAGCAATGGCTTAGGATAAATACAATTACAACCACGATCACTCAGTCAGTCAGTCAGTCAGTCATGGACATTTGCCGTTATAGGGCTGGTCCTGCTTTTGTGGTTCAGCCAAAATCTCTAAGAATCAAATGCGTCAAAATATTTTTTTATTTCCTAAATCATTTTCTGACTTTTGATAACCTTGCTCCACACAGGGCACTTCATGCTACCAGAGGTCTATACTGTGACACTCATGGTGGGTGCAGACCATGATCTACCAGCTAACATTAAGAAATAAATCTCCCTCAGCAATCTAAACTCTCCTCTGATCTCATCTGCCATAAAACCGGACTTGTCCTTTGGAGTAACAATCACATTTCTGAAGAAAAAAAAAACATAAAGCCCTGTCTCTATTCAACCCATAGGTAAAACTATGAGCCCAGACAAACACTGGCCAATAAATAACAGCTATAAATTCCTTTATGAATTATGACTGTGCCTGCCCATTTATGATTGTGCGATAAGTCAACTTTTCATGTACTGTAAAGGTAATATTCCTTTGAGAGGCTGAAGATATAAGGACCACGTTAAAGGTAACATGAGTGTGTACTTTCAGTGTCTGAGTGTCTACATGTGTAGGCCTTTTGATGTGTGTGCTCTTGTGTGTGTGTGTGTGCGCTCAGATATACACTCCCACTCTCACACTCAGACTGTGGTAAGTCCAAGCCAGCGCCACATCAGTCCATCATCACAGATATGGCTCGTGGTGAGATAGCAGGTCTGGCGGCGCACAAGACATTTTGTCCACTCTGTCATGTTTACTTATAATGATAAGCTTTGATGGATTCCCCACAAGCTATAGACACCACGGCGCACATGCACACACACCATCTAATTCACTAATACACATGGACAAAACCAGAAAAAGC
This sequence comes from Trachurus trachurus, assembly GCF_905171665.1. NCBI lineage: Eukaryota > Metazoa > Chordata > Actinopteri > Carangiformes > Carangidae > Trachurus > Trachurus trachurus. The sequence goes on along the minus strand of NC_139910.1, from coordinate 15,707,024 downwards.
AAAACAAAGTAGAAAGTAGATATAGATTGGGGGGAAAAAAGCTGTATTTCATAAAGAACAGGTAAGGCATCCATATAAATTAAAGGTAATAGCCCAAAAATCAAATGTAAGAATGCATTATAGTATTTATATTCATCAGATAAGAAGGTTAAAGTTCAATATATATGTATATCTTTTGATGTACAAAACAAATATTTGAAAGAGTTCATGAATAAGCGTTTTAAATCATTTAGCGCATACTGGTCAAAGTTTTGTGGACATAAGAGAAGGCCCACAAGCTGCCGCCTGAGGGGAGTAGATGTGTTTAGAAATGGATTCCCTGTGTGATTTAGAAATCTCTAACAAGGCAGGTCCATGAGGAACATGTAAAAAAATTTAAAAAAAGCTTCAGTTCCTCTACCATGAACGGGACAAGGCTGGGTCGTCCTACTGTTAAAGTCAGAAATATACAAAAGAAAAGGAAACACTGCTTGTGATGAATTCCCCTCCTTCGGTTTAGTCTAAATCAAACAGTGTCTGTGTCAAGCTTGATGTTGCACTCTGATCTGTTGCTCGGCCTGTATAGTGTTTGCATCTGTTTGGTTTACTTTAGCCTGGCACTGGGCCAGGACCATGCACAGACTGGCCCACCACAACTGTACTGGACCAATTAAAAAGACTAATGAGGCCCGTGCTGATCCTGTCACCCCGAGGGCAGGGAGGAGGGCACAGACATGGCAGACTAACAAGAGGAGAGCAGAGATGTCACAATGTTGGTTGGCTGGTGATCAATGACTTGATAATCAAATGCAAATAAAATACAACAACAACAAAAAAAAACCAACAACATAACTTTGCTCCCATGTTAATGAATTGGTCTTCTGTTATAAATCTGCAACATCAGCCATACACTTTGTTTACATAATCAGCACACAGCTGCTCCCATTCAACAGTATTAAACACTCAGTTGTACATGTGTATCATGGTAACCTGTTGTTGAGGTGGATTTATTAAACTGAATGGGTGATTTAGGTATGATTAGAAAAACTGACCATTCATTCACTGAGTTCTTATCATTTTAATTTTCTGAGAACACTGCTCACACACATCATCAGTTTTTAATAAGATCCAGAGTGATTTATTTATTATCGTTATGGTGCAGACACAGACTCAGCAGGAGGGCGACTGGAGCTGCCCAAGCATGCAAAGAAATGTGTTTGAGCAGCACCTGAACTGCAAAGTGCCCACTTAGAGATTGTAAAAACTTTATTATCTACAGTATACAGTATATGATGGGGTTTTTTTTCTTTGTGATTTTGTGACTATTCTTAAATAGTTGTGTCGTATCTCTGTTTACTGAATGTGTGTTTGCCAGATTATAAATGTTGTTGTGCTCTTGGGTCCCTCTTGAAAAAGTGACCGTATTTAAATGCTTCTGGCTTCTTGATTACCCAATAGACTTATTTTAGGTGCAGTATAGATTTTGCTTTAGATAAATTTGGGTTATTTTTTATGCACTTTGACTCATTTTGGTGCTGCAACTTACTTTACACAGTTTAAAAATAGTCACCTGTGCACTGACTTCAAGTCGCTGTAGCCTGATTTGATCAAAATATTTCATAATTATGTCCCATGTATCTTTGTCAGAGCTCCTGTTGATAACACCACTATTGATGTTACTGCCAGTGCCACAGTGCCATCTCTATATGTTATTCCAAGTCATTTTACAGTAAAAGTGAACCTGGAGTGCAGCTTTCACTGCTCACCTACTCACCTCCACTCCCCGTCTCCCATTTGTTTTATGCTTATTTGCACCCAAGACAACAACATGGCCATGGGTGAAATTTAGGGAGTGTGTATCTGACAAAGAGAGTGAGAGAAAATGACAGTGAAAGGTTGAGGATAAGAAACTCAGAAACAACAGTGTCTTTCTTTCACTGCTTTCCTTTTCCTTTTTTTTTAGATCATCTCACCCTTCTTCTCACTCTGTCAAGGCCGCTCTTTTCTTCCTCCTACTTGCTCGGCCGAGAAAAGGTCAGAGTAAGAGAGAGAGAGCAATAGACACACACACACACACTCACACGTCCAGGACTGTCCGACCGCAACCGTTACAAATCTCCTCCGCCTTATCCAGAACAACACACTGATAAGTGTGTCTCCACTCCCCATCCGACAGATCCATCTCTGAAAACATCTGACACACACGTACGAAGATGTGGAAATAAATCTCTGTGTGTGTGAGTGTATGTATGTGTGTGTAACTGGCAGATTAATGGTTCAGTTTACTCCCACTTGCTATAAATGAGTCAAACCAGAATAAAAAGAAATGAAGAGAGTTGGGTTTGGGGGGTTTAGCTTGACACACTGATGTTGTGGGATGATAATTAACAAGGTTTAGATGACTTCGGCTGAGTGTGTGTTTGCACTTTTTGGGAGTGCTGCACCTGCGACTAATGATGTGAAACTTGCCAGCTTCATCTCCTGCAGCTGTCCACTTCGCTCTCACTCCCCACAGATCAACCTTGCGCCCGTTGACCTGCACCCACACACACAGACATGCACATAGACACGCACACACCTAATACAAATTTCCTGGTATGACAATAGCCATTTGACAACCTGGGGCTAAGTGCCTCCTTAACCTAGACTCTGGTAATTAATTTCCTGACTTTTCCACTAGTGAATTAATGTTTTGTGGACTAACACCAACCCTGACATCAGAATCTGTCAAACTGCACTGCGGCTGTGATGTATTTTATGGAGATACATGGGCTGACGGGTGTCACATAAAATAACCCCAGCTTTATCTCTGACCTGAAAAAGGCAGCTTTATTCTCCACGTGATATCTGAATCTGATACAAAGTTGTATCAAGCTTGAGGGGGAATTGATTTCTTCAGAGTGAGGTCAAAAACCTGTAAGTTATGATGCATTCATTGATTCCCTGAACTAAACGAATGTCAGTCACCACTGAAATATTGTGACAAAAGTGATGAGAGATAACAAATGACAACAATTTTGCTGCCTTGGGATATACTGTATGTGAGGCAAAGAGCCGAGCTATTTTTATAGATGTGGATGAGAAGATCCTCCTTATTGAGAAGCTCGGCATTTGGGAATTTTGATAAGAAACAGCTCATTAAATGCACAATTTATATCTGCTGTGGATGAGATCCTTCTGTTTATCTTATGGAGGGTCTGTGGAAGCAGGAGATGAGGACATGTAGTTTTGGATGCATTTTGATATGAATTTGTTCCCCAGATATGCAAGGTTTATCAGCTGTGATGTGGAGAGATTTGCATGGATCAATGTCGGGGCCACAGCTAGGCCAGCCGAGGCCATCCTGTAGAATTTTTAAAAAAATGTATAAGTTCTCTGAGAAAAAAACCCCCAAAACTAATGTAAAGATTTAGATGAGCTACACTAAATTGGATATAAAAGTAAAATTGAACCATTTCTTATAATTGAAGAAACTCTCCCCAGGTTTCCAGAGTGTCCCAAATTCACAGTGTGTGTGTGTGCGTAAGTGTGTTTTCATGAATTAACCGTACAGTATTTCCTTGTGTCTGTGTGTGTGTTTTTCGTGGTGGACGTGCGGGGCCACTGGGTCGAGGTGGGCTGGGTCCGTGGTTCCCACAGCCTGTGTGGAGGCAGCCTCTGCAGCACTATCAGCCTCTGTCTCCGGCCGCCCCCCCTCCAACCCCTCTACTAGCACCAGCGGGCCCCCTGACGTCAGCCCTGGCCTGATAACGGGGTCCACAGCGAGCAGTAGAGGAGAAGAGGAGGAAGAGAGGGGGAGGGGGTGGGGAGGGTTTGAGATGGAGGGATGAGGTGGAAGGAGAGCGGTCGGCCAGCAGGGAGGGAGGGAGGGAGGGAGGGAGGGAGGGAATGGGGTTACACTAACAGAGCCAGCGCTGGATAAGACCCCTCAGACTGATAAGACAGAGCAGAGTGTGGAGCCTCTTTTGTTTTCCACTGCTCCTCCTGTCTGGTGGCATCTCCCTTCTCCTCCTCTCTCTCTCTCTCTCTTTCTCTCTCCTCATCCACTCTCAGCTCCTTTTTTTCCAGACTTCACCAATTCGTGAAGCTCCTCTCCTCTCCTCCGCAGCCCCCCTCCTCTCTTTGTCCAAACAGAAATATTCCTGTTGTTATCGGGACATGTGTATGACGGTCCCTTGATGGAGGCACCTTTTCTCCCCCGGGTTTCCTCATTGTGTTTTTGTTTTCCCTTCCAGTGCTTTTAGAGCGGGCGGGACCAACCTTTGACTGACAGGAGGACGGAGTTTTTGACATTGACGAAAAAAAGTTCACACACTTTGTTTCCAGTCCCTCCTCGACGTCTTACTCTGCGTATCTGTATCCCTCTCTCTGCATCTTCTTGCAACACTCACACCTCTTTAACCTTCTCTGCATGAACTCTGCATGAACTCTTCATAGACACCACAATCTATTGTTTTGATGATGTCACCTCACCTTTGCCTAACCTGAATCTTACCTCTAACAAGCCCCTCCACGTTCAAACAAACCGCTTTCCATCTGCCTGCCACATCACACTGCAACTAAGCCCCATGTATCAGCATATTAAACACTGGCTCAGGCTCTGCATGTGTGTGTGTGTGTTTGTGTGTTCCCTATTTGCTCTTCAGGCCTTCTCTCGTCTACGGACTTTGGCCACTGCTTATCACAGGGAGAGGTCCTGGGATCCCTGAGTCTTCAATGCTAAAAATACATTTGCCATAGCTAATATGCACACACTGATGTGCGCATGCACTCACACACACACTCGCAGTGTCATGGGACATCCCACCATGAGGCTGTCTGTCAGATATCATCAATATGATTGGTCAGCGGTGGATTCAGCATGAGAAACCGTCAGCTGGCTATAACAAGTCTGAGATATTCCTAAATTTTTAAAGCTGATCTTTGAGCGAGCAACACCCAGGAGTGGAATTTCAAATATTAGCATACAAGCGTCAAAGAAATATCCAAACGTTTGAGTGAGTGAATTGGTTAAGTAGCTTTACAAACGTCGGAGAGCATCAGGAACAAAAGGGGATTTGATAATTGAGTTCTTATCGTCCGTAATTGAGTGTTGTGTGATGTGTTTGCGCTGCTCTTCAAACAGTGTGAACCAAGAATCCAATCCAGCACTTGAGCACGACACATATGAGAACCTGCAACTGAGGAGTTAATAATTTATTCAAAAACACACTCGTGGTTAACGGTGTATGTGTGTGTGTGTGTGTGTGTGTGTGTGTGTGTGTGTGTGTGTGTGTGTGTGTGTGTGTGATGATCTGTGTTGCTGAAGCCAAGGTGTCTTGTCGAGAAGACTCGTGTCTCCCCAGTGTGACTCCCTGACCTTACCTGCTCAAACACACTTAATCCACTTAATCCGCAAGCATAACACACAGATACCTTAGGGTAACACACAAATCCACACAACACACGCACACACACACAAGAATGATCCTACAAGAAAACAGAACGTATTAATAGAAAAATAAATTCTGGATTTATAGCTGTAGACTCTCATATAGATAAATGGGCTCAACCTTGTCCAAATAAGCCCCTATAAAGTAAACCAGGAATTAACATGGCAGCACTTGCAATTTCATGAGACACAATATGACGTAGTATATGAATAAATGGTTTTAGTGGGATGAAAAACAACAGAAACTCAGATTAGTGGCCACAGACACACAGAGAATCAGACTTAGTGAGTTTCTCTATAAGATTAAGAGCAGCAGCAGCATGGTGGGAAGTCAGAGTGAGATAGAGATTTTCATATCAAGAATTGAAAGTCGAGCTGTGGGAAGTTTGATTTAAAGAGCAGCAACAAAAAAAACAAAAAAAAAACAGTTATTTCACTTGTCACAAAATCATCCAGAGAGGCAGTGAGAGCTCTATGAGTCGAGTTTTTCAGTGCAATGAATGAAATGTTCATTTATGTTCACATGGCCACAATCTGGTTCATCAATTAGTAACTAATTAAATGAATAATAAAATCAGCCGGTCAACATTTTAATGAGAAAGCTGAATGATCAGGACAAAAAAAAACAACAACCTGAGAGTGATCAGATGTGATCAGAGGTGTTTATGAGCTCAAGTCGCACACAGTGAGGCGACATTGATTAGCACTGTTTCACCAATATCAGCTGATCCTTGATGATCAGCTCGATCAGATAAAACCAGACAAACAGGTGAGGTCAGCAGAAACAGATACAGCAGAGATGAAAGGCCGCTCGCGAGAAGAACGACAGCTTCCAGCTTACTCTGCAAAACTGTGTGTGCGTGGAGAAAACCAAGGAGTACAACTGTGAGATGTGTGTGTGTGTGTTTCCTTGGTCTCTGTTGGCTCATATTGACAGGGTGTTCTGCCTCCTGGGTTTTCCTGCTTCTCCATTTGAAGTCTTCTTCCTGGAGCCAGGAGTCTACCAGCTTCAGTGTGTGTGTGTGTGTGTGTGTGTGTGTGTGTGTGTGTGTGTGTGTGTGTGTGTGTGTGTGTGAGGAAGAAGGGCCAAAGTAAGTCACCGACCCCCAAATGATTGAGTCTCTGGCCCAGCCAGGACGGGGACAGTTTTCCTGGTGCCTGGTGGTTTGGAGACACACAAACACTAACACACACACACACACACACACACCTTCCTCAGCAACAGTCTGCTGCCGTCCGCCACATTCCAGCATCTCTATCTAGTCCCTCAGCCGACACCTCCTCATTCATACACACTGACAGCAAACACACAGTGCACGTCCACACACAGATGCAAAGAATCAAGGCTATAAACACACACACACACGCATGCACAATTGCACACACACACACACACACACACACACACACACACACACACACACACACACACACACACACACACACACACACACACACACACACACACACACACACACACACACACACACAGTTGAAGGTTTTGATGAGCTCTGGCCTCTGTCACTGTCAGTGATACAGCCTGGCATGTGCAAACACACAAATCAAAACACACACTGTACTGTAGAATAACAGAGAAGAGGATGAACTCTGGTTGATTTTGTGGTATTTTGGTAAACTCTTCACCCTATATTAGCTCAGATTAGACTCCAGGGTGTTGTAGTTTGTATGAAGAACGACACCAAACTCTGCTGCTGCTGAATGACACTGAGCGATCATCTAGCCCACCAAACGTGCAGAAATCATGTCGAAAAAAAATGCTCCATGTGATTAATCCATATTTCATCCTATATGTTGTCCCATTCCCCTCTTCACAAAGCAGCACACACACACACACACACAGACACAAACACATACACATACACACATCGAACCTCTATACATTAACTGGAGCCATAAAAGCATGAATCATCTCTGACTTTGGTGCAACTTTGTGCCCTCGCAGTCCAACAAAACCACACCTTGATATTATTAGCCAGCAATTGGTGGATGTGTTATCAGCCTGCAGTTACACATTGATGACAGTTCCCCATTTCCAATGAGGCAATATCGCTCTATTTGCCTGGACCTCAGCATGGGAGGGTGGGGGCACAGAATCAATACGACTGTTCTCAAAGATAGATTAGATAGATAGATAGATAGATAGATAGATAGATAGATAGATAGATAGATAGATAGATAGATAGATAGATAGATAGATAGATAGATAGATAGATAGATAGATAGATATCTTTTTTTATCTTTTGTTTTTCCCAACAAAGAACACAGACATTCGATTGAGCTTTTCATTGCTCATGTCGACTTTTTTTTGTTTTTTATGCAGTTTTCAGTATGTCTCTTTGGCCACATTTTAACTTGTTATGTAAGGAAAAAATGAGCAGTAATTAAAAAGATTAATGGGGGCTGTACAGCATTCAGCTGCTAATGTGCATGCTGAATCCCTGGCATGCCTTAGTGGGGGATTTAAATGGAACAGAGTTACAGTGAATATTATTTCTTACAGCTGTTTTTTTTTACTGCTGTGACAAAAAATCTAAACAACTTTGTCAAACTACAGCATTTCGTCAAGAAAGTCAACATTTATTTTGTGTTTTATCCCTGTAAATTCACTGAATGGCCTATTAATCGAGAATACAGGTGAAGTGATCAAAGTGAAAGTTTTGATAAATAGCCCTTGTGATAGACAACAATCACTATATGTCAGATAATATAAGAGATTATGAATTATTTGTTATGCATTATAAAGTAAAACCTGCTCCTTTTGGAAACCTGCAGCCATCACAGCTCGCAGGCACACACACACACACACACACACACACACACACACACACACACACACACACACACACACACACACACACACACACACACACACACACACACACACACACACACACACACACACACACACACACACACGGGCCTCTATTGGCAGCCTGCGTGTAGTCACATAATTCAATGAGAGGCTGTCAGTGGGAAGTGGCTGCACAATGAAATGGCCTCGTGTGTTTACGTTCACTGGCGTTGATGACAGGTATAAATCTGTCCTCATGAGGACAACAGCCGCCGGAGACTTCCGACTCAAGCATCCAGCACCTATTCTTCATGTGTGTCAAGAAAAGACATAGAAAAAAACCCAGCCCGGGGCACGAGTTTCATGTAGGACATGACAACAGGCCTAAGAGTTCAACACAACACTGAAGTCAGGATGTTTTATGTGGTGAGAAATTGAAATTAATCAGTGCTTGTCAGATCCTGCAGGTCACAGCTGATGCATTTACAGACACGATCTATGAATATTAGGCCACTATCGATCTGTTGGATAAAACGTAAATGGCACAGGTCGACTGCACGACTCACTGATACGCGGCTAACTCTTATAATAACTTTCTAATCCTTATCAATGACCACAATAATCTACATTTCGTCCATTCTAATTCTGTTTCAAATTATTCTAAGGGGTTTGGTTTTTATTTCTAAGTCAATGAAAATGTATCATACAGTTTATCTATTTATGGGGCACGTTTGCAGATAGTGAGATATCATCATCATAGCCTATAGGAACGTACCGCGCGCACACAGATCTGCAATAACGTCAGTGATGTTTAGTGGCAAACAAATGCCGTTTTAATGAGCAATTATAGAGACAAACATCTAGAAGACGTCATCTAGCTGTCGTTTCAGATCAACGAAAAAAAATTGTGGAGAATGAGAAATTGTTAAAAAAAGAAAGAGCTGGTAGGCTACTGATTAAGGCTTCAACTTGATAGAGACACAAACATCTGTAGCCTAAATAAAAAATGTATTTACAGATAGGCCATTGAAAATACATTTTAATGGCTTACGAATAATAAAATAACATTTAACTTAGAAATTAAAAAAATATATAGTCCCCTGGCTCAAAACCCCACATGGGTAAAAGTTTATAATATTGTTGCCCATATCAGAAAATAAAGTTTTTATTTTACAATCTCTGGTGGGCTTCACTCTGAAGACTGATAACTAGAATGAGGTAAAAAAGAAAAAACAAAAAAAAAGAAAAGAAAAGAGAAAAAAATAACATAATTTAGTTAGTCGACTTTTTGTTAAATTGTCAAGCTTTACTTTGAACTTTGAATAAAAAATTAAACATTTGCTATTTCTTTTCGGTGCAGAAAGGTAGAGCGTGGAGAGAGAGAGGGAGAGAGAGAGCGAGAGAGAGAGAGAGAGAGAGAGAGAGAGAGAGAGAGAGAGAGATGATAACAGCTGGATCTTGATCACAGGCTATAGTCTCTCACTCCTCCTCCTGTCTCATGTCTCCTATCTCACTTTATTCCTAATTTTCTGAACGCTGCCTAGTGCTGCTCTTGACTTAGCAACAGGTCTGATTCCACTCAGGACCAGAGGACTCGGTGGATTTATTTAAACCACACACATATATATATATTTTTTTGCATTAACACTCAGTAACACTGTGCGTATAAGCGCATCCACACTATCTTTATCCTTTCTATCAACACGGATGTCCAGCTTCAAGGAGAGGATATGTACCAGGGCATAATGACAACCAACCACGGACCCTCTTCCTATGAGGCCGGATTTCTCCACAACGCCTCGGCGGGCGCCTCGCCGGTCTATGTGCCCACCACGCGGGTCGTCACCCCCATGATCCCGGGGGCGCTGCCTTACCTCCAGACGCCCGGCGCGTCGCAGCAGAGCAGCCCGGTGTCCAGCCACTCTGCCTGGGCGCAGCCGGGCGCAGACTCGGTCCCCTCGTACAACCACTCCCCGGTGTCTCCGCGGTTCACCTTCTCCACCAGCCCGCCTCTGTCCTCCGGGGTGGCCGCGGTCAGGGAGACGGCAGCGGCGTCATACAGCAGCCCGCTAAACATCTCTGCAAACGGGAGAGAGCACTACGGCGCCCGGGGCCTCAGCGGGTCCTACCACAGCCCCTACCCGGCGTACATGAGCCCCAACATGGGGGGAACGTGGCCGGCGTCGCCCTTCGACAGCTCCGTCCTCCACGGGCTCCAGACTGGTGCTCCTCCAGGAACAACACGGCACCCAAACATAGGTGAGGAACAGGAAAATAAAACACACATTTTTTATTATGTCAGTTAAATATTTAATGTGAGAGAAGTGCTAAATGTTTTCTGCTTTTCCCCCCACAATAAACAGCTGTTTGGTTTTTTTTGATATTCTAGACAGAAATAAGCGCAGTCACACTTTGATTTCACTGTCACCAGTCAGGTGCCGTAAAAACACAGCAGCATGTCTTCTGTAATTTATTTGGATTTGTCAGCTATGAGCTAATTTACACTTCATGAAAACACACGAGCAGGTGGTGAAATATTTAAAGGCCAGATTTTTTTTTTCGCTGAACAACATAATTCTTTAAAAGAAAAGAAAAGCAAAGCAAAGCAAAAGTAAAATACAAACCTTCATTATTGTTATTGTAATAATATGTTGCTGATGAAATGTTTTGCCTTCTTTTATCAGATAGGCTAATAATAATTAATCTAATCAAGATAAAGCAGCATGAATTGACAGGTTAATCTGAACCATAATGAAGGTTCTGAAAAAGGATTAGAAAACAACAAATAGGCTAAATATTAAGTACGGTATATTAGGTTCCAATACAACACAATTACAAGTGTGATTTATATTTTACAAAATAGAAAAAAAAATCTCTGGTATAAAACGAATCAATCACGACCTTGAATTATAAGGCAAAGCTTAAAAGTTACACGCCTTTACTTTTTTATTTGATTTTAAATGTTTTGTATTTGTATTAAATTCTCATTAAATAGGACGTGTAGTGTTTTTTATGTTCATCTTGTCTGATAAATAACACACCTACCGAAACCAGCTCACCTCATTAAACTCATAATCGGTGATGCCATATGAGAAGCGTTGGGCAGTAAACGCACCACAGACAACGAATTTGTTATTAGTTCATTTTTAATACATAATACGATTTCTAATTTAAAAGCCTTTTTTGTCAGGAATTGAATTGAAAAACGCGCAACTCATCATTTTCGAAAGTTTGCAGCTCGATGTTGTTATTATACCTAAAATGAAATTCAGGATAATCAATGACGGAGACAGGCCTAATCATCAAGAAACGTCGTAATGCATAGCATTTTGGGTCTCATTTCACACCTAAACGCAACATTAAGCCATACGATGAAAGTAAGGAATATGGGACTCCGTTTATTTTGTATTCTGCTGCTGGATAAATATCTCATAGCCTATTAAAATGTCTGTTTCATTAATACTTGTGCATTACAAAAGATAGTCAAATAGGTCAGATTGAATATATTATGCTATATGAATAGGCTATAATCTGTGTGAGGTAACCTGTGCATTTTACAAGATGTTTTAAATGATTTAAAAGCAGTAATCCCAACTATCAGATTGACCATATCATGATCAAGGTGTTGTGTATATGTTTATGAATCAGTGACAATGTTGAAGTGATAGTAAATTAATATTTAACTGAAGCTGAATTGCCAACGCATGCAGCTTATGAGGACTATAATTTATGAGTTGTATTTGACTGTGGCCTCAAATCAGATCTGATCAGATTTGATTGTGTCTAACTGATCCTGATCAGCACTCAAGTCTTTTCTCTCACCAAGGACACAGTAAATACTTTGTGAAACATTTGAGGATCCCATTTCATTATTCTACCTGAGAATAGAAGTGTGCGATTGTAATGTATAAACAGTGAAGCTCAGATGTGACTGATGGGTCCCTCATGTCCCAGAGCTGGATGTGAATTTGGCTTCTATCTGCAGGCTGCAGAGTGTACTCTGGACCATATAGGACCACAGCGGTTTCACAATGCATTGATTTTGCTTAGGTTGTCAGTTTTTGAATTGCTTTGACTTGCACCTTGTGTAGTCTACATTACTAATCAGAATCGACTTTGTTTGACGTGTGTTTTCTCCTGCAGGATGATAAGATCTCAACCATTTCAATCACTCCATCTTTTCCCAAAGTGCCATTTGTCCAATGTAATATCATTATAATACACATCTCACATTCAGAGCCATTTTTAGACATGTCAGATATGATTATATTGTTTTTATCAGATTAACAAGTGAATTAACAGCTGATTAATTCCTCATTTATAATCATCAGCTGCTCTGTCTGCTTATTAATGTGTTACTTGTGCGTTGATCACATCTACAACTCCGTCCCCTGGAGCTGTTTGATGAAGAAAGAGACAAAGATCAGCTGCAAGTGATAACGTCATTGATCCAACCTGATGTCTTCATCTGACCACAGACACAGTAAAGCTCGTTCCCTGACAGAAAACGCTCTCAGCAACAGGTTGAAGCTCAATGCTTTACAATAACATCTAATTAAAACAAATCTCAGTGTTTAATTCAGTGGCACTCACACTCACTCACACTGATGTTTTTATTTCCCCCTAGGGGGATAAAGTATATATTCAGTGAACGGTTCTATTGTTCCTTTGATGAATAGAGAGGGAACTCCCACATCGGTAAAGTAATCACCCTTATTATAAAGAAGAATACATACAGTAGCTATCTTATTCACATTAAACCCGGCTAATGCCTGGTTTAAATGAGAAACTGTTAAAAAAAAAAGCTTGTTTTCAAATGACTCAAAAACTGCTTAAATTAAATGTTGCATTTCATAGTTTTAAATTACCTTAAGAACTAATTTATTCAAACTTCAGTTTTCAGGGAACAATAAGTTGTTAACCTCAACATGTTCTACCTTGATATGATCACTTTCTTAAATTAGATCTTAATTAGACTGTAAATTGAAAAATAAAAATTATTCCCTTAGCGACAAGAAAAACTTTTTAGTGAGAGCCTAATGAAATGGATGACTGTCATTATTTTATATGTCCATATAAGAAGAGCTGCATTATCTCCCTGAAAGTCATCTAAGCAAAACAAAATATAAAGTGAGTTAATTTCATAATCTAATATTACCTCTCTTTGCATTTTATACAACGCTAACCCCAACATGATTCAAATAACAGAAATTGTTTTGTACTTATCTGACTTTATACTCTTCAATATAAATATTGGCTATTAAAATATAAAAAGCAATAATCCCCCCCCCCCCCCCCCCCCAAGAATCAAAGTAAAAGTAACAAAACTAAACTGTAAAAACATAATTCACATTACAAATAAATGACCTTTACTGAAAATGTTGCTTAGATGTAGATATTATTTACAATTTGTATTTAAATATAAAACTGCTCCTTTAAATTTTAATGTACAATGTGGTTTGATTGTTGTGAGCTTTGTTGTTGTTCTCAGTCAATCTATATCTAATCATACGTGCAATCTCTGACAACTATAACCAAGGTTATAAATTTCACTCACTTCACAAAGTACACAAGAGGTACATACATTAGTATTTGAAATACCTATGTACTTTTCATGTTAGTTTTCACCATGTTCACTATCAAATACTGCAGTATGTAAGTGCTTGGTTTAAAATAGCAACACTTTGCTTTCAATATTAATATTTTTTTTCACATGCAATACATTTTTAATATTCATCACTATTATTATATTACTTAGATATTATTATGGCAACGTCTTTGTAAAGTCTCCTTACCCACAGCTTTCAGATGCAGTAGAGACAAACCAACAATTATTCCACCTGAAATGAAACAAAAGAATTAAATATGAAGCTGCACAAATAAACATTGCCCCTTTGTTGCTACCGTAGCCTCTCATTAACCTTATCACTGTCTTGTTTAGAAACACGGGTTTAAAAGCTGCACAGACTGTTGCTCTTCACATAATTCACTCTCGTGTGAGTGAGTCTTTTATTCCATTTTCACCTTTGGCCTCGTGAAGCATTAGCGTGTCTGTTTATACACTGCACCCTGATTTCCAGCCTGTATCTGATAAAGACGCACACTGACATTTATACAGCAGGAAAAAATAAAACTCCATCCAGACCGACGTGGACTCTGCAGTATTTCTTTTGTGTATTGTTTAATGCTGCGGCGTTGTGTTGGCTACAATGGCTGCCTGGCTCAAGGTTAGCTTGCCCCTGCTGTCTCTGTTTTGCTCTCAGCCTTGGAGGAGGCCTGCATATGTATCACTGCCATTCCTGTTAGTCTCTGCAGCGAGGGAGGAACAGATGGAGGCCAGATTTATACTCTCTGAACGACAGTGATTGTGGACGGTGAAGTGTATGGTTTAAAACACACGCGTTATGATGCAATTTTAATGGAAATCTGACGTTTCAGTTGATGTTTTCCCGCGGTTCCTCAAGCTATTTTCAGCATAACATCACTTAGCTGATAGATATAATAACCTGTGATGTTTGTACCACCGCTAACTGAGGAGAAAAAAGCCAATCTGTCACTTCCACACCACAGATTGATGCCTTCCTAAGTGGTTCTTGGGAGATACTCTGTTATGTGCCAGATGAGAGAGCGAAGATTACATTCATCAGATGTCATGCTATCTGAGAGAGAGAGAGAGAGAGAGAGAAGGAGATGTGATAGACACGGAGTCTCTATTTGAATATGATGGAGCTCTATACTCTGCCTCTATTTCCAGCCCACTCTTTATCTGGAGGGGAGTTGCGAGATAAGGAGGGATTCCAGGCTGCTGTTGTGTGGGCCGGTGTCACTGCGAGCCTGCACCTCCTGCTGGTGTCCAGGCCTCACTGCCTCACAACATAATCGCCCGGTCAGGGTTTGACGGCGCAGGAGACTGTTTATTAAAAAGGATGGAAAGAATCTTTTGTGGCACAGACCCAGCTGGAAGTTGATTTTTCGAAGAACCACTGAATATTTCTTGGTTTAAACTGAGCTGAACCTGTGATCTGACAAATCCATGGAAATGATATTAAGATCAGTGTAGAAGACTGTAGCTCTTCTTTGTGACCATTAACTGAATTGTCCTGATCTTCAGTAAAACCAACTTGATGGACATGCAAATTTCAGTTTTTTCACTTAAAAAATGTTTTTTTTCTGACTAACCTATTTTACTTCATGTGATGTTGGAAAATCCATGGAAACCGATGTTAAAAGATCAAGAGAATAACAGCAGGTCCTACAAGAAAAAGGACATTTCCCAACACTAACTTGACTTCTTACTTTTCTCTGTTCAGATTTGTTTGATGACTTTGCCGAGGGGCGAGAGTGTGTGAACTGCGGGGCGATGTCGACCCCCCTCTGGAGGCGGGATGGTACCGGCCACTACCTGTGTAACGCCTGTGGGCTGTACCACAAGATGAACGGCATCAACAGACCTCTAATCAAACCCCAAAGACGACTGGTGGGTAACAGCAGCGTACATGAGAGTTCACGCTTTTGATTTTGAGTCTTTCATAAATAAAAAAAATGAATCCCCTACTTCTTTTTGACTGATTTGTTGTGTCTGTGGCAGTCTGCCTCCAGGAGGGTGGGCCTGTCCTGCACCAACTGTCACACCACCACCACCACCCTGTGGCGACGAAACGCAGAGGGGGAGCCGGTCTGCAACGCCTGTGGCCTCTACATGAAACTCCATGGGGTAAGAAGGACGAGCAGGAAGGAGACGGTACATCTCAGTATCATATATGTTTTTTTCTTACCAGCCTCTATTGATGTTGCTTCGGTGTCTCAACAGGTGCCCCGACCCCTGGCCATGAAGAAGGAGGGGATCCAGACCCGCAAACGCAAACCCAAGAACCTCAACAAGTCCCAAACTGGTGAGCCTCACAAACACATTTGTTGGTCAAATTAAATAATGTGACACTGACGAAGCAGCAGTTGCTCGAGCTTTTTTGTGCCGTCCCTGTGTGATGACCTCAGCTCTGTGCTCCACAGGGACTCCAGGCGGTGAGGGGACTCCAGTCACGTCCAGCAGCACTCCCCGCACCACCACTGCCACAGAGGAGCCTCGTCAGATAAAGACGGAGCCGGAGACTCACAGCTTGTACACACACCACAGCGCGCACACACAGGTAAGACACAATAGGTAGAGACAACAGCTCAGAATAAGCCCAGAAAGCCGCATCACTGAACAACCTAATGAAGAGTCTACAGCCCAAGTCATTTCACCATTGTCTTCTTTGCTCTCATAGATCTCAGCCCTGCCAGCCTACATGGCAGCTCAAGGAGGGGCCATCCCTCTCAAGATGTCACCTGCAGGCCACGGGTCTTCTGGCTCCAAAGCTGAGCCCTGGAACAACCTAATCCTGGCTTAGAAGACCTACGACCCCCTCCCCGCATCTCAAACCAGCTCATCGACAGCGATTTAACTCTCCTGACTGACTGCAGGGTCTCGGAGTGGGGGAAAGTGGACTTTGTGCTCCGGGTGCAGATGATCCCACACGGCCTCCGGCACACCGTACAAACAGCGCCTTCAGTGCAAAGATCTGTGAAAGGAAAACATGGCAGCCGCAATAGACATGGAGACATGGACAGCAAATCGAGGACTGAGCGCTGTTTGGGGTTGACAGTCGTGGAACAGCAGCTCAGTGATTAGATCCACACCAACAAACTGTGACAGAAGATAAATTCATTATCACTCTCCCGTGTTATTGTGCTCGACTAAAGCTGTAACATAAGCCAGTGACAAACAACACTAATCTCCCTGGGTTGTTTTTATTTCAATTTATTTGACTTTTCTTCATTGTAATGAGGTGCGTGTTATTATGGACAACTCTTATCAGCAAAGGAAATGATAGATACACAAAACACATTTAAAACAAAACAAAACAAAACAAAACAATCATAGCAGGATGTTTTATGTCAGAGATAGCAGCATGGAGGTGCTGTAGTAGTGGTTGTACTTAAAGGGTCAGTTCATGTAAATAAGACACTTACTCCATTCGTAAACAATGCTTGAAAAAAGTCAGTAGCAATGTTTCAGGATAGGACACAAAAGTATGTGCTGGTCACGCAGACCTCATCGTGGTCAGTGTTCAGTATTTTGTGTGAAACCAGAAACTGGTACATTGTGTTTAATGAGGCATGTAGCTATTGAGTTCTTCAAATGTGGCCTATTAATTATTACAGCCGTTCAGTTGTAATGGTGTGGCAGCACAAGATTTAGAGGCTTTTATCTCCACAGACCAAGAAAAAACTAACTAACCAAACATCACTGGGGGTTATTTCAAAAAAAAATTTGGTCTGATTTGGTTGAACTGATCCTTTAAATATCTACAACAACGAAAAAAAATTTGAAATTACACAGAGCACATCTTATTCAACAAGGACACACAAAACACAACTTTTTCTTACTGTAACATAAGAACTGCTCCTGACATCCATCACTCCTCAACACCAGTGATACGACCTTCAGTAAAAAAGATGATCTATTGAGTGCAATAGGAACTGTTTCTGGATCAGTTTCACTCTGTGCATTTGTCCTTAGATTTGAAATATATATATATATATAATATCAGTATTGACTGCTCTATGAAAAATATACATGCTAAACTACCTATGCAGCAAGAATGGTGCACATGACCCAATGTGGCCCTGAAGTGTGGATGGAGTTACTGTCACATTAGCTCCCTCTGCTGACACAAGTACAGATGTTCAACAGGGATAAAGAATCCTGCTACTATTTATTATTATAGGCACAACCCCGGACCACATTATCATATAATTATCATCTATTATATGAAGGTTGTTTGCTAACTTGTATGAAGGAGTACTGTATCAACACTGTGTACAGTATGTTTGCTTGGGACGAACATGGCGGCAACTATGTAAATGTGGGTGACTGCCACATGTAATTAAAAAATAACACCTATATGAGCATATATGTAAAAAGAAAAAAAAACTCCACTCCAATATAATTGTGTAATACACCATTTGTGATATATTGTAAGTAAAGACAGCGGAAGATGAACGTATGTGTGTACTTCTCATGAGCTGATGCCTGTCCTCTGTGTGCGACTGTAGCTCCACTGAGGAATCTAATAAAGACAAAGCATCTTGACAAAGTGCAAGTGGTATGTATGATGTAAAGATTTGGTGTTAGGTGAGGTTCATTCTGCTTCAAATGCACACCAAAGATATGTGGAATAACTGGTTTTACATTAACTTCCTCCTGAGCTTGTCAGACAGAGTTTCTTAAAATTGTATCCTTCCGATTTGTAGGTATTCGTTTGTGAACTTTGCGATATCTTGGATAAAAAGCTGGACGGCCCATCGATTGAAGTCTTCGGTCAGCTTCTCCCTGATTACCTCGGCGTATTTGTCTTGCACCATCTCCACCCAACACTCCTGAAACGCGAGTCTCAGTTGCTCCTGCAGGGAATCAGACACTTGCAGGCTAAAGGCGTGCTCGAGATGAAACGTCTTCCCGCTTTCTAAATGTTCCTCAAAACTGGCGCTTTTTCTTGAGAGCAGCCCTTGCGCGCCTTCAATTGCGGCGTTCAGCTCCTGCGTAAAGATTTTTTTCTCCTCCTCTGGTTTACATTCAAATATATGTTGCATTTTTTTAAAGCAGCTCTTCAGGTCCTGCCCCTGCACATCGGTCATCAGGGGGAAACTCAGATTTACAGATGTCAGGAGGTGCTTAACGGCAGAACTCACGTTTTTACACAAAGGATTGAGATCAGATCTCTCTTTAGTTGCTTTGACGTACTCCTCATGGTCCTTAGTCTGTTTAATACAGTCCACTTGGCTGTAGTCGGTGTCCCTAAACAGATTTTCTTTGGTCCCTTTGAAGCCCCAGCATCTCACATAACCAATATGTGTCTTAACTCCATACTCTGTCCACCACTCTTGAGCTTTCTGAACCAGGTTTAGCATGCAGGCTAACCCTCCCCCAGTGTTTCTGGCCAAGCATGGGCTGTTCATGGTGAAGACATACACCTTCCAGTCTTCTGAAGGTTCCTCTGACTCCAGAAGTTCCTGTGTTTGTTTAATAATGACATCCTCGCTGTGTTCTCCTTTGTTGTAGTTGGGATAATAAGGTCCGTACATGACAATCTCCTCCTGTTTCTCAATAACCGCCCACGAATGCTGTTTCTCATCTGCACCGCATTCTTCAGTGATGTCACGGTGAAACTCCAAAAATTTTTTGTTCGCTGGCTCTTTGAGGAAACTGTCGTCGGTGGCGGCTGGTCTGAACTGGAAATGTTCCAACACTCTCTTCATACAGTATTGTGTGTCAGCCCAGGATGATAACCGCTCAAAGAAGCCACTGTTGATAGCATAGTGTTTAAACTCTGCATCCACCCAGGCTCCACGTGTGCAGACGTGTCCACAGCATGTCCTGTAACACAAAAAATATACATTGATAAGAAATAGTATGTGGACAATTTGGAATTTCTTTATTATATTATTAATTGGCCATTTAATGTGATCCGATCTACATCTGAGTTACAAGTATAAACAAACACAATGTGCCTAACCTAATACCACACAAACAATATAATACTTCATGTCTTCATTGAACATATCCATTAATCATTCACAGTGTGGGTGGAAAAAGTAAGTGAACATAATCATGATGTATGTCATATAACAGATATAATAGGACATATTGCAATACTTGTATGATCCTACTGCATTGTAGCATGACTAAAACCAAAAGAACTAAACAACTCTGACCTACAATGATCTGATCTCACCAGGGACGTGCACATGACTATAGAGGGGCAGGGGCTCAACATCAGAAAAGGGCAGTATGTACAATTTTTTTCAGGCCTTAATATCAAAATAAATAAATTTTATTAAATTACAGTTACTATTTAGTCGGTAGAGAAAGCCTGCACGCCTTCCGACTGCAATCAACCTGCTGGACCAATTTCCCAACTTCCTGAAACAGAGTCATGACTACTGAACTGGTAGGCTAAGGCCAATATTGTTGGGGGTAACATGGCTTGCAGAAAAAAATCATGTGAGTGCAAGTGCAAAATAGAAGTAGGCGAAGCCTACAGGCTACACATCTATATATGTGACAAAACCAAGAAATGACTACTGTGACTGCTACTGTGCATGTTTCAGAACAGCAGCAAAGTCACAATTACCGGTAACTCAACATCTGGAAACAAATTCAAATAGTCAGTGAAATCAAGCTGAGTGAGTGATTCCTCCTGTTGCTGTTGTTCACTACATTCAGGTGATGTTAGAAAGGAGAGGGGCGGGGCTTAACTCTTAACAAGCAGTTAGCTAAACAAACACAAATGGGCACTTTTCTGAAATGTGACTCATATAAGCTGGTTGAATAAGTGGAAGGCGACTTGTCAGAACTGACAAGTAAGTGGTGTTTGTGGTGTTGGTGGCAATAACTCACAATAACTCACAAGGTTCTTATCTATGTGCAACACACGGAGTTATCGATGAGGCAGCAGCTAGTATCTCTCTCTCTCTGGACGTCCATGTGAGGGAGCGCGCACCACGGGGCAGCCCTGCGTATGGTAGATAACCGTGGCATTTTTACAGCGCCGTTGTTTACATCCCCATGCACAACAAGAATGTATTTATTGGGGGAAAAAAACAAAACATGAAAAGGGCACTTTTTAATACGAGGCAAAAAGGGCAGGGGCTCAAGCACTCCTTGGGCCCTATGTGTGCACGTGCCTGGATCTCACCCACACTCACACAACATGATCACCCTCCGGCCCTCAGGGAGGTGACACAGGCAAATTCACCCACGCACAAACAGATTCTTTCCCAAGGAGGCCACACACTCTCTGAAGAAAACACACTAAATTTATGACTCTGTTGCAGGTTTCAAACTGCCTTTAGACTGTGAATCACTGATGTACTTTTTTCATTGCACTGTTACTTTAATCTTAGCCTATATATTATTTTTTTATAATTCATTTTCCCTGTCGGCCAGTCTTATTGTGTATGCTATAACTGAGACCGCTGGTAATTTAATTGTTTTCTTTTTTTACATTGACAATAAAGCTTCTATTCTATTCTATTTTATTCTATTCTATGCACATACATTCATGCTATAATTCTTCCCTAGTTAACACTTACGACAGTCTGTCATGCTCTGTGGCTCTGTCTGAGCTGCGAGTCCAACATCTGTCCCGAAGAAGTATAAGACTGGACGCACATTTCTTTGCGTACAGCAGAGGCTCCTTTTCACATCCATGACACAGACGGCGTTTACGGCTCAACCTGAAAGAAACCAACAGAGTGTGGCTGTTAAACTGAATGACATAGGCTACTGTATTTTTCTGACATCACACACTGATACACAGCTGAGATGAATAGATATTAGGATGGTTTAGTACCTCTCTTTTAGGCTATAGAGAATTTCTGTTAATGTAAAATCTGTTTTTACTCACATTGGAAGCTCCATCCAGTCTCCTCGCTCCTGGTACTTCAAAAATCATCCCACTAAAATCAGCTTCGACTTCAGATATTAATTCGTAGCTCAACTTTGAGTGTGAGGTAACATCACAGCAAGAGAATCTGTCAAAAACTAAAAAGTCTGCACTCTGAAACTGTTGCTCTCTTAATGAAATCAACTGCAGGAGAGTTTACGACCGTCAGCGCTCAGCTCCACCTCCTGATTGATATCATCTATCATCTTCATTGCGGATATATTATTTCTGCTAGCCAAGGCATGCTCTGTGTCTGTGTATGCATGATGTCACCTCACATCTGTGTCCGTGTAGAGAGATGTGTAGGCATTCTTTCGGCTATTGGGGTGTAAACTTTAAGATAAAGATGTACATTTCCCAGGTAGAGTGGAAAAGTTACCAATTGCCACTCTCTCATTCTCAATCTGCCACATACCAAGCTATAGCTTCCTAACTATAACACCAACTGAGGCCACAGGGCCTTGGCAGGTGCCCAAGAGGGAATAAAGAGACCGACAACTGCCTTCAGTAGAATATACTGTATATATCAGAGAAGCAACTGACTCTCAACCTTCAGAGAGAGATGTGTGTATGACATGTTTTTCCCCGGTTTGGCAAGTTACACAGAAGTATGCAGAGGACACAGATCAAAACCCACATCAAAATAAGAGAAGATAACAAATTAAACATTGCAAACAATAAAACATTGTCAGAAGCTGCAGCTCTCAGTTATGTGGCCCAGCAGCTATAAAATAATCCCGTGTGAACATATCCCTCTGTAACCCCCAATGACATGAACAAGCATGTTGAGGCCAAAACTGCATTTCATTCTGATCTGATTAATGTGCTGATAATAAAATCATGTAAGGTAGTATAAAAATAATGTTAGAGCCAAAACAGTTGTCTCTCGGCACTCGCTCGCCATCAACACAAACATCATCTGTGTGATGTTGTGTAATTCTTTAGTGAACCATAATGGCAGTGTCTTTTGTGTTTCAGCTGATGGTAGTTGACATGTGACATACTCAAACAAAAGGCTTGTGGCACAATGTAGCACATTTTACAGGATCTGCGTTTTCTATTTCCTGACAGTGGGTTGTCTGTGAATTAGGTCATGGCTCAGATACAAAATGTGGGAAAATTACTGTCAAAAAATATCTGAGCTATTTCATACAAGTGCAATATGCAAATCTCTTTGAACATAAATACATGAGATAATAAAGGCAGATAAAGTGTCTTGGCACTGACAGGCTTGTGTTGGCCCACACAGGCTTTCTGTTATGAAAAAATGTGCCTGTTGTAGCAGGAGAGAGACATTAATTAAGCATGGCTCAGTGTCATTTCAAGTTACAATACGAGTTGTCAGATGAGTCATTAGTGCAACCCTCCAGAAAGACCTGGAAGCTGCAGGTACAGTAGTCGCTAAAGACAAAAGGCACTGTACTCTACCACCATAGTCTCCATGCATTATTAACCCAAAGGCATGTTGAATCTCATTTGACGTTTGCTACAGAACATTTGGACAAGGCTGTAGGTTATTGGGATAATATACCCTGTGCTAAAAGCAAAAATCATGCTTTTAGGCAATAATACAGTATAAAGCACGTGACTTGGGTGAATTCCTATTCGCTGTTTCAGTTCCAGGGCTCTGGGGTATTGTTCGTTCAGTTGACCCATTATTCCCATGCAGGTCATAAAAGGCAACGACAGGTCGGGACGGGAATATTTTCAGACAAGTCTTAATCCATGGTTTCGATTTAATTGTATTCATAAAATTGTGTGTAATTTGTAAAACTAAGAGGGAAAGTCACAGATCTTGGGAATAATGGAGTTGGGTACATGGTTTTGTGTTTGGACTGCAAATGTCCTCTGCTGAGTTGTTGATGGTCCAGTTGGCAAAGAAACAACTCAGCTTAGCTCAGACTCAGCAGGCTTTACTCCACATGTAAATGTGCAAGGACTAAGACACCGACTGTGAACTAATTGTAACTACTAAATCAATGTCTTAAGAAAATTGTGATTGAGTTGAGGCGTTCAGTTCCTTTTTTCAATGACCAATAATATGAGACCATTGGGCAGTTGTCATGATTTTCAGGGATGCAGGACCCAAATGCAGACTTGAAGGAAAAAAGGTTTTATTACCAGGCTCGACACTAAACAGGAACACTGGAAACACACCATGGATTCACGTAGGCAAACGACAAATGAACCAACGAGGACAAAGGGAGACACTGAGGTTAAATACAGGAGAGAACGAGACACAGGTGGTGCAATCAGACACAGGTGAGACACATGAGGTAATCAAACAGGCGGGAGACAAGACAGGAAGACAAGACAGGAACTTCAAAGTAAAACAGGAACTCAAGACACAAATCATGACAGAAACAGAACTTCAAAATAATACAGGAACTAAACAGGGACCCACAAAAGGACATAACACCTACAGAGTCATGACAACAGTGCCAGTGTTTTGTTAAAGGTGTACAGAAATGGCCGTTTGTCCTGTTTGTCGCGCCGAGTTGTCACGAGCTGCAACAGAGTTTACCCGAGTGAGGAAAACGAATTTGATTGGTCGTTATCGAGCGGGCGGGATATTCAAAGCTCGGGGCGAGCCCGAGCTCCGTGTGTGTGTGCGTGTCTCAGACGTTTGAATGACGGATGACGGATCCAATATCAGTGGCTGGTGAATCGTGTACAGGCTGACGTATAATCCGTGCGCCTGCATTATCCAATGCGAAAAAAAAAAATACACACTTTCATCCCGGATTTACTCAAAAATAGAATTTTGCACAAAGTTTGGCCTACAACGTCTGAAAGATGAGTTATCACATTAATTTTATGACCCAAAGTGGGCTCAAATTCAATTTTCTTTTCTGTACACCTTTAACAGTATATCCACATCTGCTCTTGACTGCCTGCCATTTACACTTACTCTTGTTCTTCTTTTTACTTATTTGTTTGTTAATTTTTCTGAACATTGTGGTTATTGTGGTGTGTAGCCTACTGTGCTCTCTTGGCCCGTTCACCCTCACAAAAAAAGATCTTGGATCTCAAAGGATTAATTATCTATAGCCTAGTTTAAAAAAAATAGACCTACACATACTCTAGTTTTTTGTTTTATCATTTGTCTATGCTAAATCTATACTGATGTGCTTTCACAGACATTACAAATTCACTTTCTGTGGTATAAAACGTTTATCAGGACTTAAAAGTTGACAAGTTGAATAGTTCATGTGCTATGGAGGAATGAATAAACAACAACAATTATAGGATTAACTATGATCATTAGGCTATTGCCAGATGGTTTCAAAAACAAAACCTTTGGAGAGAAAAAACGTTTTTTAATCCATAACAATAACAAAACACTGGCTCTGTCCAATGGTCTCATGTTATTGTGATGACCCGCCCCAGAGCTCTTGTCAGAGTTTATATAAATGAAATAAGGAAGGGAATGAAACCCAGCAGGTCGTCTCAGACCGTGCAGACAGGTGTCAACCGCACAGCTCTCGGATTAAATAACATTTCATTCAGCAGGTAATTTTCTCTTTAGGATAATGAAGGGACCAATCAGAAGCCGCGCTCCACTGACAAGAGCGCTGGGGCGGGTCATCACACCAGACGCTCTGGCCGCTCATTGGACGCTGCGCGCTAAGCCCATGACGCTCCAGCCAATCAGAGGCGTCAGTCGATGTGACGCGAGTGTGACCGAGTGCCGAGTCCTTCCTCCCCTCCACTACCGCTTCTCCTCCTGCGGCTGCTGCTCCAGCATCTCCTCGACGCATCGCTTTGATGGGGGACATCTCGTAGGGTTTACACCGCAGTTTGTGAGAGCAGCAGCACACCTGAAGCAACATGGACATCCTGAAGTCACTGGGCCACCCGGAGGAACTGTTGAACCTGTTTAAGTTTAAGATGGGGGGATGCAGTGCCGTCATGCCAAAGTTGGATTATGTGAGTAAAATATCCTTTCAGTAATATTTACCGAGAATAAACTCAACGCGTGAAACTTAAAGCTGCATCCACACAGGCAGGTTTGGATGCATGAGTGTATTTGTGCACATGCAGATCAAGTATAGCACATAATGTTCCGCTTGTACACAAAGCATCAGCATGAAGAGGCTGCACTGTGGCAACACGGAAAACAAGGTAGGCCTATTAACAAGTAGGTCTGCACATGCTTAGTGTATACAAACCCAAACCCAGATTGGCTCCTTAATGAGCCCATGGAAACAGAGTCAGATCACTGGCGTCAGATTGGGACTCTCACTGGCTGCGTTGGCTCGGATAGACAGAGACAGAGATGACCATTGACTTTGGGGTTTAGGTTACATAACGAGCTTGGAGGGTTGAGCGGCGGAGAGCGGTGATGTGCGCATGTTTGACGGATAATCCCACTGTTTTAACACCAATGTGACCCTCAGGGAGACGGAGACTGCAGAGACCGCAGCCAGGCTGTATAAGGCCGGATGACAGCCTGTGTAAAGATGCACAGTGCACACACACACTTAGTAATCTAACAAGTGGATGTTGTGTGGCAGTGACATCTCCAGCTACCACCATGGTCATTCCATGAAATCGGTAACTTTTCAACTTTGAAAAGTTAAAATTTAAACTATATTTAATTGCTGTTTTTTAAGTAGCCAGGAATCAAAGAAAGTTTAAAAAGACAAGAAATTATGTTGTGCCATCTCAGGCTGTGAAATTCCATATTTTATTACAGTTTTAATGTTTTCCTAATCTTGTCAACCCTGTTACCGACATAAACTTTACAATATACAGTATTTCTAATTAGAGTTTATTGAGAATTTTTTCTATATATAGTCTATATAGTTTTAATTATAATGGTAACAGTTGAAATACCATTTTTTAAAAACATTTTTATCAAATTAATGACAACAACAGGGTTGAAGTTATGGTAACAGGGTTGACAAGAGTAATAGATGACAGGACACACATTCTATTGTCTACACTGCAAAGGTAACAGGGTTGACAGTAACAGGGTTGACTATTTCAAGCTAATTTGCCCATTGCTAGCTGAAATAAATGCTAGCTAAAGGGCAAGCTATGTGCTTTGAAAGGTAATTACCTGTAGATATTGATTATATTATGAGAAATAGAAAATTGTTTAGATTTATATGTTAAAAAGTGGTAACAGGGTTGACGTTGTATGCTTGTCCCCCCCTGTCCAACCTTGAAAAAACATCAAAAATAGCACATAAGAGATGAGAGAAAGCTACTTGTTACTGAGCTGTTAGCATCCTGGGTAAGAGATGATGCAAACTCCTGTCAACCATGTCAAATCTGGGATGTACCATTGTTTTTTTTAGGGTTTTTTGGTTAGGGTAACAGGGTTGACATAAAATCAGGGGACACCGATAAATTGGTAAATATTTATAATAATAAATATATATTATTACCAAAAACACTGTTTTACAATAAGATCATACTTATAACAATATGTAAATGTGAACGTTTTAACATTTTGCCAACATTTTACATATAAAAAGTCCTGTTGACGTACAACAACAACAGTGAGGGACAGGCCAAAAACCTCACCCTCATCAGCATAAAAGTCATTTTAATTATTTAAAATTATATTTAATTGACTTTAATTTGATGTTATAGTAAGGAGAGAAGACATGGTAATGTTATATTTTTAAATTACATAATAATTTGTTGTTATCATAATTTTATGACTGATTACTTCTTGGGGACACAAAAGTTACCGATTTCATGTAGTCATAAAAAGATTAGGCTACTGGGGTTTTCATGGGCCCTAGTGTGCTGTGGACCCCTAGGATTGTCATCACCTTTCTCCCCCACCCTGGGTGTGCACACACTTAAGTCAACCCAGTATTAATCTTGCAAGTGCATGGTCTTTAAAGATACAGGGTCCTCCAGTGTGTTGTATTAATTGCTCAATTAATACAACACACTGGAGGACCCTGTATCTTTAAAGACCATGCACTTGCAAGATTAATACTGGGTTGACTTAAGTGTGTGCACACCCAGGGTGGGGGAGAAAGGTGATGACAATCCTAGGGGTCCACAGCACACTAGGGCCCATGAAAACCCCAGTAGCCTAATCTTTTTATGACTACATTTTTCTGTCTAATGCTCAAACTAATGCTGCATCAGCATCAAAACAAAGCCACAAAATATGTTATATTGATCAAATATGTGCTATTTTCCAAGCAAACTTATTATATATTTCCTCAGGCACTGTCAAGAACATCAAGATAACAAAAATGATAATATATAGGCTAGTTTATGAAAAAAGTGGCGATGAAAAGTCAGGGGGCAGAGGGGTCACGTCATTGTTCTACAGGGGGCCCAGGTTAGCAGTGTATGCCAACACTCAGCCATAGCAGGTGCATAAAACCACTCAATATTTATATAGGCTATTGGTTATTGGTGAACAGAACAGCCTGTTTAGTACGATCAGTCAGTTGTTGTTGTGAGTTGATGAGCTAAAACTACATGTGAAACTAGCTCAGTTTCAGACCCTAGAACAACAAGTGGAGGAATAATGAACTAAAACAGGCAAAATGTATTTATTTGCTGTTGTCACTAAACATTTCTTCATTGCTGTCACCAAAATGTTGATTGGATTTAGGTAAATGACATAATGATCTTACTACCAGACATGTACCTGTGTTTTTGCAACATCCAACTGTCCTTCCCACTGTCTCCCACCAGGTGTCAGCAAAAACACACCTATTTTTTTGCAGCACACTGCAAAACCAAAACAACTAGCCTACCTCTGCAGCAGTTAACTGTTGTTTCAATATGATTTATTAGTCCCTATGCATTTTAACATGTTGGACATAATTAGCTGTTTTATAATGCGCATGGAAACCAAAACACACTCGTAGCCCCCTCGTCCCAAACATAAAGATGTTTGTTGCACTTTTATAAAGCCAAAAACAAATTAACCTAATTCCTTGGGCTGATAAAACACACATATTTTTAACATATTTGGGTGAGCTCGACATGTTTGATTTAATGCAGTGACATGTTATGATAAACTGTTGGTATAAAATCGGGTTACATAGACATGTTTCAGTGCTAAAAAGCAGGTCAGGAAACAGCGAGGGGAAGTTAGAGTAATGTTTTGGTTGGAGGTGGGAGGAGGAGTTACGTGATCACAACAGCAGATCTACAAACAGTGTGAGCACACGCGCCTCTAGTCAACACACCGAGCTCACACTGTTTCCAGATCAGCGCTGTCTTGACTCCCCCCTCCTCGACGCCCTCCTAAAAACTAGTTCACCTCGCTCGACCCCCTCAGCTCTCACTTGTCCTCTACATGGACTTGGTGTTTCCAACTTACCCCCCAGCGGTGGCGTCGACATGCACGGTGTGCTGCTGGTCTCGTAGCTGCAGCCTCTGTGGCGCTCTCGGGGTTTTCGTATGGCCGGAGCTTGCTGCAAGTGTCCGGTCTCCCTGTCCGTGTTCAAGCGCTCTCTCTCGGTGGCGCCGCGGGGCTGCGGGTCCCCTCCGCGGTCCCTGCTCCTGCCGCCGGGCTGGAGGCTAGGGGAGCGGGGCCTGCAGGAGGCCGCCCGACCCTCCAGCGCCTTCAGACCCGCATGCTTTTACCGACACTCCGCCTTCTTCTGTCTGTCCTGCCAGGAGTCCATGACTGAGAGTCTGCGGACCTGCTACCTGTACCTGAACCAGACCAGCCGGAGCTTTGCGGCCGTGATTCAGGCGCTGGACGGAGAGCTGAGGTGGGTAAAGGGCTGTGCTGCCTCCAGGTGCAGAGGGGTGTGTCTGTCTGCAGGCATGTTGTCTTCCCTCATCCGCACTTTCCCTGCACAAATACTCATGTGCAAAAAAAAAAAAAAAAACGACTAACACGTTTGGTGAACTAGTAGCCTACTCTAAGCAGCTTAGACTAAAAAAAAAAAAAAAAAAGTAAATTATTTTTGATAAATAAATGTTTACCCAGTGGCCTTCCCTCTGGGCTACATGACTTGTCAAGCCAACCTTAGTAGAACCAAAATGCACTGCACTTCATAGGGACCGGAGCAATCACAGTTAGAGTAGTTTAAAATGACACTATATTTGCTTAAATACCATAGGACTTAACCAGCACTCAGTAAAACAGGCTATTTAAAGGTGCAGCTAATAAGTGTTTTTCATCGTCGCATTTGCCATGATAATTAAGTCAGCAAATGGAAAAAAATGTAGTGATCAAATCAATGCACAAAGTGTAACTTTCAGATTGTTTGTATTTCCCCTCTAACTGCCAAAAAGTAAAACCAGGACACAAAATGACACAATGATTTGAATGACTGAATATGGATCTAGCTGCATATTAACATTGTATCTACTATGTACTGGTTGACTAATGGCTTCTGCTGCTTCTGCTTCTACTGGTGTGAATTATACAACACATGCTTTTGATGCATACGCAGAAGAGGGAGGAGGCTTTACTATATGTGCAAAGTAAAGTGAAGTTACACTGAGATCCTAGTTGTAATTCAAATGGAAACAGCTACTAATACACACAGGGAATCCTGCTGCTGCTGCTATGTGTCTAATTTAAGCTCACGGTTCAGGTCAGAGCTGTCAGTAAAGAAATGACAGCTGTTTGTAAACACGTCAGTGTGTGTGGGTGTGTGTGTTCACTCTATATATCCTTGTTCAAAAGGAACCGTCGACATATAGGCTAACCCTAGACCCCCTGCCTTGACATGTCTGCTCTATCTGTCATGTAAACCAGTGACATGGCAACTCACACTCTTGAGTCATGAACACACAGCTGACTTATGTCCTTCCTATTCTCTCTCTGTCATGCAGACATGCTGTTTGTATTTTCTACCTGGTGCTGCGAGCACTGGACACAGTAGAGGACGACATGACCATCCCTCTGGACAAGAAAGTTCCCATGCTGAATGATTTCCACACCTACCTGTACCAGGATGAGTGGTGCTTCACAGAGAGCCACGAGAAAGACCGGCAGGTCCTGGAGGATTTCCCTACGGTAAGTAAACAGCTTATTTGGGCTCTCAAGGCTTTATTTACTGGTGGACTTCCAAAATAAAAGCTTCAGATTAACAACTGTAGTTAACAGTAACCCATGAACCTCCTGTGTCATTTAAATCCAGATATCACTGGAATTCAGAAACCTGGCTCAGGAATACAGAGACGTCATCTCAGATATCTGTCACCGTATGGGCGCGGGAATGGCTGAATTCCTGGAGAAGAAAGTGGGATCTATGAAGGAGTGGGACCAGGTGAGTTTTAGCCTCGTGTTATCATTATGATGGGCAGGTCTAGGAGCGTAATAACAACAACGTATGTAAATGGAAACATTCAGTAAATGGTGCAAGTCTCTAAAAATACTGGTTCTCTGTGTGTTAGCACATAACATAACACATGAATATACTGAGCACTTAGAGCAGAGAGTTTCGGTAAACAAAAGGGACATATGGGCGACTGTGGCTTAGGAGGTAGATGGTCATTCACTAACCTGAAGGTCGGTGGTTTGAATCTGGATGTTGAACACTGTCCCCCGATCTGTGCATTGGGTGAATGAGTAGCTTCCAGTGCTGTGTCTTGAATGTGTGTGTGAAAGGTTGAATGCAACATACAGTGTAAGGCTTTGAGGGGTCCTTGAGACGAAAAAAAATGCTACATAAGTGCAAGTCAGGCCATGTCTGATGAAGATATAGCACTGTCTTTGACATATGATAAAATCTAAAAACATAATGGCGTGTATGTGCTAACAAACACAAACACTTTTCTATGATACTTTCAGTGACCTTTCCTCAAGTCTTGCCACACTGTGTGCAAACGTCTATTGGCTCAGTCAGTCAGAATCTACTGCCTCTCTGGGTGTTACATAACTGTTTTCAGTTATAAGTCAGTATTTTGTAACACTGCAGCTGTCTGTTTCTTCCTCTGTGCAGTATTGCCACTACGTAGCCGGGCTGGTCGGCATCGGTCTGTCTCAGCTCTTCTCTGCGTCCCAGCTGGAGGACCCTGAGGTGGGCCGGGACACCGAGCTGGCCAACTCCATGGGCCTGTTCCTCCAGAAGACCAACATCATCAGAGACTATCTGGAGGACACAAAGGAGGGACGTGCCTTCTGGCCACAAGAGGTAGGAACGTGTTCTTATGTCTGGTATGAATGTGCTTTTCTCTGTTCTCTATTCCCAGTGTGCATTGTGAAACGTACGTATGTCTATACAAAGGGTTTATAATATCAGACATTTCTATTCATTCATTATGTGTGTATTTAAGCAGCAGTATTGTAAATCAATAGAGTAAAAAACTGTCATAGTACAATGTGATGTTGTGTTAACCTGTGTCTGTGTGTCCCTGTGCAGGCCTGGAGTCAGTTTGCAGGTCGTCTGGAGGACTTGGCCCAGCCAGAGAAGCTGGAGTCGGCTCTGTCCTGTCTCAACCTGCTGATCACTGATGCCCTGCGACACGTCCCAGATGTTATCGCATATCTGTCCCGCCTGCGCAACCAGAGCGTCTTCAATTTCTGTGCTATTCCACAGGTATTTACTACTGTCTCACCTCTTCTGATTTGTGTGACAGTATATATGAGCGATAAATACCTCTCTACTCCATGCTCCCATCAGTTCTGTTGCTACATATAAATATTCATCAGAACACATATTATTCATCTTAGGGTCTTAGCTAATACTAATCATTCTATTGATTAGTTTCAAAAATCAAGTGTAGTATGTACATTGTCCAAAAAATCAAAGAAAAAGAAACAATACATATTTATGGTAGCTTTTCAGACTTCAGAAAGTTTGGTAACCCTTTAATTTACAGGTCGCCAATTAGATGATAATGTCAAGACATAGCCAATAAATAACAAGCGATTGTTAATTTCATAGTAATGTTGAGAAATATAGCCCAGAAATAACGGACAATTGCAAGAACTTGGTGGAGAAAAATTCTGGCCTTTCACAAAAAATTCAAAGCATGAAAAGCATGTGTAATCTTTTGGCTTTATGAAAAACATGACATTACTATGAAACTGACCATTATTTCTAGGCTATTTCTTGACACTACTACGCAATTACTTGTTATTTCTTGGCTAGTTATTGACATTAAAACGTTATTATCACGTAAGTAGTGGCCTGTAAATTAAAGGGACTACGAGGAGTTTCGGAAAGCGAAGTGTTTTCACACTACATCTCCCATGAGCCTCCGCGCGCATGGTGAAATTCTTGGACAGGCGCAAGACGGACGAAAGCAAAAACATTTGCCAAGAATGTTTTCATTAATCAAGAATGAAAGTTGGAGATTCGAAGATGATCAGTAGTTCCAACCATAAACGATGCCAACTAGCGATCCGGCAACGTTATTCCCATGACCCGCCAGGCAGTGTCCGGAAAACCGAAACCAGGAAATGCTGTGGGAGTCGACCACTAAATAATAATCAAATCAAAACAACTATAAAGACAAAACAATATATTTATCGAAAATGGACCCATTAACAAGTGTGGGTAATGTAGATTCATCCACATTGATATGAAACTCTTTTATAACCAAAAGCAAACTCCTCGGGGTCTCTTTTAAAGGGTTACTGAAAGTTGTTGCAGATCATGGTCAGTCTCCTCCACCTGACTACATGTTATTCCCCTGTTGACCAGGTGATGGCAATAGCTACACTATCAAAGTGCTACAACAACCCCATGGTGTTCCAGGGAGTGGTGAAGATCAGGAAGGGACAGGCCGTCACCCTCATGATGGAGGCCACCAACATGGGAGCGGTGCAGACCATCATCGCCCAGTACAGCCAGGAGGTGGGTGTGTCGTCGTCGCTCCTCTTCTGCCCTGCTTTCACCACACTGTTAACACTTTAACGCTCAGCTCAAACACACTCCGCCTTGTCGTTGTCCGTCTCTGCAGATTTTACAGAAGGTCTCCCTCACCGACCCGTCGCGGGACAAGACCCTGCACATCCTGGCCGTGATCCGAGAGAAGTCCACGCTGTCGCAGTCCAGCCTCCCCTCCAGGACCCACCACCTGTCGCCCATGTACCTGTCAGCCGCCATGCTGCTGGCCGCGCTCAGCTGGCAGTACCTCAGCACCACTGCAGCACAGGCACAAGGCACCAGCGACATGCAGGGACAGTAACCCCCCCCCACCCAACCCCCACCCTCACTTTTCCTGGGGGCTACAGACTAATAACTTCCCCTCTGCTCACTCTGGAGGTCTGGCTCTCCTCTCACCAGAGGATTCAGAAGCACTTCTACCCCTCTTCACTCTGTTTGTTATGGCCGTTTCAGGACCATGGACATTATAGACTCTAGAGGGGTTCTGGTAGCAGACCGGTCTCATTATAGGTTGTGTTTTAGTGATTTGTTGTAGTCCATCATGCATCTGGTTTCATAATTTACACACAGTGTTGTGTGGTTATATTCACCAGCAATTCAGGTTGTTTTATTGTCATTCGATGTTCCAACTGATCATGTGTTTCTTCCTCATTTGTTTGACTTATCATTGATTTTGAAGCCTTTGCTGTCACATAGACTGAAATGTTTAAATGCACATAATACAACACTGCCCGTTTTTAGAGTTTCAAGGAACGGTCACCTGACCTCATTTATTTTTCTTTTAATTTCGTCTCGCATTTGGTTTGCTTATTTTTCATGTCAAATCAAAGCTCGCTTAATGTTCCACTTATTATGTTTTTATAGGACAAAAACATACAGAACTGTTACGGGGGTGCGTTTGCATTTGCATTGTATGTATGTGCTGCATAGATGTGGATAGCACCCCCTACAGCAGAGCTTGATTCTGTCTTCAAGTCAGCTCTCTGTACGTTGAAGTAGGAGAATAAGAACAGTGCAATTCCGGTGTAGTTTTATTAGACATTAGGGCTTTTAAGACGAATAAAGGAGAACAAAGATATATTGAACAAATGTAATTTCTGATACATTTGAAGTGAGAGAGAGAGATCTATGTTGAGACTGCTAGCTAAAGTGTCCTTAACACAGCTTTGGTGAGTAGGAAGGCTAGCACAGAGTAACCTTGCACAGAACCAAAGGAGAGCTACAAACATTGCTATGTAATGTGACATTTTGATTTGTACATATTTGAACAAATAAAGAGGTGAAATTATCTAAAGAGTCTCAGAGTTGATTGTGACAACCGACAACATGACTCATGTTTTGGTTTTACGGGTTGGTTTTAGTGGGTTGACCTTGATGGATGATTTTATAGGCTCTACTTTGGAAGATGGTTTTATTTTATTTTATAGCACATGTTCAAGGTTAATGTAATGTCTTATTCTGTATGTGTATGCAAGAAAATAGCACCAAAAAATAAAGGGGGATGATTTTAAGTTAAATTTTAAGTTACTGTAATAATTTTGATAGGTTGCACCTTTTCTTTTTCGCTGCTGTATAAGAGAACCTGTCAACCTTTGGGAAGACATTTTGTTAGTCACATGAGATTCATGCTGATGATGCACTCTTTGCACAGACATGTGATTCCATAACCTGAGTATTGTAAAACAAGTACAAATAGTGACTGGACAGAAGAAGAAAGGTGTTCAGTCCAGGAAGAAGAGACCACAAGAAGACGATCAATTGAGAAAAAAAACAACACAGGTAAAAGCTCTGACTGGAGCTACAGTATGTCATCTTTATATCCGAGTTGCCTGAGGAAGATTTATGTTGTGTATATTTGGCTTGATGCAAAAGCAGTTATATTTCACATTCAGCTGATATTTATTTTCTTATAATAGTTGGTTGCTCATTTCATAAGACTCCATATTCATCCATTTAAAATGTTTTTTACTTGATGATCTGTTCAACTTCAAATTACATTAGTAGGATGAAAACAGGGACTGTGCTTATGTTTAAGGGCATTTCAATAGACTGGATTTGAGTTATTTCAGATATAAGATAACAATATTTTTTACAATTAGATTTTTTGACAGTGTGTCATTAGTATTTAAGTTCTCATAACATCAGCATTTTAACACACTGTAGCTGAGGGGTTCATTTTAAAGTCTGTTTGTCGGCTGACGTCTCCTTGGCAGGATGCTTCGCCTCGTCCTCCTCTGTGTGCTGGCGACCGCCTCGGTCTCCTGGTCTCGGCCTCAACTGCCTCTGCTCTCCTCAGAGATGGTTAACTTTATAAACAAGGCCAACACCACCTGGACAGTGAGACCATTTAACTCATTTAATCATTGCTTACTTCATTTCTGGCACCGTTGTCTGTGCAGCTATTACAATGGGAAACTGAGGAATCACAGATTCAATCAAACATAAACGTTGTTGTCACAGACTTGCATATTGTAGCATAACTGATGTTGAATTTTGACTCCACGTCTTTTGCTTCAGGCCAGGCAGAACTTCCATAACGTTGATATCAGCTATGTGAAGAGACTGTGTGGGACTATACTGAACGGACCCAGGCTCCCAGAGGTGTAAGTTTTAACTACAGTGCGTGGGAGTGTGTGAGCAATGGATTTTATAGTTTACAGTATATGTGTGTGTGTGTGAAGTCTAATGTCACATGTCCAAACAGGTGACAGTCAGCGGGTTCATCTTATCTGCTTTAGTGACATGTCCTGTCTCGTTCAGGGTTCATAATACTGACGGCATTCAGCTTCCAGACAGCTTTGATCCGCGCCAGCAGTGGCCCAACTGTCCCACAATCCAGCAGATCAGGGATCAGGGCTCGTGTGGATCCTGCTGGGTGAGATTATCATATAAAAACAGACTAAAAACATCCGCGGAAGCGCTTTAAGATGCAATATTCTCATACCAGTGACTCCTTTTTTAAAAAAAATTCCCACAGGCCTTTGGGGCAGCTGAGGCGATATCTGACAGGTTGTGTATCCACAGCGGTGGGAAGGTCTCAGTGCAGATCTCCGCTGAAGATCTGCTGTCCTGCTGTGATGAATGTGGCATGGGGTGAGTATCTAGGAACAAAATGTGCATGTTCCAAGTCTGATCTATACTTATGTTTATTTTTATTTTTATATATACATAGCTGTATGGGTGGTTTTCCATCTGCTGCCTGGGAGTTCTGGGCTAAGAAAGGACTCGTGACAGGAGGCCTGTATGACTCCAAAGTCGGTATGTGTGAACTGAAATACATATACGACTGTATAGGAAGTCTGAAGTGAAGCTGACTGTGGGTTTGTGTGTTGCAGGCTGCAGACCCTACACCATCGCTTCCTGTGAGCATCATGTGAATGGATCTCGTCCTCCATGCCAGGGAGAAGGGGACACTCCCAAGTGCAAGGAGCAGTGCATCGATGGATACTCACCATCCTATCCGAAAGACAAACACTATGGTATAGACACTTCAAAATGATCTGATCCCATCCCTATAGTATCTTTTCCATCATGCCCTGTCTTGTTGTTACTCTCCATTTTCAGGTAGACGCACATACAACGTCCCGTCCCAGCAGGAGCAGATCATGACCGAGCTGTACAAGAACGGGCCTGTGGAGGCAGCTTTCTCCGTCTATGCGGATTTCCTGCAGTATAAGACTGGTGAGCCTTGAACTCCATACATGCCCACGGCCCTTTACCCTGCACATACCAAAATGCAAACAAGAACCTGCATTGTGTATTAATGGAAAATCTTTGCGACTACAAACTGCTTAAAAGTTGTATTAGTGCTGACCTGTTGCCACAGCATGACCTTAGTTTCTTCATACTTCATTCCAGACTAAAATCAACTTGCAGCTTTGCATTTTTGCCTTGTGACTTCTTAAAATGAAGCAATATGAAGCCCATAATTTTCATTGTCACATCATTTCATCTAAATTATTTTCATAGGCCTGTAGAGATAAAAATTATTCCACATTCCACAAAAACTAAAACAAATTTGTATTTTGATTTCATTTAGCTGTACTGTAAATCAATAAAGTTTTAGCAGTTCAAATCTTGGCTCCTGGAGTTGAGTTACACTTGCACTTGAAACTATTACAGGTGTGTATCAGCATGTGACGGGAGAAATGCTGGGTGGTCACGCCATCAAGATCCTGGGCTGGGGAGAGGAGAACGGGACGCCTTACTGGCTGGCAGCAAACTCCTGGAACAGCGATTGGGGAGACAAAGGTAGCTACAACAAAACCAGGGTTTAGTGGAGTGGAAAAGATTGTTTCATATTCTTCCCAGATCTAAACAGACAAATGTCATACAATCTGTCAATATGATGAGTCCTAGACGTGTTGGATTGAAGTTGTATTTGTGTGCTCTCTGATTTCAGGTTTCTTCAAGATCAAGCGTGGAAACGATGAGTGTGGTATTGAGTCAGAGGTGGTTGCAGGAACCCCACTCAACTAGATAAAACGAGTCCTGGCAGCAATCAAGTCAATCAACAGACATTAAAACAGAGACCTTACTTTGTAAGAGGCCTAACCATTGCATTGAAATTCAGTAGATTTCATGGAATCAACCAGAATTTAATTGTTCAGCATGATGAAATGAGCACTTTTTTTTTGCATTGTTATTGTTCTAAATAAAGCATTACATTGCTAATGTCTGCAGTTCTTTCTTTCTTTCTTTCTTTCTTTCTTTCTTTCTAGACACATAGGTCATAAAAATGAAGATCAGTGAAATCTAAAAAAAAGTATGAATGCAGCTTTCTAAATAAGCCTGAAGATGTAAAGCATCAGATACTTTACTTTTTATTTGAACATGTGTGTATGTGTGTTTGGTGTTATGGCCTATACGTATATTTCAGTGGCTGACTTAAGCATAATGAATGTGGTACAGTGAATGAGGGGACATTTCCTATAAGGATTAAATTACCTATATATATTAGATATAGATATAAAAAAATAAAAATAAAAACCCGTAGTTGCACAGTCACTGGCAAACAATAGCTATGGGCCCCTGTTGATCCACATGTAAACCCCCATCCTACTGAAGTTACCTCCCAAGAGAGCCCATGCAGAAACTAAGCAAAGTACAACCCAGTCATGGATGTGCTGTAAATCAGTAGAATAATAAATTGTTGTAGCCTATTTATTTATTA
The DNA here is from genome assembly GCF_905171665.1 of Trachurus trachurus. Taxonomy (NCBI): domain Eukaryota; kingdom Metazoa; phylum Chordata; class Actinopteri; order Carangiformes; family Carangidae; genus Trachurus; species Trachurus trachurus. The sequence goes on along the minus strand of NC_139910.1, from coordinate 15,668,350 downwards.
CATCCAAATATAAGCATGATGAAAATATTGCAAGTAGGCCTACCAAAAATAGTGTTTGACTCAGAGAATAAAGTTTGTATTCTATTTCAATTGTAATTTAATCCAAACAAATTAATCAATCAATCAATCAAATGATATCTCAACTTTTAGGAGAAAAGCTGGTATTGGGGATGTAAATGTAAAATGAGTAATGACCATGGATGTATAATACGGTAGAGCCATGGTAATGACCTTGAGGCATGTGCAGCAGAAGGTGGCGATAACGAGCCCCTGAAGTTAGAGCAAAACCCGGAAGTCGTCTGCGCAGGCGCGTTGGTCAGCGGCCATGTTTGTAGTCAGAAGCGTGGAGGCGGAGCCGGAAGTGAGGCGGACTGTTGTCATTGGACCGTCCGTGCAAACAGCCCGTCCATCCACGGCCAAGGCTGGGACCAGGAACCGACTGCCCCTGAAGGAAAGGAAACACCGCCGAGTCAAAGTCCTGCCGGAGGATACCGGCTCGTTACTGTCACCGCCGAGCCGGTGGGATGTAAAGCACCGTTTTCGTTAGCTGGTGGTGATGAAGGCAGGTTGTCGGATACTAACTAACTAACTAAACTAACGTCTCTATTGTCGGTTTGTCTGTTCCGGTGTGTCGGTGAACGAGTCAGTCACTAACGTTAACCGGCAGCTACCTAACTTACCTACCAGGTTAGCTCTCCGCTGTAGTAGCTAGACACACATAGTTGTTATAATAACCATGTTGTTATCGCACTTGGAGCTGTGGAGAACATACTGGGAGTGTGTGTCCAGACCTTACACGGTGTTCATCTGCTCCCTCACGGCCGCTCTGTACTATCTCTGGGGCCGCAAGTGTCAGGTCAGTCGCTGCGGTCAAGGCTGGCAGTAATGACCGCACCACATCCACTGATACACCTACTATTTACTCTGTCACACCATTGAAGCTACTTCATTTTAATCTAATGATTCTCTATACTCATATCTTATCCTTATTCATCTTTTATTTATTTATTATTTTTTCTAATCATTTTGAGTGTTCATTATCTATTTACTTCATACTCTCAACTTATTTGAATTCCTTTTCGTCCTTCCAGCTTGATAACATTATAATGATCTATTGTTGTTGTGGTCATGTACAATGAAATGTATCCATGTGTTTGAAATATGTATCAGTTTTAATCCTAATGTTAAAGACAGCCTTGTCTGTGTATAAACACTATTATAATTACTAAGATGTTATAAGGTATTGTGTTCAATTATTACCACTTAACTACAATAAGTTATAATTGACGACAAATAGTAAACTAGCAGAGATTAAAATAAAGTGTTGATTCTTATCTTCACCCTTCATTTTTAATTTATCAATTTTTAAGTGAATGGAAACATGGAAACACATGATCAATGATCAACTACATTATAGATTGATTTTCTTTCTTTTGGCTACTTAGTGTATATTGGCTTTGTGATACTTATGTTAAAGGTTTTGTATGTTTTGTATATGAATCTTCATGTCACCAGGTAAGTAAATATGTCTCTGTCATTGATTGTTTTATGTGGAGAAACCGTTTCCAAACCTTCTTTATTTTGTCTCTTTTCTCAGACACCAGTACTGGTTTGCAGTGAGGCCTTCAGTGTCTTCCTCCACAAGCATTGTCCTGTGGTGGCTGAGCGGTTCAGTCCCACTCCGTGGTGCTGGGGAGGCCGTTTTCAAACCCTGGTCTGTGCCGTCCTCAAGTCCAAACCCCCCGTCACCTACCGCAAGTAGGAAGGACCTCCTCTTCTATTACTGGTTGAAACACGCATCTCATTATCTCTTCTCTGTGACACACTATCTACGCTATCTATTATTGTGTCCTCTCGTCTCTCCGACCCGCAGTGAGCTGATCCGTACGGACGATGGTGGTCAGATTTCGCTGGACTGGGTGGACAATCAGGCCAGTGCGGCCTACCCAAAATCCTCCACCCGGCCCACAATCCTGATCCTCCCAGGCCTGACAGGGAACAGCAAACAATCCTATGTGCTCCATGCCATTAGCCAGGCCACCCGCCGCGGCTACAGGTCAGTGGTGATCCTCACGTGTCAGAGTAGCCTACTTAAGCCAGAAGGTAAAATGTAAACACCTGAAAGAACGTATCTTGAATCGCTAACAGGAAAGTTTAAGCTAAAGTAATCATGAAACCTCTGTGACATGCAGTTGCAATTTGATTTATGAAGTGGTTTTCTTTCTCAGGTGTGTGGTGTTCAACAACAGGGGGGTCGCAGGGGAAGAGTTGCTGGTAAGTTCAATGATTACCTATTGAATAATGGTCGTTTTCTCAGCTTTCACTTTAACAGACTTGGTGAGGTAGCTTCAGATGTTATTCTCTGTTCGCTGCAAAGCTAATTTTTGGGATGTCAATACGCTGGGGTCACTTTCAGCTATGCTTTCTATGGTGATTATAGTTTTATAGTCTCATTGTGAGAGCTGTCTTTGTTATAATCAGCCATATTTTCATGCAAATCAACGATCTGTGCAAAATTTGAGATGGAGACATCAAATGTTTCCTTATACTATTGAGAATTATTTTGGATAGAAATAAGAAGTTAGATTTACTCAGAATTTTTATTTTTATTTTATAACTTTATCAATACATCTTACTGAGAGCAAACTGTCAGCTCAAAACTTTCCCAATACTAGTTTAAAGTTAAAAATAAAACATACATAAAACTGTCACTGTCAGCAAATCCCAAGAAAAAAAAGAAAAGAAAAGCAACAATAAAGTGTATTAAAGGCCTCATATACCACAAGGTGGAAAGAAATGGCAGTAATTGCTGGTTTGGGTGTTTTCATTAGATTTGTCGACCATGACATAAGACCATTACACAGGCTCAAGCGTGTTAGGTAAAACACCAAATCTGGCACCTAAACACTGCATGTAAAGCTCTCCCTCTGCTTCAGACGCCTGTCACCTACTGTGCAGCCAACACCTCAGATCTTGAGCGTGTGGTGCAACATGTCAAAGGACTCTACCCACATGCCCCTGTGCTTGGTGCTGGTGTGTCTATGGGAGGGTGAGTGAGTGCAACGCTTTCCATTGGCTTGCATTTATCTGAGAAACGTTATCATTGATTTGTTTCCATTCACTCTCTCACTCCTTTTGATTACCCACTGTCTTTTCTGTTTTTTGTCTTCTCCTCTGAAGCATGCTGTTGTTAAACTATCTGGGCCGTAAGCGCACACAGTCGGGGATGGTGGCGGGCTTCACCATCTCTGTCCCATGGGATGCGCAGAAATCCTCCGATTCTATGGAAGAACCACTAAACTGGCTGCTCTTCAATAAATACCTCACAAGTGGCCTGTGTCGAGCCGTCACCAGGTCAGAGTGGATTCAGAAGGGTTCGCACATTTCTGAATTTAAGTTCAACAAGCTGCTGACTTTCACACCGTCTTTCTTTGATTCGTTTGCCACAGGCACAGGAAGATTCTGGACAAAGTGGTGGACGTCGACCATGTCTTGAAGGTATGCCCCACTCTTTACATCTGTTGCCGGTCCTCATCTCCCTGTATGCGTGTGTGTGATTTCATTTCTTTTCCGTTACATTTTCTGTTTTAATGTCCTTCGTATGACAAACTGAGACAGCCATAATCCCTATAGTCATAGCAGTAGGTTCGTCACCCTTAATTGTTGGTGCAAGCTATTTTTAGAACGGCGGAGCAGAGCCGCAAGCTGCTCAGAGCTACGCTACGGAGGCTCATGGGATTTCTTGGTTTCCCTCATCAAACTCATCAAATACACAATCCAGCAACTCCAAAACGCCAAAAGTTATGACCTGCACATTCACCACGCTGTGAGATAATAACAGAACGTTATGAGACAGAGTTTGTTTTTGGGGTAATTCATGCAAAACCGCTGATGCACGTTCCCGTCAGGGGCAGTTTTTCGGCAAGCATCTCACATAAGACCATGAATTACTGTTTATTGTTTTGTTTTTTCTTCTTTCTTTTCTTTAAGATGATACGCTAGCCATTCTTGAATGTATGTACTTAATGCTTAGTGTCATTTCGGCCCTCTCTCCTCTAGGCGCAGACAATCCGTGAGTTTGACGAGCGCTTCACCACTTTGCTGTTTGGTTATAATTCTTGTTCTGAGTACTACCGTGATGCCAGCCCAGACAAAAAGCTCCCCAACACAGCGGTGCCCATCCTGTGTCTCAACGCTGCTGATGACCCCTTCTCTCCCCAACACGGTGAGGAGACACCAGGAAGAGATGAAAGACTGTTGTGATGTTTTTATTCCTAATTGTGCGTTTTGATTTGAATTTTTTTTTTTAATTTTTTGCATAACATGATCTTATTCTGTCTTCTTCTTAACCACAGCCTTCCCGTTGACCATCGTCCAGAACCTGCCTAACGTGGCCCTGCTGCTGACGGCTCACGGCGGACACATCGCCTTCCTGCAGGGTTTGTTTCCCCGTGGCGAGAACTACATGGAGCGCCTGTTCGGCCAGTTTGTCCAAGCTGTCTTTGAATACCCGAGCGACATCAACAAAGCCTGTTGCATCGAGGAGGAGCAGGAGCAGGAGAGCTGATTCTTTGCACCTCACTGAAGAACATAACTGTGGCCTGCCTGGAATGAATATGAAGTCTCTTGCATTATAGCAGTAGAACAACAATTCACACACACACAGCATTGCTTAGCTCTGCATGCCGTCATGCTACCACATGAATGTTACCTGTCCTTGTGTGTTTGCACTGAGTGACCAGCTGTATTGTACAATCAATATGACCTCACTGCAACTCCACCAATCTACCTCTCCATCGTCTCAGGTTTACTGTTAACGAGCAATCCAAGAAGGTTCAAAAATAATAACGCAAAACCAGGCTGCAGACACAATTTTTCAAGTATTGAATGAATCACACAGCCAACTTATAAGCTGATGCCTAATGTTTCCATCATACTGTTTCACCCACCCGTCCCACCTTCACATGGAGCACCGTAGTGTGTGATGAAAACAAAATGAAAAGTAAATTATTCCCTGTTTGAAAATGATTATTTTTTTAAATATAGGATATATAGGCTTTATTTAATATAGGCTATTTAATGTTATTTAAAAAGAAATGAAGTGAATATGTAAATGAGTAGAGTAATTATGTGTAGTGCTGCTGTTAGTGTTTTTATTCTCTTGCTTTATTTGCTTCTTTGGTTTTGTGAGACTTGTTTTTCTTCAAGTGTGAGCATACCTTAAAGGATTTATTGTTCTACCCCGTATTTTACCCCTGCATGCATTCTTTACATACAGCTTCCCAACGCACCACCAGACCACACACCAGAGGAAATCCTGTTTACTTGTTAGAGCTGTCAATCTCCAACTGGAGACGCTCACACTGCAGGAATACACACTGTACATATCTGCCATGAAGAAAAGATTTATGCAATTGTAGAATTAGATTTATTATCTGAGTATGTAATTTAAAAAGAAAAGAAGAAGCAGCAAAACCAGTGAAATGTAAAATTAAATGTCAAAAATATTGTATGCTTGTATAGGCTTTTGCACTGTGCTTGTTTGCTCTGTAAATCATGCAGCACATTAGAGTTCAATGAGCTGACACGGTGTATGAACCATTTAAGCTACGTGCAGTACTTGATATATTTTTATCTGCTTCATTTTACTATCTGGTGCTTCTGAATATATTTGTGTTTTAATTGCCCTTTGGGGTTTTTTTTTTTTTTTTTTTTTTTTGCCATTTCTGAGCAGTGTTGTTTGGAGAATGGATGACAGATGAAGTAATGTGATGAGCCACTTTCAGTCCACATAATATTTATTTAATGTGTCATTGGTAGTTAATAGAGTGTGTTTGTTTTGGATTTGATCACTTATTACTATATATGACCTGAATGTCTTTTCAAAGCAGCGTGGAATGTCCAGAGGGTTTTATTATGTTGTTATCACCAATAGTGCTCCGGTGACACACCACTTTATTATACTAATACCAAGGTATTATTAGATTATGAGTATATCATTTTTCACCGGAAGCTCCAGTTGTTTGACTTTGATTCTTGACTCGGGAACAGATGAAGATTTTAGAAACCTATGGTGCTTTTATGGCGCACATGTTTGTTTTTTTTCTATTTTCAGATGTTTACCAAGTTCACTTGCCTTTAATTGATGTGTATTTGTTAATGGACACATGTTTTTTTTTCCTATTTAAGTTCTGCCTTTGCTGTAACCACATTCAGTGTTTCTTTTCTTTTCTTTTTGCAGTATCAGTTGTAATTACCACTTTCATCTGTAAGATATTTGGGCATTATGGACTGTCTGTTAAATTGTTGGTTATTGAGTTACACTTGAATTCAGTGAGAGGATAAACATTTTAATTTCAGCTGCTGGTTTTATTTTTATTATGAAGTGATGATTGTACAATGAAGATATCTGTGGTTGTGATCAATAGTAACACTTTGACTCAGTCTGAGTTTGTTCTGATCACCATGTTTTCCTATAATGGAAAAAATGTCTTAACACATGCACTGCCTGTCACTGAGTTCCCTCCAGCCCCACCACTGCTGAAATCCAAGTCTTTTTTATCTCTGCATGTTAGGGTCGTTAATGTCGTTGATTAACCAGACGCCACATCAATAATTAACTGAACAATAAAGGCCTACGCCCTCTGTCACAATGCTAACCCTTCAGCCTCATTTAGATTCATGTAATTCAGCCTGGAAAACATCCAGCAGCATTTACACTGTGGAAAGAAACAGAACCCAATGGAAACACTAGATAGATGTAATCTGTGAGTTGCCCTGATTGCCCTCACCTCTGAGAATTTCCCACCACTCTATATAATCCCCAATTCTTTCAACAGATTAACATTATTTACTTGAACATCCACTTTATAATATCAGACTCCCATTTTGAAATAGGCTTCATGTCTTTTCACAATTTATATGATATGAAGATGAAAATACTATATGACATATCAGATAAAACAGCAAATACACAACAGCAGCTACTTGTGGGGCTCAGTCCCTTTCCCCCAGGCTAAAAAGCACGGGGTTAAACGAACAAGTTTAAATGTTGACCAGCAGGCACTAAAGGTTATCATCTCTATCTATACTAGGTTGCCTTGATTTGCAGCTGCAAGTTCCTAGAAAGCTTGCAAATTATGTCTGTGCACTGCTCTATATTGTCTGTGTGTGTGTTTGTAGGTGACAGGTTAATAAAACACCCAAACACATATTTGACTTCCAAGTATTCCAAGTCATAAACCCCGTCTCCTTTGAAAGCTAACTTTATGTTCTCAGAATGAATACAAGAGATGCTGAATCATAGTTACAGAGGCACAAATAAAGTAGACATGTTTGTTTTTGCAGGGAATATCAGGCCTGCATTTGCGCCTTTCGTATGGACAACACCTGAGAGCCACAGCCACATCTGGAGGTCCTAAAACTTTGCAGCAATAAATCAGGATGAGGTAATTTCAAGCTTTCAAAAAAACACAATTTGTTAAGATTCCTTGAAGATAAATGCTACAGTAGTGCAACCAAGGCAAAAGTGCTCCAGGGGTGGGATGGCGTGATGTCAGAGGTTTTCTCAGGTATCTGTCCTCTACGTCATCAGGAAGTAATATGTCACTTTTAAATGTCACAGAAGTCACAAAAAAGCCAAAAAAAAAAAAGCTGTATAATGTCTGCTTTTCACTTTTTCACACCTAACTTCTTTCTTCTTTCACCCCACTCCATCCTCTACCTGGTGTGATGGGTGGAGCCTGGAGTTATGGTTAATGATTCAACCCGCGGAGCTGCTGAGACTGACAGATAGAGGAAAAGGAGGAAAGAGAGAGTGGGAGAGAGAGTGAGAGAGTAAAAATAGTAAAAGCTGAGGAGCAGACATGGCAGTGTAAGCTGAGAAAGTGTGCGGAAGAAGTAATGCCGGAGAGACAGCAGACAGTGAGTGGTGTGTGTTTTGTGTCTGCTCAGGTGTGTCCAGTCTGATCTGAAGCCGATCTGGGGGTCAAGCAGGTCGCTGCTGGGGCTGAAGCCGTATATATACAAAGTGAATTCCTCTTTACAGCTGGAGGTGGATCTGGCGATTATTGGACTCCTGTCATCCATGCGGCCTGTATGAGCCGGGCAGACTCTCATCTCCTCTTCTGATCACACAGCCTGCAGGTAAGTGTGACTCTAATTCATCTACAGTGTTTTCGAGTGTTACATGAAGCCTTTTTGTCACTTGCATTGCTTTAATAATGGGTCTGTGGTGCAGATCCATGTTTTTTATCATGTGGCTCACTGTGTTTGAGGTACTGACTATTTGCTCTAAAGGCTTGTAAACAATGAAATTAATCTTTTCCACTCTTTGAGGTATGACAGTTATTGCAACCAAGTAAAATAGATGAGGTTCTTCACCTCCTAAAAACCTGAACGTGCTGTGAAATAGTGTTTCTCATCCACACCACCAGACTTTAAACATACTCTCTGCAGGTTTCTATTACAGGGCATCTTATGAGATTTCAGCTGTAGTTACACTTGGCTATGAATTAGTAATGAGGCAGTATGGAGTGTACAGTGTGCTGGCTGTATAGGGACCTGTCTGTCTGGCATCATGTTCCTGCTGTACGGCTGGAAAAGCAGATACAGAGTTTTTTAGTTGTCTCCCAGAAACGTACAAGTTGAATCTCTGCTGATATGACTGTTGGCAAATGATCTGTGTCTTTTCACCACTTATATAGCACAGTTGAAAATACATTTGACATTGTATCACATGGATAAAACACACAACCTGCGGCTACTTGTGGGGCAGTCCAGTTCCTTTCCCCCAGGCTAAAAGCACAGGGTTAAACATACAATAGTTGTAAATGTTGACCAGCAGGCACTAAAGGTTATCACCTCCATCTACCCTAGGTAGATGAGGTAGATTTGTTTCTGCAAGTTCTTAGAAAGCTTATAAATTGTGTTTGTGCAGTGCTCAATTGTCCCCCACCCCCTCTCTCTCTGTGTGTGTAGGCAAGAGGTTAATAAAACACCCAAACACATATTTGACTTCCAAGTATGGTGCAACGACATATTTTTTTTGTTGCCATTATGTCCCCTGTTAACATTTTAATGAGTGTTAAGCTTTGTCTTTCCTGTGACACAGGCCTATTAACACTTGGCAGTGTGCAGATTCATGGTTTTGTGCACCAAACTGTGCTATCACATTGTCGTCTCCTCTGATACTGATATGGAAAATATCCAGTGCAGGTGATTGAGAATGCTGTGAAGAATTATTATTAAAGGACCTAAGGGTCTTGTATAATTCCTCGTCACCCTCCGCACAGACCTGCCTCTTCTTTCCAGAGTGGGAGAGGAGCCATTTTAAACCGTCACAGTTTGTTGTGTATTGCTCAGTCACTTTATGATTCCGTTTAACATGTCTAATCTCAGAGCCGTTCAATGTTCAGGGTGAGGCGGTGGTAACTGGGGTCACATGATGAGTTCAGTAGGCAAACAGCTTAGCCACCGCAGGCTTTACTAACAGGCCGTGTGTTTGTATTGATTGTAATGTTTGGCGGCGATGATGACGCCGCTATATCAGGGCTTTTATGAGCAGATCTCCAGGATGAAGAGAGATAATCTCTAATGAAACGTGTGTCAGTTTGTTTGATAGCATGCACACGCGTTTCTTGTTTGGCTGCCCCCGCTCTCAGACTTTAACACTAAATTATACAGCAGGGGTTGTTAACGTCTCACATTATTTTAGCAGCACACAAGCAGAGAGGATAAAGAAATGCTCATAAGCTCACAGCAACAAGGGAACGTTTAATGAAGGGTTTTATGCTGACGGGGGTTGGGTCACAGGAACAGCAATAGGTCGTAAGCAAAATCTGACAGGGTGTGACGGCGCTCAGAAAGCACCCTGTTGACTGTCCATCATTAGTCTGCATTATTCAGCGGCACCTCACTGTGTGGAACAGAGTTCACTGCCTTACAGTTTTAATACTGTATGATATATGAAATGTCTGTCCATCATGATGGTTTATACATGTTCATGTCTCTGTAGATATCATACTTCCCATGTGACTTCATATTTTATATGTTTCCCCCTGTAGCCATGGAGAAGCAACTAGAGGACCTCAAGCAGCAGCTGGAAAAACAATGTCTGATCAACAACGAACTGCAGAGGCAAAATAAAGACCTGGGTGAGCATAGCCATATTAATAAAACCACCTTAAAGCGAATGTAACTCCACTCTAGATATTATAACAAGGAAAACAATTGTTCAGCAGGCTCACACCTTTTAAGGTGCAATGATTGGTTGTGACCCTTGCCAGCTCATACTTTAATGATTCAGATTCAGGGGTACTTCTGTAGGGACAGGGAGTAGGAGATAAACTAGGCTGGCTAAAATGAAGGGATATGCAGTAAATTTAGAAGTAATAATAGCTTAAAGTAATGGGAAAATGATGAACTCTCCAACAGTAGCCTAATGATTCCCACCTATTCTGTACTGGTACTTGAATCAGCCTCAAAAATCTGCATCGGCTGGGCTTTACACATTATATTTTTCATCTGTGTCTGCCATGAAATGAGCACATGCATCAAGCCTGAAGAAGTGCCTCATTAGAGGAGGATGTGCTTTGTGATAAAGAGTTCATCTGCTTTTTCTCCTCACAGAGCAACGACTGCAGGAGAAAGAAAAACTTTTGCAGGAAATGCAGGGTCAATATCACGACCTCGGTAAGAAGCACACGCACATTCACACACTTACACAAATACACAGAGACGCATCTAACACCTATCTTTAAGGGGTACCCAAATTTGGAGGGGTCAGAAACCCTATAACCTTTATCCCCCTATTTCCAAACCCTAATCCGTACCCTAATTCTATCCCTAATCCTTGAATCCTTAATCTTAACCCATTAACAGAACTCCACAAACATGGTGAGCTCTAACAAGCACATTAAAAAACACACACTTTATGGGCTTAAGCATGGCTGCCTTAACCCTCCATTTCTGACCCTCTGTTTGTCTGTTCCAGAGTTTCCCTCTCCCAGTGGTAATGCGATTGACCCGGAGGTCAGAAAGAGCCGTGCAGCCGTCATTGCCTCTGAACCGATCCCTGAGAAGCTGGACATTATACGCAACCAGGTCAAGAAAACTTCCAGGTTGGTAATCAGAGCCACTAATGAGATAATAATCCGTCTATTTGAAAAAGATACTGTGAAAAATCCCCACATATTAAACATCTATGGGAACAACTTTAACTGACCTTAGATCAACATGACATTTCTCATCTTCCACCTCCAGCGAGACAAATCTGATTGTCAAATCCATCCAGAAGAACGATTTCCTGAGCCGCCTTGACGATGAGCAAACAGCCATGATGGTGGAACTCTTAGTGGTTAATAACTACAAGCCGGGCGAAGCAGTCATTAAAGAGGGGACTGAGGGAGACAGCATGTACATAGTGGCAGGTGGGGACACACATTTGTGGATTTGTATTTATTATGTGTAAAAAATATATATATATATATTACAGTATTTTCTATATGCTATTCACTATATTCTACACAACCCCTCTGATCCTCCCTCGTTGCAGCCGGTGAGCTCCAGGTCACCCAGGCGGGCCGGGACCTGCGAACTCTAACCAGTGGTGATGTGTTCGGGGAGCTGGCCATCCTGTACAACTGCAAACGGACAGCAACGGTCAAAGGTAAGATGATCTCTGCATTTTATTCAACATATGTGATGCCATGGGATTATCTGTCTGTGCAGTAGACTTGTGTGAGTACCCCACCTATCACTCACCTGGTGTCTGAGAGTGAACGTGTTTCTCTTTTCTAAAACTTGAGATTTCCCTCACTTCATATTGCAGCAAAGTCAGTGGTGCGTCTGTGGTGTATGGAGCGACAGACCTACCGGACCATCATAACCAACAAGTCCAAGAAGAAGCGAGAGCAGCTCATGGGCTTCCTGAAGACGTGAGTTCACATTAGAGACTTTATAGTGGCGGCCAGGAGGAGTTCAATACCAGCACAGTTTAGCCAAATTAAAAGAATAACTCAACATTTTGGAAACTAATATCCCAAAATGCTGATACCTTTGATGAGGAGTCTGTTCTTCCAGCTTCACTTCTTCACCATACCAGTGCTGGCACATCTAACTAACTCCTCTGTGTTATTCTTCATATATTGTCACAGGTCTCATACTCTGAAGGACTTGAATGATGTCCAGTTGTCCAAGATTATCGACTCCATGGAGGAGGTGTGTGCTCAGATGTCTCATTATAAATTTTTGACTTTTAGTGATTTCAACCCCCATTAGATTAGATAATAAAACACATTTGAAGACACTAAAAAGCATTTCTTAGGATTGTGAGATGAATTTTTGACTTTGTTCTCCTGTGACTTTTCTTTTATTGTCCAGACAAACAAATGGTGACATTGTGTAATTATAATAAAGCATCAATGTCTCTTTTATCTCATCCTTCCCAGGTGAAATACCAAGACAAAGATGTTATAGTTCGAGAAGGAACTGAAGCAAACACATTCTATATCATCCTCAAAGGAGAGGTAATACTGTCACACTGTGCGCACAAACTCGTTTCATTTCTAAACATGATACAGCAGCCTGTGTGAGTATATATACGGTAATAATATACTGTATATGGACTCTCCCTTCCTCACTCTTCATGTGTGTTTCACCCCAGGTCCTGGTGTCTAAGTGCGTGAATGGGCAGCAGAAGCAGATTCGCAGAATGGGAAAAGGGGAGCATTTCGGGGAACAGGCCCTCATAAGGTAACCATAGCAACACGACACATGCCTGAGGACACTGAGAGAGAGGGAGCCTTGTGCAACATCCACGGCTCTGCGCGTCCTCTTTGGCTGCTGTCATCTTTGGCATTTCGGTTGGAAAACCTGCTGATTGTCTAAATGTGAACAGTCATTTGGAGTCACTGGAGAAAATGAAATTGAAATTGCTCTTTGGGGCAGTTTAGAGAGTTTCTCTGAATGACTAAGTGCTGTAATTTAGCAAATTTTGAGCTGTTTTAATTTGGTGCAGTAAATGTGTGGCTGACTGATGTGGCTTTCAGTTTAATGCTGCATAAAAACCAAGAATACAGTGTGTGCGTAATCTGCAGTAGAATAACAGATATATTGTTTTGATTATATTACAGTATAGAAATATAATATAAATAAAATGCCACTCAATTGGTAGCACTAAACTGCTGATATAAAGCAGCATTTATGTTGTTTTATTGGAAGGTTTGTCTGATGCAGATTTGTACAAGATTTCTTCACTTATGGAGAAACTTTTCTGTATCTCTCTGTGATGACAGTCGTGCTGCAGAAAATCTAATGCTAAACATATAAGCTGTCATAGGTTCCAGGTGCTAATTCAAAGTTTTCTCACTTTTTGACAGCTGAGGTGTTGACAAATTGATGCATACAGTAATGACATACAGTAGGTTGACATATGACAATGTTTTTCCTTTGGCAGGGAAGTTTTGCGAACTGCCACCTGCACCGCTGACGGCCCTGTTACATGCTTCTCCATTGACAAGGAGTGAGTTTGACTTGGCATCAAATTTTGAGCATAAATGAAGGTGACATCCTGTGGGCAATTTGCTCCTTGTCACCTGGTTTAAGCCACACTGTGTGGGCTCTCTGCTGTGTTTTGTCACTCGCTCATTAATACACAGGTTGACTAACAACACCTTTTTACTGCAGGGTGTTTGAAGAGACGATTCCCATAGAACACCTGGAGCTGTTTGATGAGTGCGTAATATAAAACATGTTTCCAGTCATCACTTCTACCTCCTTTTTCTGTCTTACCAAGATTAGTATGTATTGACTCTCTGACATGTTTTCTCACCACCAGCTCTAAAGTGCTACAGGAGGCACAACTTCCACAGGCGAGGTCGAGGTAAGTGGATGATGAAACTTGGTGCACACAGCATTAAATATATAACAACATCTTATGAATCACCAACCTTTTTTTAAAAAAAAAAGAAAAAAGAAATTTGTTTAAATTAATTAAACGTTTTCTGTCTTTCAGTACCACTGCCTCCACCTTGAAGTTTAAGGATCTGGTCCCTGTGCTGTACCAGGAGGGTCGTTGCCTAGGAGATCCTGTCACGCTTGGAGTTGGAGGGTTTGGGCGTGTTGAGCTGGTGAGTTTGTTTTGTTCATTTCTCTTTCAATTTAAACTGAGATCTAGTCTAATAATCTTATTGTAATGCCATATCTCAATGCACCTTATTAATGGAAAACATATGCATGACCATGGCCTGTTTTGTTGCTAATCTAATACTAAATCAGAACATGCCATTACAGGATGCAGATGACTGACCTTGCTGAACCTTATTTTTCAAACTATCAATATTAGCCAAGAGTTAACACATTAACTATGAAGTTGTTTGAGAACCTTTAAAAAATCTCAAGCAATCAAATTAAGAAGTTAAACCTATCAATCAATAGGATTATTTCTGTCTCCACATCATCCTCTAAACTGCCAGAGAAGCATCAATATTATCACAAAGTTATACTGTCATTTCCTTTGGGGTACATACCAGGAAGATTAGCACTGAGAATAACTTGATTTGTCTTTTTGTTTTAATTCTAAGATGACCACAGTGAACCACGGTAAATACTACGCCATGAAGCGGGTTAGCAAGAAGCACATTGTTGCCAAGAGACAGGAGGAGCACATGCTGTTTGAGAAGAAAATCCTCAAAGCCATCCAGTGCGACTTCATCGTCAGGTATCTAACACTGTATGAATGCTACATGCAGAGAAATATTTAAATATATCAGAGACTAATGTATCCCTCTCTCTCTATAGGCTTCATGCAGCCTTCAAAGACACACGATACATCTACATGGTGATGGAGTTCTGCGGTGGTGGGGAGATCTGGACCAAACTCAAAGAAGTGTAAGAAAACAGATTATTTGTCAAAGCAGAATACTGAATGTGCTGTTACACAACAGAGAATCAATGTGAACAAAGGGATGCCATGAAACAGTTTTATTTACAGTACTGTGTCTAATCTACTTCACTGTGGTTGTGTTGGTAGAAAACTTCATTTATTGCCTTTGGGGTATCATACACTGAGATTGCACCAACACTTGCTGACACTATCCGACGCAGAAATATGTGCTGATGCAATCTATAGTGCCCACAATAAAATAAACTTCAATTTCCAAAAGGTGCTTGTGCCCAGACGAGCTAAAAATAAGAGCAATAGAAGTCGTGGAGATGTAATAAATTTATATGACAGTAAATGAAAGTGCGTCTCTGTGATTTCAGAGGGCGTTTTGATGAGCCCATTGCTGTGTTCTGCACTGCCTGTGTGGTGGAGGCCTATGCCTACCTCCACAAGAAGAACATCATGTACAGAGACCTGAAGCCAGAGAACCTGATGCTGGATATAAAGGGATACGTCAAAGTAGTGAGTCCTTGTCTGTGACAAACTTCTCATTTGTTTCTATGGCCTTTAAAAGAGGAATTCATGTGATGATTTGTGCTTTTACATTCATGAAGGTTTTGTCAGGAGATCTTCTATACCTCGAGTCTGTGTATGATCTGTATATGATGTATACACATGTGTGTGTACAGGTGGACTTTGGTTTTGCCAAGGAGTTAGTGCGTGGTGAGAAAACCTACTCATTTGTCGGTACTCCTGAGTACATGGCCCCAGAGATCATCAAGAACCAGGGACATGACTTTGCAGTCGACTTTTGGTCCCTTGGCATTCTGATCTTTGAGCTACTGGCAGGAAGGTAATACTAATACTAATACTAATACAATAGCATGCAACTGGTGATTTTTGCCATCCTGTATGGTTCATATCTTTCAGACTTATAACAAATAAATGACCAAAGGTTGTCATGCTATTGTTTTGTTTTGGTCCTTATTTCACCAAATACAACATGGATTATGGGTCTATTTAAATAAAGTGGCTTCCCCTATCGTTGTTAAAGGGATAGTTCAACATTTTGGCAAATTGGCCCATTGCCATAATCCCTATAGTCTTAGGAGTAGGTTTGTTACCTTTAATTGTCGGTGCAAGCTATTTTTAGAACGGCAGAGCAGAGCGGCGAGCTGCTCAGAGCTACGCTAAGGAGGCTAATGGGATTTCTTTGTTTCCCTCATCAAACTCATCAAATACACAATCCAACAACTCCATACGCTCTGGTGGACAAGTTGTGACCTGCACATTCACCATGCTATGAGATAATAACAGAACGTTACGAGAAAAACTGCCCCCGACAGGAACATGCATCAGCGGTTTTGCACAAATTTACCTTGAAAACAACTCCGTCTCGTAACGTTCCGTTATTATCTCATAGCCTGGTGAATGTGCAGGTCAAAACTTTTGGAGTTTGGAGTTGTTGGATTGTGTTTGATGAGTTTGATGAGGGAAACAAAGAAATCCCATTAGCCTCCTTAGCGTAGCTCTGAGCAGCTCGCCGCTCTGCTCCGCCGTTCTAAAAATAGCTTGCACCGACAATTAAAGGTAATGAACCTACTCCTAAAAATATAGGGATTATGGCAATGGGCCAATTTGCCAAAATGTTGAACTAGCCCTTTAATGTGAGTGTAGCGATGTGTTGATAAAATGTACTGATAAAAGAGAAAACAGTTTGAGTTTTAGCACAGCAGAGGAGTCATTGAGACAAGGCTCAATATTGCCCAGCAGGGGGCAGCACAGAGGCACGGTAGTATCTGCAGCAGTGAAGCCCATCCCTCTCTCTTCATCATTTAGGGTTCAGGTTACCCAGAAGCAACTATAATGATGATTTGTCATAATAGCTTTATGTCAGAAGACTACATAACAACAGATGTATCTTGTCCACTCCATTTCCAGCCCTCCCTTCTCAAGTTCAGAGCCCCAGAAGATTTATGCCAAAATCCTGGACGGGGTGCTCAAGTATCCACCGTACCTGAGTGAAGCAGCCAGGTCCATTATCAGTAAGCTGTGCAGGTGAGAGGACTGTAGCCTACTGAGTGCATCGTGATTAACATTTTATGAGGTAATAATGGCGCAGTATTGTATTACCTCATTGTGTTGCTTGAGTGACTTAACCATGGTGTAGCACTGGATCATATAACATGTATGTGAAAATTACACGTGAGCTGTTCTTCCCATCTGCATAATGAATTACTGAACAGATCTGCAGATGGACACATTCTATTATAACAAGCACTTTCTAGTTTTATGGTTCCTGAATACAAATGTCTTGAAGTGTGGAAATTCATATGAATATTAATTCATTCATTTTCTATACCGCTATATATGTTCTCTGTCTGAATGATGTGTTATTCACAGACCTCGGCCAGGTCAGAGGTTAGGAAATACCAAGAATGGAATCAAAGATGTCCGTAATCACAGGTAACCATGGCGACAGGTTATATATAGTTCAGTTCAGAAAATATATATAAATATATAGCCTATATATATAGCCTACATGTTTAAGTGTAAAGTATGAATCTACCTCAGAGAGAGTATGAACATTGTTATTTTCTTACAATTTAAGATCCTGTGATGCCAAATGAGCTTTTTCCATTCAGGATCAGTCACTTCAGTCTTTGCTCATTACATGTGACTTGTTCTCTGCCTCCTCTGTTCCCTTTAGGTGGTTCGGCAGTATGAACTGGCACAAGCTGCGCGTGGGTCAGCTCGAACCCCCAACGGTCCGACTCATACGCAAGGCAAGTCAAACCTCCAGCTGACAGTGTTAATGCAGTTTGTGCAGCACAAGAAAAACAGAACAAAAGCATACGGCTGGTTCACTCTCAGGGAAGTTTGTGCAGTAATTCTTTTAAGGTTCACTGATGTAAGTATTTCTCTATAAAATCGAATATGCATTAATACATAATTGAAATAAAATGCTCCTAGATATTATTTATATGGAGTTTAAACACTTCAAGATGCAGCCATATAGTATGTCTGGGTGTAGGCTAGTTCACACCGTTGAAATCCTCAATATTAAAATCAACCTGTTTTTCCTCCATCAGGGTCCAAGCTACATCAACTTTGATCGTTTCCCTTTAGACCAGACAAAGGCAGACGAGGAGTTCTCCGGCTGGGACCGTGATTTCTGATTCTGTCCATTGGGTTTAAAGGATTAAACGTCACAGGAGTCACATAACCCTAACCCTAACCCATTATGGAGCCAAATCAGACTTTTACTATGAGCCAAAACAGGGCTAAGGCCACATGGTGGTAGCAGAGGGTAGTAGGAGCTCTATTAAAACACACACACAAAAACACAAACACATAATGCTAAAATGATTATTAAATTAGTATGAAACTAAAGTGAATCACCAATTTCCAAAATATTTATTGAAGTGTTTTGGAGGACGTCATTGCAGGGCGATTTGGTGCTTGATGATGCTCTTCACCGATGACAATAAAACACATGTCTGCTGGTGCTTAACTCAGAATAAAAGCTTAAGTCAAATGGCACAATTTGTACAAAAGGAAGAACAGCTCTCACCAAACCTGAAAATCAAATTGAAAACTTCATCCTACCATATCTGCCACACAACTTGTATTGTACTTAAACCTTTATTGTTGTCTGATTTATGTTCGTTTTAAAGATGAAACAAGCTTTACTGCTCAAAGCAAAACTGTTAAATGCTTTGGTATTCTTATTTTGTATTATTATTAATATAAACTTTAATGTTTCCTTTGTTTTTTGAACATCTGCCCCCCTTTTTGTGTGCAGATTATTGTCAAGCACCTTGATTGTAATTGAGAAAGATCATAGATCACTCTGATGAAAGCTTTGTATATGAGTTTAGTAAATAAAAAGTGCTCTTATAGGCTGGAGTGAGCTGTGTTTGTGCTCTACACTTACCTGCCACTGTGCTACAATTAAATCCCAAGTGGGAAATGGTGCACAGTCTGTTGTAGTTGTGACCAAACACAAACACACACACAGAGAGCCTGCAGTGACCAATTAAAGTATTTGGGGTTTCAATGTGCAATAGTGAACAATGCACGAGGGGGAAATATTGTACTTCAAAAGACAATCTCTGGGATGAAAATGGCCTGGGATAGAGGGCCTAATAGGTTTACTCTAATGTGCTTGATATTGGTTGCAGCTGATTGTGAGACTCTGGAGGTTACAGTCGTCTCTCATGGCAGCAGGATTTAAAGCAGGAGGAAGGAGTTATCCTGTTCCTTCCTGTTAATGCCTGTGGTTCCACTGCTGAGACCAGTTTTCCACATCAAAAAAGGAGAAAAAAAAAACTCACATGAAAGCAATCATTTCTTCCATAGGGGGAAAAGATACACTACCAGATGTTTCCCTCCTGCAGGAAAAATACACAACACCTTGTAGTCTAGAATTTAATACACTGACAGCGATGACAGCAGCGGCTCGGAGGATGTACAGTATAGTACAAAATGATCTCTTCACAGCGGTATCCAGTGGTCTCCTGATCTGCTGCATGTAGGATCAACACTTCTTTACAGAAACCCTTGTCTCACCTGCAGTGCATGTACAGTACTATATTCTTCTGTTGTCAACAGATGCTGTAAAAACACTTTCAACAACAATGTGTGGATCATTTTCTTTTCTCTCAGCATTGACTATTCTATCAACTACTCTGGAAAAGCTTTGCGAGCTACCAAGACAATACCACAAATATATGCTAGAGGGAGAAGTCTAAGTTT
Organism: Trachurus trachurus; assembly: GCF_905171665.1. NCBI lineage: Eukaryota > Metazoa > Chordata > Actinopteri > Carangiformes > Carangidae > Trachurus > Trachurus trachurus. Next base: position 15,648,708 of record NC_139910.1, on the reverse strand, counting down.
ATTACTGATTTGTTTATAGAGTTAATATTTTGTAAACTTCTACAACAGATCTTTACATAGAGACGTCCTAAGTCATGGCAGGCCCACCACAGGATGATTAAACCTGTGTGTCTCGTGGTTATAGCTTCTAGTCACTTGGGGGAACAGATGGGATATCTTTGTTTCAAACGCTGCCAGTTCTTTCTGTGGCGTTGGCGAGGACTTTAACTGCTTTCCTCTGGGCCTGCCCTCTGACTCCTACCTCTCTACAAAGCCTTGCGATGGAGATGGCAACAAAGCTCCTGCATCCGACCTCAATTGGACGCACTTCAACCTTCCAGTTTCGCTTCTCAGTCAGCTGCAAAGCTGGCGTATCGCAGCTTTTTCGTTTCAAAGGCCCCTTCCTCCACATCCACCCATGGGGACTGTCAGCTTGATAATGAAGGCACGCCAGCAGGCACCGGACCAGAGGAACAGATCTGGTCGCAGCTTGGTCGCTGTAATCTCGGGTGGGAAGATCAGTCTCTGGTCTATGTCAGAGAGCATTTCCTGGTCCCTGGCTGCGCGCTCAGTGGGTATGAGTAAGGAGACGAAAGGCTGCCGCCATGTTTCTCTCCTCCCCAAATGAAAGATGGAGGCATGGGTCTTGACAGGCATGCTGATGGTTGTTGTTCTCTTGCTGCCAAACACCTCCGCATTTGATTGTCACCAAGTATCTACTATTGTGTAAGACTGGTTTTATAGCCAACAATATGTGCTTGAAAGCTGCTGGGACAGGCTTAGAAATTTTTTTTCAAACTACTCTGCAAGAAAATTATGAAATTTACATGTGATATGAAACTATAACAAAATACAATACAAAAACTATTTGATTGAGCTTATTGCAAAAAGGTCATATAAATCAAGAAAATATAATACTTTGTCAACTTTGGTTCTGTAAACAACATGCTGCTGCAGTTTGTCCTGCCTTTGATTCAGGAGGTTTATTTATGATGATGTTGTCGCTGTGTGACCACTGAGCAACGCCCACCCTTGACTTTTACACACACATTACACAAAGGTCACGTGTGTGGAGGTGACTGCCTGACAAATGTATTGCCCACACATGTCCTCACTGCTGCCAGGGCAGGTCAAAGGGTTTTCAAATACAGCGGAGAAACGGGTAAAGAGTAAATTAACTACTTGACTGACATATGCACATATGCATGTACTATGAATGTAGCTTAACCACCAGCAGACTCCCACAAAGTGTAGTATAATTGTAGTTTACGTCTCTCAAGCACTGTTGATAATTCTTTTGTAATTTGACTGGGTGAGAGCCAGTGAGGCTGTGATTATATGTTGAAAAGAAAATTGAAAGTGAAAAAGCAAATTGGACAGTGAAATGACTAACTAAAAATTGAAATGGGGGTCTTAAGTGAAAATGAAAATATATAATATCAAGGAAAATGAACGAGGTTTAACACAAAACTGTAATTGAAATGGTTAACGGAAAAGGAAAATTGAAGCATGAAAAATTTTGAAAGCGTGTATAAAAATAGACTAAATGTTATGCTCTTGTGTCTGAGAGGGCACTCACACCCATAATTCACACATCCGTTTCATGACAAGCCCTTCTGAAAATATCTCTCTGTTACTTCCCATCCTGCTGACAGTGGTGCATCACAGCTGGAATTGTTGCAAAGCTGTGTGTTGAATAATAAGCTTATCTCACTGTTACTGTGGGCCCCCTCTTATTGACAGTTGCCCTGACTACATATTCACCCGAGCATCATCATTTCAATAATAATTCATCATAATAATAATAACCTTGGGCATCATTAGAAACAACACGTGTATTGTCTATTGGGAGCAGCAAAAACACCATGAGCAGCTTCTTTATACAACATAGGGACAACAGGTGGGTTCTTGTGGAGCGAAAAAGAGATCTGAGAGGAATCACTGAAAGTGTATCACTTTATTTTAAGAACTGTGTCTATAATTGGCCTTTTCCAGTATGCTAGGCCAAACATGGTCTGCTATGTGCATGTTTCAAGTGTTTTATTTAACATAACAGTGCTGCACAGTCAAGAAAAGCAATCTTACTAATGGTAAATGTCCTTTAAAAAGCAAAGTAAGGGATTCTGAGTGGGAAAAGAAATCTGTGACCTCACAGAGCTCCAGAGAGAAAGGAAGGAGACAGCAGCTTCATTTGTCCCTATACACAGTCTGGCAGAGGGAGAATAAGACCTTGATTACTCATATAGAACCACTTAAAATAAACTGCAAAGAGAATCATTTGACTCTCAAAGATTTGTCTGAGAAGGACAACGCTGAAAGTGCAGAGAAAGTCACTGTGAATCACCAAGAAATGTTGGCACATGATGAAAATGACGTGCATGGCCAGGAGGAGCCCAAGCACTCAGGGGCGAGAAGTCAAGAAACATGTTAAAAACCAAGCCTATTTTCTAGGCCTTTTCTTGAAAATTGCATATCGATAATAAAATGAGTAGCCTATATCTCTGCAACCACAAGGTCTATTTGAATACTTTTGGTGTCATAGTAAAGGGAAAAAAATAGAAATTGCTGAGATGTGTAAATTTTAGTATATGTGTTACTGGTGAAGAGTAAATGAAGATGGCACACAGAAAAAATTAAATTAAATTAATATTTGCCCCCCCAAAAAATCATATTTTAGATGAGTGTCCTTCAGAATGATGCTAATAAAGCTCAAACCCTCTATCAAATGATTGTACTACAATGTATGAACATTATCTCTGCAGTGGTTGATTCTGATAAAGTGAAGCAGTACAAAATTATTGAGATTTTACTACAAAATATTCAGGCGAGCTTTCCAAAATGTTCATTTGGCACAGCTTAGAACCACCTGCTGCTATAAACCATTGTTTAATCTTTATTGTCACACAATTTGCATAAACAAACTGAAAAAGAATCAACCAGGACTAAACAACTACTTTCTAGGCCCTCTGTGTCCTATGCTGCCCTGACCTGCTTATTTGGGTGCAGTTACGCCTGGCTCTATCGCTGCAGCGGATTGGTTGATTCGAGTGATTGACAGCTCATTCGAACCATTAGAGCCAATAGAATGAAGCTAGACCCACGTGGATGTGATTGACAGCACTGGCAGCCATGAGCCAATCAGAATCAGCCAAATCCTGAAATGTGTGACGCGCAAGCTGTCACGAAGGTTCCGCCGCTCCCTAAAGCCCGTCTGGACCGATTTAGATGTAACACTGGTCAAAGTTCAAACTGGAAATATTGTGGGTTTGGGGTTTACCCATAAAACAAACTTTTCACGGCAAAACAGCAAAGGTAAGATGAATTTACAACCATGTTTTGGCCAAGCATTGTCTGTGTTTGCTCGACTTTGCTCGTTTTTGTCTTCTCTCTCTGCCGTGCTTCTGTGTAGCCGCTGGTGCTCGTTCAAACTTTGTAGCAGGCTCTTTCATATTCGGTAGCTGATGTGTTTTGCATAATGTACAGCAGTGACGGCTGGTATCAATGGGCTAGTGGGGCTAAGCCCTCCCTGCTTTACACAACAAAAGATGAGGAAAAAATATTATATATAGCCTATATTATATTCTCTAAATAACATACAAAAGATTGTTCTAAGTCTTAGTAAAATCGAAACTGGCAACAATATTAAATAGTTTCAAGAAACACACAGGATATCTCTAAATGGGCTAATTTTAATCAGCCCGAGCTCACCGAGTCTGCTCTCATTCATTTTCCGACTGTGGATGATTGACAGGTGCCAGGTCCCGCCCTCGCCATTGACCGACTGTTGGGGCTAACTTCATTCAGCCCACAGGCCGAGCGGTTCTGACCAATCAGCAGCGGGCTGACGCAGGGTCAGTGATTGACAGGCGTCATGTCCCGCCCCCTTGGTTTACTTGTCATTGGGGCTAATTTCATTTAGCCCAACACCGCTGTTTTCAGACCAATGACAGGAACCGGAGGAAAAGTTGTGTTGTTGTGGGAGGGAGAAGACAGAAACAGCGGCGCTAGGCGCTAGCATCACAGGTAGCATTACTTTACTGCTCTAAACTGTCTTTGCTAACATGAACGAAGTGGAGAATCTAGTTTCTAAACTCACCGGGAGCACCAGACTTAAATGACATGGCGATAACTGACCAGAAAGGCCGTCGATATGAGCTGCATATATCGTCTTTTTTTTTTTTTTTTTAATTGAGCAATATCGTCGGGTGGGTGTGTGTGCGTGCGTGTGCGTGTGTGTGTGTGTAGGTGTTTGTGTGTGTGTGTGTGTGCGTGCGTGCGTGCGTGCGTGCGTGCGTACGTGTGTGTGTGCGTGAGAGAGAGAGAGAGAGAGAGAGACTGTGTGTGTATGTGTGAGATAACCAGGTGAAGTTTTTTTTTTTTTTGGACTAAACCCTTCTACTTAATTCAGTGTGTAGGCCTAGTTAGTTGCTGTACTTTTGTGAGATGGGATAACCCTAACTTTTAGCTACTGCTGTGTTAACCATTTAATGGGTATAATTTATTTATTAGCCCACCCAACTAATTTGACCACCAGCCGCCACTGATGTACAGTAGAATACGAGCAAGAAATGTGGCAACTACTGGATCCACACACAGAGGTGCTTCATGAAGTTTGATGTTGAGTTGTTTATTTGAGTAGTGTTTGAGCTGTGTTTGGGTCATATAAACATGGTTTTTACACGTTGTAGGCCAGCTTATGCTGTTTAATTTGATGTAAAATATGACTAGCCTATATTCTTTCATAATTAGTGCTATAGAGGCTCTGTGGTTGTTCTGTATGTCTGCCAGTCCCCCAAATGGGGGACTTTGGGTAGGCTATAGCAGGTAAAAAATCTAAATCAAGGTTTTAGATACTCGAAGTTTTGGACAGCCAGGTACTAAAGGTCTTGAGCAATAACCTAAAGTTGTTAAGTGTATGTTTGATACAGAGAAGGCAGAAAAGACAAATGTAACTGAGGATCAGAGCAGACTCCAAGAAGAAATGGACATGAAATAGATGCAATTGAAGGGACTGAAAGGGAGAAGGCTGTTGTAAAAGAAACAGCCCTGGAGTATTTAAGGTCTAGGCGCTGCATCTGAAGAGCTGATAGAGAAGTTAGAGGAAGAAAAACTAGACTCATATTGTAAATGTTGAACAGATGGATAAAAAAAACAGCAAGAAAAAACCCCCAAAGTTCTGACTTCTTTCTGTGAACGTCTTTGAGTCTTTTTCTCTGTCTTCATGTGAATTATCTGGCGAGCTCACGGTGCTGTGAACAGCAGCTCCTGCAGCCTGAGGTTTAATTATAACCACTGCGGGGAAGTGGATTATTTGTGTCACAGCAGCTCTTTGTTCTGTTTCTATTCTTTTCTGGTTTGTCCTCTCTGGTTGACTTTTCTTTCTTTCTTTGAGCAGCCTCAAGTTAATTGGACTCACCGTTTACACCTGTGTTGATTAATTATTGGTTGCACCTGTGCTCAGTCCACTTAAGCTGCTGTGTTTGCTCTCTGTGTTTTATGTTTCAGAGTCCTGAGCGGGCATCTGTGTCTGTGTGGCCAGTCTAGATAAATGATTAGCTGTAGCCTGCTGACCTGCTGTGTTTTTATTGCCTGCAGTTTATTACCCATTTTATTGCCTCAGATTTCTGAGAAAAAAACAAAAATAACCACCACTGACCAGTCTTCTGAGAGTCGTCCTTTTTCTGTCACTCTTCATAACATCTCTTATACCAGCTCCCGTTCTTGTAACCTGCTGTATTCTCAAAGGTCTCTTTTTGCTCCGACGCACAAGTTAGTCGTTAAAAGACAGCATTTCCTTCTTGTTTAATGTCCACCTCCGCATCACAAACAGCTAATTAGTTTCCCCCCATGTGGATTGGCATTTTATACCTGGAGAATGCAGGGAAGCAGATGTACGACACAAGTGTTTCTCATGTATCCCAAACATGCATGTGAATGCATTAGCACATTGCTCATAATGTGTATGACTGAATGGGTGAATTTATGTGCACAAGCATGATCATACTGAGCCTCTCACAAGTGTGAAGTGTGAATCTGCGAATCTGCATCAGGTTAATGAAATATAAACAATAATTATTCTCATTTTAATTTATTTTATATAAGGATAGCACATGGCAGACTACAGCCTCTGCAATGAGAGACCACAAGTAATTTGCGACCTGCACTTTAATATCCACCTGCTTTTACTACAAGAAAAGTCTCAAATGCTATCAATATAGTGTATAAAAAGCGAAGGGGAAAAACAACAGTACTAATATTTAAAGATAGCCTAAGCCTATACATTTTTTTCTGGCTGCTCATGGGCAAACAAACTCTTCTTTTTCATATTACCAGCTTTATAAAGGCTAACATTACATTTGTCTATTTTTACATCCAGCAGCACAGCAGCATTCATATAGAGTTGTTTCTGCAGCAAAGCCAGTATCGCTGATATTTAAATTGAATCCATTAACAAGACAAATAGAATCAGTTACTCATTTAAAATGACCTAATCAGTCTGTTTGCATTTGGTTTCTATTAAATGCATCACAGCAAAAGCAGCGAGGTAAAGAAAGTGTTTGGAATAATGTGTAAACAAAGTCTGAGTTGGTTGTCTGCAGTGGATGTCTAATAGTCACCATCTTTTAGCTCTGTGTTTGGTCTCCACCAACTTCCTATGGCAACATCTGCTCCAGATGTTCACTGATGTTAACTTTGTCTGTCTTCCTGTCTTGTTAAAGCGATGGGAGATTAGTGTTCAATGGTGAACAAATAGCAGATATAGAAACTTCCTCCCTGTGTTTCAAAATCTCACCAATCAGAAATAACAGAATAAAGTGGTCAGCCATGAACCAAAACAACTAGATGTTATACTTCTGAGAGTTAATACAGCTTAAGTTACGTAGTCCCTTTTTCATCAATGAATAACTAATTAGAGCTGCTTTAATGTGAAAGAACACATTGATCCTAAAAAAGAAGCTCACGTGTACTTTTCAGTATTTGCATACAGTGTGTTTACGTTCTTGACAGACATGACGTACTAGAAATAGATCTTTAAAAAAAAAAATAAAACTTGCTCAGCTGTCTATGGAAGCTCTTACTCGCTAGTCACTTCCCTCCTGTGCTTTATAGTGACAAGACACTTGTTCCTGTTTACAGGGTTAGGACTCTCATCTTGTGTGATTTCCTTTGAGATTTCCTTGCCTCTGTTTTTCCCTGACTGTTCACCAGCCTGTCTCCTGAGCGTTTTGGACTGTTGTGACCAAAAAAAAAAAATCGTTATCGTTTATTTGACCAACCCCAACCCTACCACCCCACACCTGTTGCAGTGGCCCTGGATTAGTGTGGCTTTGCTGTGATGTCACATCTTCCATTCAGCCAAACTGCCTACTGTATACAGCCAGATGGTAAATACACTTTTTTTTAATCCCAAATAATTATATGGCAGTACATCTGCTGCTTTGCTGCAAATAACCTACAAATGCAGTGTGCTTATGAGTATGCATGCAGAAGTAGAAGCATTTGGGGTTTAACCCCCAGTATGCTTTCTTTGGTTTCCTGCCAGTAATTATAATGTCACAGTTATGAAACATTTTAATTGAGCAAGTCTCAGTCTTCAATTAATTGCAGTTGTCTGTTTATCTCTGTCAGTTAATCGGCTTGTGTGTCATTTGAATGAATAGCTCATTAAAGCTCTTCAGACACTGTCACAGCACTTGAGTTGCTTTTTCTGTGCGTCTTAATCGCTGTGTTCGCTGGTTGATCCGATGAAAACCCTGCTCATTCACAAAAGATGATGACTGGAATTTTCTGTTAAACAAACAAACACAGGATTATAGTAGGCTATAACTAAATTGAAACCTCTAATGACAAAGAAACTTTACTTGAGAGTGCAGCATGCCAGCAATAGCCAAATGAACAGAGTGCACAGATATTTGCTGAATATTCCCATTTAAAACGTTGTGTGTGCTGTTCTATTGTGTGTGTGGCGTTTCACTCGCTGCTGGTGCTGCTTCCCAAGAGGCTGACAGGTATTTTGGATTTCCAGCAGGCCAGAGCTTTCTTCACACCAAAGTTGCAGGAGTTTGGTTGTGTGTGAATTCTCCATCCTGTATTGTACAGTAGAGGGACCTCAAGCTGCTTCCTCATTTGGCCCCAGTGCCTGGGTTCTCTTGTGCGTGAATCCCTCTGGAAAAGCTACGCTTACAAGTACAGTGTGTCATTTCTGATTCTCAGGAGCACTTCAGGGGCTGAGGAGTCTATACATAGTCTGTGTGTCATGTCATGTCTTTTAAGTATTTGTATGTGTGACGCAGCTACAATTAACTGTACCATTAAATAAAAGAGTAAAGTGAAAGAACAGGGTGCAAAAGCTGTCAGTCTGCCTCTGGTTATAAAAGGCTAAACATTAAAACATAATCACGGTGTAATCATCATGGTGGTCCTTGACACACCGTCACAGGAAAACGTAGGTGAGGTCAGACAAACGCCTCTGCAATCACAGGGCCAAAAACTGAACATCTACAGAGGAGTTTTTATCTTCAGGCCCCCCAGGTCCTAAACGCACACTTGAATACATGAAGCTAACTTTAGTCCTCATTTTATGTGATGGAAAGGCATCACAATTTATCCATTTGTGAAAGTACAAACATGGCTGAAGCTTTACTGTCAAACCTGTTTGACATTGAACTTTCACCATTAAAGGAATAGACTCAGACTCTTCGATAATAATCGTGTGTCTGTGTGATAAGTCCAAGGTTAAAGCAGAAGTGAGTGATCCGGTCGTTTTCGCTAATGCTGCGTTCCAGGCAGGCTTTTGAAATCATAAATTACAGCTTCAAGTCACAACTTACGACTTTGTAGCGTTCCAGGCAACCCACTCGTGTTTTTCCGACCTGTTTTACCGGTGAAAGTCACTATAACGGCCACTCGTAACTTCCGACCCGTGAAATCGTACCAGTACGTCTTTTTGTACAGTCTATGTACCAGATCGAACTGGTACGACTTCACAGGTCGGAAAAAAACGAGTTTCCTTGAACGCACCATAACAGTCCTCGTCCCTATGTCGCCACATTCACGGCGTCCCTTGGCTGCACACACAGCCCTGCATGCCGTTCTCTCTCCTCATTGGATAAAAACTGTAGGATACGATAAATGTTTTCTCTTCGGCTCAGAGCAGAGCAGAGGGACTGAGAGACCCGTGTTTCAGACCAAACACTCTATGTAAGTGATTGCTGTCGGAAGATATAACTATTTAAGACTTATATTAACACAAATATATCACTTACTTCTGCTTTAACCTTTAACTAAATACACTGGTTATACTCTACACTGGCTACTGACAAACAAACTTGTTTCCTCGTTTTAATTTGAACAGAGCTATAATGAACATGTTACATATTAATTTGTGCTTTTACAATTTCTTGGCAAACAGCTCCTGTGTAATATCCGGAGTCATGTCATCAGTATGCTGTTTCCAGGCAACCAGTCCAGTGGAGATTGTCCGGACTGGGATGTTGTATCTACTGTAGCCTACATCCAGTTCACAGTTAAGAGAAGCAGGATGCTACTATACAAGACATCCATTCAGCTTGCAGAGGCAGAAGTGCAGGATGACAACTGCTGCGACTATGATTCACTGAACTCTACATCTGCCTCGACAGATGTCTGCTGCTGAGACAGCAGCACATCTTAATGTATCTCACTTCAAGAAAAAGAAAGAAAGAAAATTCTTGAACCCTTTACTGTACAAATATAGTTATCTCAAGCAGTAGGCTATTTACATATTTTATCAGTCACATCCTAGTTCAGCATATTTTACACTTTTAATCCTGTTTTGGTCTCCACTAAAACGGTCCACTGAGGCAAGGCAAAAGGGAAATATCCACCAGTTGCCTTTTGGGGCTGAGGATCCACATGGGTTGACTGTGTGTTTACTGAGAAAAAAAAAACAGCTGCTTGCTGCAGCTGGAAATAATGCTGACAAGAGATAGGAGAGGAAACTGCTAAAACTGAGTGTTTTTGCAGTTCCCTCTCACAACTCTTGAAGTTGATGCAGCGTTAGTTGGGATTTACTGTATCTTATAGGTTCATTCCTACAAACAAAATGGTGAAGTCAATCGATTTCACTACAAAAATACAGAATATATTTCAGTGCTAAAGGGCAGAAATGTTGCAGAGATTTAGTTTCTTGTGATAATCCTAATTGATTTATTTATAGCTTCATGGTACCAAGGTTGACTGTCTACCATCTGCACAGTGCTATCACAATGTGTCCAATGGAGAAGAAATGTGTCCAGAACTTATTTGGCAAAGACTTCCTGCTAAACAGCTCCTCAGAAATGTTTCAACTTCTGCATGATTTTGAGGTCAAAGAGATTCTCTAAAATGGATTTTAATTATACATGTTACAAAGTTAGAGAATATGAAGTGAGATGAAGAATCTTTCTGCTACCACGTCTTAACATTTAGGATTAGGAATAATAGGCAAAGTTATTTTCTAATATTTCCATCCATCCAATATTTGCATCTGTGCATGTGCACAGTTAAATACAGTAACAATGACTAAAAGTTCAGATCCTGACATGAGAGCTATTGCTTCACTCAGGTACCTAATCCATGGTCAAGCACTTCTTATACTTGCCCTGTTGGCACACCACAGGTGAAAAAGCTATATCACTGGGTTGCTGTCACTACCATTTATCAAGGACACCTTCCCTAACTGTATCTATTCATACTCCCTGTGGAGCATGGAAGCAGTAAAGGTCAGGATGTCATTCATCCTCTCAGCGTGACAGGATATCCTATCTGCAACAGCCTGGACACAACAGGAAAATGCTGTTAAATTCAACTAAAGGTCAAAGTTGAAATCATTCCCCTCTGGATTAAAGAGCTGCTCTTTGTTGTCAGGTTGACTTTTAGACTTGGTCTTGTGATTAGCTGATATAAATGATCAAAGTAAGAGGATGTCACACTTGTTTAACATAGTTTAGCCTACAGTTGGGAAGATTGGATTATTACCGTATCTTGGGTTAGGGTTTTTTTCTTTGCAGAAGATAATGAAACAAATCACATGTTTACAAAAATTAAGCATGGAGGTGGCAAAAGTAGATGTTAGCCTCACGGACCAGCTAGCATTGCATGGTTATTATGCTAATCGCTACCTGGCTAGTCAGAGTTAACCTTAGACTGTATGGCGTTAACACAGTGATGTAAGAATGACATCAATGTGTATAAGCATATGCCTGAAATGTCACACTGTTCTTTAAAGGTGTTATTGACTGGACAAGTCAAATATTGATGGTCAGTGACTGACTTACAAAGAATGTCTTCTTCTGCATCCACAGTGTCCTTATTCAGCTGAGATTGTCAATACTACACACACAGTAGGCGTTGCCCCATTTGAAACAGCTGACCAGTAGGCTATTGAACAGCTTTTGCAAAATCATTATTCTTTAATGTATGCAATAGTCAAGCATTTTTGTGGGCACAGCTGCTTGGCCCAGTAAAATAAAAGGGCCAATTATAACGTGAGTGATAGTGTAGAATAGGACAGTCTGCAAAGGACCTGTCACATGAAATCATCAAACACACACCCACACACACACACACGGTTGAGCTCACTCTCAGTGTGTGAGGTAATCACCACTCTCACCATGTACCTCTCCAACCTGGGATGGTAGTGTTTGGTGGTTGAGCCACTTTTTCTTTTCTTTTTCAAGTTCTCTGACGTCACTGCAGACAGAATCACTAATAAGCCCAAAAAAAAAAAAAAAACCTTGGCTGGCTTTGTGGCTGTGTGTCTGCAGAAAACAAAATACTGTATGTTCTTTTTAAATATAAGGATTTCTCACGCAGCTGTGCTTTGAATGACAGCATGTATTCACAGCACCGTAATCGCCATCGACAAAACATCTTTTGGTTCTTTTAAATCTACAGTAGGCCTATTTACCATATGAGGTGAGACTGTAGTTTATGCACGTTTAAACACTCAAACAAAAGGCTAAAAGTCTTGTGTTTTCAGCATCTATATAAAGCCAGGCTGCAAGCAGCTCACATCTGTGAGTCATACTGGCCCCCATTTGAAGGGAGCAGAGTCGTGGGTCGTGTCCTCTCGGTGTAATGCAGCATCCGAGGATGTGTTTATGGATCTGTCTGTCTCTTGACAGGGCAGAAGCTGGAAGGTGACGTGCAATGTCACCCTCTATCTTTAGTCATTAACTTGTCAGCTTGCATTAAGGGAAACCTACGTCCGATCGTGGGTTTTTGTTTTGCTGTTGCAGTTTGCATGTTCTTTCTGTATTCTGTAGACAGAAGACGACTGACTCTGGGAGAGTTTTCCTATTGTACAAAGAAAAAAGGAACATGTGAGGTCAAGATACACAAATGAAGTGAAGGTGTCGTTATGTCGACTCATGAGTGGCAGCCTTCCCGCTCCGCTCTGCGCTGTGCTTGTGAGCCATGAAGAACATTTTGTAACTTGTGACTCAGATCGCTTTGCCAGTCCTGATCCATTATCAGGCAGTGTCTGTCATTGTGTTCATGTAATTACAACACCAGTGTCTCCTTATTATTCAGCTGTACAGAACAGTCTGCAGCAGGTTGTTTTAATGGGATGGGTTGCCTGACTGACTCCCATGTGGAGTCTCACAGCATATCACAAAAACCTCTAAAGCATTTAGGAATCCATCTTGCTCGTATATGGGAACTTCAAAGTTATTTCAGTACATTATTGTTCACACACACATAGTGCAGATTGACACATTCTTTCATTGCAGTTAACATGGGCATCTTAACTTTGCTGCAGACACGTCCTCCCTCACTCACTAAATCTACAAAATGTACATTTATCTGCCACTGAGAATAGCTCCCACAAAATCCATGATTTAATCCTCTTTGAGCAATATTCGATACAAATGATATTGTCTAGTTGTTTGAGAAAATTACATTGCTTCTTATGAAAAATGTGAATCTACAAATACACTGCCTTTATGGTGTTTTCATAGCATTTGTTGACAGGAAAATATGTTCAGTTACTCCCTACTTTAAATGAACCACACTCCTCAACCACTCAGAGCACTTTACACCACAAGTCACATTCACAAAGCACTTTTTTATACACTGCAGGACTTTCACACACTTACAGTATGAGTATGAGACCTTGGGGACAATTTTGGGTTCACAGTCTTGTCCTAGGACACTTTGGCATGTGGGCTTGACGGAGCCGGGGATTGTACCACCAACCTTTTGATTACATAGGAAACCTCAAAACAGCATAATTTTTTCTTGAATAAGAAAGAAAAGAGTGATCTTCAATGTTCTTATTATTATTTTGCATATAAAATATTTTATTTTAAACCTTCTGAAAAGTTTGTCATAATTTGAGGTGACATACAGTGACATATCAACATACTAGAAACACATGTTCTCCATGAACAGGAAAGCCTGAGGTTACACATTCAATCTCTAAGAATTGGAAGTAACACTTAAAAGTAGCATGCAACTTTTTTTTCTTGTTTTTTTTTTTTAAAGATGTGCATGTGTGTGTACATGACCTGTCGCATGTACTGACAAATCTTTACAGGTGGATTTATCATTAGAAATGTTAAAGACTTTCTTTGACATAATGGGCCTCATAAAAACATTATCATGCATAAATGTTAGGAAAATGGCCAGGTCCAAACCATGATGACCCTTATTCATCATTATGCCCATATATATATTGTATATATAATCATGTTTGTATTGCATCAAGTGGCTTTAAGACGCCTTCGCATTATACCAACTCAGCTGATTGAACTTGTGTTCATAAATCACAATGTTAAATCATGAATGTGCTTACATTCATAATGAGGCTCATCTCTTCCGTCATGAATGGATAGATACATTCAGCATGCTTGAACTGTGTTTTGATGCGAGGAGACTTAATTAAAAACTGTCACCCGGGGAAAAGGAGAAGATGCCATGTGAAAATGCTTGCGTGGGTGGAAAATGAAATGAGTTTCCTCGAGCCCCAGTGGACGTCTTGTACATTCATGCACGCACACACCAAATGTAAACAAAATAATGCACATGTAGCCTTACATGTGGCCTTCAAAAGCCTCACACATCATGTACTGCTCTATTGACAGCACACGTTGACTTTCTGCAGTACTGACAGCTTGACTTTTAGTGGCTGTCAATCAATCACGACCGACTGGGAAGAGTAACAGAAGAACTTTTAAAGGCCTTTGAGCAGCTGCACTAAGGCTTGGATAGCTCCTGGCCCCCAGGCAACTCAGCATTAATATACTGGTGGTCTTTCTCTCATTGTGTATTGCAAGTCACTGTGTGTTGATGCTACTGACTATCTTTCAGTAACACAATAAAAAGAACATAATGCTATTTTTAGTTCCATGTACTGTCTCTTATTTTCAGTGCAATCTTTGACTGGCCTTGACTTGATCACACATGACAGCTGATGACCTGACAGTACACTCATTCAAGCTGCACTAATCGGTGCACATGCTTTAAGTAGTAGACCAGTTGTAAGAGTCGAAATTTCAAGGAAACCTGCAGATTCAGACTAGAAAAAGAGAGCAATCCTGTAACCTTGTAAGACTGTAGCTACTATTCTGGATCAGGTTGCACCACCTCCATTGTTAAATTTGTGTGTCCTTAATAAATTCTCCAACCACTGGCTTGTTTCCTAGATTTCTGGATAAAGTTGGCCTTTAAATGAATGAAATGTTTGAGTTAAGTGTAAATGGGACAGAAACATCAATTTCTTGTTTAAAGTGTGAAAATGAGTTTTATGCATTAGGGTTAGTTTCTAACTACTTAGTTTTTGTTGAGAAATATAAAATGTGTTTCGGAGTGGCCGGCCTACTATACTACGCTAACCTAGCTTACCTGTAATTTGAGCTATAAATTAATGACATTTTAAAATCTCTATATGCAGTCAGTGGACATCATCATTGGACAGCCATGTTTCTGGTCTGGTATGTCGATTATACAGTACTCTTTCAGTCTTCTTTAGCCTGCTAACGTTAGCGATGACAATTGGCTCAGTTACATAACAGTAGCACGTATGTTGGGTATAATATTGAGAAAAACTTCATCTGTGTTAAATCTATTTGTTTTGGGGAACCTTTTGTAATTCAGTGATGTATAACATGTTTTATAAAGAAGCTATCAAGCTGGTGCAACTTGTTCATACTGCTACACACTCTTATCCAATAAATTTAACTTATGAATTAAATATAACACATACACTTGGTTTCCACAAGACAAACTGTCTTATAAGACACATAAGTGTGTTTTGTAATGCTACAAACTGGAAATAGCACTATCAAATGTTTTGAATATGAGAGCATCATGCTGTATAAAAGCACTCAATAACACTGTAAGACACATAATCCAAACCTTTCAACTCCAGGACCAGAACCATATGAAATGCAGTATGTGCTTTCAGAAATATATTGAGTAAAAAAAAAAAAAAAAGACACTTGCAGTGCAAAAATTAAAAAGTGTATCAAGAATCAAAGGGAGATTCTTGCCATTTCCATGAGCAACACAAAACCAGCAGCAGAGAAGCTTTATTCAAATCAGCTCTTCGATTTCTATATGATGCAACTCATACACCTATAAAATCATGATAATTTGAGTCACTGCAGTGATATACAGTAAATAAAGGGTTCTGATGGTGTACATTCAGTATTGGCAACACAAAGTGGATCTCATCTTTAACAGCTGTGGGAATATTCCCCAACTCCCTCGATCATGAAAAGCAGTAAGATATGCTTCACAGCTCCACAGCTTTCATCGCTACAGTACCGTACATACAGGGACTTTGTTGACGCACTAGGCTCCGTGGTTCAGTTTCATAAAAAAAAAACAGAACACAAAACAGTTCAATTTCAATTCTGACAAACCAACAGGACTGGATTTAGAAATTATAGAGAACTCCTGGTCCTTTGATCAAACTAAAAACATCCTCTGTCAGAAATTAGGATCCTTACTTTGGTATAGGGGAGAACAGGGTTTGATCAGTGAGCCTGGCACCGTGTGGTTATAGCGTGACTATCTCAGCACATAACTCTGGTAGTCAAAACTTAAAACGCACTGCCAGACACAGAAATGACATTTTTCCAGTTATTAATCATATCTGAATAATCCATTTCTCCTCTCACATCTTCATAAAATCAGTCAAATCAAAATGTGGCTTCTTTTTTTTTTCTTCTTCACACTGTTTTGCAAGATGCGACCAACATGTCTTTATTACTAATGTGCTCATAAATAAGTATGAGTGGACAGACAAGGTGTTGCTCAGTCTTTCACGCACCACCATCCTCACGTTCAGTGTGGTTTTTCAGTAAGGCACAAGTAGGTTATTCTTTCGGGTGAGATGCTGAATGTCAGTCATGGAGGAAGAAAAAACGTCAACATTCATCTCTTAAGTGAGGGCAGACTGACTGGTGAATGCAAGGCATATAAATTCATACTGTAAGAAGTGGAAAGTAAAAGAAAATATACAGTCCAAGCACTTCTATAGCAATGAGGGTCCTCTTTATCTGATGCAGATTTTAGGGCCTCTGAAAATTCAGCAGGAGATGAGCACAGATACATCTATTGCTTTCTACGTTTGAATGTATTTATTTCTGTGTTTACAGGCTTTTTATGTATGTTTATGTGAGGATGATGTTCAGTGTGTTGCTACCTCAATATGGGCTTTCATTTCCCTCCTGCTCAGAGAGAAGTTTGTTAAACTTTTTTTTTTTCCCAGTCAGGAGCACGCCTCTGATCTGGCTCGATCACAAGCGCAGCCATCGATCACGTTGGCACGGACGTAGAGAAAAGATGTTGGAACATCTGAGCTATCACACCGTGTATGATTTGTTTAATGTGTGAGTATATAACACGCTCTCGGCCTTCATTCAACGGTTGGAGCACAATCCATTCGTATGGGGTACCTCATCAGTGATGCGCAGCACAACAGTGTTTATTCAATGTGCTGTTCTGGACGTGTTTCACTCAGTTCCTTGAATCTCATTTCCTGCTGCTCTTCATTTGAGATTTTCGATGACGGCGAACTCCCGCCTGTCAGCATAGTCTGGGCTGAGGCCGTTTAGATAGAGGCTGCCGTTCCTGGTCAGAGCCCCCGGGACAGGACTGAGGGAGAGAGTCAAGTTGGGGTACGCCTCTCTGTCCTCGTACAGGTTGGCCGAGAGCGTCCTCTTGCTAGGGGTGAATTCCTGGTTGATGGCCGTGTTCATGCCCAGCTCGGATGACAGCTTCCGCTTGATGGATGCGGCGCGCTGAAATTTGTCATAGATGTCAACGCTGAGTCGCCGGCGGGTCTCTTTGAACTCTGCTGACACGTTTGCTGTCCACTCGGCAGCGTGAGCTCGAAACTCCCCGACCTGCAGAAACAGAGAGAGATAGAGAGAGAGACACTGAAGATTGATTGATGCCTGCAGGCGATCACGGCTCAAACTCCTCCCGATAATGTATTATCTGAATAGACAAAAGAACCAGTGGAAGTTGGTGCAGATAGATTTTTCAAGAAATGATAAACCATGCCCGGGAATAAAAGAAAAAGTTAGTTATCCTCTAAATTTTTATGTGCACAAAGAGACACCCTCACATTTAACTGAGGCTGTGAAGTGCGTGGGGGTTAAACACCTTCATAGCTTCATATGTAGAATAAAGAAAGTGGAAACACTACTGGCATTTTCCTCCTGTCTTTTTGTCCCTTTTTTAAAATGTTAAAGTCATACACACACAAAAGCCATGACTTTCTCTTTTTAATGTTCTCTACGCACTCGTATCAGACAGAATATATTAATAGGACTCACCAACCTAAATGTGAACGGCAAACTAATAATTAATGTCCACTCTTCTGAACACGAACGCCTTGTCCCTTGATCCCTTCAGACTCTTTCTTTGAATGTTCTTCAGTGATGCCTGTGACAGTAGTCTGTAACTTCTATAACTATCTTTTACAGCCTATGTGCATCTGCAGGTTGAAATAGAAATGTTTTGGAGCTGCATGCAGTGATGTGACAGCATGCTGTTTCATCTGCCCCTGAGGCAGAACTTGCCATATACCCTCAGACTCTGTGAATGCCAAACCTGAGTTGCTCCCCTCTTGATGTTCGTACCCCTGCACTCCTCCTGCTCCCTGACTCTCCCCACCTCACCTGGTGGACGCCTGCTGTGCTGATCCACCTCTGCCTCCCTCTGGATCCATGCTCAGCTCTTTCCTCCCCCTGCTCTTTCCTCTCAGCTCTCCACTGTTCCCGCTTCAGTCCACTCCACCTACCACCTCACCAACAACCCAGCAAAAAATACATTTCATATCGTGTCTGCGCTAGAAAATCTTACAGCCGTTACACAGTGAATTCTTGTTCACACCTAAACTGTGAGCCTCAAGCAGTAAACAAGAAACGATCTTTGTGTGTGTCAGCACTGTGTCACCCAATGGCCCCATGGTTCCTGGAGGCAATACACAGTATGCACTGCAGTATCCACAGTATTAGTTGATCCTGGAGACGAGAGGAGCGAACACATCATTGATCTCTCCTTGATAATGCATTAGCTTCTCCAGGCTGTTCATTCATCTATTTGCCATCTGGGGTTCTTTCTGTTTAAAGTGAACTTTGGAGCACTTAAATTAAATATATAGTGTGCGTGTGTTGTTTGTATGTGTGCGTATGTGGAGCATAGCATACATACACACTTGAGTACGTGCCGTTTGCTCACTCTTCTCACTTTCTCTGCTTGCTCACAACCTCCCCCCCCCCCCCCCCCCCTCACCACCAAAACCCCCAGCGTTCAACCACAATCGTCTCCCACTAATGTAATTCTCTGTAGAGCCCACAGCCTCCACAGCTGTACTCCTTATTATGTCTGTAGAAGGATTCCCTCTACAGATACTGCCATGTATCCCCTCCTGCACTATCCACCCTGCTACACAGTATACAGAAATACAATGAGCATATACAGTAGTTGGTTTATGCAGTAGTATTCTGAGTATGTATGTGGATGCACAAGTCGTTTTCTTGTTATTCATGGACCTGCCAGAACAGCAAGGACCATTATTACTCAGAACACACCAAATATTTCATCCAGCTCTTGTATGAGATGGTATTTCCTCCGCATGGAGCAGACGGGATGGAGATTCATCAATATAGATTTATGGTCAGAAGAATGAAGTGGAAAACACTGTGGGGTATAAGTCTGTCACTATGAAGGAAGGGGTGGATTTAATCACACCTGTGAATTTACTGCAAACGTCCCTCCACCTACAATATTTGTCATATCAAGCTGGTTAAGGCCGGTGACGGGGAGTGTAGGGCAGCAGCATGAAGAGGACTAATGCAGGTGGAGCTGCTCTGGTATCAGTGATCTTTTCTCTAAATATAAAAAGAAAAATACCTCGGCAGCACACAACATGAAAACATATCAGCATGATTTGACCCGGTCTCTGAGGCTCTGATTTCCACTGTACTTCCCTCACTTCCAATTGTGGAGTGATGTTCTGAAAGTGGCTGCTGTCGGCTCCGCTTCTGTGATTTATTGTGCCAAGACTATCAAGAGCACACAGAAGTATAGGAGACAAGGCTGAATTGCGAATGAGCAATTGGACACACAACACAGGAACAGGATTGGGATGGCACAGGATTTTTTCTTATTCTATTATGGATTAGGGTGGAAAAAGGTATATTTCAAGGACTGGATCAAATGTAATATGGATGGACTCTGTATGGCTAACACACATTAGATTTATTTACTACAATAAATGGTATCAGAACAAGTTATGGTTGTTTTCTATGGAAAGTATCTAATTTCTCCAGAAGGTTGCTACTGTAGATACTGTATGTATCTTGATATATGTTTGCTTGTTTTTGAAGAATAAGTCTCTGAATCTGGTGCCAAATGTGCTAATAAAATTAGCTTGCATCGATTCATTTTGGGAGAACAACCTTCATGACAACTGACTCCTAACATCCTCATCCTCATCATTATTAGTGGTTCTTCCTGTAGCAAAGAGCTGTTTCTCATCTCACACCTATCTCCTCAAGTGTGATCCACAGCATCACGTACCTCCTCCTTAGTTTTCTTGGAGATGACCCTGAACCAGTCTCCGATCATGCTGAGCACGGCTGCAAAGTACGCGAGGCCCACCAGGATCCACAACAACACCACAGGCTTGTAGTAGTTCAGGTAGTCTGGAGTTACTGAGCCCGCTGCTGAAGACAGAGACAAAGACAAACTAAGTAGGATATAACACATCCATCATCCACACATTTGTTACTCACCATCCTAATGAGAGAAAGAAACCCACCAGGATGATTTCAGTGTAAGAAGACCAGGTGTAGTTGGTTGAGTCAGTTGAGGAAACTGTTCTTTAACTTTCATTATAGTATTACTTAATGATGTCTCCCCATTTCATGTCTCTCTGCAGTAGTGTGGTCATTAATTGCCCCTGGGCTTTATGGGCAAGACCATTTTGTAAGAATTTAACAATAGGAGGATATCAGAAGGAGTATAAAGAAAATCACACAATATCATACATAGAATAAAATACTTGAGGTCCGCTATATATTCTTGGAATTTTTTGTGAGCTTGGTGCTTAATGTTTATGAAGCATCAAGGTGAAATAATGAGCACTTCACCATGACATAACATGACATTTTTACCCATGTAACAAAATAGATTGTACTTTTTTATTATTATTTTAAAAAATGAGATACTGTGTTTTAATATACTGAGTTGGCTACTCACATAAACATAAACTCAGCAACTTGGAGAGTCTTGATGATGCAAGAAAGTTTTGCAAGAAGACAGTGGCCTGAGTCCATTAGCAGTGCTATACTGTAGAATAATGGTCCTTTAGATTTAATCCCTGATCTGTTTGTATTATAGGCACAAACAGTTCAGTTTGACCGTCTGGCTTTTCTGCTTCTCTGTTATATTCAGATAAAAGTGGATGGCTATTGATTTTAGGTTGGTTAAATAAACATAATGTCTGATAAAGCAACTGAAGCTGTGCTGGGTGTACATGTATATGGATTTCCTAAAACGTAACCTTCAGCACATTAAAACGAGGTCTCAGCTCCCACCATCTGTGCTGCTATGAGCTCTTCCAAAATCTCAACTGCGGTGAAGCAGCACGGGGAGCGTGCTCACTGTGCTGTTAGATAACCACCGCTCACAGCAGCACCGGGTTAACTAACAGCAGTCCAAGCTGATTAGTTTACTGTAACTACAGGGTTTGGCAGAGGTGGTGTAATCTAATCT
Organism: Trachurus trachurus; assembly: GCF_905171665.1. NCBI lineage: Eukaryota > Metazoa > Chordata > Actinopteri > Carangiformes > Carangidae > Trachurus > Trachurus trachurus. The sequence goes on along the minus strand of NC_139910.1, from coordinate 15,627,468 downwards.
ATAATCATTAGCCCTGCTCGGCAAAATTTAATTTAGCAGCTAAGTGTTTGTGATTTATCCCATCTGCCTCTTCATTGTTGACTGTCAAGCAGGTCACATCTAGCTAGTACTGTACCACCTGCTCACACACACACACACACACACACACACACACACACACACACACACACACACACACACACACACACACAAAGGTGCACACAAGCCGTGTGCTTCTCTATGTGTCTCTCTTGTTTCTGACGTTTAGTCTGTGCAAATTATTCTTTAGTTATTATAGTAGCCTATGTGCTCTCCAATTAAACAGTTTACAGTGCTGAAAAGTATGAATGAAAAAAAAACCCACACTCAAATCATAGTGCCATCGTAACACATTCTTCTGTTGGTTAGCCAGCTTAACATACTGTAAAGTCTGGGAACTGCTTGGCTTTGATTTATTATTTTATCCATAAAATCCACAGTGACTTCTGGTAGTCTCTTATTTCTTATTTCTGTTGGGCTGAAGAAGGCTAGCTATCTGTTTACAGTTTTTATGATGGGCTAGGCTGAGTCAAGCTAACCAGCTCAGCAAGAGAGATATTAAAATGTTTCCTTGATTTAATTGTAGCCGAAAAGGTCAGTTAGCTGTAGCTACATGTTTCAGTCTTTTCTAACATCTGGCTGGTAAATGTGTATGAAGGTGAAAACGAGGCATAAAAGGAGAAAATGTGTGTCATTTATTGTATTCAGTTGAGGGTTATATCATTAAGTGGCACCATTATGGTTGATTAAAAACAATATTGTTGTTTGACACAATGAGTTAAGAGATGGCAGTGCTAAATATAGTTACAAATGCTTTAAAAAAAAAACCTGTCAGAATACATGTTTCATAATGTGAAGGCACAGAATGTAATAACAGGCTAATGGCAGGCTTTTCACTGTGATGCACATCTGTTGAGTCACACTGACTCAACTGGGAACAAGTCAACTATAAAAGCAATGTTTTTTTTTCTAAGTGAGTGCCAAACATTTTAAGACAGGCAGGAAGTACAGAAGAAAATCAAGTAACCTTTTTCACCAGCAACAAAGTCTCCGAAGCCGATGGTGGTGAGGGTGATGACAACGAAGTAGATGGACTCGAGCGTGCTCCAGCCCTCTATGTGCTTAAAGATGACTGCTGGCAGGGCCACGAAGATGAGGCACCCAAACAGGATGAAGAGCAGCGTGGAGAAGACGCGGATCTTTGTCTGGCTAACTTTCCATTTCTGCAGAGGGATCAAAGAATGATTGTAAACAGAGATTCATTCCATATAAAGGAAATAGCCTTTAATTGGTGGGAGAGAGGAGACGGCTCTTAAGAATCTAGGGTTGATAGTGTTACCATCAAAAGTGATCATTGATGTAGAAATATCTCTTATCTAAATAAAATCAAATAGAAAGTTTTCTTGCTAAAATAAAATATGATAATCTTCATTGAGTCCACAGTCGGGTACCACTGACCTTTTCTCATATGACTGTAGAGAAATTAACACTTGAAAATGTGCTGCCTATTTCCCTTTCTCTCATTTCCCATGGGCTTTTTCCCCATTCATTTTTTTTTTTTGCTTACTTCACATTGTGATGAGTCACTTCCTGTGACCTCCTTCAAGGAATAAATTTGCTAACATCTCAAATGACTGACTGCCAACCTTGTGTGACATAACTTTCACTGTCAGATGGAGAACGCCCACCAGAGCTGCGGAGAGATGGCACATGACTTGACATGCCTCTTATGTCACTGTAATATCAATGACTGGGCTAATGTGCAGATATCCTGGGATTGATTATTGTTACAACCCATTGCTATTAACTGTAATTACAAGAATCTAACTTATACAGGAGCGGTGCACCTCCTCCATGCTGACGTTTGCCTCTTTTGCATCACATTTCCAGTATGTTCTACATCCTGCTGTGTTTTCACTCAAGGTGACTGCTTTCAGCTGGTTCCCTGTGTTTCGTGCCCTTTTCCCTTCCAGTTATGTAAACCCACAGCACCGTGGCTCTGAGGTGAAGCACAAACTGTGATGTCTGATGTCCTGGCTTTCATTATGCAAAGCGGTTGGGTAGAGTTCACAGACACCTACAGTGAGCCTTACATGCCCAAATTACCTGCAGACTAAACATTGACGTATTCCAGAGGGACTGATGAAGCCAGCATCTGCACCGCACAGCAGAGACTTCGGTAGCTGTTACAGTTAATCAATTTCCACTGCTCAAACAAGCTGCCACCCCCCCTCCCTCCCTCCCTCTCCCTCCTCCACCTCCTCCACAGGGAGAGAGGCCACAGAGGCAACGATGAGACAAAATCCTAATTCAGGGTTCCCACTCTTTTCTTGAAATCATTTTCCAGGACTTTTCCAGCTGCTACTGTCTGACAGACATGTTATTAGGCCATATACATCGCCCTGCCCCATTCATGCTTTGGAGAAGTTGTAGTTCGACGGTTGTACTTTATTTTGTACATTCACAGGGCCGGCCCCTGGCACATGCGGTTGTTTAGGGCCACAGCCGTTAGGTGGGGAAGGGCCACATGATCAGAAAGGTACCGGGGTTAATTCAAGTCATTTAAACATCCTGAGGTCTGCACGCACGCTATGAGCTTTATATGTAATGTGAAGTCAATATTCAGCTTCTTTTATCTCACATTTGAGACATTTGGTAAAAATAGAATGGCAGAATGACAACATTTGTGCTCAAAAAGCAATCTTACAAAATTTCATTTTAGACTTGTTTTCTACACTTATCTACTGTATTCATATCCTATTTCAAGCACCAAAACAGTTCATTCTCATGACTGAAGGAGTGTTTTCACAAGGGATTTGAAATCTTTCAAAAAGCAGACCTCAAATTTCCAGCATTTGGCCTAAATTATTTCTTTATACAGTGTTCTACAAATTGGCTAATATTATATATCTAATATTTAGACATAAAACACTTGAGTATTGTTACATCTGCAAGTATCTTAAAAAGATACATTTAAGAAAATATGTAAAAGTCGAGAAAATGGCCTCAAACCTCAGAGGGGATAAATACGTCTGTATTCAGTTTTAACCAGTGATTTGGTGTTTGCGCTTAGAGTGGGCCACAAACAAAAATCTTGTTTAGGGCCACCAAAATCCTAGGGCCGGCCCCAGGGGCGTCTCTAGGATTTTGACACATCCGGGGCTTAGCCTGGAAGAGTGACACATGCAATATATGCGCGCGCAGAACGCGCGCCGAAATTTTTAGGCATAGAGACATTCTCCATCATTGGTGAAAAAGGTGAAAACGATGCAATCCACAGATCATCAAATGAATGACCCATTTTGAATTTAGTTCTATGTACTGACATTAGCTAGCTACGTAACAACACATTGTGTTTCCATTTAACACATTAGCAGCTACAGTAAAAGAGGCAGGCTGTGCGGGATCCCTGACTGCTAACTAGCTGCTATCATGCATGAAAAAGAAAATAAACAAGATGGTTCGATGTTATAGCACATTAACTTCAGCAACTTTCCCCTCTAGAAGAAGCCCAAACTTAGTTATTTCTAGGTACACAATTCTCACACCCTACAATTGCATTTACAGATGCCAATAATTACAGATTGCTTTTTTTCTCATGTAATATCAACCAGAGCAATATCAACGAGCTGCTAGCTAGCTAACGTTAGCTACTACCCTCTTGTAGTTCCAGCTGCAACACTCTTTTCGAAATTATACATTTTTACATAATTTCTATTCCCATTACCTTTTTGATTGCTGACCACCTTTGGGGGAAAACATGGAAATCTTTTTTGTGGCATCTTGATACACTTTAGCTGCTACTAGCTACCAAAAGACAGCTGCAGCTTGCTGTTGTCAAACCTGCCTGCTGTCAGGTATTTGTTGTCAAGTTAAATGCGCCGCTGTTTTGGGTGAATGACGTCAAGTGCGACCGGAGGTGTTACCACTTGTGTGCCAAAGCCAAAGTAGTGGCTTTTTAAAAATATAATTAATTGTTACTCAAACCTGTCCAAAAACACTGTTTTATCGAAGCATCAACATAAGATAACCGTAGTTTGAGGATGTGATCTTAAAAAAAAAAAAAAAAAAAAAAAATTTTTTTTTTTTTTTTTTAAAATTAATATTCGGGGCTAATTAAAAAACATCCGGGGCTTTAGCCCCGAATGTTTTAGCCTAGGGACGCCACTGGCCGGCCCTGTACATTCAACCAGTTTGTTTCTGTATTTATTCTTTTCTCTCACCCCCAGACGTTTGGTTTAAAGATGTGCAATCTTTGTCTCTACCTTATCTCTGAAATAATATCTTACGTGCTTAGAAATTAAGAAAGATTTATCATAGAGCAACGCAAAAACGTGAAAACGTAAACCACACCTAACAGCTCTCTTTTCTCGCTGGGCACATCTTTGGAAAAGAAATCCTTAGCGGGTTCTGATGAAGTCAAAAAGAGCTCTGGAAGCTGATGTCACCATAATTTTCCAAGACAACTCAAGCTTTTCCAGGATATTTTACCCTTTTTCTCAATTTCCATGTGTTTTCCATGACTGGATAATTGGTCAACCATTTTCCAGGTTTTCCAGGACGCGTGGGAACCCTGTAATTTACCTGTTTCTGCCTAATGTTTGAGTTTTAGTTGCTATAAATAATACATTTTCCTTAATCACTTAATCATGTTAACGACCACTCAGCATCTAATAAACATGTGTGTCTGACTGTGAGAATCAGTGTTTCTTCCTTCATCATGTGGCAGAAAACTAATCTGGCCTTTATTTTCTTTTCATCTTTGTGAATATCATGTTTTTTTTTATAGAAATTCAGGCAGGTTTCATTTCCAAAGCACTTAGAGGCAAACCCTCACCAGTGGTACAGTATATTCAGGAACTCATTACAGTACCTGTGTATTCCCAATACTGTACAGCCCTGCACTCATCTGACTCTTATATCAGCTATAACTGCTCCTCATTTCAGGACAAAAGCCCACATGTATTTGTCTCCAGACAATACACAACACTTCACCCATTAGTAAAAGGATGTATACAGCTCCTACTGTATACCCTTAAAAGAAAATCACATCTATTCCTTCTTGGCCTTTCCTTTCAAAATCTCATTTATTTTTATATTTTCCAGAGTCTATGACTTTTTGTTGTTGTTGTACAGTAATGTGCCAAGTTTACACCTTTACTACATGTCCTTATGTTAATATTTTCTTTCCATTTATAACTTTTTCTTCTTTTTTTTTTTTTTTTTAAATCTTTGTGAAGCACACTACTGTACCTACCTGCATGGAAATGTCTCAACGATTTAGTGATTTGTTACTTTACAGACAAATTCATCAATCAGCTGCACACTCTGTTGTATAAAAGATTTATTTCATGAACATCGGGGGCGTTTCTGGTAGATACCAATGAAAAATGTAGTTGCCTGTTTTTACAATGAGGAAATGAAATATGCTCGCTCAGTTTGGTTTAATCTGAAAGTGTAAACGTGTTTATAGTCACTGTTCCAGACAGATAATATTGATTTGTGCACTGCGAAGCTGTTTGATTGCTTGCAGGCTCCAATTAATGTAGCCTCTACTCCTCACATCCAACATGAATGATGGTGACTTCTAACTAACTTGCAGAACAGGAGCACATGTGTTTGTGTGCATATTATTGCTGTGTGTGTCTCTACATGAACAGGAGTCAATGCATGCCATTGCCTACACTGCAAGGCATGCAGACAGGACTATGTCATTATTTAAGAGTGATGTATTGATCCAGGTGTGTGTGTGTGTGTGTGTGTGTGTGTGTGTGTGTGTGTGTGTGTGTGTGTGTGTGTGTGTGTGTGTGTGTGTGTGTGTGTGTGTGTGTGTGTGTGTGTGTGTGTGTGTGTGTATGCATGTGTATGTTTGTGTGCTGCTGGTTTATTCCACTGGAGTGAACAATAAAACCACATGGTAACAACAATCCAGAGCGTTCAGTAAAAGAGGCAGAACATTTTTTTAAAAATCACTAAAATTTGAAATATGTCTTTCAAATCAAGCTTTCAGTAGTGAAACAAACTGTCTGCATTTTATTTTGCTGTTGGCATGGCAACCCAAAATCTGTATTTCCTTCCTCATACTGCTGAAGTCGGAGGCAAAAACAAAACCTGTACTTTTGAATGTGAATCTTTAGGGCCACTGAAACTGCATCTACAACACTGACACTTACCACAGTGCTTTATAACAGTTTCACAGCTGCCTTTGCACTACCTGGATAATTACGTTGTCAAAATGTCAAAATCATTGCACACAGGTAACCACACAGCGAGGTGCAAATGACTCTCAGAGACAAAAACAGGTTCATGCAAACAAAGCATCTCACCACAATCATCTTCTCCACTCTGGCGATGCCCTTCCCAAAGATCGTCCCCAACTGGTCTCCAACGCCGGCCAACAGGAATCCAAAGAGAGGAATCCCCAGCAGAGCGTAGATTATACAGAAGATCCGGCCTCCCTCTGTGTGAGGAGAGATGTTCCCAAATCCTGATGAAAGAAGACAAAAGGAAAATGATCATTCATACACTTCAGTTTGTTTCACTTGGACTCTTTTCAATCTGGAATTTTTCTTAGCACTTTTTCTACACAGTATGGATTTGTTGAGGCAAATATATCCTGTGAATGCTCTGTTTTTTTCTGCAGCGGCAACGAGTAGGTTTGTTTATTGCTATTTTTTGTTGCATTGTATTTCTAAGGGAATGGTTTTTGGTATTTATCTCTAAGATTGATGCTGTTTGTGTTGTTGTTGTCTGGGACTTCTCTATGGGAACCCTATGCTTAGTTTCCCTACAAGCACAGGAAAGTTGAGCTAGAGCCTCACAAAAAGTGCCCAAGGATAGTTCTGTATTTGCCGTAGATATCATGTCTTATTCATGTGAATCGTATTTTCATTGAAGCTAGTAGAAGTCATTCAAGTTTAAACTAAACTTGGCAGACAAGAAAACTTTTTGCTAAGACTGACCTGACTGTAAAATTACTGCTGAGACACAACAGAACAACCCTGAATTTTGTGAAATTTCAGAAGTGTGAAATGGATGTCTGACTCAGACGAGAGTTGATAATTCATGCTCTCTGTCTGAAGCAGAACCGAATCTGACATTAATGAAAGATTTAAAAATAAATACCAAAAAGTGAAAAGACAGACTGTACACGGTGCCTTGAATATACACTCCTGAGTTCATCACTGGTTCGCTGCCTTTCATCTTCTCTCCTAACCTATAATCATGTGTAGCTAGAAAAGCAGACAGAGCGTCATAGAAGTTCATATCCTGGTAAACAAAAATCTCCAAGTCCTGTGTGTTACCTGAACTTGACTCCACATCCAACAACACAAGTTTCATTTTTTAACCTTACATAAGGATTCTGCATAATGAACTCCATCCACTTTTCTTTACTAATGCAGTCATCTGTCTCAGGATAGGAGCTGCAGGGAACCCTCTAATGACTCTCCAGTCTCACTTTGCAGTAGGGTGACACTAAATGTGAGAGGAACTGTCAATCAAGTCTCTCTAATTTCATGATTATTTCAACGGGAGACAGAAAGCTGGATTAGTTTTTAACACCTCCGGGTGGCCCCACAGAACGGAGGAAAAACAGCAGCTCTGTAGTTTCAAGCTGTGCTATTGTTTTTAATGAAATCACACACAAATAACTGTTTATATCCTCACTGTCATTCAGCATCATTCACTCAACCATCTCAGGGTGAAAACTGAGCAGTGCATTGTTTAATTATAGCAGCAATGGTCGGGGCCGGCCACTTTTAGGCTAAATTAGGCAATTTGAAAGTGAAAGTTTCAATATTGATTTGTTATGAATTTATTTACTATTGTCTTGTGTCTTCGATTTCTCATATGGAAAAGTTGCACGAGCTGAGGCTTGAATCTTCAACACCAAGAACCATCCTCTATCCACTGAGCTAATTAGCAAGTGGAAAAGTCACATGTAGCTTCACAAATTGACTAAGCCAGTCAGTCACCTGTGTGCAAGACAGCAGCTGTTGGCGTGTAAAGACAGTTCAAACGGCCGCCAAAAATTCAGTTACTATAAATATACTGTAGTACATACTGTACTATAAATTCGAAAATACACAAATTGCATCTACCATGACTTCAAAATGATATAATCTTTTTTAATTGACATTGAAAATGTATTTAGAAGAAGAATTGTCCAAATCAAATATGACATAAATGACACAGAAAAAAATACAACAAACAAAATGTTTGTCCAAAACATAAAAATTTAGAACTAATCTGTTCAGACACCTTTCCTAAATGATTTAATTAGTAAAAGGTTAACCACCTAACAGATGAGAAATACCAATAATTAATTCATTAATTTCTCACTTGCCTACAAAATTGCCTGCATGAATAATACATAAACCTTAAAATGTCCACATTATACTGAGCTAAAAGCCTTGAAGTGAAGAACAGCCAAACAGCCAATCAAACAAAAAGCCCATTTGACACACAGTTAAGTGTCTGTTTTTACTGTCTCCTGGAGGAGTGAATGCAGCTGCAGTGGTCAATGGACTTAATGACTTCCTTCTAAACTCATTAAGTGATGCCGAGGAGAGAAAAACAGCACAACACTGACCTGAGTGAACTCATTAACTTCCATTAAAGACCGTGTGGTTGTGTTTTAGGTTTCATTTGCAATCAGACGCTGTCATGGTGAGTTTCAGACAGTGCTAAAGTAAGCTGATATAGAGGGAAACACTGCCTCATTGTTATCGCTGGAACCATACTCTATAATTAGACACATTTAGATGTTGGTCACGGTGGATTTCACATTGAGATTCAAGAGTAATAAGTAAAGACGTTTTTTTCATGGTGCAGTGCATCACATGGAAATGTTAAAGAAAAACGTGGGGGTCAGTACACTTGTGCTCCACTATGGAAATAACTTTACAACAGAGTCCGAGGAGGACAAGTGTGTAAAAAATGAACTATAATGATTTTCTCTTTTACATACTGGCAACAAAGGACGACTCCTTTGAGACCCGTTTTGATCTGTACACCACAGGGAGTGTGAATTTCAGCAGGAGTAGAACAGCAGCGGAGACGTTACTAAGGAATCCCATAGGGAGAAAACGCCGTGAGATCAATCATTCATGCACCTCTTTTACTCCCAGAGGGACAGAGGAGGAGGGTGGGAGCAGCAACAGATACAAGAGTAACTCCAGTTCATTTTCTGGTTAAAGTATATAGATGAAAATAAGTGGAGGAGGGGAGAAGATGCTTTGCTGCTAGGTTGCATATTAAATTAAATATCTCCGTGTGAACAAATCAATCTGTGGATATGGATTTTTGCTCAACCACCCCAATTAAAGGTAGCATAAAAAACAAACAAACTGTAATATCTGACAAGCCTGCGGAAATGTTCTTCTCACTGACAAATAACATGCACAACAGCTTTAGGAGGCGCTCCTCTGAAATGTGATTTGTTTGGATAGGTGGCAACAATAGCCAGAAAACATTTAGTGCCAGTCAGACAAAATTATGATGATTTCCATCAGACAGCACAGTAATTATACTGTATGCTGTTTATACTAACAACAATCAAGTAACACACAAAACATCTGTGAGCTGGAGCAGGACAGAAAACAAAGCTTTTAAAGTCAAAATTGTGAGATACTAAGTCAAAATAATTAGATAATAAGTAATATTTATGCAATAATAACTCAAAATTATTTCTTATATCTTTTTTTTCATCAAGTGGCGGAAATGGGCTTCCATATTTTTCAACCTTTTCTTGAAGTTTGATTTTTCCAGAAGCAAACCAAACAAATCGATGTATATTAAACAACAGTAAAGCCATGGCGCTCTCCTTTTTCTCTGCCTCAGCAAACAAGCTGCCACGGTTCATTTAATCAGAAAACACCACTGCACGTTCAAGTCAAACATCAGTAAATCTGCCTTGCATGAAGTGAGGGAGTTCAATTTCTGTAAATCACAGCAGCAGCAGCACCTGAATGAGAATTTAAAAAATACTGCCAAGAAGCTCGTTGTCAGGTGGAGGGAAAACCCCCAGTGCTGCTTTTCACACGCACACGTAGTAGTTATCAAAATAGTATAGAATAGAAAAAAATCTTCATATTGCAAGTGGGGTCCTGGATAAATGAAACCCCACAGCTTATAAGCTTATGTGGAAAGGTTTGTTTGGATGAGCCGGACAAGATTAGAGTGTATGTGTTTATGTTTGCATTTGTGTGGCCGATGTGTGCTGTTGCCATGGCCAATTAAGTCTTGCAGTTTTTGGTGAGTATAAAGGCAAAAATACATGCTCAAGGTTGGCTCACTGAGGTTTCTAGAAATCTTTTTAAAAAACCATATGAGCAAGTAGTTGCTGTAAGATCTGCTCATCTGAAACAAGCACACTCTGTTTTCAAGCCAGTGAGAGCAAAGTTATATGTTTACGAAGTGAGGCATTACATTTTCTAATTGGGGGTTGAGCTGTGGCAGGATGCTGGAGATGTGAAATGGAGCCCGGTAGCCCACTGAACAGACTCACTGATCTGTCAAGGTCCGATTGGAGGCGCCAGATGAGCTGTCGGACGGGTTTTATATGTGTATATATATGGGTGTGTGTATGTGTGTGTGTGTGTGTGTGTGTATGAGAGAGAGAGAGAGAGTTCCTTTTTCCTGATTAGTAAGCTCTTACAGCTGGAGGTGACACGGAGAGCGATGGTGTAAAGGAGATGATGGAAAGGGGAAGTGTGTTAGTGTGTGTATAAAGTGCCACTGGCTGAGACAGATGACAGCTCTTTGATTATACAGCACAGTAACTAAGAGGAAACGGAGCATTAAGGGCCCTAAAAATCATATTCTTCTTGTGTAGTGTCAGATCCCTTTAAGCTCCTCAAGTGGCAGTTTTTGCTCAGTTAATCAGATTAAAAAGAAAAAAAAAACACACACATCAAAGTGCTGCATCACTTCATTGAGACACACTCCTCGGGAATCGTTTTGATGTAGAGCAAGATAAAATGACACCAACAGTCCAGGGCTGCAGCAATGGCTTGTCAGGACGTTCAAATGCGTATTACTGTTAGTTGGTGCAGTCTGGGTCTGAGTTGTGTCAGGTACTTGGAGCTTGGTTAAGATATTTTGTGGGTCATTCATTTCTCTTGGGAGAAAACAACATCTTTCTTTGTCTTGTTGAGGAACATAACAGGCTCTGTATTTCTTAAAGTTGGGGCAAGTGCAATGGAAAGTTCAAACTTGAGGGAGACTTGTGATGTCTGTGACTTTAGTCCAAATGCAATCTTACTGCAATGAAGCACAATCTGGAAAAAGCCGATGGTTTGTGCATAATTTTGCAATGCAAGTGCTATTTCATGCCAAAGTGGTCACTAAAATTGCACTGCGGCCCCCACCGGCTTTGTGCATGCAAAACAATGACAAATGAACTGTGCTTATGAAACACTTTCCAACATTTCTGCCTTTTCAAAAATAAATGCCTTATAGGCGTTTTCAAAGCATTTCATGCAGCAAGTATTATCAGAGGAATCTACAAAGAGAAAAGCTTAGGAACTGAGTCGCTCCAGAGTAATAAGTCATTCTCCTTACCGATGGTGGTGATAACAGTTCCAGCAAAGAAAAAGGAGGAACTGAGGTCCCAGAGGCTCGTCTGATTGGATGAATTCCCTGATGGGTTCACACCTGCACGGACCGCTGAAACCACTTGCTGAAGCGGAAATTTGAACACAAAAAGAGAGGAGTTAGAAAACCTTCCCTCTCACTGGGAGAGTGGTATGAGGTGGGCTGAGGAACACAAGACAATTAGTGATGTGCATCAGGGTTTCTTGGGGAATAGGGGACAACAACAGTAAACATCCAACCAAAACTAATTAAGAGCAGTGAGAGACCATGAGGAGGATCTGTCACAAAACATATGTATGTAGTCTTCAGAAAAGAGTAAAGGCTAGTTATATAGATATAAAATATCGATAAAATCTTATACTATATACAACATGTGATCACAAATATTACTCCTGCATATTGGACAAAACATATTTTCACATACACATTCATTGCACAAGCTCAAGATTTTTTCATTACCCACTATTTTGGAAACAGTTATCTTTGGACTGTAAAACTACTGTATCAAAACACATAGTGCTTTCTAATGCTAATGCTAATGTGTTTGCATTAATTACATTCATAAAACTCATTAAATCGAATTTGTCTTTCATTCAGTGTGTGTGTGTGTGTGTGTGTGTGTGTGTGTGTGTGTGTGTGTGTGTGTGCTTGGGAAGCGGCCCAGAGCTTATTTCTAGCTAAACTGCAATTTTAACATATTTGGTCCTAGGGCAGATACATAAAAACAATAATCACTGTACTCACTGACAACATCACTTAACTGCAAAAGCAAATACTCCTATTACTCATTAAACAACTTTCATTACTGATCTAAACTTTAGTTCTATCACAGTCTAGGCAAACAAGAGACCCTGAAGTCAGAGTAACAGCGCTCTTGGGATTTGTAGTTATTTGACACTGCTCAATCACAGGAATAGTATGTGTACGTGTTATATGTTGTGATTGCTTCTATCTATTTTGAAGTTGATGCCAAGATTGCTGCAGTGAGATGTATTTGTAATAAATCACAGTAGAGTGAGTCCTACTGTATCATTGTGCGGTGGTTTATTTATTTATTTATTTTAAAATCGTATTAGGAATAAGTGTACATTCACATGTTACTTAGTCATAACACTACTGCCCAACACTGTTAATGTTATGGGCTAAATGAGTCACTGTTTGTACCCATAAACAGGCGAGAGGATTTGATTTGGCCGGATAAACTAATTTTACACTGTTATCCTCATCTATAACTGCTGTGTGGAGACCATCAGGAGACATTAATGTGTTGAGCTTTAGTTTAATGATCACTGAGAGAGAGTCGATCTTAACACAAAAGATACAGTCTTGCACAGCATTACCCTGTGTTTGCTTTATCTTTAGGTCTGACTGTGACAGTAAGAGCCTGAAGCTGCTTCATGATGACAGTTTGCAAACAGAGCTGATCTACAACGCTATATGTTGGTGTTAACAAGAACAAGATACAGATTTTTCCTGTCATCGAAGGTAGATGTGCTGTAATAATGTAGAAGCATCTTGCACATTCTTTCTATATAAAACTCTATGTGGCCACAGAAGGGAAATTTGACAGTAGCTATTATGTGACACTAGCTTAGTCTGTGTGACGGGGGATGAGGTGACATAGGTCATCCACTGACTTGGGTGTGAGTGCGTGGGAGAGCAGTAGGTGCGACACGGGTCGATCTGCCTCCACTTTGCGGCTTTGAGTGTGACGAACCAATCTGACACCAGACGGCTGCGAGAGAAACAGCACAGCAACATGTTTTTCCCGCTCTGGTCTTCGCTCTCATGACGGCACGTCAAGAGGGAAGTAAAGCCACCAGCTGGAGGGAAAACACACCACTGCACGGCTCCTCACACCCACGGCCATCTAAACATAGGCAGAAGGAGCTGTGAGGCTCAGAGCCACACGCTGGAAGATGTGCATCCATGCTAATGTGTGTTTGTAATGCAGATTTTATGATCTCATACTATGATCATTTCCTGACTGAATTCAGTGTTCAAAAGGTTCAACCCCAATCATAGCATAGCAACCATAACATGTCACTGCAGGGCCTGATTCTCTATGTTATGTTTGAGGGGTTTGAATATATTTTTCTCACTTTCAAAGCTAAGGAGCACATCAGAAACTGGCGTATAGATGACGCCAGCAAGTGCATTTCTATGTGGTTCTTGGATTAAGTGCTAAGTTTAGTTTGAATAGTTAGCTATCTGTAATTCAATTCAATTCAATTCAGTTGAAAAAAAACTTTATTAGTCCCCAGAGGACAATTCTAAGGCACATGGAGAATGACAAGACAGAAGAAAACAACAAGACATCAGTGTAATATCCACGACAATACTGTATGCATCCACTGATAGATAAAAGCCAGCGCAGAGTACTAATTAAAAATAGATTAGAAAAGCAAATTAAATATATACAACGCACAAGGTAGCATGCAATAAATGGCTACTGGGGAGGTATAAACTCAGACTGGCAATCTGTCTAACCGACTGTCTATCTCTGCCTGAAATCATGGACCCACTGTTTGATATATTGCTTCTTTGTCAACTGCAGACAAAACTATCAAGACAAGTGAGTGCTCAATTCCTCTGAATGCTGTCTTACATTAGCTTGGTGTCTCCAGTTTTTTATTAAACCTGACAGTATCTAACACTGTGTAGTTCACTGCAGTGATAAAAATTGTCTCTTGGTGCGAGTAGCCTCTCGATAGAGACTCGTTACTGAGACAAATGAAGCCATGAAACCTCACAGCAACATGTGCAAGAACTTTACTGGACTGAAGTTTTATTTTCCTTTTTCACCAATAAAACATATTCTTGTGTGGTAAATGTAACACTTGTGTTAGTGGAGTAGTAGTATCTACATTATAAAAAAGTAAAACGTAAAATAGAAAAAAGCTCCAGGAATTCAGTATTAATATTATAATAATAATTTAATAATGTAGACAACAGCATGTAACAATGCACATACGCCCCTACTGCTGTCAGTTTATTCTGCATGCATACGCACACACACACACACACACACACAGAGTTCAGGGTCATTTGCAATGTCAGGGTGTTGTCTTCTACGATCCGTCATCCTTAGTGAAAGTGAGAGAGCTTTTCATTAACCTACGACTGATGCGTGTGATAACACTGCAAAGACCCAGCGTGTGAGTGGTGAAGTGGGCGAATAATGGATTGGAGATTGAGGGAACAGGGGCACTAATGTAACAAGACTGTTAACGTGACATGTCGGGTCAGAGGGCGGAGAAATAAGGTGTAAGGTGTCAGATGTGTGTGCATGTTTCTTATTGATACAAGCTGACAAACAGCTGGTTGGTCCACTTATAATGCAAAAAAAATCCTGTATATTTTCTATCTTGCGAATTATGTTGATGATTTTAAGAACTCACAATTTGCAAGCATGCAATGTCTATACAGGATGTACTGTATGTGAGTAGTGAAGTTTAATATAAGGGTCTGGAGGGGGTGTTAGCTGGATATGCAACAAGTACGATTTTTTTTTTGTTTGCGTCGTACCACAGAGGCTAGCCTACATCTTTTAAACCAACTAGACTGTTGCCCATAAAGCTGGAATATTTTATTTTATTTTTACCTCCTCTAATGAAGTGTTTTTGACAGTGGGATTTATTCTCGATTAGATAAAATGTGATGATTTGTTTAAATAGGAATACATTAGAAGAATGTGCCAGAAAACAAAATTATTCCAACTTTAGGGGCAACAGTGTATAATCATGATCTTTCCCGAAATGCAACTGTATTTGAAATTCCAAAATGTCGACATTGGATCTACACCCTACACAATCAGGTGCAGCTTCACACACCTGCCCACACACTTTCTCCCAGTTTTCACATTTTACGATTTCCGATTCCCACCACTTCCTGATCTTGTTGCCTGCCTCTATATGTGTTATATCTCCTACCTGTACTGTATGTGTCACTGTATTGCCTAACTGTCTGTTTGTTTATCGATGAATCTGTCCGACCAGTTCCTCCACTGACCTGCCTGCCTCCCTGTGTGTCTTTACTTGGGCCAACTCTTCCTGTCCTGCTGCCCACAGTCCATTAGAGTTTTTATCTGTTTTATCCCCTGATCATTTCAAAATACAAACAACAGAGAGGTTTCAAGGATAAAATTCTGCCCTTATCCACTGTTGCCTCTAAACATCATAAATCAAACCACACAATCAGACGGGGCTTGGCTCAGTCGGCCTCCTTTGTTTCCCAGCCAAAGCGGCCACATTAATTCATTGTTTTGGTACTCAGTTGTATGCTAACTAACTGTGACCGGGGGAAAATAAGACGGAATAATGTGGAGACCACACTGGCTGTCTCCGAAGCCGAGCCAGGAGAGATTGAATCGTCTGAGCCTTTTGACATCACTCACTTTTTTTTTAATTACTCCCTTTGAGAGCACATTTCTCCTCAATCCCCCCACTGACTGCGGCTTTTGATCAGTGGGAGCCTACAAAGGTCGACGTGTGCGTGCATACATAATTAAGTAAAAGTGAGTGGGGGACACCTGTGTTAAGCTGCGTATCAATAAACCATTAGAGGAGAAGTAGTTGTTTAAATGGCTGATAACAACCGTTTGGTTGAACTGTTGTTGTGTGAAATCACAAAGTCAGCAAGATTTTTTTTTCTGTAACTGTTCTGTTTAAATCGGCTCACGCTGTCTTGATAACATTATGAAAACATTGAAATGGTCTTTAATTCTTCCCACAGGCAAATCCGAAAAGTCTGAGCAGCATAACCAGTGATGAATTGTGTTTATTCTCCAGTTTGTTTCAGAGGTCCACGGCTGAGATTACCCTGTGTGACCTGTATGTTTTTGTAAACCGTAATGAGCACAAACTGATTCCGCAGAAAGGTCAGTGACAGAAAGAGTCAGACTTTGCCTGGAAACAAATGTTCAACTAGCCCAGAGACATTTTTGAGGACAAGGGACAGTTTCACATCAATTAACTTTTGGCTGAGACAGACAGAGACAGAGCTTGGAAATTAGAAGACAGGCCTCTTAGAGATACAGCAGCATCCTAAGGCCATACCACACTTTTGCCCCTCAGTTTCACTGCTGCCCATTTACTTATTAAAGGTTCAGTGTGTAATAATAATAATGTAGGCTAATAATGACAAAATCTGAATATACTACCCTTGAATATATTGTATGAGTGTATAATCTTTATAAAAATAACATTTGTTTCATAGCCTTATAATTATTCTTTTATATATACATATAGCAAGGGTCACCTTCACCTCTAGCTACTCATGCTAGCAGCTGTTGTAGCCTACTCATCATTACACAGCATCATGCAGGTTGCTTTAGCTTCAGAGGAGATGATCATGCATGATGGGCTGTTGGTTTGATTTTCAAATGTATATTGTATTGCTTAAAGTGCCAATTTATTGTGAAAACTCATATTTCAAATGTGCAAAAACAAACCCGTAAGCTGAGTGATATCCCTTTCAACAATTTATTTTCAAGTAGTCTCCAGAAAAATGTGTTATATTACATTATTACGTTGCCTGATACTACAATTAAGACTTGTAAATCATGTGATATTAATGAAGTAGGTTAATTACAGTAAAAGTTTCTGCAAACAACACAAACTACACTTAATAGTGGTGAGGTAATTATGGGTTAACAACAGTGACATTTCAAGCAGTCGCCCCATCCTCCTTTCACTTAAACAGCTGTTGCCGTGGCTACCACTCATCTTGGCTTAATGAAAAGTAGGCTAAGTGTGTGGATTTTTTTTTTTAAGTAGGACTTTAAGTACTTGGCTTCTGTGGAGGAAACTGGATGCTGTGTTTATTTTTTGGCAACAATGTTGATGTGCTGATGGTTAAAATATGAGACTTGACAGCCTGTCTTTACAATGCAATATTAATGCATTAGATATTAATGGTAACCGATACTGAAATGACCCTTCAAGTCTGTACGTGCGCTGTACTGCTTACTTTAATAATTCCCATATAATCATCCACCAGTTTTGCTGCATAATTACCTAATATTTTTACACTACTACATGTATACAACTTGGGATTATTCTGACCTTACTTGATTATTTCTTGGCAATTTCTCCACACGAAAATCACTGAATTTTAGTTCAAAAGTTTTACCCTTTTTTCACTGCACAAATGACCCCCTAAATGCAGCTTTGTTAATATGATGACAACGCTTTGCAAATGGGGTAAATGGTCAGATTTTGGGCCTTTTCTCTATCTAACCTCCAACCATACCCTAACCCTACTTGTTATGGGCAGACAAGAGCAAATATCAATTTGACTTATTTGTGGTTTTCTTTTCATACTCAGGGGGAATAGTATCTGACAGCCACACTTCCAGCTGTCAGGATATGTTCCCCACAAGTGTGTTGATAGTGATTTTGGGAATAGCGTGATGAAATCCACAGGGATTACTTATTACATATAGATAAGTCAACAGTATCAATTTGACTGATTTGACATCTTCCTGTCATAATGAACTCAGTGGGAACAATTTTTCAGATGTCAAATCTGTCCCTGACTGTCTGGGAGGCACATGCAGAAGGGGAGCAGAGGGTGCTGGAGCACCTGCCGCTTTGCCCCTTGAAGCCCAAAGTGCCCTTTTGTCTGTGCTTTTTTTTTCTTCTTGTGTGTGTGAAGGCCTGCCTGTGGCCCTTCAAGAATAACATTTAACTAATAATAATTGAATAATTTAGAGAGCCTAAATTAAATGATCTGGTCACATGATCCACCTAGACATGCCTGATGGCTAAAAGTCCAATAGGAGAATAATTGCTAATTGCATTTTTGCTATCAAACGGGAGCACTGTTGTACAACTGTTGGCCCGGTGAGTGGTTCTGCAGTGGTATTTGTGCACATTGTTGGGTGTAAGTTATAGCTTCCAGCTAACCACGCAATGTGCTGCTTGAGGGGAAAAAGTCAGGTTTCTGTGTCTCTTATAATAACAAAATAATTAATAGTAAAATAAGGATTTGAACTGATATTTTTTCACCCTCTCAATTAGACATCTCAGTACTATTTTTTATCTCTCTCTTATTGGACGTACGATAATGGGATATTTAGTCACTTGTTTTTTTTCCCCAATCAGCTAAATATTAGCATTATCTTCTTTCTCCTGCATGCACCCGGGGTCAAAGAAGAAGGGCCTCATCTGACATGGCTGGGTTTGTTATTCCTAATTCAGAATCAGAAGAGGGGGAACTAATCTTTACAGGTTTAGTGTTAGGGTTGACCTGACCCCTGACCCTAGGGTTAGGGTAGGTTGAGGTTAGAGTTAGGGCTGGGATACAATGATGACACACTGTAGTAGCAGCGCTTCACTGTGACCAAAGTGTAAGGCTAACCAGATGCTGCGTTAAACTTTTGCATATGGAAAACCAAACTGAACATGATCTAGCTGGCAGTTGCAGAGGTATTTTCCTCAATAGATCAAATGTTTGACCTCTGCTGATCACCAAAGCAAACATAGCTATCTGTATGACAATTCATTAAAATCCACCTGATAAATACATGTGTGGTACACAGTGTCATCCCCAGTGCTTCACTGCTAATGTTGCTAAAAAAGTGGTGCAGCACTAGCACTGTTTGCTGCTTTCATTATTTTCTGCTGCTTCCAACTTTATTAATCTCTAACATGTCAAATGTTTGCACCACAAGCAAAAACAACAGCAACAATTATGGTGAGTGTGCTGCACCAACAAATGCCTCAGGGAAACAAAACAAAAGAGAGAGATTTCATTAAAAAGAAAATTTAAATGAAGAGAGAGACAACCAGCATTTGCTCATGCTGAATAAAACCACATGCCTGAGGTATAATTTGCTATTGTTTGGTTTTCTTCACAAGAAAGCAGCTTTGTTGAGGTTATTACCTCAAAATTGTCTGATGGATAATGATCCTAGAAAGCATCATCACCATCTTCTCAGAGCAATCTGTGATCAGCAGATCTTAATCAAAAGCAGGTTTGTCTGCCTTGGTCAGTTTCAATATGGTCAGACCGTACATGAAATAAAAATCTTCTGGTAACCGACACAGTGAACAACAATATGGGACATAACGAAGAAAAAAGAACTGGAAATGTATCAAATCACAATTATTTGGAACATCACAAGGCCCCTTTTACTGTACTTTCTCAAGGTGCTATATCCCCAAGATCAAAGCCTGGTGATGGAAAAACTGATCATTAATGATTTATATAGATTACACCTCCCCTCCATACCTTTAGCATGAGTGATCTGAAGAAAATATTGATGGAAACATCCATTTGAACTGTCAGCATGTATCTTTTATTGAATATGCATAAACTAGACTTTGAGATCCTGTACCTGTCATACTTACTGAAACCCAGAGACACTACACTGACAGTCTCCCCCACCAATGTTGCGCTATATTAACTGATGGACGACCGCTATTTCATTGTGTGTTACAAGATTTTTACAGATGTGGTCATAGAAGTTGCAACAGTGACTGTAATCTCGGCTTTAGACTTCTAACTATGAGTTTTTTTTTATTTTGAATATTTGTTTATCAAAAATAATAATAACGTTATTGCAACTTTGTTGTTGCAGTGCATTCATATGTATCATAGGCAACAATTTTTTTGACCATATTGGCAACTGGCGTATTTACGTAATGCATACTGTATATTAAAAAATGTTAAACCTAAATAAAATGTTTATTTAATGTCTTACAAGTGAGGCCGGAGGATGTTTTGGCATTTGGAGGCACCTTTAGCGCTACAACTGAATAAGAGAGATACTTCGGTCCTTGCACCAAAATTAGGTAGACAAATCAGTTTCCCCCAGGATATAAAGACCATTTAACTCTGATACATTAGAGGAGAAATCATCATCTAGGTCCAATACACCTGCTAGATTCCCCAAGAGAAAATGCTTTTCATCAGTCCTGACAAGTTTGGTTGTTGATGGGCTGCACTAATCCATAGGAAGAGTCATAGAATCAATGGATGGCTTTTTCCAATTGAAAAGTAATGAATGTTGAATTAAGGGATTTCATTGAGTCTACTTTATTGTTTAGTCAGAGGGACCCTTAACCAGAACCTTTGTCTGATGTGACTGTTACTAAAATTGCAGAGACCAATTCACAAATTAGGGAATCCTCTGATATTTTTACATCTACTTCTGACCCCTTTCCCCCATACATTTATATGAAGTCTATGTGGAAAAACAACCACAACCACACACACACACACAGCCTGAGTTTGGCTAAAAAGTGATAATGGACACCCACAGAGACGTTCCGGTCAAATTGCCTGATGAAAGTTGTAATTTACTGCGCTGGTTAAAACACTAGTTTGTAACCATGGCAACAGAGACTTCTCATCAGCGCATCATGACCACTGGAGTCTGTAACACACAATCGGTAAGCAGTGGTGCACTGGCCTTCTTCTGAAATAAAACTTTGTGTCACTTAACGTTAAGCCGTCATCTCACTTCCTTCACCGATCAACTGATGCGGCCACACCGGGTTTGCTTTTTATCGCCTACGGACGAGAGTTACTAAATGACAATGGGCACCTCGTCGGGCATTATCCCTTATGAGGAACATCTAGGATGTTTGTGATGTTTATCACCACTTTACTGTCAACGTCCATCACACATAGCTACTCACAAAAATACACACAGACAGGTTTACAGCTTCTTCATGTCAGTGCTCACAGAGAGAAGATTGTGTGTCTGTTTAGCTCTGTCTGTGCAATGTTTGACTCCTGATGTTAAGGTTGTGGGTTTGATTCTCATGTTGACAGAGATCATAACCCAGCAGCCTCCCCCATGGCATTTCTCTTTTTTTTTAAAAAAATCTTAAATACACCTGCACAGGGCATTAGTAAGCTTTAAGCCTTCATTAAATAATGAGTAAAGCAATGTAAATATGTTTGACATGTAAATAGTACTGCCTTTAGAAAATAAAACCTGCGCGTCAGGTTTCCTTGGATGCTTTCCAATAATATATTTGTGGAAGGAAATGTAATTATAGATCTGCTGTGGCAGGAGGAAGCAAAAGGCACAAAAACAATGTAGTTACGCTCAAGGACAGATGATGGTTTGGTGTGGAATTTGTGTTTAAGATGTAAAAACAAGGCAAGTGAAATAGGGACAGTGTTTGATATAAAACAGCCTCCTGGGGGCTATATAATAAACATGTATAAACAAACAGCTTTTTGGGATGTTGCTGAATAAATATCCTCAGGTAAAAGGTCTGCCAGTGTTTACTCCCAGGCTCAGAGCTACTGCAAAGCTGTTATAATACCAACATTAACCCCGGGGAATAGATTTTTTCTTTTTCTTTTCATGTATTAAAACTATATTCATAGGAAACCTGAGTATCATCATCTACAGGAGAGAAAAGACTTCCATTATTTACATAGCATTGATCCTCTCACCTACCTTTACAAGATCCTCTAGCTCAGATGTGTTCACACAGGTATGCGTGACCAAGAACTCCATTTTTTCTTCAAGAATGGCCAGTTGCTGGAGGCTCTCATGAGGCTGCTCCAGCGCTCTAAACACTGTTGCCCCAATGATGAGGTAAAGCACCACCAGGAAAAAGATGGCTGACACAGTTTTCCACCTCATGACGGTCATTCTGGTGTCACAGTCGTCATCCTCTGGGGTGTTCAGCACAACTGGTTTTGCAGAGAATGACAGGCGAGGCTTGGAGTTGTGGGCAGCAGACTTCGGGTCAAGAAGGTCAGGTGCGGCCACTGCAAAGAGGTTAACTGATTATTGTGGATCAATATCTATCTATCTATCTATCTATCTATCTATCTATCTATCTATCTATCTATCTATCTATCTATCTATCTATCTATCTATCTATCTATCTATCTATCTATCTATCTATCTGGCAACACCATGTTCCCTGTAGGGTTGAAATTATTTCAGTATAGATCTGTATTTAACAATCAATTAATGTCCTTTACTCTGATTATTATTGATCATTCTCTAATCTGGAGTACAAGGTGATATTCATTTGTTGCAGCATCAGGTCAAATCTTCAACATAAATGTTAACGAAAAGATCAATTCACTGACTATTTTACAGAAAAAATATAATAAATTGTGAGGCAATAACAATGTGATGAAAGTACCTTGAGCACTGAATTAGTCACTACTGTCATAACTCATTGATATTAAACTCACCCAGGGCAAATCTATCCCGCAGCAGTGTTTCAGATTATCTTCAATAACACGCTATTTATCATATTCTCCTCCTTCCAACCGCAATTGAATTATGGCTTTTCAGTCATGTACTCATTAATATTTGACACATGGGATCTCGTGGCACTCGCTGCTGCTGTGTCGTTACTGTTACAGTTTCTCTCGTGATACTTTTATTTCTTTCCATCACGAACCAGTGGAACAGCGCCTCCCCACAACGTCAGATGATCTGCAGCGGCTATGGGCTCATTTTCATTCACAGAGCGTCCAACGCGATGTGTGTAGGAGCTCCATACCACATATGATATAAATGCATTACTGTAACTCAAACAGTTACATCAGAACTTATATATGGCTTATATATTTATTTTTTTCTTTCTTTTTTGTTGTTGCTTATCTTGGTTTAATAATGGAAATCCTGACATCTTCCTGGATCCACGTTCCTTCATATATTGAAATATTAAGTTTTTAAGTATTTCAGAGTGATAATAAATGCACATTTTTGTACATATAACTATAATAACAAGGGTTCAACAGTGGAGCACGCTGCAAGTGATTTTTTTTTATGTTTTGTGGTCCCACAATACAAATGAACACTGTCTGAATGGAAGCTCATAAAATATTAAACAATCTTTACCAAACAGCTTGTTACAATTACATAATCTGCCCATGTGGTCCATGAAGCCAGTATTTTACAGTAAACAACTTATTGACGGGCTCTGTTCCCTCAGCAATAAACTGAGACCATATGGAATAAAGTCATAAAATAGAAATTGTTTAGTTACTATAATATTTGTATTTACAGAATAGAATTACATAACTGGGGTGGACATATTTAAATAATGAAAATCAATCCTCAGAAACAAGCTCAGATTGCAAAAGACTCGTGAAGACGTTTCTCAGCAGGTTTTTAAAAGCCACACATGATAATGTGATATTACTGTTACTATACTATATCTACTGTTGAATTTCAACTAGTTGTCTCCGCACTTACTTCTCTACCATCTCTCCTCTCTTTGTTTCCTCATCGAAGGATCTTTTTTCTCCGCCAAAGTGAAAACAATGGTCGATTCCTCTTGAGAGTCGCTTCTCTGGTCTCAGGTGCTCCCGCTGAGGGACGTGGTCCACATGGTTGTGTGCAAGCTGCGCTTCCCCCCTTCCACTTTACAATCTCCGGAGAAAATACATCCAGGACATCTCGTTCCCACCAAAGAGACACGTCAAGACGGGGCGTAAAAGGAACAAGTGGAGCCGGTGGTTTCCACGAAATCCATCCAGGTGCTCGGAGACATCGTGGAAGGTTTGGCTCGAGGTTTGGATTTTACTGGTCGGAGGAGCTGTACTTCTTCACCTCCAACAGTGTGACACGCTGGATGCGCTGCGCACTCCCACTACTCTGGTGTGGACGCTGCGCGCTTCTGCTGTGAGAGAGGGAGTGAAGCTGCCTGCTGCTCAGCACTTCACAGCCTCCCTGTGCTGCAGAGCCTCACATACTGATGGATGACCATTATATCATGTTGGCCCAACCTTCCCCAAAGCTGAGATTCTGACTGTGCAAAGGAGTTGAATGATGAATAAGACATCTGTTAAGACATCTCTTCACATTGTGGCTATACATTATAAAAGACCACTCTTGTTTCTGGCTTCATGCAGGAGGCTGTCTGCCCTGCCCACTGCCTCTCCTCTCCTCTCCTCTGCTCTCCTCTCCTCTCCCTCAGAGCAGCCAGGGGTAAAGTGGCTCAACATATTCCCTCTATGCACTGGCAAACAAAAGAACAGCAATTATTAATTTTATTCAAGTCAATGTTGACTGTCTACAACATCCTGGAGATTGCTATAACATCCAAGACTAAGCTTTTAGTGTTTGGTTTTTCTCTCAAGGGCATTTTGCTTCTTCCTCCACTGATGTAAACCGGGGACATCCAGCCAGGTCTCCATGCAGCTCCAGCCGCTCACGGCCGGTTCATCAGTGACAGGAAGCAGACCTCAGGTTGCACTGGCAACACAGCCAGAAGGACAGAGGAGCATTAATTTGATTAATCTGACAGATTGTTTATGGTGTATGTCATGGATGTGACTTAATTTCACCTTGGCATAATGCTGTGACCACAACATGAATACAGAGAAGTGAGGGTGACAGGGATTCACAGTAATTTGATAGTCAGGTGCTTTTCAGCTCTCTCTCTCTCTCTCTCTCTCTCTCTCTCTCTCTCTGTGCGTGTGTGTGTGTGTCTGAGTGAATGTGATCACAATATTGATTGCATTTGCATGCGCTACTACTGCTAATTGAATTGGGAGACTTGCACAGCTGTGCTATTTGTCTTTGGTGCTCTGACACACACACACACACACACAAATCCTCTACGTCGGTCAACCTCCTATAAATAATCATTCTTTAGTTAAGTGTAAAATAAAGCAAATAACTCAGATCTAGTGGCTGTTAAATGAATCACACAAAACAGCAGATCATAAAACACAATGGACAATGACTTACAGGGAAATATTAATAATGAAAATAAAATACCAACCTGGTCAAGTCCAGGATCCAGGTAGGTGGGAATTTGATATACTGATTGAGTGTACATTGACTGTCAACACAACTTTTTTTGTGTGAAATGTTTTGTTTGTTTTCATGAACTTAAACTTTTAAATGGGTTCACAGCACTGGGCCAAGGTTTGTCAAAGATATTGTTCCACAGAAAAAGGCCACAGTCACTTCAAAAACACATATTTATTGAATTTAAACCTTTACGTAACTTCAATCAAATACTTTTATTACTTGAACTCACCACAGATTGAACGGATGTGAGCCTAAGTCACTGTTGTGTTTTGTGTGTAGCTGTTTTTCCTATTTGCTGTTGCGATTCTCCATTTACCATTGTGCATGTGTTTTTTTTTTCTTCTTTCTAATTTGTCGTTGTGGTTTACCATTTGTCGTCATGATTCGCACTTCATGGCCACTAACTCCACATCTGCTGACACCTCGGTTTTGCAGTAGCAGTATAGCTGAGTTTGTTGGCGAAAGAAAACCTCCTCTGCAAAAAAAGATATATGTCGTGACTCATGGTGCTGCTGCACGAGAGTAATAAACCAGAAATGATTTTGCACATGCAATATGCTTCAAGTCTTAAAAATGCTTCTAGTGGATTGTTTCCAGTAACAACCCTATAACTGTCTGCTCATACATTATTTTCTTCTTCTGACAATCTCTTCATTTCTTCTACTCTGAATGACTTTGATTGTTGTTTGTTGTTGTCTTCAACTTCCTTTACCTTCAGCGAGTGCTGACAGTAAAGGAGTATTATGTATTATGTTTCTGCGTGATGGCTTAAGCTCATTAGCGCCAGTGTTTCCTTCATCAATTCAAGAGGTGGACAATCAAGACAGGTGCTTCAGATCATGTAATAACATCTGGGGCCTGAATTACCTGCTGCGTGATGCAGTAACGCTGAATTATTTCTGTGGCTTCGATTCACTTGTTTCCAAAATCTCTTTTTTCTCTTTGCAGACACTTGGTCAATAAACCAGACGAATTGAGTGAAGCTGCGCTCAACCTCCTGCTTCACATTCAGTCACATCACTGTGAAGTCAAACAGTCCTGTATACAGTATGTCCAGTAATACTTTTCATTTTAAATGAGAGCAAAGAGCAAATGACTTTTTATTCATGGATTTTAGTAGTGGAGGTGCTTATGTTGCTATGGTTACAGTTATGCTGCAATTCTAGCAATGGATGCTGTAAGCTAGAGATGAGTGAATTCATGACTTGCATAAATAGAGTACAGTGAGTGTGTGTTTGTATGAAATTGTAACACAGTGTCTCTGGCAGCTGCATCTAACACTTTTATTGTGTACAGTAGCTTGTGTTGCACCAAAAAACCAGCCGGTTGTGTGTTTCTCCTTCAAGGCAGAACAATACAGCGACACAATCAGAGACAGTGAAGAACAACTAGGTGGAGAACAACCAGTCATTTTTATGTTGACGTCAGAAAACTGTTGGGAGCCGCTATTAACCCACTGAAGTTGAATTTTCTTTCTGCTTGATGGCCTCCACAGAGGTCAAAGGTCAGCTCACATGGGGAGGACTAGAATCCATTAAAGCTCAAACAAGAAGGACTCATGGTTTAAATACCATTAAAGCCAGTGACTGACAAGACTTCAGCACTGCCTGCTGCGGGATCTGACAGTCCGTAAATCCTTTCGACTTTGTCAGTGTGGCTTTGGTTTGTGGCTGTTCTCTAACTTTTGCTGTGCTCTTCTTTACCTGAACCTGTTTTTGTTTTGCTCTCCTTTTATCGTGACTCCATGGTAGTTCCCCTGCTTTTCTGATTATTTCAGAGTGCAGTTTAACACAAACAATAATATTTCTGATCAAGGTCACAGGAATGAAAAAAAAATCAATTTAAAAGCTTGTATCTCCATCAAAGAAACTATTACAGCTCAGCTCAAACACAGGACTCTTATCTATAAATTGTCTGCCAGCAGTTTTTTTTTTCAGCCTGTTATTACTCTGCATGGTGAAGTCACACACCATGGAGCAGAATGAACTGTGCAAATGTGGTTGGAAGTCAAATTACCTGAGTTTCCATTGACTTTGTAAGCATCTTATCTACACATAATTTGGCTGTGCAGCTACAGTAATGAGATATTTAACATGAATGAAGCCTGAATGAGACTCTCAGAACTTTGTTATTCAAGAGTCTTCACTTGCAAAAAAAAAAAAAAAAGAGGCAATCAGGCATTTTCAGGAATCAATTTGGAAAACAGCTTTTGATGCCTTTGTCTCATTTCCATCTCATTAACAATATCCTCATCATGGGCAATCTCAAGCATCAGCATCATCTGTCCTTATCTGCTGACTCTTTCACTCCAACAACGCAGTACCTGTAGCATTAAATGTATGGCCCCTGTTACATTACAGACAGTAATCTTATTATTGGTGACACTGTTGCATTAATGAACCCTATTACCATAGTAATTTCTCCTAATGGCAGAGCAAAAAGCCAGATACTGGTGTAGTAAGCCACTTTACTATTCACCTGTGACCTGTTTGACAAAAGGTGCTTACAAAGTGGTTTCTTACGGTAATCTGATATATCACGATTGAAATTCAGAACCTTATAGGTAAAAGAAAAAACTAAGGAAAAATTAATATCAATATGTTGTGTAATATCTTTTTTCTATTGTATTGCCATAGCATGTATTGTCCATATTTGACATTTTTGAGCATTCCATTAATGTATATTTTTAATAGACATTGTTGGAGATTAGCACTTGAACATTATTATTCACAATCCCTTCATGGTTCAAGATGCGGAGCGATGCAAAAATACAGCAAAGTTGCTGATCAAAGTTTGACAGCAAAGCTCAGGATACATTGTCTGCAACACCAGCAAACGAAAACACTGAAAAATTGATGAGTTTAAAGTGATCAAACATGTATATTTTATACTCTTGTCTGGAATCGTGCTTTGTAAAGGGGTTTAAGGTTTGACAAATAAAGTGCACCTCAACACCAAATCCTGCTGAATCCACCTGAATCATTTCCACTGAGGCTGCAGTTTTGCTCTTCTTGCAGAGAACTGTCAGCGGCGGCGGCCTTGACTGAGAATATAATGATTGTTTTGTTTGCGTTTTTGTTTTCTGTTCTTTTTGATCAATATGTCATCTGTAATCAAATTTAAATTACTGGCTTTGTGTTCAAACATCATAAAAAGGCAATCTTTCTGTGAGAATGGTCTGCAGAGATATTCAGTCACTTTACTTACAGTGGGTTTGCACCATGCGTGCGTGTTAAAATATTTACTTGCTTCACTTTTCAAAGAGATCACTGACTCTGATTGAGGTGAGAGTAGGTAATATATAGTTTCATATACGATAAGCGCTCATGTGGAAACCATCTCTATAACTAACGGTGGTCACAAGCTTCTCCCTCATTAAGCTGTTTAACACAGCAGTGCTCGTTGCCTGATTGTTCCAGTCACTGGCTCTTGATTGCAGGCAGAGCTCAAAAATAATAATTCTGGTTTTCACAGCAGACATGAGTCTTTCATCCCCTGCTAAGTCAGTCAAGACACGCAAAAAAGCCAATCATCACGAACAACTGGGCAAAATTTACTTGAGTGATGAGCACATGAAACCTTTGAGGTTGCACATGTGCCCATGCTCGGCCTGTTAAATGAACACGTCTCACTGGTGCCTGCAGCGCTTTGAGGTGCAAAAGGCCGCTGAGCAGTGTTGAAGTCTGCAGGCAGTTTGTGCTGCTACAATAATTGCTTGACAGTCCTGAATACAGTAGGTATTCATCAGGCGGTCGCTATCAGAGTCTCCCTCAATTCAGATCATTGAACATTGCTCTGTTTGCCTGCTGGTGAATCAAACTATGTCTAAACTCAGAATTGTCTGGATCTGCTGGATTTTGGGCTTCAGTAACAATAAAAGTCAGTGTTAGAATGATGGCCCTGACATTATGTTTCCCTTTCCCTTTACATGAGTACAGTAGATAAAACATCTATTATCCCTGGATTTCAGCTTGAAGAGAATCTTTTAAGGGTCATACTGTGCAAAGCAAAATATTTCTTTTTTTCTTTCCATTTGAAGTCTATTTTTTGTCTGGTCATTCCGATGTATAAAAATTCAAAATAAGCTCCCACACACAGGACTGTTGCATAACTACTGAAAATACTCTGAGGAGGTCAAAACTCAAGCAACACTTGCAGTAAAAAAATAAAAAAAAATAAAAATAAAAACCCTAGGGACACTTTTTTTTTTTTAGCTTGTAGCCTCCATCATATTAGGATGAAAGAAAAAATTAAAAAGAAAATAGAAAGTGAAAATTAAATAGTAATCAGTGTGAAAGCACCTCAGTGCGCTGTCACAGGCTGGTGCTCTGGTGATAACTATCGCCACCCGCTTACAATTGTAAGAGTAAGAATAAAAGAAAGAAAGACACATGCTTGTGAGTTTTTATTACAGGAATGACCACCTCAGAGCAGAAGTGACTACATGCAAATAGTCCAGTGTCTCTGAAACTTGGAGCTGGGCCCCTGGTCTCATGATAAATCTGAGAGGTCATGTGATTAATTAATTGGAGGGAAAAGGAGAACAGACTTTTCTTTAACCTTCGTCTTTTATTTTGTTTAAATAGAGGTTCCTGACAAAGTCAAAAAGCCTTGATGCTATAAGCAAATTTATGTGGTAGCTACTTTTAAGCATTTAAAACCTGTGATGGTCCACTGGTGACCCGAACACAAGAGGAAGGTTGATGCATACAGTGCACGACAGAGTTGGAAGGTCTGAATGTAACAACACTGTTTTGTTTCATGTTGTGGACCAGTAGAAATTTAATAAGCCAGAGCTAAAAACTGCTATAAGTTTCTGTGTTCTTGACGGTGTCCTCTCTGTTTTTTTTTTTTTAATGATACACCACAATCCAGACTTTGATTTAGACTAAAGCACCTTTTTTTGTCCCTCTGTGCTCCACCACCCACTGAGATGTCTGTGCCACCACTCGTGTAACACTCTGTCACACCAGTACACCTCTCAGCAATGGGAGGTGGGGGTCAATTAGGATTAATGTGGGGGCTGACAAGGGTATTGGTGACTGAGCTGACACACACAATCGTACACACACTTTACCATGCAAGCTGGGGAGAGGAGATAACCACCGAGTTGTTTATGCATGCAAGTGCAATTTCATAAGAGTGTGATTGAATGTGGAAATGTAAGGTTATGAAGATGAAATAGTGATGTTCTCAAAGTCTCCTTTCATCTGCTCAACACATTACAAGGATTTCAAAAGAAAGAACACAAGGATTTAGATGATACAGTATGCACAGTGTGCACCAACCATGCTGTCATGGTCTATGCATGATCCAGCTCAGTTTTTGGCAGAGACTTTAGGTCATTTGGTTGTTTTAAAGGGGTCATACTATGGAAATATCACTTTTTGAAGGCTCTTCAACATATATTTGGGTGTTTGACAAAAAAAAAACCTGTAATTTGCAGGCTCAATAGGTTGAAATCCATGTAGTTTTACGAGCTGTTCCCTCAGTTGACATACAATGATGTCATTGGTTTTCGAATTTGCATAATACCACCCCTACCTGTGAGTACCGTACAGGTAGAGGGGGCAGCAGGGTGGGGTGAACAGTGGCTCATTTGTATGCTGTTTTGAGCAGATGAAAAGAGAGCTGTGATGTTTGATCCTTGGGGTATTTTGACCTAAGCATGTCAAAGACATGTCTTTAAGACACCTGGGAACTATTTTAATTTGTGGAAAAGAGGCATACAATGTATCCTTTAATGCTTCAGTTTCAAAATGACTGGGCATGGTGGCACTAGACTACACTATTTCTGCGCGCAGGTTTGGTTCATTGGAGTGTTTTGTCTCTATATTTTAGCTCTGTGATAGACAGACAACCTGTTGTGGGCTCCATATAAACTATACTTTGTACATACAGTATATACTCGAAAATTGTAAAAGAGAAAAGCCACAGTAGATGTCTCTGAATTAAAACCTATGCATGTGTTTACATGTGGAGAAGCATTTCTCACACTGGATAAATTCATTCCTGGCTTTGTTTCCTTCAGTGGTTTATTTTGTAATAATAAAAAGATAGAACAATACCAGCTTTAATGAGGCACAGGCAGAGGGTATGAGGTTGAATATTTATCTAACAGCAGAAGCTTATCTGCTTATCACATAAAGTTGTAGAATTCAATTTGTTGTTTGTTTTTCTTTTTTGTTGTCACCGATGACTCTGTTCTTTCCAGCTTTTTTCTTCCTCCTGCAGGATCCAAGATTATTATGGGACCAGCGTCACATCCTGTCATGAAGAAAATAACTTTTCCTCTGGGCTTGTTTGTCTGACAGGGAGGTTTACAGAGTGCAAGCATACTGTATGTATAAAGTAGGCGTTCGCACACACATACACAATGGCAGCAGTAGCATAGCAGCAGGACCAGCCCATGCGGTGTCAGTTTGTTTGTATATCACAGTGTGTGGTTAAATTACAGGAGCTATTCACAGAAGGAGACCGGCATCTTTATCCGAAATCGCCAGGAGATTGATTAATTAATTAGGACGGTGTCTTTGGAGCAGAAAAACAATGGGTTTAATAATAGCTGCAGTTTCTTCTTTTGCTATTCCCCCCACTCTGGTTCTCCATGTATTTGTGCACAAACACACACATGAACAGACATACACTGGGGAATCTGCACTTTGTTTTTTTAGACCACTCGTCTGAGTACTTTCCTCTGTCTTCACAGGCAGCTGACAAACAGCGGTCAGAGACAATGACACAGCGATCGATATACATCTGAGAGCAGATGGGGAAATCCATACAAGTGATTGGGCTTCACATATTTAACTCCCGCTTCGGCTTCTCTGCAGACACGACCACTGAACAGCAGCGTCCCCAAACCACGAAAGCTCCTTTGAATTTTAACAAAGAGGACGCATGCCGTAGGGACAGCAGAAGTCTTTGGTAAAATATTCATGCTTTTAGACGTCTGAGAAACCTTTGAGTGGGAGTCATCTGAAGCACGTATGACTGGGGCTTTGCACCTTGCATAACAAGCGCTCGCCCCAAAGATATTATTATATGATGAGCTTTGATGAGGAAGCTCCCACAGAAGTCCTCCCTCTCTTTCTATCACATTGACTTTGTGGTTACCCATTTCCCATTGTTGCCTACAGCGGCCCAACAGCTCATTATCTGTTGGTTGACACTCACATCTTTAAATACTTGGATACATGTGAATGCATTTGCACCAGATCATACAAACCTGTGATTACACTCCTACTACAACACCCCTTTGCATTTTTAACTAATGATAGTTGCAGCACATTCAAACTGATAATGTGTCTAAGTCCATGTTGAATTTATTCTGGTGTTCACGGCAACTCTCATTTGATGATGAGTTGAAAGTGATTGGCTTCTCCAGCATGTACTTCAGCACAGACCAGGCGTTTTTTAACGCTGCTTTTTTAAACTCTCCCTCTTCAAACAGTCATTGTGCTCCACATTAGTGAGACGAACAGTGTGGGTGTTGGATCAGAGTGCTCCCCGCCATGTAGGTCACAGTAGACACGGCTTGTTCTGCCTCTCGCAGGCACACACAATGAATAGGAATGGGGGAAATTCATCTGTGTTTGCAATTCATCTCCATGTGTTGTGTGGTTTGTCCTATCTCACACCAGGAAGCAGGTGCCATCTGTGTGGAAGTGATGCTGGTAGGGGATGGATATGGGCTAACCAGATGTTAATCCACGGCCGTCTGTTTACCCACAACAGTCCGTATGTGGAATGAATCAACGATTATAATGTATCCTGTCTGACGTGGTTGCTACTGTCTGTTTTTCCTGCCAGTTGCTCAGGTATAGTAACAATTAAAGGGTAAATCTTGGGTTGTTTACTATTTTTTTTCCAAATGTTTCAACAAATCCCATGAAAATACTTAAATCGACAACGGATTAATTCTGCCCAAAAAAAGCTGATATGGATTATTCCTAAAGGATAAACCTCTAATTGTAACCTTGTCTCCTAGAAATTACAGCCACACAAGCATAGTGCAAAGTGAAAAAATTGCAAATTTACAGGGTGGTAGGTTGAGGTTTGTTAGATGTTTTAATGGTATCTATCAATTATTAAACATTCTTAATGTCATAGGAGCACATTATTGTTTTATCGTTTTATTGTCATCATGTCTAATTGTGTAAGTGAATGCCTTTTACGTTTTTGTACTTTTTACATCAAACCAACATACAAATAAAGTAACCTGAACTTGAATGCAAGATGTTGATTTACATTTGTAAAGTCACAAACACATCAGTCAAATGGCCACAGACAACATAAAATATCTGATCTTGAACGTCTGAGCTTCCTTATTGTTATCACTGCCACACACACCATCCTGCTGCAGAAAATATGCCCTAATAAATGCATTATTTATTTCTATTTGCTAAAAATAAATAAATAAATAAATAAATAAAAGGTAGTTTTTGAAATAAACTAAATGAAAAATCTTAAATTGGTTTATGTTTTCAGTAGGAATAGATTGGATTTCTAATTACAGTACCAATTTTGGGGTAATTCAACTGGAAATTGCACTGAAATGAAAGTGGAGCCACACAAAACTATAGAGAAATTCCTTCTCCTCGAGGCTGCTCGTAAGTGGGAGATTATTATTGCAAAGCTCCAGTCTGTCTTTTTTAAATGTGTTTTGTAATCTTTTTTGAATACACTTAAATGTAATAGGACCGGCATCACCGTTGTTAACAAGATATAGGAAAAACTGCTGTCATTGCTGCTGATGAGTACTGATATTAAAACACTTTACACTCAGACCTTTGTCTTGTATGACTGCGTTTTAGTGATATGGTTACTGTTGAAGAAGTTTTAATATCCTCATTCTTTTCACTTACTGTTTTCTAACTCTACAAATGAATTGCAGTTTGTTCTGCTCCTGTGTCGTGATCTCTCTCTGCTCTGCATCATGTCACATTAATTGTTCCTGTGCTGTTGAATCTCAAATGGTACGTGTTGGTGGTCTGAAGAGAGCACTACTGAGGATTTTATTATCCCACCAAACATTAGACGT
The DNA here is from genome assembly GCF_905171665.1 of Trachurus trachurus. Taxonomy (NCBI): domain Eukaryota; kingdom Metazoa; phylum Chordata; class Actinopteri; order Carangiformes; family Carangidae; genus Trachurus; species Trachurus trachurus. Next base: position 15,593,053 of record NC_139910.1, on the reverse strand, counting down.
CTGATGGACGTTCAGATCATGTCTATATTGCGTCCGTCGGTCCAAGACCAATTCTAGACGCCTAAACGACGTCCAAACTAGGTCCAATATTAGGACGTCTAATCATGACCTCACTTGGACGTCAATATGCAGTTAAACATTTGGACGTCAGGCTTGGTCACTTTTTTTGGACGTCGAGGACAGGTGCAGGAAATTGACATGATTAATGATTGTAGTAGTTTTAGTAATAGTAGTAGTGGACAAATAACAATATTGTTATCAACATGATTAATAAATACGAATGTATATTGTTTGTGATTAAACATTATAAGAGACGTCCAAACAACGTCTTGTCTACGTCATTTTTATATGTCTAATTCTGGTCCCCTGAAGGTGCAGACTGTTACTCCAGATGATGTCCAAATGTGGACATTGTAGACATCTTTTCTATGTTCAATTTAAACTCATTTAAGACATTGTTGTTCTTGAGTACATGTGATATTTTGTTATTTTACATCTTTGTTTTTCCTACTGTTTTTTTTTTTCAATTTCATTTAATTTTATTTCAATTCATTAATTCATTAATTTATATATTTTAATTTATATATTTTGAAATGAAATTTGTGGGAGATTATAGGCTTCAGAAAATAATTTCACCCGATCATGGTTCATAAGAGTAGGGAGAAGTAAATATAATTCTGAACAGTCTTTGATAAGAGCCTTTATTATTTAAACTAGTCAAAGGCACTCTGATTGGCTGAGGCAGCATGTGATCATACTCTGATTGGCTGAGGCACCAGCAAACGGCACTCTGATTGGCTGAGGAAATACACCAAGCAACTGGCGCGTTTCTTCTCTACTGCAGAAGCAGGCTGTGGTCAACATAAGGCTTTGGTTACAACAACATCGTTTTCCACTAAGTGGAAGGTAAGTTTGCTTGGTTTAGTTGATTTTATGTTTACTGTATGCATTTATAGTGTCAGTTTCTTTCCGGCGCCCATTTTAATGTGTCGTTCACACAAGACGCGCTGCGGCGTGCACCTTCACGGCCCCGGTGTCTGGTCTATTTGCTGTAATGAGTAGCTATGAGGACTGTTGTGGTAAACGGGGATGTGAGTGGTAGTTGCGGATGCTAGCCGCCACCGCTAGTTAGCATCGGGCTAGCGGAAGTTAGCATCGTGCTAGCGGAAATTAGCATCGGGCTAGCGGATAGCATCCACTGCTTGCACTCACTAGCATCCAGGACAGCTAACAGTGCTAGCTCCTCCTGGGCTCTGTCATACACACAAGCTGCCACTAGCTACTCTTCCTGGGTTCTGTTTCACAGTGTGTTGTGTAAAATACATTAAAGCTGTTGTTACATGACAAAATGTGTAAAGTAAAAGTTCAAGGTGTATGAATACTTTTGCAAAGCACTGTATCATTCACATTTATTTATAAATGTTTTTTTCCCCTATAGGCTCTTCACTAATGCCCTGATGGTGACATCTAATATGACGGGAGAAGACAAAGGTTTATAGAGCAATACAAGGTAAGCCCATATGTCATATCTTAACATTTGCTGAGATGGTTTTGTATGAATCCAGTATTGGTAGTGGAGACACAGGCAACATATTTTTGCTTACAAATATGTAGACTTGGTGTATGACGGGCTGCAGGTTGTCTTTGCATATTTCTAATTATTTGTCTTCTTTTTCTTCTTGTGCAGATGGAGCCATACATTTTGATGACACAGCCACAGAGGACTCCATAAAGACACATGCTGGAGGAGAGGGATGCACAGCAGTCACCCAGGACTGATTATCCATTGTGGAGAATCTTGTCACAGTTTTGTATCACTTTTGTACATGTCTTTTCTGTGTTAAGTATGCAGTAGTTGGTTCTGATTTGTAATTCTCCTCAAAACACATTGAGTTTATCACTTTAATTTTTATTGTGTTATATTTGTTGTTGTGCCACAGACCGAAGCAAGGTGGGCTGTGTAACTTTATGTATTTATTAGTATTTTACCAGCAGTATTGATTTCAACAGATACCAATAACTTTATTAGAATGACGTGTTTGTGCCAGTGATTAAGAAAATAAAGATGGAAATAAATGAATGGGGATTGAATTGTGATTTATTGGTAAACCTGTGTATAACTGTAGTCCCATATGTTTACAGGAGGTGGAGGATCTGTTTCCTGTTAACTTTCCTGTAGCTTCATTTGGCTCAGCAGCAGGTTTGAACTGGAAATGCATTACACCTTTGCATGCATTTCCAGGTAATCTGCTGCTGAGAAAACCAAATGAAGCTATAGGAAAGTGAACTGGAACAGTCTGACACCTTCTGAAATGGGACTACAGTTATGCACAGAGCCTAGAAGCAGTATAAAAACTATGTCTAAAATTAGTTAAAATTTGACGTCGAAATGACCACATTTGGACGTCAAATAGCCCTCATGCGGCGGTCCTGTGGACGTTCAGTAGATGTCGGTTTAAATTTTGACGCAGAAAAGACGTCTATAATGACCACATTTGGACAACAAATAGCCCTTATACGGCGGTCCTGTGGACGTCAATACTGGACGTTCAGTAGACGTCGGAAAAAGACGTCGTCTGGAGTAACAGTCTGCACCTTCAGGGGACCAAAATTAGACGTGCAAAAATGACTTAGAAAAGACGTCGTTTGGACGTCTCTTTGCTCAGTGGGATTACAGTATATCATTACAGTGAAATTGAACGCAACATACTTAAAGGTCCAGTGTGTAAAATGGGGGTAAAACTGGGATATCTAGCGTTCAGATTCTAGTTTGCAGTGCTCACTCACCCCTCCCGTTGGCGAAATGACGGTGGCCTCCGAGGACAAAAAAAACTTGTCTACCACGGCACGGATGACTGGGAGTATTTCAGGAGCATGGAGCAATGAGGTGAAGATCTGAACCGTTTTGCGATATGTCTTCTGTTTCCTACTCCTTCTTTCCTTCCGCCTTCTTCTTCGTTTGCACGTGCTCTCTGGCTGGCTTGATTTTCCGTTCGTGCTGCCACACAGTACAAACATGGCGGTGCAAGATGCCAACACCCTCTTAAGCAAGAACCTTGCTTTATAAAAGAAGAATTATAAGGCTCAAAAAACAAATTAATTTTATTTCATAGCAATTATACACTTATACAAATATATTCATGGATAGTATATTCAGATTTTGCCAATAAACCTTGCCAATTATTACACACTGGACCTTTAAGTGATTTAGGAGAACAAAGAAAAGATCCTTGTGATGTGTTGTTTAACCTCAGTTGGTGCAGGAGACCAACCACGGTCTTTGATCTATTTTGCTCCCTGTGTAGGTGAGATACAGAGTAGGAAGCTCTGCAGGTATGTCACAATGCATTTAACAGCATCACACTCTGCAAAACTATTCTGCTGCATCCCACAGAAAAATCTGAACTGCTGCTATTTGGCAACGACGTCCAGAATGTTTCTCTGTGAATGCACCAAAGAGGTGTGAAACTACAAGCCTCACAGCTAATTCTCAATTTGGTTACATAACAGCGGGCAGAGGACAAATGTGAAGTTTATGATATGATTACCTACAAATGTGACGCTCATCTAAAGAGCACAGGTGAAGAGCTTCAACCTCCGGGCTGACCTGTATTTGCACCTTGATGCTCGTGACACAGATGCGTGATAGCACAGCAAAACTGCAGCTTTAGTTGCCGGGCAACTGAATGGCTACCTTGCTTCCATATAATCACACTCACACTACTGTAGTACTGTAGCTGCACAATGCATCTGGTATATAATTCGAAAAGCTATATCTCTTCTTATTTGATGATATCAAATAAGTGAGTATATGTCTTCACGGTGAGGGTGTTATCAAGGCACTGAGATTAAAACAGTCAAAGTTTGCTCAAAGGAAAGTATTTCTGTGTGTGCTGAGTAAAAGCCTCTAACATTTTTCTCCTGAGGTTGCAGTTTCTGTCTCTTTGCTGCAAGTCGGAGAACAAAACAATGTATTTTTCTGAACAAGCGCTGTCAACCAGCTCGCTCCTACAATCTCCTCTCCACACCACAGTGACTCCTAAGTGCTGCGGGCTGTTCGGTCTTTTCAAGTGCAGCTGCCATCCTGAGGAGCAACTGACCATATGACTGCTGCCAAAGACATTTCAGAGGAGCCAGATGAGCTACAATACTCATCTTCATACCTCAAGTGTTGTGTAATGAGGTGTTGGACAGGGCCGACACTTGAATGTTGTTTACAGCTCTGCAACTAATGTCGCCGATTGCCCGAAGCCATTTCCAGGAAAGAACATGATGTGGATTGTAATTGCAAATGTTTCTGTCCCAGACATTCCCGGCATCTCAAGCTCCATTAGCTGAGCCAGGGAACGGTGTGAGATTGGACAACAGAGAGGTAAAATACCATAAGTACCTGCTGTGATCATCAGCCATCATTTAATACAAGTTATGTTCATTCTGCTTAATTGTCCCCAAGTTCTTTTTAAATGAACCCAAGGCACTGATTCATGTGTACCGTATTGCAGAGGGTACAAAGTGTTGAAAGGTGTTCATAAGGCTGCCATGGCTCTGTTTCTTCTTTGCGTATTTAAGAGTTAACACTGGTGGTATTCTTTACTATATTTCTATAAGTCAACAAGTCCCACGAAAAAAGCAAAAGCATCAACAAACTAATACAATTGATATAACTTATTTAATGCCTATATAGTCAGAGTCTGATACAGCTCATTCCTCTGTGTCAGAAACATCCATTGTTGTTTTAAAAACCCATTCACATTGCACTAGATGCTGTGCTGGTTGCTATGGTTTATTCTGACTCAATCCCACATACCTTTACCCACATATAAGCAGTGTTGGCTAAAAGCTACAACCCCCCACCTCATTCAGGACACAGGGGAGTGAGAGTGACTCTGAGCCACAGATAGCATCGAGACACAGACTAACATTTTGTTGGTTTTGGTCATTTGGGGTCACAGTTTGTCAGTGTCTCTCTGTCCAAATGAGAGAAACGTGTACTTTTGAATTGTGATAAAAACCCAAAGTGACATTTTGCAAATTGGACTCCTGACACTGGCTTTCAAAATAGATTACAGTAAATTAGGAAGAACGATGTCTTAACACACACCACTTTATTTCATCTATGAGCCTCTGCTTTAATGAACCAGATCCACAGACTTATAGATTACACAAGTAGATGTTAACTTTATGAACCTCGAAAAACCCAAATTGTCGATGTAAGATTCATCAAATGTATCTGTAATTCAAACATATATTGAGCTTCTCTCTCAGAGTTATCTGAGAACCATTAAAATACTGGAAAATTAAACCAGGGAATGAAAAAACACATCCACCTACCTCTCCCAGCCTCGCAATTTGTCAACCACTGGTACCAAGAACAGGAATGCCTCTGGTGTTCAGCAGCTGTTAATCACATAAACTGAATGGTGACAGAGATACATTACCAAAAAAGGAGAATATAATTTGATGAAAAGGGGAAAATGTGGAACTATAAAATGTACCTCATCACCAGAAAAGAGGGTGTAAGAGTGTGATATTACAACACTCACAATGATGTGTAACAACATGCCGAGGCAGCACTAAAACATGCAGGATTTCACTTTATATGTTTTATAACCTTCTCCCCTGTACACACTGTTCCCAGTGCAGCCTCTGAATTGTAGATGAAAGCTCTTCACACCGAGAGTAGAAACGAAAATATTGATATTAAAAAGCTTGGGCTCTCCTGCATTGAAATCTTATTGAGAGCACTTATCTTTTATCTCAAACGCTATACGTGCCGGTGCCGGTGCCGGTGGGTACGATTCTGCAGAGATGAGAGGCTCACCCTGAGTGGAGGCTGCAGTGTTCCCAACAAATGACCCCTGAATTTAGGGAAATCAAATTACCCTTCTCATCTGACTCAAATATAATCCTTGATTTAATTCAGGAATGCAGTTTTCATTATCTTTGTCTCATGCCTGTAAGAGGTAGCACAGGTCTTGGGGCTTTCAGACAGTCTTATAACATTTGGAGAATCGAGTACTCAACTGACAACGCAAGTTACCTGAATCTCTGTCTCTGAAGTCACCTTTGCTCTCTCCCACTCTGACCACAGACATCACATCCACTGTGTGGGTGTTCAAACTTTCCCTCAAAACTCCACAAAAATATACAGTGACAATATAACACGCTGCATTTTAATAATCATCATGTTAAAGGCTAAGAAGGCTTTATTTTTATGTGGCCACAGGGAGACATATCAATCCCTGATAATAGTTTTTGACTGAAAAGAGACACAGGAGAACATCAACACATGAAGTCAAGAGAATTTTTTTTGGTAACACTTTATTTTAAGGGGTCCTTGTTCCTGTGTATCTACCTAATTAATTACAGTGTAATTACCTATGTAACCGTATGTAATAACATGTACTTACATTGTAAATACATAGTGTATTTTGGTGTACTTACAGGTCCTTGTTACACTTGTAATAAGAAATGCCAAAGTGGCCTCTCTCTTTGCACAAGCATTTCTTATTCCAAGTGTAACAAGGACCTGTAAGGACACCAAAATACACTATGTATTTACAGTACAATGTAAGTACATGTTCTTACATACGGTTACATAGGTAATTACACTGTAATTAATTAGGTAGATACACAGGAACAAGGACCCCTTAAAATAAAGTGTTACCTTTTTTTTCTAATCAGACATCTATACATACTGTTGACTTTATCTTCCTTGTTGAGATTTTCATGAGGAATTAGCTCATTATTAGCTCATTGTGAAACAACAAACATCAATTTAAGGTTGTTTTTTTTAATGCTAGCCAGCTAAAATTAACATGCAACCTATCCCCATTTGTGGCATCACAATGTATAGATTTTAATCTTGTATATATTTGTACCACTTACCAAAGCAGTTTGTATCTTCAAAGTTATACAGTAGATGGTAATGCCCAGTGTGCGTAACCTGCAAACCAGCCCTTATGGGGAAAAAGTAGGTTCAGTCAGACAAAACTATTTAATGACCGCACACATTGACCAATTCAATGTGGGCAACATATTCCCCTTTTTCACACTGTTGAGGACATGGTGTCATTTTAGGTACCAAAGAGTCTGTGAGTTAAGAAGCAGTGCACTGAAGTGAACTGTAAGAACAGACACACCGAAGCTGTCGTGGCTCCAGTCGGTCCCTGTAGACGTCTCCTCCACAGCTGAAATGAATATCACGCCCTTGAATGTGCTGGTTTGTGCAGTTAACAGAAATAAAGCTATTAACAGGCACTTCATCGAACAGGCTGACCTCTCCCTCGGTCCTCTTGCTCTGCACTTCCTATGATAATTATCCATGGCTCTGTCTCTGTATCTGCCTATCCGCCTGTTTAAAACAGCAGATATTTGAAATAACTCTGTGAGATTAAATGCTCTCATCTATTTGATTTAATTCATAATACTTCATTGCCGATAAAAGCCACTTACCCTCTGTTTATTGGATTCATGAGATGGATTACTATGTTTCCTCTGGCTCCTCCATCTATCCATCTACCTGCATATGCCCAATGCCTTCAATTTTGGGGTGTCCACACCCAGCGTGTTCATATATCATCATGCTTCAACTCGAGAAAGTAACTGTACAAGTTCACAAGGCCCTTCACCAAGGAAGTCATTTTTCTTCGTCTAGAACTCGGTCAGAACAGCAGATGTTAAACCTGATGAATAAAAAATGAAAAATAATGACCTTTTTTCAGACCGCGCAGACATGATTAGCTGTGACCTTACCATTTATAGACCAGGCTCTGACTTTAGATATGTAGGCGCAATTGAGAACAATTTAGATTTAATATCTGACTAAGACAGAAATAATATCCAAACTGAAATTCATGGGTTCAAGAGAAACTCTCCTCTTCCTCATTCTTGATATAAAATATAAAATATTACAGACTCGCTTTGCCGTTGAATGTCTAATGTCTTTCTCATTAAACTGTTCTGTGTTATACTGTGCTACACTGTGTCTACACTGATAACACTGCTGACAAAGGGCTTGCAAGTACTGCCATGCTAACATGCTAAAGCATAAAGGCACTGGTTTAACATACACATCAGGGTGTTGGTATCATTGATGTTGGTCTTTAGCTCAAAGTGCTGTTTTGCTAACAATATGATTTATATTAGTTGATTCATTGCACTCTTGAAGTGGATCACATATGCCACTACAATCTGTAACGTTCTCCCTGTGTCTTTAATATTCATAATGCTTTTTAACACCTGTTTCATTTCACAGTTATGAATCACAATTTATAGTTTTAATCTGTAACAACTATGAGCACAATTTCATTTCTATACAGTATATTTGACCTAAAAGATTAGATTATAATGAACAAACGATGAGTCATTCTTAGGATTCCCAGCTTTTAAGCGGTGTAATTAGTCTCTTGTTGCTAGGAATGGGGATACCCAGTAAGGCCTGTTAATAGTCCTAACAGAGGCAGCAGCAGCATCCTAATTACAGAGTGCCAGGCTGCAGAATGGCACAAACACGCTGCAGGCAGGCACACATGCACGCACTCAAACACACAGTTGCTCATATCATTATCATTATGCAAATGAAAAAGGAAGCATGCCGCCGTAATTAGAGCACAAAGTGGGCAGAGAGAGTGATAAGTTAAAAGGCCAGAGTGGGAGGATGGAGTTATGCTTTTAAAATTCATCACTCACTGTCAGTCATGAGAACAGAGGAAAGCAGCATCATCCAGCTTGTGTGCATCCTCTTTTTCCCTAAAACATCCATTTTTGATCTCTCTTCCTGTCTTTGAGGGTTTTTTCCACTGTCATTTGAACAAAAAAAAAAAGAAGAGGCTCTTTTCCCCCTCCACAAATACTATGTGGTGTTGTTGCCATGGCTACTGGGTCATGTCAGGCAAAATGAAATGTGTTGCTTGGTATTGCATTGATAAACTTAGTACATGTTTCTCACTAAAACATGGATCAGTCTGTATCTTTGTTCTGCCTGTTTGTAGTTGTTTTATTGTCCGTTTGATGTGGTCACTTTGTTGACCAAGCTTCCTTCTGATGACAAAATTAAACTGTATGGGACTGAACCACTAATCCATCACATACAGTAAGAGGAAACCTACAGTACAATAGCTTAAGTGTCTTTGCCTGGCAAGACACACAAGTAAGTCACACAAGTAAGACAGTGTTAATTTTTATCACATTTACTGTCCACACAGCAACAAGTTGTTTACTGCTGATGGTTCCAGTCTCTCTTTATTCTCTTCTTACAATTACAAATGTGTCACAAAGACTATTGACTAATCAGCACATATTACGCAGGCCTAAGACATTGTCAGTGAGACAATATTAACTCTGACAACACGTCTTACAATGCTTTGTGTTTTCTACTGCAGGGAGTGTGAAATAACTATTATTGTCTGCATTGAGAAAAATCCCACAATTCTTCACAAACCGTATAAATTCAGTTTTACAACTCGGTTCAGGAACAAAGACCACGCCTCAAACTCCATTTTCAAACTGTAAGCTTTTAAGCACCCTGCATCATTTCCTTCCCCCCTTTGGCTCAGTTTTCCCTTTTTTCTTTTTTCTTTTTCTATTAACCTCACTACTACCCACTGTCTTCCTGCTACCAGTCGACTCGACACCAGTCCAGTAATTTTCCCAACAATCCATCCGTTCAGTATCTTGATCTCTCATCCCATCATCCCTCGACCGACCCTAAGTCCCTCATTGCTTATCCTTCACCTCCATACCTTCATCTCTCAACCCTCCCTCCTGACCCTCAATCCATCCTTCCTACATCACCTCGGGTCACATTCATCTCTGCTGGATGGAATATTGTTGTAAATCCATATCTTTATCGGTGCCACCATAAAGCTTGCTGCATAAAACCTTTCAAATGCAAACCGGTCAATTTGAATTTCTTTCAGGTCACGAAATGCATCAATAGGGAGATACAATGTTTTCTCCTCTCTACAATGTCATGCTAATTAGCAAGATGTTCAATTCTGTGGTGAGAGGTGACAGAAAAGCCACTCTTGCTGCTGCTGCTGCTCTAATTCAGTGCGAAAAAACACTAAAGAGCGATTAACCACTTTCATTCACAGCACAGACAATGACTTGACACTTGATTACATAAAACTATTTAAGAGTGAGTCACTGCCACAGCTCAAGAACAGAACAAAAAAAGTGGACAAATCACAACAAGTGCACAACTGATTTCAGTCAAGTCACCAAACAGAACCAGAAAACAAGGTCAGTGAGGTCAGCGTGATTTCAGAGGGAGAGAGAGAGAGAGAGAGAGAGAGAGAGAGAGAGAGAGAGAGAGTGCACAGGCAGGAGAGAGGAACAGAGCTCAAAGATTTATGTGACATTTGTGTCAGTGCAAAATGTGAAAATAATTTACAAATACAACCTAATTTGAATATGTCAATGATCTAATATTATGTTATTGCACCTAACATTACAGTAATGCTATGTGGCAGCCTGTCGAGGGTGGATGTCAACTGGGTGACCCCCGTGACCCTGCAAGGATAAGTGGCATAGCCAATACATGAGTTGACATTAATCCAGTAAATGCGTAAGAATTTGTCTGGCTAATTTCTCCCCACAGATTACACACTGGGGTCAGGAGAAAAGATGGAGAGGGGCTGCGTAGTGATTTTTATATCTTTATTGAAAGTGCTGAATCTGAAATATGATTCAGATAAAATCTTCTCTCCGCCATCAGTGAATCTGTGTGTGTTTGTGTGTGTGTGTTGTCATAATAGAAACAGCTTTATCTTCTGTCAGCGATCAGAAGGAGTGAACAAATTCCTCTGACAGAAAACCAAAAGTCGTTTTTTGTGGCAGGGGGTGTGGCCGGAGACAAAGACAGACACGTTCATGAATCATTCATTCAGCACCCTGTTCTGCTGGAGAGTAGCCACATGCTGGGGGTTAGATTGTCAAACACTATATATGTTACTGGGTGTCAGTTGGTACATTTTCGGGTTAGAGGTGGAAGTCTCAAAAAAACAAAACAAAAAAAAAAACATCAATGCTGAGCAAAGTAATGTGAGTTAGCTGAGTTCAGCATTTTGCAGGTCACTAATGAGTTGTGACTCACCAGTTTTGCCACGGCTGGGGGCTTATATAACCTTTGTTGTGTGTGTGTGTGTGTGTGTGTGTGTGTGTGTGTGTGTGTGTGTGTGTGTGTGTGTGTGTGTGTGTGTGTGTGTGTGTGTGTGTGTGTGTGTGTGTGTCTGTGTGTGTGTCTGTGTGTGTGTGTCTGTGTGTCTGTGTGGCTCTTTTTTTGTTCGATCTTCGAGTATCCCCGTGGCCAGAGGGCATGTAGAAAGACACAGGGGCATGGGGACAAAAATAACTCTGATTTAATCAGTAGCCTTCATTGAATTTTAGACAAAATGCTGAAAGTAGCCTCAGTTTAAAAATAATCCTATTTCTAAGAATTAGAGAAGAAGGTGAGGCTTGATACACTGTATTAAGACATTTATGTTCCCCAGAAACGTTGCAGCTAAGTAAATTTGATGAGCCCCTTTCTTCTGCCACCACTTTTTTCCCTCACAATGGCCCTCATTTATCAAACTTGCGCAGGATCTGGTGTAGATTCTGGTGTAAATATCAGTGTACGCCAAGTGTCACGTGTGATTCACTAAAAGTGTGTACGCTGCTGATTTCGGCGTAGAACCGGCGTGGTGGTGATAAATCCAGCGGCTGAAAACAAGCGTAATTTAAATGTCACGCCCCGATATATTCCTGCTTTAGAGGCGTCGCCCTGCCCCTTTTACGACATGGAGACACGGAAGACGGCCAAGAAGAGGGACTTTACCGACATTACCGCGTTGAACAGGGAGAGGGCGGCAACATTAAATATCTGGACATTGATAGATTGATAGATTTTGTGATTGATAAGCGTCATCCCGGTGGATGGAGGCTGCAGACGCACGTGTCACCGACCACGTCAGGAAACCCAGCGATCTCATGAAATGCTCCTGCAGTTTACTAAACACAAGTGATTGAGGAGGAATCATATCATATTACTGCTGCGAACGCGACTTTATGACCATCAGCACCGCTGGCATGGTTCGGCTGATGGAGGGATGTGAAACACCGGCTCGATCTCCCGCTGACAGGTCCCGGTGACGGGGGAAAAAAAAAAAAACACTCCGCCGCGGAGATCAGCTGCACCTGGACAGGTAGCGGAGCCCCCCCCCCCCACGCCCCCGCTCCGGTGTCCGGCAGAGAGAGACTGAGGAGCCGTCCGGTGACGGTCATGCTCTGGTGCAGGAGATGTTGGACGTTTGTGTGTGTGATCTACAGTAACAGGTCTGTCTGTCATTGACTGTTTCTGTTGACACAGCTGATTAACGAGCATCTGTCACATCATGGTTTTTAATTCATCTCAGTTGCTCAAAATAAAAGTCGAGTTAAATTTTCAACACGGACCGGTGGTATCATTTTTTTTGGGCTACTTTTTTAAAATCTTTTTATCAATATAAACAACAACATGTGCTCCACATCGCTGCGTTATTAGACTGTGGTTTAATAATCATTTTGACACAGCAGCACTCCTTCCTGCATGTTCTACGCTGGTTCCAAATGTGCGTACACCTGGTCAGAGCTGGCGTGAGATTTGTGCGTACCGTACGCTCACGCTCAGATTAATAAATGCCGATCCTTGCGGTGAATTTGGTGTACACCCATTTTTTTGGTGTACGCAAGTTTCATAAATGAGGGCCAATTAGAGGCGAAAACTTTAGTTATCACACCACCATCAGGATAAAGTGGAATAACTTTAGTGATGGTTTGGAGCACAGTCATAGGTTTGTTCTAAACATAGGAACAAAACAACTTCTTTTTTTTGTTCGTTTGTTGTTGTTGTTTTTTTGCCTACAGTGACGTCATGTGCTACAAGTATACTCCCATTGTACATTATGGGTTGGAGGTGCAAACAAACTAAACACGCAGCCGGGATTCATAATGAATATGTGCGGGGGGAAAAAACTTACTGAAATACAAATGTTCACCAAAGTAGGCCGACTAGAAGAACAATAACTGCATTATAGCCTGGCACAGCAGCAAACCAACACACACACACACACACACACACACACACACACACACACACACACACACACACACACACACATACATGCACAATATGAAATAGTAAATGATCTTACTTTTGATGATGACAGCAAGATGACATGGCTCTGCTGGACTCCTCTTGTTAAGGTCAAGGGTTCGAGCATGGGAAGAGAGAGTAGCAAGTGTAGCCGATGTCATATATGGCCCTCTGCGTTGTGTTACTTACGGCCTGCCCTAGGTGAGGTTTCGATCCCACGACCTCCCGCACCGGAGGCGACGATGCTAACCTCTTCGCCAAGAGGTTGATAACCACTTGGCGGGTTGGTTAGCACGTCTTTTATGGGTGGAGTGAGTGCACATCCGCTACACAAGCTAGCTAGCATCTTCTAGCAAGGCAAGAGGTGTTGATGTCGGGGTGTGAGTGTGACGTGTTGCCGTACTGTAAAGCGCTGTATGTTGTCATGAGGGAATCCAGGGCAGCCAGCCCAAGTGACATAGTTCAATGCCTGCACTGTGTGACAATAGCAGCAGCCATTTTTCCTGTTATAAGCCAATGAAACTTTTGGTTTATTCCCATGTGTCCCAGCTGTACATGCTTTCAGGGCTACGGAGCAAATCTTTACATGATAAACAGCAAGAGACTAATATGTTAACATCGCACCTGCTGCACATTAACATGTTAGCTTCTTAATGTTAGGATTTGCCTCAAAGCACCAGTAGGTGCAGTCTCGCTGTGGACTGTTAGCCTTGCTGATTTCCTGTTGCTCAGCTGAGCAGCTGTATTCCAACACTGTGTTGAATTGTCTTTTCATTTGCATCTCGTCCAGAAGACTGCAAAGACAGAGGGGCAGCCACCGAACCAAACACAAGTGTCAGTTCTGGTGGATGTGAGAACAAAGGGTGAGAAAAAACAATTTGATGATGAACATCTGGAACATCGGAGAAACAACAGCTGATAGCGGATGCCTCTTAAAATATATCCAGCTCATTTATTTACTATACACAGAGGGATAAAGACATTAATTTAGCTGACATGAATGTGAAATATGCTATTGTTATATAATAAGTAAATATAATACCTTAACTTGTCATAGATTTGGACGAGAAGTTTTGTTTTCTGTTGAAAGTTAAAGAGAAAAGTAATTAAAGTCAAATGTGACTGTCAGAGCAGACACTTTTAGATTATTTCAGGAATATTAATTTTATTGGTAGCAATAACACTCAATTCACTCAACCCTTATCCTTATTACTACTGTGTGTTTGATTGTCCTGTTGTATGCATAATAATTTGACTTTCATTTGTATCTTTCTGATATGAATACATTTTCCAGTAACGTTAAGGAGACTGTACCTGCACATGTGTGAGTGAGTGAGTGAGTGAGTGAGTTTCTCTCACTTATATGATCCTGATTCCTTTACTGTGTTTCTATGATGCTCTAATCTACACACACCTACACACATACACATACACATTCCCCATGGTCTGTCAGTTCAGGGCAGAGCACTATGCTTGTGAAATGCTGTTTCTGTCCTGTGAAGCAGAGGTCGAGCCGGGTTTGTCCTCTGGAGACACAAATGGCAGGACTAGAGGACAGGAGGGGAGAGGAGGGTCCAGGTAGGATGGAGCTGTACTGAATGATGTCACTGTCAGTTTGTCATAACATACAATACAAAATATAAACACACGATGTTCAGCTGACACACACCTGTCAGGTTTTCTGATTAAATCTCCAATCTACATCTGAATTATTCATATGTTTGGTTATAGTATCATGAGAGTGACTATAACTGGGCGTTCACACCAAAAGCGACCGGAGCGACCTCGGCGACCAGCTGCCATTCATTTTCAATGTACACTGGCGACGAGGAGCGACGAGGAGCGACCGGCGGCGGGAGCGACGCGAGCGACGCGATGGGAGCGACGCGACGCGAGCGATGAAAGTTGGGAGAGATTGAACTTTATGCAAATGAGCAGCGGCGCGACCGCGGCGACAGCCAATAGCGGACTGGGATTCTCACAGCCGGAGAAATTGAGAGAGCCTGAATGGACACATCTGCAGCACAGCTTGAAAGTCCCGCCCCTTTGGTCGCTTGGTGCAAGGGCCTGCTAGAGCTGGCAAGCGACGCGATAGGAGCGGCCAGGGCGAATACAGGCGATTTAATCGCTTTCGGTGTGAACGCACAGTTAGGGATTGCTCTTATTAAGAAGCCCCCATTAAATGTGCATCTATCTTCATTGGATTTAGTCTTTTCTCTATTTGCCTGTTTTAACTTGGAAGGAATGAAAACGTTTCATCAAAAGGTGTCTGAAATCTTTTAATCTTTCCATTTTAATCAGCCATTTGCCAAAATAATGATTTCTAAATACCCAAACCGGTTGTAGCCATAGCAGTGAATGAGTTCACTGTTCAGTGCATTCTGCATAAATAATCTATGTCTCGTCACATTAAAAGACATGAGTTAACATACTCACCCACGCTGCAGTGTGGAAGAGTAGGTTAAGTCTGTCCTCAGGCGAGGCGAGGAGACAGGAGCAACAGTGATGTGGTTGATGAGCCTGCCGACTGCCGACATGATAAATGAGGGCAGGTGATGTTTCTGAAGTGGACTGTGACTGTAATCAGCACCTATTGCAAAGAAGCCCTCAGGTTCCTCTGATGAATCATTCAAAGAGGCGAGGAGGAGAATATAATAGTGAAAAGAATACAATGGATCATGGACAATTAAATGACCTCAGCAGGTGCTGCATTTAAAGTCAGCTGGAAATTAGCACTCTATCAATTCCAAAAGGTCATGGAAAAAATCCTTATTAAATACAATTTTTAACTACAGTGTGATTTGTCCATTTGCTCTGTGACCTCCTTTAGTCTGAGAGGATGAACTCTGAGGTGGTTAATATCAAATACACTCAAATCTTTCCTCTGTGTTTCTGCCTTTTACTTAAGTGCTCCGTTCTTGTACAGTCTTTTAATTTCCTTTCAGTTCAAGGGGCTTTTATATTTAATTTATATAAGTCAAAGCATTTTTTAATAAAACATCTATCAGAAACCAGTAGTAACTTCAAGAAGACAAACACTGGAAAAAACTCTAGCTATCGGAATATGGGACTCAGCTCCTTTGCACAAGAACAGATAGTGTTTGGGCCATGACTTTTGTTGACCTTTGTAGAAAGCATTTTGTAAAAGCATTTACAATATATTTTTGTGATATGTCAGAATGCTGTCTGTCTTTAAGTCTAAAACAAAGTTCCTAAACTAAAAATAGGTATCAGCAAACTCAATGTCAGACTTAAAACCTGCAAGAGAAAGATAGTTGTTGTTCTTCTGGACCTGCAGGACCAGGCTGAGCCCAGCTTATTTGCAGCCATCTTATTCTCCAGTTTAGTTTTATAGCTCATTTTTGCTCTAGGAATCTCCAATTTCACTGCTTTTCACTGCTCAAGATAATCATGTCTCTACAAAAAAAAAAACTTGAAAACGAGAGGATTCCTCTCAAGGGGTTTATCCTATTAAATAAATAAAAGGCTGCATATGAGCATACTGTATTACATCCACCATTTCGTCCAAGTCATCACAGGACCACTTAAACATGTTCGAGTCTGTGAACTCATAACACTCCTGGAGACAGAGCACAGCTTCTTCAGTCCAGCTCTTTATCTCCTTCACTTGAACAGTCTTATATGTCAGCAATAAATTCACACTGATCTGCTGAGGACAGTGTGGGAAGAAGGATAGATTTATATGTGTCTTTTATTGGTCCATAAAAAATTCAAGTGCCTTAGCCCGTCTGGTTGGATAGGTGACATACTGATGAAAGTTTGCAAGTGTCTTTGTAAGAGATACATGGTTAAACATACATACACATACACTGAACTATAAGACAACATCTATGATCTCAGTATGATCAGGAGGAATCATAACAGCAACTTATTTCAACACTGATCGTTTTAATTCAAGCCTGAAAAATTGTGCCTCCATGTAGTTCCTCCTAGTTGCCGACAATTTGGACACATTTTGTCCTTCAACTTTGTGGAACCCCATTTATATTTCATTACAGACTTTTTTATTCCAAAATGGCATTTTAAAAGTCAGTTTAAATTTAAAAATGTCACCTTTCACGACACTGGTCTTAAACTACCCCTTGGCCTTTCATGAAATATAAAAAGATATTATGAGAAGTCAGATAATGAAAATGGAGGGGGGGGGCAGTAGAAGCTGGGCAACTATTAATGCAAAGTGATGGAGCAGGTCTAAACACAAGGAAAATGAAGTTGTACATTGCGTAAAATGTGGTGAAAAGCACAAACTAAAACAATATCCTGCCTATGGGACAGAGTCATTACGGGAAAATGGCAAAGAGCGAAGTAGGTTCGCACAGAAAACAGATTAAACAGACAGGCAGCAGTGATGACTTAGAGTAAGTGTGAAACCGTTCTCATCAAGATGGTGTCACTTGAAGATGCTGACCATGCACAGGCTTCAAGACTCAAAGACACTGGCCAAACTGTGTGCAGTTTAAAAAGACAAATGGATTTCACTGCTGTTTCTCAATGGAACAGTTCTACCATGTAAAAATTAATTTGGATCTGAAGCTAACCTTATTAGTAAGATTTCAATGAACAGCCTAGAAAAATCACAAGTGAAACTGTAGAATAGAAAGCAGGAAATGGTGAGTCAATTATGACATTATAAAGACTTAAAGGGAAGCAGCACAACCAGTGGAGACGAGGCTTCCAGGGGTCTTTGATTAGTCCAAATGATCGGTCAGATAACTTGTGAAGATATAACATTGGATAATGCAACATTCACGATAAAAAACACTCTTTGTGGTTGTTTAGGCTGGAGGATTTGTTGTATCACTAAGTATCATTGACATACACCCACAAAATCCAGCTGAAAAGTGGATTAGCATGCTCTGCAAATGTATCAGCACCACTTTGAGCTGACTTGAAAAAAGCTTGACAGGATGATTTGGCTGGGTATCGCTGAACAAGTGGAGGAAGCCTCAATGTCAGGAAGACGGATGGGTGTTGAAGAGCTTGCTTACTACTAGACCCCAAACAAAGAGGAAATAACAAGTGAAATTAAAAGTGGGGGATGCTTCTCAGGTAAGCTTTGTTCTTTCAGTTCTCCATTTGGTTGATACATTTTCTTTAGGCTTTTATTTGGCATCAAATCAGCGCTAAAGATCTTTTAATAATGAAAGAGCTTAAAGGGACGAGACCTCAGTGGTTTGGTCCACATGTGTTTTTCTAAAGATCTTACTGCTTCTTCCACCACTGAGGATGGGGCGCTTTAAAGCTAAACACAACCAGGCCACAGTGATATGTGCCACCAACAGGACAACCTCCCAGCTTGGATGTGGACTCCCTCAGACAGACCCCTGTGTCCACTGAGCAAAACACTGCACAGTTTTGCAGCCTGAAGCAAGAAAACCAGACATTGATGCAAGATAATGACTGCCTAGAGAAGTAGCATGGGGACAGAGGTGTATGAGGCCAGAAAAAAAAGCATCAAGAACTTGGAAAAGGCTCAAGAGGCAACAAAGACAGGGCAGGAAGAGCACAAGAGGGAGGAAGTTATCAGAGGCAACAAAAGGAAACTCTTCTTCTTCGAGAGTCCCCGAAGTTCACACTATTCTCAGCATCTGATCATTTTGTCCCAGCTTGGCCTCAGAGAGACTAAACTGAACCAGACCATAAATAGGTGCAATGTTCTGCATGAGAAGGAGCTTGTCAATATGGAGGAGAGCTGGGAAAGGTGATAGAAAGAGAATGAAAATCTGTGGCCTGAAGAAGATGCCCTGATGAAAAAGGCCAGTGAAGTAAAGCAGAAACTAAAGATTCTGATTGTTAAAAAAAAAACCTCATTTTCCTGAAATCAATTCAAAAAAGTTATTTCAGAATTAACGTTAAATAAATATGTTGGAAATTTAAGCATGAATTAAATTATCTTTGACTTGTTGCTGTGTTGGTTAATTTGCTGTCAGGAAACTACAAAAGCCAGCTACACAGAAAACATTAAGGGCTAAATGGTCAGTCTTTCAGGGCCTCTGGAAAAAGCTACGCCTTGACAAGTCAATTTCCTACTCCCGCTTCAGCTCGGAAGCGTGGCTTTCACTGTGATTTCCAATTTGAGCTTGTACTGATCAGCCCTCTATTTATCTTCCCCTTCATAAGACCAGTGGCCTCCCAACAGCACTGAGGACAAAAACAGACCTAAACTGGGCTGATAGTGACCAGGTGGAGTAAGAGGGAGAGAGACTGACTATCAGATTGGTTGTAATGTTATAGTGATATTTATGTGTAATAATGTTATCAGTCATAACAGCTACAATAATAGCCACACTAATCAATTATGATAATTAAGATTAATAAATAACGTTGAAACATGATAGCTGCAATACTGTGAGAAATAGGAGATGGTGAGTCGAGTGTCTCCTAAAATCTATTACAGCTGGAAAGCAAAGGTTAGACCCTGAAAAATATGGCTGTTTATATGTGGGAGATGAAACCTGATATACGTCGTGGTCGCATTATGATGAGTAACTTCCCCGTGTAATGACATGTGCTTCAGATAGATATCCGTCCAGAGATGGTGCAAACAAGTGATGAATACTGATTGATATTGATTGATTGATACTGAGGGTCAGAGTCTCTGCGTTCTGTGCATCACAGACGGGGTGAAATGACTTGTGATCTATGGTTAAGGGGGGTTTGGCAAGCAATCTTATTGGAAAGCAATAGGTTAAGCCTGCAGGTCACAGTGCAGGTGTCTCTTGGACTCATGCATCTGTAAATATTCATCTAGTTATCAAAGGCTATCTGTCCAGTAAAATCTACATCCTGTATATTCAGAATTACACTTGACAAAAGCATCTTGCTGCTCTGTTGCTAATGAGGACCACATTACAGTTTCTCTCAAGAAAATGTCAGCCCCTCGGCCAGAGCTCTGAACCCTGACTGTGTTTGTTTGACAGTGCCGGTTCAGAGGGACTGAAACTGACCTGAAGCGATATGATTCATTTCATCTCTCTAAAAGAGAAAATAGAGTCCATTCCTAGACTTAGCGAAATGTATGGATCAATAAACACTGGCTTATCAATAATCCCCACAGGCGTGACTGTTCATTTATTAGCTTAGATAATATATGTTAGCATACGCATACATTTATCCACATGCTAACATTTCACGTAGAGTTAATGTGCAGCCAGTCCCAACTTACCTGTAATGGATGACTGTGTGAATGAAGAATATGTGCAGCGTTAATATGCAGCCCTGACCTAATGGCTCCCCACGAGGAAACACCAAGCTCAGCACAGCAGGGAGTGTGAGCGATGGCAGCAGATTCCCGCCTTACTGTAGGAGCTTGGAGCCTGCGGGTGGAAGCGGTTTAAGAAATATATGGACAGCAGCATAAGCAAACAACAGAAGAGCTCCCTGGTTTATCGGTGTGGTGCAATGGATACCCAACATCTCAAGAGGTCCAGCACTTTTCTATTTGTAGCAGTAGACCTCCATAATTTCCATTCTAAACCACTCGCTGACCTCTGACCTGCTGTGCACTGACTGTACGGTGGCATCTGCATTCATTATTGTTTCCTCGCTCGTTAATTGGAGCTTTTCTGTTTAATGTCCATAATCTGTCCTCAAGTACAGCTCAAGCTGTGTCAGATCAGATCAAAGGAGAAACATGCTGAGTGTGAGTTTAGACAGTCCATAGGGTTTGTGTGATTATACATAACCTCACATTTATTCATAAAATATTTTCTTCCAGGAACCTGACATGTTTCTGATGTAAATCAAATTGAGAGTCTCAGTGAGTGCAGTGTACTCATTCTTCGTCAATGTAGAGCAACAGTTGTATAGAGTTAAAGTTATTTCAGCCAGTGTGATGGACATTTGTGCCTTACCTTACACATGACTGGTCTCTAGGCCGTTTGCCTTTTAGCAAAAGGTCTCGTATTGTTTGTCAGGAGAAGAGAGCAGGATAGATCAATTCAAATTCTATTTATCCGCTCCTGAGCTCTCATCATGTTGTTCTACACGTGCGTCATGTTCCCAACACAAATAGTGACATACCTCCCACCGCCGCCATCCCCTCGCTTTCCACCTCCTTCTTAAAACATCAACTCCATGACCTGCATCCTGTCAAGCTGTCACATCACTGAACCTCTGCTTTCAGCTTGATGTCAGCGTGTCGCAAATAGCCACTTTGAATCATGACAAATGTTTTCCTACTTTTTTTTGTGTGTGTATGATGAATAATTCAACATGGCGAATCGATTTAAATGCATGAAATGTACCTGTGAACAGCGTTACTGGTTTGGCTTTAATGTGAAGTTATCTCTGTTTCCCAAGTTGTAAATTAAGTCAAAAATTTAAATTAATTTTGCAGCAGACGGTTTGAATAAAGTCCATAATTTAAGAAATAATAAACTTCACCTTTCCACTGTCCTTAAAGGAACTATTTGCAAGTTTTGTTAATGTTACATAGCCAACATCAATGTTAGACGTTTTCTTTTCCAAGTAATAGACAAGTGATGACCAAGTGATTAGTTTCTGTTCCCTGCAGTACATTTTAGCCTCAGATAAATATGATAAAGTCTTTAAAAGAAATTGCCTCAAGAAATAAAGGCAAATTGAAATCGTGGCCGTCCTGTATAGTTGCCAGTTCAGGCTGTAGAATTGATGTAACTATTGTATTTGGCTGGTTGGTGGAGGCATACAACCATTAGGAATGAGGTTGTATCTAGTCTATAAAATGTGTTTCATTGTGGTTTCCAATGATAATTACAGTAAGACTGTAAAACAAATCCATCAGCAACTATTGATCCTCAAGCAGATGTCGTTGTGTCTGAGTCTGACTATGTTGATGCCAACTGAGCAAACAGCAGTTTATCAAACTCAAAATGCTGTGTGGCTAAAATATTGTTGGCTGCCTTGAAAAAATCAATGTGTACTAATTCTTTATCATGGGTGTGTAATTTTTTGGTCATTTTTGAAAATTATGATTAAAAATGACCAGGACGATCAGCTGGAATGAAACTATTTGACTGTGCCCAGATAACATTCCCTGGTTTTAGCTGAGCTGCAGGTTTTCTGTCATTTTCCCATAGCTTGTTTCCATACAGCTCCGCCAGTTTCATTGGCATTCTAATGTTTAATTTTGTCCCCAATTTCTTACTTGATTTTGTCGGGGGTTTTGAACCATTACCCTAACTTTCTCAGTAAAGCACTTTGTAGGCTACAGTTGTTTGATAAGTGCTCTATAAATAAAGTTTATCATTTTTATTACTACAAACCACCAGTCTTTGCAGACCTGTGTGATGTCTGTATTGTGTGTCTGCTCCATCAGTGAGGAAGCTCCTTATCGCCACAGTCAAGACCAGCAGGTCTGAGTTGTAACATGGTGCCACCATGTGGCTCTACATGTAGGGTTTCTGTTGTATCATTATCCTGGATCAGCACCATAGAAAAACATTTAATGAAGGATATTTTACATCCCTGAGACCTAATATGCACACCTTTATTTGCAATAGTTAAACACTGCACTATCATTTTGTAATGTGCTGAATCCTGACTCCGTATAACAGCTGAACTCTTTGAAAAGTGCATGATCGCTCCGTTTTCCACTCCCAGGCCCGTTTAAATACAAATTACACTGACAGAGATGCCTCAGGCAGTACCATAAATCTATATTGTAGCTACAGCCCCAATACAATGTTGAATTTTTAAAAGCTACGTTATAATGGCGCCCAAAGACACATAAGAACAGGGCCATCAGCAGCAGCTTAATGTCTTAATAAAAACTGTGACAGTGAATGTTTAAGAGCCATAGTCAACGGTATAAAGATGGAAAGAGCGGCTTGGCTACTGTAATAGGATCAGCACCCCTCATACTCCCACTCACATCAGCCTTCATTACCACTGGCTTTGAGCAGGATTACTGTGCCTGGAGGTGATACTTATGTGAAGATATGTGGGTGTTTTGTTGATGAATATAATATGCGCTTTACTTTTCTCAGCGGTGAATTGACCCCATACATCTTCATTGTTGTGACTTTTTAAAATATGTAAAATATTTTGTTGCAATTTATGTCTTCCCTATGCCTGTTATTAGTCCACAATGCAATGATTTAATTAACAACAATAGTGAGTAAATTCCAAAATGTTTTATAAGCATGAAACACAATTCAGAACATATGGCTGCAGTATCTGATGTAATAAGTAAAGAAAGCCGAAACAGCACAATGAGTTAATACTGTAGTTGCATGAAGGAAAAAAAATGACACTTTTTCTGACAGCATTTTCTCTTGCTATTTTTTTTATTAGTGCTTCTCTGTTTGTCTGCCTCTCAGTCACTGCGAATCCTCTTAGAGGTGGATTATGAGACTAAGATACAGAGAGAGCGAGATTTCGAGAGAGAGAGAGAGTGAGAGAGACGGTAGATGAGCATGAGTCTCACAGAGTGTGAGAGAAAGCAACTCAGGAGGAGTGACAGAGAAGGAGGAGAAGAAAATGGAGATAACCCCTCAGCCTGAAATGGGCCAGGGATGGGGTTGGAGATGCTCTGTAACCAGGGTGAGTACACCACCATTACCACAGGTGCTACAGGTGCACAGTAAAGTAAACATGTTTGTTCCTCCACAGGAAGTGAGAGAACACAGACACTGTGTCCTGTTATCTTTATTCATTGCCTTTATGATTTATTGGCTTAGATTTAATAGGTTATAAAACAATGACGACTACCTAGTACCTAATCTAGATTTGTTGAAGCCAGAATCTCAGTTTGGCTAAGCGAGTAGGTGGCGTGTGTGAACATGTGTGTGTGTGTTTACTGAGCTACCTGAGGACAAACCAAAGTAATGTGATAGACCGAGGGGATCACCTCCCTCTTAATCTCACTTTCCTACGTTCATGTCTCATTACTGAGACAAAGGCGAAGAGATGTGACAAAGAGAGAGAACATGAATTTCTTTTTATATAATTTCATGAATTAGACAATACTCTATTAAAGTGATATAGTATATTAATTTGTTTGTGTTGCTAACCCTGCAGGGAGAGCCAGCAGAGCCTGATACACACTGGAGTCCCACCCCCTCTCTCACACACAAGGCAGGGACAGACTAACCGGGACTAACCGGCAACAATGTCTCTCCTGTCCTTAACCAACCCCCCGGGCTGGAGCATGTGCTCTGCCCTCTGTATCCTCATCGTGTTGCTCCCAGAGACCAAAGCAGACGAGCTGAACGCTACCTCCCAGCGCAATGGTGGTGGGTCCCAGTGTGGGGAGTACACTAACCAGGTAATGATGATGTAAACACAGAAAGCACACAGGTGAAGTTTATAACTGCTGCTTGACTCTGTGGAACAATATGTCAGCTTAGCAGAATTCATAATTATGTTTGATTTCCAACTTCACAACACTGAAAAAGTGGACTAGCTGTCAGACATTTAAACATGTGGAGGAACAGAAGTGGAGGAAGACATGCTTATCCTTTATTTAAGCAAAAATAATGGAGATTTGTTTATTTCAAGTAAACATCTATATATGCTTCCCTTGATACATTATCAAATATGATACTAGATTGTTAGTACTGATGTAATATTGTGTAACTGTAGGAGCTAGTTAAGATGCAATGAGTTTAGTCCAGTGGTCTCCAAACTCTGGGATAGTCTTTGGGGTGTTGAGATGATGAATGTGGCAGATCAAAGCCATAAAAAAGATCTGACACAGAGATCGGTGTTCATATTTCATCTTTTATTCTAATATTGAATACTTTCATGTCCTTGAGCCTCAGTTACATAAATGGTGTAATGGTGCTGTTGGTGCTGTGGCTTGAACTGAAAATATTATAGTAGGCTATAGTACAAATATCTCAGAATCATATTAGTGTAAGTACAGTACTTCAGTACATGCACTCAGCAACTTTCCATTACTGCAGAAGTAAATGACCATGAGAATAATGAATTTATTAATATGAGTCAAACCTGAAGCATTTATGGTATAATTATTGTCTTATTGTTTCTTTCTCTAAGGGCAGGATAATGGGGGGGTAAAAAGTAGACAGTTCAATATTTTGATTTGGAGTCTGTGGGAATCATCAGGCACACTCTTCCCTGTCTGAAAAGAAGCTGATTTAGTCTTGATCAAATCACAGATGTTGGAGAACGGGATGTGTCGCCTGGTGGCCACGCTGCCTCAGCTGGACGAGCAGAGATGTCCAGATATGTTTCGCTGCACCGACGAGGTCTCCTACTGGCTGCACGAGAACGAGGAGAGGAAACAGCAGATCATGGCTCTGAAGGAGACCATCTCTGAGCTGCAGGAGGAGCTGAGGAACCACCGCCACCGCATCAAAGTCCTCGAGCTGCAGGTGAGATTCCCATATCGACTTAGCAGACCTGGGTCAAGTATCAGTAACAATCCTTTCAGCTGCTTTGGACACTTGCTCTTGTCTCCCTGGAGCCTCAGTGGATGCTGTGTAAAAGTGACTTTTTCATAGACATATAACAGAACTCCTCATTTGGACAGTAAACTTTGTTTGCTCTTGTAAATCTGTTGTTGAGTGAATGTTTGGTATTCGATATACCACTTTAGAGCCAGACTAGACAGCCTAGGGCCTTTTCAGACTTAAATAGTTGATCAAATAAGCCTTTGTTGTCTTTCACTTCACCAAGACTGTTCCGAACAGTCTGACCAGCTGTTTAATGTCAGTGTCTGCAGGTTAGAGCATGGACAAGACATTATTTCTTGCGTAGACTTCTGCACTGTAATGTTGAGCCTGGTCATCAAGCTGTCTTCACCCCCCCCTCCCTAGCATGTCCTTGACCTTAGCAACTAACAGGATTAGCCTCCTACTCTTCCACGTGTTGCCTCATGCGTCTCAGGCAACGAGCCCACACAAACAAAGACTCTCAGCTGGAGCGGCCAGTGGCCACGGGTGGCTGGTCGAAACACCTCATGTGTTGTACATTAAAGAGGGCAGAGGAGAGGGCTACAGGGTGAGGGTACAGGTAATGGGAGTTAGTGTTATCCTCCGTATCCAGGCCAGGAATAGACCACATACTGTACAGAAGTGTCTTTAGGTTTTAAAACAGAGGACTTGTTGAACTTCTTTGGTTTGTCCTGGTTATTTTTATTCTAATGTGTGCAGAGAGATAAAGTAGAAAAACTAGAGTATTCATTACTTTTAGTGGATTTTAATTAAGCAAGCCGCCTAAAGTGAGTGCCCTCCACTCTGGTGTTGCATGAGGACGGGTGAGGGAGTAACATTTTAGTAACATTTCAGCACACTAAATTTTTACGTCATGTCAAAACAGAGTAAACAAGCAATAAACATTGAAGTCACTGTATGGAAAACTTATGTTGAATGAGTCTTACCTTGTCAAAAATGTGACTAAAATGCTAAGATCAAAACTGACACTTTTTATATATCACTAAAATTGATGATAGTTTGTGTGCTCTGTGACACACAATAAGTGGATGTTTCTGTTTCTGTGTGTTTGTGTGGAAAAGCGGTCATGCTGTTAAATGCAGAGCTGACCACGTGAATCTTTTTTATCTCTTTATTCTTACCATTGTTATTTATTCTGCTCTCTGCATTATTTTATTATTGCACTTCATTGACAATTGCCTTTGTGTATTATGAGTTTTTATTTATATATACATGAGATTTATTTGTACATTCCTATGTCCCATCATGCTAACTCTGCTACGTGTGTTAGGCTGTGTGTGATTGACTGTATGTGCATGGTCACGGTGGACTGTAGAAACTGCATTGCCCTTCGAGGAACAATAAAGTCTTCTGTATCTGTATCTGTAAAAATGTCAGAGTGAAGAGAGACACCATCTGAACGTCTCCTTGGAAGAGCGTTTTCATGACTTGGAGCTGCACTATGCTGAAGCCACCACCCTGCTGCACCTTCAGGGCACTCTGATCCTGGACCTACAGGTGGACTAGGTTTCCTTGTGCCTAACGAACATGGTTTGAGCAATTTCCTAAATGTTAGTTGTCTTGATAGTGTGATGTGTGATGTGTTTGTCTCCTTGTTTAGAACCAACTCCATAATCTGACACTTTTGGTGAACAAAGTAAAAAGAAGCCCTGGTTGTTTGATCAACATCGTCCGTCCCAACCCTCTCATGAGTGCTCAAGAGGCGCTGAACCCAGGTACACACTTGTACACACTGATTCCTCCAGCAGAGGGAGCCAGACTCCCCTTGTTGGTTTACTTACTCACTTGTTTACACATCCTGTCTCTCATTTTCTTCCTCCAGAGCAGCATGTGAGGAACTGTCCCGTTGACTGTGCCTCCATCTACTACAATGGAGTGAGGAGATCAGGCCTCTACACTGTGGTGCCATCACTGGCCGGCATGCCTGTGGAGGTTTACTGTGATATGGACACAGACGGTGAGCCACATATACACACACGATCCATGCATGACACATTACACATGGGTAGAAAATTGCCTCTAATGTAATGTATATATGACATGTATGCAGGCCTAAAATAAATGAATAAACCCATGGTAAAAATGGTATGCGTTGCCCATACAAATACATTGCCCCAAAACAAAAAATTCATTGGACTGCCTGTAGCTTTGATTACGGCACACATTTGCTGTGACATCATTTCGATAAGCTTCTGCAATGTCACAACATTTATTTCCATCCAGAGTTGCAATAATTTTTCAAAGATTCTCAATGGGGTTAAGGTCTGGACTGGAGGAAATGTGGTCACATTGAACCACATTTCTTCCTTGAAGATGATGGTTCCCCACTATCCTTCCAGTTTTTAATAATGTGTTGGACAATTCTTAACCCAATTTAAGCAGTCTCAGCAATCTCCTTGGATGCTTTATTTGCTTGATGCCAATAATTTGACCCTTCTGAAAGAGATTAACATCTTTTCCACCACCACAGGATGTGTCTTCCAACATGTTTGTTTAAGAAATGAGACTGCATCAGTTAGGGTTTAATGAGTTATTGCCAGCTGAAACATAATCATCTATGCAGAAATTATCTAATGGGAGGCTCTTACCTATTAGCTTAGTTAAATCCAAGTGGTAACTTTTTTGACCGGGCAGTGTACATGTATGTACTAATATACTTATGTATACCCGCTGACCATAGACATGTGCTCTATACATATATAAATATATATCCCCATCACAAAGTCTTTTAACATATGCTCATATTATATACACTTAGATCTACAAGACTGCTTCCCCAGAATGAGAAAAAGACTACTGAAATGAATAAGAAAAACACTTGAAAACACTAATATGCATTTGATTAATGGAATATTAATCATAAAGTAACTGTACCCATTTTGTCTATGGGTATTTTCGATATCTTATAAATGTAGGCTATCTTAATAAAGGGGATGTATATATGTGAAAGTAACACGTGATAGGTATATGTGGCATTATCACTCTCAAAACAAGGACATAAATCTATATTATATTTCTGTATGGGTTTGACTGTAATTAAACTGAATCAGTCAGTGTTGGCATGCACACACCGATTTTAGTGTCACTGAGCAACACTAATGTGACACTAATGTGTGGCTGACCTGCTGTCCTCGGTTAAACATGGCATACGCTTCCCTCCCTTGGCCTTCTCTTTGCCTCAGGTGGTGGCTGGACTGTGATCCAGCGGCGAGTTGACGGCTCTGTGAGCTTTGACCGCAGCTGGAGGGAATACAGGGACGGTTTCGGGGACCTGCACTCAGAGTTCTGGCTGGGAAATGACCACATACACGAGCTGAGCACCCAGGGGGACTACAGCCTCCGCATCAACCTGGAGGACTGGACCAATAAGCACAAACATGCCGTTTACCAGAGCTTCAGGTCGGTGTCATACCCTTGTGTGCAAGCAAGTAACAAACACAGGCACAACCACCTGTTTGTCATGCATTATATTTTACTGTTCCTCTATATGTGTGTGTGCAGTGTAGATGATGAGGAGCATCAGTACCGTCTCCATGTGTCAGGCTTCAGTGGCACAGTGCAGGACTCATTCAGCTGGTACCACGACAAGCAGGGCTTCAGTACACCAGACAGTGGTAACATCTGTGCTGAGATCTCTCATGGCGGTTGGTGGTACAACCAGTGCTTCTATGCCAACCTTAATGGCGTCTACTACAGGGTAAGACACAGACTAACTGTTGCTTTAATTATTTAATTGAAGTCATGTGTCTTTACCTCTTCTTTATCTTGCAGGGAGGCCACTACACCCCTAAAGGCCGGGGGCCGCTGGGTCCCGACGGGATAGTTTGGTACTCCTGGAGAGACTCTGACTATTACTCTCTACGAAAAGTCAGCATGATGATCAGACCAGGCAGCTTCAGGTCCCATTTGTCGCCCTGAGCTACCGTCACCCTGACAACGGTTGGGATGCGGGAACAAAACTTTTATAAGATTGATGGCGGCGTCCATTGATGTTTTTATCGACAGAGCTCTTCAAGAGGGAAGTGAATGTCAGTTACGTCAACAGTCAACAGTTTTTTGTAGCGAGTGAACCTACAGACGATCCTGTGGACACGGCGTCTCTACAACTACTTTCAGATTGATTTTATGTGCAAATAAGGCTGGTACGATTGATGTTCGTCACAAGATATGGACTCATTTTCTGCTGCTTATCTTTTGGAAACACACACTTTAGATTTCTTTTTGGGACATGGACATTTTTCACTCAGTCATGGGAAGTGAGTTCTTCCTTATTTTGTACTTCTATTTTCTACCTCTAGTTTGATACTGGACACACTATTACTGTAGTAACTCTGCCAAAATAAAGAGGCAGGTTTTGTACGACTTGTTGACAGTGTGAAGGGGCGTACAGTATCAAACACTGAGAGGAGGCATGTACAACTCAATGGCAGAGCATGTGAGACTGTTTACTGGATGCTTTGCATACACTGTGTGCATGTGCTTTTTACGATACATCTATATTGTACGACTTTCCATTCCAGCCAACGATGACTTTATTAAAATGTGTAAATTTCTATTGAAATAATCTGTGTATTAACACTATCAATTATTTATAACAACACTGAATTGTATTAGACAAAAAGACCCCAACCCTTTGACTTGATAAGTGCTATTGTCTCACTGTGTATAGACTCAGAGAAGATGGAGGATTGTGTATACATACATGTGCTGTGCAATAAAGACTACATGTTTCATGTACTTGATGTCACAGACGAGACTATTTCACATAGACAGGATGCTTCAAGATCTAAAGATATTTCTGATTCAAGTATGAAACCATTATCAGACCAGCAGCCTGAAATAACAGATAACTCTTATCAGCAATTATACACAAATGACTGTTTGACTGTTGCAAATGTGCAATGTTAGTTACTTACATTCAAATTACTTCACACCGGAGTTTTCACAGACCTTTTAGCACGTTAGCACATTTGTGTCAGTATAGCAGGCACATGTTGAGGTAACGTCTGCAGGCCAACTGAAAAAGAGGCCACAGGTTGCACTTTAAACACTTTTACAACCTGAAATTAAAATTGCCAGTGTTTTACAAGAGTTTAGAGAGTGAAAGATCAAAAAAATTAAGTTAAATTTTAAAGAAGTTGTGCACCTATCTCTGTTAAAGCCCCAGCCACATGCACAAAGAGGACATAAACTTGAAATGAGTAACAAATATCAGAATGCATGTACTGTCTGTTGTATAAGATCTCCTCGCGGCATACGCATCCAGCTGCACCTGATGGCAGCGAGAGCAGAAAGTGGGGTAAAAGGGCTCTTTCACTTCCTCCAACACAAGCCTGCACAAACACACTCTTTGACCCTTCGCACAGGCTGCCGACTCATTCTCATTCCTATCCATCTCTACGTAAGAATCTGCTGGTGCGAATAAGGGCTTTACTGTGAAAAGGCCAGAGAATGCGTAGTGTGTTGTACACTCCGAACCATACAGAGAACAAGACAAGGTTTCTTTCAACACACTCACGCGCAAAAAAACATTAAGTCCCAATGAATACAAATCATTGTTTAATAAATCAAACAGAAGTTCTGCTCCTCTCTGAGTTGCACTGTATTGAAAATA
Source organism: Trachurus trachurus (assembly GCF_905171665.1). Lineage (NCBI taxonomy): Eukaryota > Metazoa > Chordata > Actinopteri > Carangiformes > Carangidae > Trachurus > Trachurus trachurus. Next base: position 15,561,900 of record NC_139910.1, on the reverse strand, counting down.
CTTCTATACATAAAATAGTATCTCAATGACAAGAAGCACCTGATATATATATATATATATATATATATGTATATATATTTCTCACGTATCATGTGATAAGAAAACAAAAAGTGAAGATTAGCAACTGATTGAAAACTGAGCGGTGAAAAGCAAAGAAGAGAGACTGCATACGTGACAGGATCCACGGCCCTGTCCCAAACTCAGCTTATAGTTCAGATTCTTACAGTAACATTGCTGTTACTCCTTCATATAAAACACCATTATCTGGTCAAAAAGCAGACTGAACGGCAAGAAAAAAAGGAATCACGTTTGGCAACGTCTGCAGGAAGGTACTGATTCTGTGACTTTTGGCTTAAATGTACAATGTTTAAAATGACAGGCCTCAACCTGAGCATCGTTTACACCACATTTTCCTCTCCCGTGCTGAAATGTAAACTGCAGTGTCACGGTGCGCAGGCTGGGGGGCAAATAACTCAAAAGTTTTTCTATCTTCCTCAGAGGGGGCAAGGCACGTGGGCAAGACAGGAAGGAGGTGGAGCTTCCTGTTAGCTTTTGAGGAAGTGCAGGATGAAAGAGTGCTTGGCACTGCCAGCGGTGGACATACAGAGGACACACACTCCGCCTTTGCCAACTCTTCCAAGACTGTCGGACTCTCGAAGTAACGCTCCACTGCTTGGACTAATGATGTCAGGCGACTCGCGAATGTTGACAGTATTTACTGAAGGAAAAAAAATCATTTAAACAAACTTTGCATTGGCTGAAAAACAGGCAGTAAAGCTCTGATATGCTGTCAAAGCTACCTTTAGTAATCAGCTCCCCGGCTGTCGCTACTGACAGGAGAGAGAATGGCTTTGGTTTTATATTGTCAGTACATCACTACTGTGCTGAAAACAGTTTTGCTACATGTGTAGATCAATTCCTTTAACTTGTTAGAAAACAATCCATGGAAATAAAGATTGAAAAATCTGCAGAGTATTGCATGTTTCTACCAATAGCTGTGGCGTGTGACTCATACAATGAAGCAATGCATGGTCACAAACTGTGACTGGGATGTTTACTTCCTGTGTCACAAGCTCTTGGACCTTGGGCAGAGGAAAGGATGTGTGTACATAGTGTTTCTCATTCTGCTCCCGTTGCTGACACTAAAAAAAAAAAAAAAAAAAAAAAAAAAGTGCCAAAGCCTTTTCAGCTGCTGCACATGCTCATAGACTGTCTGAGTGCAGCGGACAAAAGTAACACCATGAGCTGGGACTGCTGGCACGAGCAGTGAGGGAAGAGATGAGGTAAGAGCGACACAAAGAGAGAAGTGAAATTTAAATTACATGGAGAGAAAAGTATGCAGGATAAGCAAGAATATTTTGGATGTTGAGCTGGTTCAACTCTTCTTGTCTTGTAGTGCGAGACTGAAGGCTTTTTTTTCACATTGTAGTGAACTGACCGTGCGCTTGTCTCAGCTTTGCAGCAATCTGGGGGTTCAGAAGAAGAAGAGAAAAAAAAACAAACTCAGAGGGCGGTCGAGATGGTTTGGTATCCAGCTGCTCCACAGGTAATAAGGCAACAGAAAGGACAGACTGTTACAGACTCTAATATACTGTGATTAAAAAAACGTCTTTACCGTCTCGTAAAACTTCACTTGCTCCTCCAGATACAACTGCATGACTCGGTTGTAGTCATAGATACGGTTGCTATGGAAGTGGTTCATCTCAGCTGAGGCAGAGAAGAGGGGAAACCATTAAGATCGGGCAACGGTGTCAAGATAAACTGCGCTACTTCACCGCCTCCTCTGCATGAAGAGTGTGTGTGTGTGGTACCTTGTAAAGCGTAAGACATGGTGCTGACTCGCTTTGCCATGGTGACTTTGTCCTGAGGGGTAATTTTACTGGTGGCTACCAGCTTGTCGCCCTCCTTCACCTTGTCTATGGCTGCCTGTATGAAAAGAAACAACACAGGAGTCATGAGCCATATTGCATTAGGGCAGGAAATGATCTAAAGAGATATCTGTATCCAGATAAGGTGAAGAATTAAAAAAAAAAGAAAAGAAAAAAAAGAAAAGTGACAGATTGATATCTTTGTTACAAAGTTTGTACACATGTATTTTTGTGTTTTGAACAAGTTTAAGGTTAGGCAGGTCCATATATTATTTTCTTCATTCTAAGTGGGCAAACTAATATTAGCTTTGTCAATATGCCACCAACAGTTAACACATGGCAGCTAATGAGCAGAAATATTTACAACTAATCTCCACGTAATAACTAGCTATATGTTTTGTGCGGTACAGTCTATCTTAATTTGGTAATCAGGAAGTTTGATCCACAACAACTCAATTTTAACATTATGGATACATCCCATTACATTTCCTGCTGTACCTTATGGACTCCAATGGTGTCTGGGAAGCATCCAAGAAGACCCTTGTATTCATTGTTGGTCTCCATGAGGAAGTGGAGGTCTTTCCTGGGCTGGAGAGTGACACAAAGGAAACAAACACACACACACACACAGACAAGAAAGATTAATGTAAAAGGAAAAAGTGTTTTAGGACAAAAAGTGACAGAGAGATAAAGTAGACGGATTTGAAACTGATAAGATAGAAAACAGGGAGCCAACACTCTGTACACTAAAAGACCCTGGATTCAGCTCAACATCTAGTAAAGAGCGGGCTGATCAGTGAGTCGGTTAGGGAATAAAATATGTAGCTATATTTATTCTACAGTATATTATAAGTGCAATAAAAAACTTAATAAGGGAAGTGTCCTCTCAGGCAGACAGCTCTAGCATGTAAATGAATCATGTCCAAACATTGGCTTCCTCACTATTCTGTAAACTGTATCACAGGCGATGCTTAACTAAAGCCAACAACTCTACAGGAGCTCTGACCAAATGTCAGCACAAGCTTACCAGATGAATCCTCCTCCCTTTGGAAGCTGCCGGGACATCAAAACAAAACAAAAAAAGGTCCCAGTATATTTTATAACACGCCAGACTGATCAGACTACACAGAGCGTGTATTATTTGGATTTGCTGTGCCATATTCAAATAGTAGGTCAAAACACAGATTTCGGAAATACTGGAGATAAATTTTCCATGACCTCTTCCTTTACAGAGGGCGGCGTGCGCGAGCAGGACGCTGGGTTAGAGAGGTCAGTAAAACACAACAGCTAGGATGTAAACACCGACGGCAGAGCAGGAAATGTTCGCAGGCATTGTGAGGCGTTGTGAATCGAGAGCGAACACACAACAATGTGGTTGATAAAAAAAGGCCTAAAATAAACTTCAGGAACTTTGACACCAACAGTTCTGCATCGGTGCCTCTTTTCAGAGGGTTTGAATGCACACCAAACATACACCCACGACTGATACATACACCGAAGAATGAGACTGTGCTGAGTTTTTAAAACATGAGTAATATAATGGAGGCTGTTTTGGGTGAGAATAATATAATAAGAACACAAAGGTAATCTCTAAAGAATACCCACACGGAGAATACCGAAGGCAGGAGCAGTTATGTAACTGTTGAAGTTGCATGTGCAATGTAATCACAGTGTGTTACGACTGCAGCCACCACCTACCTGTTCTGCAACCAACAGAGCAATCTCCTCGTACGTCTTCCCTGCTGCTGTCATGGCATCGGTCAAGGTCGACTCGCCTGTGGGATGAAAACATGTCACCACCGGGTTTCTTCAGAGTACCTGTTTGTCAATAACATCTCAAAACAAGATTTCCACATGATGAATGACTACATTGTAAATTGCATCTAGTTCTGGCGTCTACATTATGATTATAACATGTGGTGATTACAGCAACCTTTTGAATGGATTGCCAAAGACAGCAAAGTGGCAAGACACGACTAGCAAGTGCCTGCTGCTGATGGGAAAATGCCTAAGGTTTTCAAAATAACAGCCCTGAGGCAATAACCTCTTTAACATAACTACAAAATAACGAGAAAAGTCACATGTAACTTTATGTGATAACAGTTAGGATGTTGAAGTTGAAAGCCTGAGTTTGAAAGGTGCAGTTCAACTGAATCTCACTCAGTAAAAACTAGGCAGGTTAAATCAACCTTGGCAACCTCTAAGGGCAAGCTGACTTGGTGTTTCAGACAGACAGACAGGCAGACACATACATACATACATAATTACATAGTGTAATGTCAGCCGTGAGCAAAATGTTGCCAGTTTGGAAACATTTCAGTTTTTGTTGTAAAAACTTTCTATTTTTGTTTTTAAAAGTGCTACAAATAAAGTTATTAATATTCATTGTTATTATGTTGGAAACTCCCATCAAAAAAAAAAAAGCAAAGTGCTGAAACATGTCTCATGGCAGACAGCCATCATGTCTTCCGTTCGCTATTGGCTGACACGATGATGTGAGTGAGGACATCTATACTCCACTATACTGTACCTGAGTGTAGGTGTGTGAGTGTGTGACCTATGATTAAGTGAAACTTGGGCTCCATAATGTCAGTTTTAAGAGAGAGATGATCATGTGTCTGTCTGATTGTAACTCTTGATGTTAAGGTCGTGGGTTTGATTCCCATGTTGACAGAGATCGCACCCCAGCAGCGCCCCCCGTGGCACCATAAAACTTTCTAGCTGTGTTTCCTACCTTGGTATCCACTGACGGTGAAGACAGTGGAGAGGTTCTGGAAGGCTTTACCAATCCTCTGGTACTCTTTTGGCAGAGCTGTGGAGAGAAAGATAACATGAGAAAACACACACACACACACCGTGAGAATAGATTTTTTTGTTGACAAAACAGTGAAACATAATGAATCTTTCTTTGATATAAACAGTAATTACAGCATGAGATGAAGGTGTGGCCTGTGTAGGGTAAAACATGTGTTCATCTTTGGTGTCTTGTATACGTACGGCCTGTGCATCTCTTCCAGTGCTCGTGTCCCACTGTGAGGATTTCCTTCACTCCGTCGTCCATGGCTTTGGTAAACCTGCTGAACTGATCACATTTCTGCTCCCTGAGGACAAGGAGGACATGTACCGTATATAAAGCAAACCCTTTTTACTGTGGCGTGCAACAACATGTACAGTAACACTAACGAACACAAGAAACTGGTTCTGCAATTTGCAATTTGACTAAACTCACACTTCTATGACATCTAGGTCTGCAGCTTCAGGCTCTATTGTGGAGAAGATCATCACTCCAACCGTCTCATCTTTCTCTGCTTTTCTCTTCCCCATCTTCCAGTCCTGAACAAAACAAAATCAATCCCTCTTTTTAATTACAAAATAAAGAAATAAAGCAATCTAGACCAAGCTTTCAGTGATGACTGATCTTATAAAGACACATTATTTGAGAGTGAGATACCTTCTCATCCTTGTAGGTGAGAAAAAGCTGGAAAACCTCACTGCTGGAAACAACTGGATGCCTGCACATCCTGGTCATCCAGCCCTGCAACCGCTCCATGCGCATCTTAATAAACTCTTCCTCAAAGCGCCCTGGAACAGAGATGAGGATAAAAAAACGACAGATTTCATTCACATGCTCACTTCAGCCATGTCTATTTGGTGACAAAAGTCAAGCACTTACCTGTCACCTGCTTGTCCGGCAAAGACGGGATGGGAATTGCCGACCCAAATTTGTCCAGGAGCCTCTCGTACAGCCAATCAAAGTGCTTGTACCTGTGATTGACTGGTCGGTTTGTGGTCTAAAATAAAAAAAACAATAAAGGGAAGTTAAAGACACTCATGTAAAAAAGGGAACATTTTACATACAGTACAAGAATGTGTGCTGCTCCCTTACACGCCAGATTAATAAAAAAAATATTGAAGCGCTGAAAATACTGCGGGATACTTACACTGGCTGTGACTTGGTACTCGATGTAACTCTTGAGGCCGTACATCTTTGAGCCTTTCTTGGGATCAGCCACGACGCAGTCTAGCTGAGATTCTGGGTAAGACCACACGGGACCCACTTCACCCATCTAAGCATGAAACATGAGGTTCAGAAACTGAGTTTTATGGCATAAAAGATGCATCACACTGGGGAAAAAAGGAAACTATGTCAACCCATGCTGCCACACTATTTGCTGCACTGTATGTAAGGTAAGACTTACCACTTCAACAATCTGCCAGAAACAAGTTTTTATTGACAATGATAGACAGAAAATCTCAATATTTTGTGGTTTATTGGGTCATGTCATGTCACTACTTCTGGTAAAAAGATATGTCATGCTATATTGCATACAACTTGCACAGATTGATTGAGAGATAACCTACATAGATCGGTAGCTTTTCTTTGCCCTTGGCGAGCTGCTTGCATAGGAGGTAGAGCTCTGGTCCAGATTTGGAGAATCCAGGGAACCTGTTCAAAGAGAAATTCACAAATGAAGCTCCTGATGCATCTCTTTCACTCATCAACAGAGTTTGAAGTAGGCTTTTTTGTGTGCACATTAGTGTCAACAGCAAAGATCAAATTACTTCAGTAATGGGGCCCCATTATAGAAGTGTGCCTGTGGCTCTTAAAAGGAAGTGAATATTAACGCTGACGCAAGCATGAAGTTAAAAAAAGGGAAAGATGGTGTAAGCAGGAATAAGTCATCGTGTAGAAGAGAAGAAAGGTTAATGCAAACATTTCCAAAAACTTCATTGTACCCAGAGCTCTTTCTGCTGCAAAACACAGCTTCACTCTTACTTGTTGAGGGAGATCTTCATTGAGCTTGCGTGAGCTCCGCCTCTCTGCATGGCTCCACCGTCTCCAGACTCTGACTCGGCGTAGCCTCCAGTGGATTTCATATCATCCCACTCATCGTCCCACTCATCATCCTCTGCTCCTGTGGACAGATACATGCCCACTCAGTTGATAGTTTTACCATCAAAGGCACAAGAAAAAACATTCTGCACAGCTGTACAATGTGTTTCACAATCCACTGAGCGATAGCTACTAAAGATGTTTCCCATAATAAGAGGTAGACAGGAGACTAAATCATTGATGGAAACAGCTAAAGGTGGCAGTATGATTCCAATACTTAAGTAAATTAAATGGCAGAACACTGTAATGTGATGGCAAAATGTCTATTTGTCTTAATACAACTTTTCTTATTTTCATTTTTGATAAGATTAGATTTTTTTTAATGGATGCATTAGCATTAGCTTCATAGCATGCAGGCTGTATGCCAACAGATAGACTGTGTTTCTCATTGCCACAAACGCACTGAAACCAATAAGTTACATATGTTGCAATTTGACCTCGTTCTAATGTTTGGTTAAATGTGTTCAAGGGTTCAAAGATTTCTCTTCAGCCCTAGTGTCTCATGTAAATGAAGAGCATACATCCTGTTGTTTAGTCTTGAAACTTGATTGAAATTTCTATTCTTAGAGGCAACTATAAAAAGATGACGATTTGTATATCATAATTTTCCCTAGATCTGTGCACTTTCAAAATGTGCATGTGACAGCAGTAGACTATGATGCTAAAACCACAGAGGACATGCTTCAGACTCTGTGGTGAAAGGCAGATTTAAAAATCTGACTGTGGACAAGTGCAATCACAATATTTCCACACCTACACAACAGTCATGTTAGGAAGCAATTGTGAGGAAGTCATTGTATTGCGTGTATTTCTGCATTGCATCTGTCCCACAAAAGCCACAGTGCAATCACAATTTCTGAGATTAATTTCACCAAGTGTGCCATACAAACATCTTTTTTTTTAAGTTGGAATACAAACAAATCATTACTGCTCTATCTTTTGTCAGCTACAACTTTTAGCAGCTACAACTGAAATCTGAAATAAGTCAGTGTGATTTTGACTTTTTAAAAATAAGCATTATAATCCCGTCACAACTGTATTTTCCACATCACAAGTAAGTTAGTAAAGGGTTAATATCAATAGTGTTAATATATTCACACTGGATGCCTCATATAAACATGCTTTTAAAAAAATGTAAATCATCTCCTAAAATTATTTGCTAGAATCCATCAATCTTTATGAAAACCTGTTGCCAATCCACACACAAAAATAAAGGTAAAAACTTCCACCAGGCCGTGCACGTGATACCTGCTGTGTAATCGATAAGGTAAGGATATGGGTAGATGTCTTTGGCAAGGGAGACTGAAAGGAAAAATCTGTTAATTCCTCTTTTCACCATTTATCCCAACTGCTCTGCTTTAACAAAAACAACTGGAGAATTTTTTAAAAACCAGGTCAAGTAATTTATCCATGTGAGTCATGTGTGAGGCTAACTTTTCCACTGATGGTCCTGTCCACATACTGGAGCATCTCTGTGGAGGGACTGACCAGAGACTGAGCAGACGCTGGCTGAAGTAGCGTTTGCAAATAACTGTTGGATGCTTTTTGAATTCCCTATCAGAGGTTGAACTATGAATATTATTGTTTTCTGTATATTACTGTGTGTCTTCATGATATTTCTGTTAGTTTCAGATCTCCTTGGTCATTATTACTGGGTTTAAAGAAGGTTTTTTTTCTCATTTTGTTGTATGATGCAGATCCTATCTTTTCCAGGACTACTTGACCTATATACCCCTTTTTGTAACCGCCTTGTCTAATCTTACTGCAAAACAAAAAGCAAAACATTATACATTCAGCACATCTTATTTAATCTTGAGATTTTATATCATTTTCTGTCTTATACTGTATGACCAAGACATATCCTACTCTTCTTAGCATATCCTGTTTTCCTCCAAACAGATCTTTAACCAAAGACCTGCTGAACTGGAGATACTTCCATAAAACAACTCAAAACATTTATACATGATGTGTAGTAAACTGAGAATGAATCAATCTCCATCCCGTCTGAAACAAACATCCCAACAACAGCTCATTCTGACAACAGACTAGGCTGTTACAAAGGTACAACTCTATTCACAATCCACATGATCTGACCACGTTGTGGCATCGTCACACCAGTGTCTCCTAATCTGATTATTTGGTGAATTTAGCTCACACCTGCAGATGACTGAGCTGTAAGTCTAGACTTTCCAGAACAACCTCATCCACTGCATTTTGCCCTGTCAGCACGTTTAAATGTTCATAAACAAACTATCTGTAAAGAGTTTAGCCAGGTACTGACGCCAGCAGCTAAAAACAGAGTGTGACCTTCACATGGCTCCAAAACACATGAACACATCTTGATACAGTCAACATGACAGCTTCTTTTCAGCTACATTTTTTTGAATGGAGTATTTGCTACTTTAGAGATCTTAAAAATCTGACAGCAAACAAATACAACCACTTGAAGTCAAAGTTTAAGAATTACTCATGCAGCAAAGTCTATATTTCCTGATATTTCCTGTTGTGTGGTTTTGAATAGCAGAAGTCACTCACTGATGTTTCTAACATGAGGCCAACAAAAGCTGCTCTTACCCGGACCCTGGTAGGCTTGAGGGTGGCCCTGCGATACGGAGGCCCAGGGGTCGCCAGCGGCCTTCCCAGTTTGGGTGCCCTCCGGATTTGACGCCCAGTTGTTGTTGGAGCCCCCCGAGGGGTCCGCGTTCCACACGGACCAGGGATCATTACCGTTACTCGCCTGGATAAGACAGACAGAGGGAAAACGTGAGGGATGAAAAGAGCGGAGGAATGATCAAGGACGGAGAAAGAGAAAGAGCATAGAGACTAGAACACAAAGTGGAGTCCAGCCCAGTTTGGAGTCTGTTTAATGAGAAGCTGACAGAAGTCTCCAAAACAACATGCTTCTTCAAAACACGACATCAGGCAGCTTTGGCCTCAAACAGGGAGTCTGTTGAGACAATCAATCATCTTTACAATGACAATGTAGTTTGTGGTATTAAATAAATGCCTATTAACACATGCAGTAACTACAACAACAAGTAGTAAAAGCAACTGCTACCATTCACAAACCACTATACATTTTTTTTTTTTTTTTTTTTTTTTACAGTGCTTGCAGGATGAAAATGCAACTGCATGCCATGCTTGCAAGGCAGCTATATGCACCAATATAAAAACTTGTGGGCATGGGCATGCGTGTGTATGTTCTTTATCCGGGCTGCAGTAAACTTGATGTTAAGTACCCAATCACTGAGCGACCTGACCACAGAACTGGTGCAGGCCTGGGTCACTAGATACATCATGTAACGCACATTCACATACATAAAAATAATGAGACAAGTGGTTCCAGTGCAAGTTGCTGCAACGACATGACAATGACAAAAAAAAAACAAGTGAAGAACATTATATTTAGTCAAGGTGGCTTTTTAAAAAGTGGTGATGATCTTTTTTTTTTTTTGTGAGATTCTGATGATCATTCGTGTCGTGGTCAAATGATTCGCCAGTGTGAATAGTCAATTACAGGTGAGGTATTACGGATCATCGATTGTGATCTTTAAACCTTTCCACCGTGGTGATGATTCATACGACATAGATGAAAGGTGAGGGAGTTGATTGGTGACTAAGTGTCTTTGTGTCTGTATTGTGGTGCGAGGTGAATGGAGAAGATGAGATCATGCTTTGTTCAGGCATTAAGAGGAAGGCTGGCATCATGGGTGGGGGGGATTTGCCAAAGCAAGAGACCAATCAGAGACGAGGGGGGACTTGGGGGGCAGACACTGGGTAAGCGTGGGAGGGCTTGGGTTCATGCCTCTAGCCATGCCCACCGCCCACCCAAGTGGCGGTTACCTCATCAGGGGACGAAAGGTAGGGGGTAACTGGGGTGTCGGGGGTTTCCGGCTGGGGACTCAAGCCCCCAACATCCACCTTGAGGGGAAAAGAAGGTGACAACATCACAAGGAGCCGGCAGTGAATGTTTTACGGGATGGGTGTAAGTGAAGCTGGTTACAGACGTGTTTCTGTGTGTGCGTGGGTGAGAGAGAGAGAGTGAAAGAGAGTGAGGGATGATGGCTGACACATTTCCTGCTTTGACTCAACCACTTACTTTGCAAATTTCTACTGATCCAGCGGTACGCTCACTTTTGTGGAACTTCCTGTCTGCTAACAAGTAAAGATCTCACTCTCTGTTCGATGTAACGGGAGCTAAAAAACACACGTGGGTCTTAAATGACACACAGTGACTATCTCCCACAGCAGCTGTTTTCACTTCTGCATCTCCGGGGTTCACACAACCTGCACGAATGTCAGTAAAACGTTCATCGCTGACTTCCCCTTTTTTGCGTTTTCTTCAACATCGCACATGCTGCATTGTGAGATAGAGGGAACCTACAGTAGCAGGTGTGCTGTGAAAAGAATTACTATATATATATATGTACGTACACTTACTTCCCCAAAAGTGGTTGTGTCTGTCAGGGGTGTCTTTTCACTTTGTAGTCTGACAGCAGGATAACATTTGATGGGTTCAATAATCCCAGATCCACATCAGGCGAGTGCATTACCTGGTTTTGTGCAGGTGCAGCAGCGGGAGCGTATGCATCAAAGAAGGCAAGGTCTGCAGATCCAGCATTTCCTGCATTTGAAGTGGGTGCTGTGGTTGCCGCTGCTGGGAATGCCTTGCCGAACTACAGATGAAAGGATGAAAAAGACAAAAACAGCCACATTAGAAAAAAAAAAAAACCCAGATATTCCACAGCGATCTGATGACTTTTAAAGGTACATTCTTCTGTGGTAATGTGATCGTGTTTCTTTGGCACTCTCTGGTTTTGCAAAATGACTTCTGAAACGTTCTCACATTCACCAAAATGCAATAACAACTGCTGGAGACACTTTAATTTACACATTTGAATTTGTTTTATCATGTGCCAACATAACCGCCACACCTAATCCTCTGGGCTATTTTTGTCACGCAGCATCCTTTTGTTTTTGTTATTTCTTACCAGTAGAGTGCAGTGAAATAGAAAGTGAGTTAGTTGAGAAAGAGACCGCGTCCTGATGTTTTCCATTAGGTATTACATAAGTTACAAGTGCATTTGTCATCAGTGGGTTTTTTTTATGCTTTGGACACTGAATCAAAACAGTCTTGGGGCAGCTGGAGAGGTAACTTGAGGTCAGATAAACACACACATCCACATGAGCTTGTTTGCAGAGTTAAGCAGGCGGATAATATCAGAGACTCCCACTTGTGCGCACACACAGATACTACATTGTTAAACGTTGCTTTAAGTGGTGTTTAGAATGAGGCGAAACCGTCGAACAGACTGCATGGACTTAACGCTTTTGATCGAGCTCTCTCTCTGTCTCTTTGCGAATGTCTTCCGAGTGAATCATATCCTCATGATGAAGTCAGAGCCTCTGGATCAAACCGGACACTCGCACCAGACGTACACCCTAATCAGCAAAACCATGAAGGAGGCACATCCTGTTGTGATTTTTACTTTCAGACGAGAGACTGCATCACAGTAGGCAGATAGGTGTCGTTATCTGTGGTGACAAATATTATAGTGATAGATGCTCTGAGAGGGTGAAACGTTAAAAAAAAAACAGTTTTTGCTCAGAGATGAGTAGTACGTATTGTGCATCTCGACTTCAGAGCGTGAGGGGACACGGCTTTGTTGATCAATTTCCTGGAGGTGAATATAATTCAAACACTGTGTGTGATGTGAGATGTGTGTGTGGTGAATAGGCAACACACTACACTATGTGACTGTCTAACTCACCTCGATGTAGTCCTCCGGCACCAGTCCAACCTCCCCTCTAGAGTTCTGTGCTTCGATCCAACCACCTCCAATATTCTGAGTGAGACCCAACACAACATGTTAGAGGGAGCGACAGCGATCCACTCAGACCAGAAGAGAGTGGATGTCTCCATCACATTAACAGGAAGAACATGTTTACTTACACTGCAATAACCTGATTACCCTAAAACCCACATTTGTCGGCAGCTTGACAGAATCAGATTGCTCCAGCTTTTCCTTCTCTGCAGTATTTTTGATTGAGCCAAATTGAGCGTGCGGGACTGATAGCAAGAGTGCGCGCGGGCTTTGCAGTGAGAGAGCTAATCCTGTTTTGCTGCTGTGGCTGTGGGCATGACTGCTGGATATAAGTGGTAACTAAATTAAATGGATTTATATATAATGTATTTCAGTTTGAGTTCAAATCACAAATTTTTTGCTCCAAGGAAGGCCAACCCTTTGATCCCATTGCTCCACTGCCACAGCAATAGTGACTAATACTGCATGACATAACTGATCTAGACATGCACTTTCCTGAAGAAAGTAGCTCTTATGATACATATGTTCCTCTTAATTCATAACCACTATCATGGATTAGTAGGATTGGTATTTATATGTTGTTAAGGAGTTCAGGTTGGAGCAAAACTCTTGACAATAACCAGGTTACCAAAGTTTCCGTAAACACTGAACGCACCCAGGACAAATTCCTACAGTCACAGTTTATTTAGTGCAGAATATTCTGTTTTCCTGATACAGTAGGTTCTGGTTGGCTTAAGGCAGACGTTGATTAGAGAACTATGTAGGTCAGCACACAGCCAGTGACCTTTGAACTGTTGGCGACTCGCTGTAATGACATCATGCTCTTTTTCCCCCTCCCTGTTTTCTCCCTCCTTCCTTCCTGTGTATGCGTTTGTGACACTCAGTGTTTATAGACAACCTGAGGTCATGTGAGGTGGATCGTTTACAGGGCTGGTCGATAACAAAGTTACAAGGAAGAGCTTCGTGAACATTCAACTAAAGCTATAACACACTTGTCTATTATAGCTACCTCTAAGATCAGAGGCAGACACTTAAGTATATGGATTTACCTGATTGGTGACAGTGACTGTTTCGCCTTCTTTCACCGTCAGTTCGTTGTTTCCAGACTCAGCAATGAAGTCGTATAAAACCTGTGCCTGAACATGAACATGAAAACAAACACAAAAACTATATGTTTAATGACCTCCTTTCAAAACCAGCATTTGCACATATATTTGTATGTGAATATGAATGGACCGACAAACACTGCCAGTGACACATTAATCAGTATAGAACCATGGCATACAGGCACAATGGAAACAGACCAAACTCGTTCTTCTGGGTTTGTTATGCAGACTCACTAACCAAATATCACTAACAAGCAAAAACAAGACCAGAACCATCATGTTATCTACGTAGTTCTGTGTGTAACCGGAGCCTGTGGTTCCTTTAACACTGACCCACATCTGCTAATGCATGCAAACACTATACGTACAAATGGATATAGACATTCAACCTTGAGAAGTCATCATACTAGTGAGCTATTCTGAATATATTTTTGCTTTGTGACTTACCATATTATTTTCCAGCCTAATCACTCATTTTTCATAAATTTGACTGTGCATTCATTTGGCCATTTCGCCAGCCAACATGCCATCTGTTATCAAAACAACATTAACTTAAGTGTGACTAACTCTGTCTATTAATCAATGACATGGAATGCAAGGCTATTTGAACCTCATTGAACAGAGACCTATTATTTCTGTGTGGGTTTGCCACCTCCCAAGGGTCAAGGAAGGTGAATGGTGTGTTTAACAGGAACTATGAGTTTCTAGCCCCATGCAGCCTCAGCTCAGATCTGCTGGCTCAGATATTATTTTTTACCAAGAACAATGAGAGAACTGCATTGACCTGAACTGACCAATGCATCTACTATTTTAGTCACCCTGTTTATATTAATAAAAGCAGGTTAAACAACAACACTTCTGAATAAGATGACAGCTACACTCTCTGATCATTAAGTTGAATAAACTGATCTCTAAAATAATTTTACCACAAACTGATGATTGTAAGCTTCATTAAGAGATTGTGTATTGTAAAACTATCAGATTGCAATTGTAGCCTATAGTTAAACGCGCCTATACTATAAGTGCCCATTGCGATGAATTGACAAAGCGGCACACAAGCCGAGGACTACATTACCCAGAATGCAATAGAGGTAGACATGACCCGCACTGGAAAGGTAGTAAAATGTCACAAGACACTTTCTTAATGAGACACATTTTCCATGTATAGCAGAAAACACCGCTTTCTTACGTACTGTAAAAACATGCGTGGTGAGCCGCCACCAAACGCGACTGAAGCAGAAAAGTTACAAGTTTCTAACTCTTCTCGTGTCGCTTATACCGAGCGAAGAAGTGTTAACTGTAAACCTACTGCGAGAAACTGCAACTCCTCAACAGCTCTCGTTTAAAAACAACACTGGGAGTAAGAAAGTAGAGGAGACAGCCATGTATACAGCTGGGTTTATGTAAAAACAGCACTGAAAAGTTGTCAGACTTTTTACCTTTAGCGCCATTGTCGAAGCATTGATCAATCATTACAAACACAGGCCCTGCGGTTTTCAGGATTTCCAACCCTCAGCTGGACATTTCCCCCCTCTTCTCGTCGCTTTTTTTTTTTCAGCCGAGAGCGAAGAAAATAAGGTGATTCCTGTCGGTGGAGAGGCGCCACACTTTAACACGCTGATGAAAACACTGTTGCTTCACGTTAAAATCCCCAAAAAGAAAGGAAGAAACCACGGAGAAGAGCGTCGGTGGCTACAAGGCTGAAGAAGTGCGACTGTAAGTTTGAACCGCGTACAGAGCTGCTGACAGTACAGAGGGAGTGACCTGCACCACGGAGAGAGAAACCGGAAAGGTAGTCTCCGTCTGATAGGACCCTGCAGACTGGACGAGTTCAAATAATAAAGACCACCAAGCAAGAAACTAAAAGATGTTTAGAAAACATAAGATTGGCCTCCATTCCATAGATTCCATAATTCAGAATAAAGGTCATACTCAATATTTATATCATCGAAACAATAACACAGTGTTGAGAATTATTATAGGCTAATAGGAAGAAGAACAAGAGGTATGCTAAAGAATAATGAAGTTAGTGATAATATTATTATTATTAATAATAATAATAATAACAATAATAACCACATTATCATTATTGATTTTAACCCATAAGAACCCAGACCCATTTATACTTGAAGGAAAATTAAGTGGGGTGAAACACAGACCAAGTGGAATGCATGGAACACATTTTTGAAGTTTTTTTTGAAATAGCGCCACCTATTGTCAGAGATCTGGAATGTTACATATATGTCACATCGGGCCTTTTTGGTAACTTAAATTTTCACTTGAAAATAAATGGGCTTAACATTTTCTTTTGCTCTGTAACACAAATTTGACCTTTTATTTGCATTTCCATAACATATATCAAAATTACAAATTTGCTGGTTACTATTAACACCTTTTTAAGACAAGTTTCACAACAAAAAAGGGCAAACACTATAGAAATGCGAATATTGCCTCATATTGAAGGCTTTAACCAGTTACTGAAGCCTTAAAAGCTGTGCAACCACAATTTTCTTTCCAACTACAAATACCTTGGCATCTGGATGGACAGTTGTCTTAATTTTAAGCACCATATCACCACCCTCATTGCTAAACTAAGAACAATACTTGGCTTTCTATACAGAAATAAGCACCGTTTCCCTACTCACCACAGGAAAAAAATTGGAGACACTATTTTTTCTCTGTTTTAGAGTATGGAGATGACATCTATGGAAGAGCTGCTAGTTCCACTTTGATTCCACTGGATGCTGTTTACCACTCAGCCTTACATTTCATTTCCAATGCTTCATATAATACTCATCACGGCACTCTTTATCAAAATGTCGGCTGGTCATTTCTGACAGTAAGGGGAAAACAGCATTGGTTTTTATCAATTTTTAAAGCCCTGTCAGAGTTATTGTCTCCTTATTTATCATCTCTGTTAACTATGAAATCACAAAACATTGGTACCCACTCACAGAACTGATTGTTGGGTCATATTCCATTCGTCAGAACTGAGCTGGGTAAAATGTCCTTCTCTCACAATGCACCACATGGGACCCTCTCTTCCATCAGTACAGCAGTCCAGAACCCTTGTCTCAAACCTGGTTCATGACTGTTTGACTGTGTTAACTTTTCTTATTTGTTTCCTAATATTTTCTTATGTAAACTCTCATTCTTCTTTGCTGTATTTGTTGTTCTGTATACAACATCTATTGCACGTCTGATGATCGTTAGTGCATCCTGAACACTGTATCCTATTTTGTTACAGAAAATACAGCAAAAAAGCATAATTACATTAATATGGGACCAGCATGGGATACTAAAATCTTGTTCATTTACTGAGAAAAGTGTCTCTGCTAAATCTGTGGTTCAATTTCCGGACTGATATATCATTTTATTAAATATTGATTGAATTTTACATTATTTTTATGTTAACATTTTTAAATTATGTTTTAAATTGAACAACATAGAGTATATTAATTCAAAATACCTGAATCACCTAATTTAATTGAGCAGTTCTTTCCCATTTTTCTCATTGTGACATAGGCGTCACATGGTATTTTTCCAGACTTTTTTAAGGCTAAGGCCCGATGTGACGTATATGTCACAGCAATATTTTCTTAAGTTGTTTTATATGAGTTTCTTCAAAAAATGAGGTCAGAACAGGTTAAATACAACAAGGGACATGTTATAAAAGGATTTGCATTGTGAAATGGGTGGTGGCTTATTTTATTGACAGAAAGCAAGCTTTTCAAAAGTAGCTGCCTCTGTGAAATTTGCCAACTCTGCTGGCCACCATCTTGGAAATGTTGTCATGGATAGAGAGATTCACAGAGAGTCATGTGACTGCACCAGGATGTTGAGTAGATGTCACTTAGGGACTTCATGAGTTAAAAGTTCAACATCAATATGTGTAAGGGGCTTTCCAGGACACTTGAAGGCGGTGTGACACCCGTGTCACCGTGGGTCCTTATGGGTTAATTTTGTAGCTGATTAATGGACTAAATTCCATAATATAAGCATTTTCAGAGGGTCCTACTGCACCTACTCTTTCTTCTGTTATTGTTTTTTATTCTATGGCCTACATACCCAAACTAATAGTCATTAAGTTCCGGTGTATTATTCTGATGTCAAGGCGGCTCCCGTGTGTTTACTGTTGCTGACAGCTCACAGCTGGCACAACGGCTCAAAGGGAGTGACCCTGGGCTCATTTCTAATGCTTCAGTCGGCCTCTGCTGGGGTCAGTGCGCTACTGCATTTAAAGACATACCTGTGTGGTGGTCAATACACACTGTCAGTGTATCGAGCTACAAATAATGCAGTCTAGTCCAACAGTCTCTTATTTTGTACGCCATTTATATCAATAGGCATAGGAAAAGTATCAGAAACACCACAAATATATGGGCTTTTGTTTTAGGTGGCATTAGTTTTAGCTTAAGACAAACTGGCAACAGAGTGATCATCCCTCATGCTCAATATTGTTGACCCACTCTATAGTAGCCTACCTCTCTGCTTTTCACTGCAAAACTAGAATATGTAGCATTTAAGGAAAATAGATTCGAAGTGTGTTTTTCTAACAATGAAAATAGTGTAAACACTATGAACATATTAAAATGTCCCCTCCTCTGTTGAAATCACCAGGACAATGCAGACACCTCATCTGTAGAAAGCTCATTTGTATTTAGTTAATTAATATTAATGTCAAGCCCTGTTTAAATATAAATGATCTCAGCGTTACCCCCAACTACTTTTTGCCTGACTGTGCAACAGGTGGAGGGTGCACACAGCCATCAGCCAGAATCAGAGGCAATATTTTTGCCAATAACAATTTATTTATTTCAGTGTGCTATCGGTGCCAATTAATCAACCAAAGCAATTAATTAGCCTCCCTCTAATCTGAGATGTAAAATGGTAGTTAAAGTGTCAGCTGAGGTGAAATGCTGAATTTCAAATTCAGGCCCTGTAGTGCCAGATGACGTTTAGAAAAGTGAGGAACGAAAGCAGCTGAAGTGTCAGTTGAACTACAACTACATGAAATCAATTTAAAACTTTATCTGAAGTGCCCAGAATATTTTAAGCTCACAGTAGATAGTTGAAGTGTCCGCTGGTATGTTAGGAGTTGAAAAGTCAGGATACAACTCTCAAAGAATAAATCCACCATACATTCCCATAGGAATCAATTGTTATACATATAGGAAGGTGACAAAGAGAGGGAAAGGGGATAGGAGGTATACCTTTTGTCTGGCTTTCGTCACTTACTCCCTCATCACCTCCTCATACATCAAACACCTGAGTCCAGCAGTGGTCTCATTTGCCTGTCAAAAAAACTGGGGGAACAGGTTGATATGACGGAGGAGGTGAAAGAGGATACAGTTTATTGTAAGTATGTACCAGAGCCCACAGCCAGTGTCACTGTTCTGTTTGAACACTGAGAACGAACTTTGAGGAAATCCTTTCATTTTAAACTAAAGTGAAATTAAAATATGAACATTCACAGTAAGAAGTGCTGCGTGGTGTCCGTTGTTCTCAAAGGGCCTAGTGCGAAATGACTTGGCACTTTTTCGCCTGTATCACCTGAGTTCATCTAGCAGTGCAGGTGTGTCCAAGGTGGGAGGGAGTTTCGCCAAGTTTGCAGACAGTGAGTTCAGTTTGAAGATTTCCAACTTCACAGAGACATCATGCGCTGCTCTCTGCTCCCTGCTCTCCTCTGCCTGCTCCTGGCCAGGACCGAAGGAGCAGCGGCATCCGACCCCTCCATGCCCTTCATGGTGTACCTGGACAGTGATGACCTGGTTTGTTTGAAGTGGGGCTTTGATAATGTGGAAGGAAACATTGTGTTTGAACTGTCCGTCAACACGACAGGCTGGATAGGCTTCGGCCTGAGTCCGAACGGAGGAATGAAGGGTGCAGATATGGTCATAGGGGGATACAAATCCAGTGGAAGCTACTTCTCTGTAAGCCACAGCCACTACCACATGGATGAGTGTGTGTTTTTTAATTTCTACAGCGGACATGACACAATGATGGGCAAATATTGTTGTTGTTTTCTTCTGTTTTTGTCCAATAGGATCTATACGGCACAGGAAACACCATGCCTTCGATGGATGAACAGCAGAGCTACACTCTCCTGTCTCTGACTGAAAGTGGAGGTCAAACCATCATGAAGTTTCAGAGGTCCATTCAGACCTGTGATGACAAAGACTTCCATATCACTGTAAGTCATTTTGTTACTGCCTCCTCCTTACCAACACAACTTTTAAGAAAACATATTGGTGAGGAGTTATTGTTGTGATCTGAAAAGATTTCTTTTAGTTGAAATTGTGATTGATTGTTATGTCTACCAGTTCAGTTTTATTTTTCATTGAGTAGGTCAATTGGTGTTTGGTGATGATTGGTATTTTCATATAATCTCACAAACCTTACTGTATTCAGCATGAAACAAAAAACACCAAACAAACAGGGTAATATCCTATCAAACTAATGAAGCGCATTACCTAAGAGACTGTCATTTCCATGGTAACCAGAACGCCTCACATTAGCGTTAACCTGAATCACTTGCTCAATCCCCTTTGTCGTGTCTCATTATTTGTATAGTCTTTTGTATTGTTGTTCCAATTCCCAATGTAAAGCTCAGGTTTCCTGCACGCCACCATGTAAAGAATGTTATTGCAGTTGTTTTGTCTCACGTCCACCTGAATGACCCTTTATATCGGCGTTGATTGGGCGGTTTCAGATAAGAACACAATGGTCACACTGAGTTCCATAACATTTTGTTTCCCATTGAACACCTGAAATGCTATACGGTTTTTGTAATAAAACCCAGCTGCACATGTTGACATGTAGCTGTGCACAGTAAACTGCAGAGTCAGGGCATTGTCTTTGTTCAGTACTTGAATCCTTTCCTTTCCACTCATGAAACTCCTTTCATGTTCACTGTTGTTTTCTCTAACAGGATAAAACCATTAAGCTCATCTATGCTTACGGAGCAACAGATGAGATCGGCTACCATAGGTCTTACAGAGGCACCAAGGACGTCAACCTGCTGAACTATAGGGTCAAGACGTCCTCACCTAGTCAAAACTATCTCAGTGTCAGAGTGGACAATGTAAGAATAACCGTAAACTTTTATATTCTCTTTATCCTTTTACCCTCTATTGCTATTTTACTGGAGTGTATCACATACATAGGCTATTCAACATACAGGTTGGATGAAAGAATGGAAATGCTGCAGAATGAAATGTGTTTTATTAATCCACATCTTTGTTTTGTCACAGATCACTATCCCTCCCATTCATACCTACTACCACTGCACGGTCATGAAATTTCCAAACTTACTGACAAAACATCACATATATCAGGTAATCATACTTTCTTTATGTTACAATTACCACCCTGACAAAAAACAACAAATTGTTACAATGTACACTGTTGCCCATAAAGTAGGAATAATTTTGTTTTTAGACACATTCCTCTTGTTATTCCTATAAAAGTTTAATTTTCATAGTGATATGTTTGGAAGTAAAATTTTGACAAGATATACACTTTATCTATAAAGAATAAATCACATGGTCACAATAAAAAAAAAAACCATTGTATTCCAACGTTACAGTGGAGGTAACATTATCTAATATAAATCTAGTTCCCAAAGTGGAAAAAATAGTATGATTTTCTTTAGTTGTCATTCTTAAAACCTTTTGTACAAAAACTTTAACTCACTTTAACTCAGATTGAACCAGTGATTGAGCACCCTGACATCGTCCACCACATGCTGCTGTACCAGTGCCCCCACTTTGTGACAGAAACGTACAACGATGCGTGCTTCATGGGCGATATCGTGGATTCCTGCTTCGGGGTGGTGGCCACTTGGGCAGTGGGAGGAGAGGTGAAGACAAATTAAGCGTCCATGCTCTAGTTTTAGTCCTATCATTTAACATTTCTTGATTCATTATGTTTTAATTTGATGTCAGCGATGTGCTTATACAAGCTGATTTTTCCCTGAAACCACAGGTATTTGACTTTCCGGAAAATGCAGGTATTCCTTTTGGTGGTGATAACAAAGACAGATACTACAGGCTGGAGGTCCATTACAATAACCCACAACTTGTAGCAGGTACATACCCCTACATTTTTATAACAGCCAATCATACTGACATGACATACAGTATACCATCTCTTGTTTGTTCTCTAGTCTCATCATCACATGACCAAGATACAACATTTTTAAACTTCTGTCTCTCTCCGTACAGGCAAGACAGACAGCTCAGGACTGAGACTGCACTATACTTCCCAACTGCGGCAACATGATGTGGGCATCCTGTCTGCAGGTGTCATGCCGCTTAGTTACATAAAGTACAACATCCCTCCAAAAGCCCCTCTTTTTCACACCTACGGCGTGTGCAATACCTCTCTCTTTTCTCAGGTACTGTATGCAGAAAGATTATATGGATTTACAATTGCAAAGGTGGTCACTGGAGGCAAGTTAAGAAGATGTTCTCTGTGCTCTTGATTCTCTTTACTTCACACTAATAGGTGATGGGTCCTGTGCCTGATCTTCAAGTGTTCGCTGTGATGATGCACACTCACTTGGCTGGCAGGAAAGTCAGAGTTGGCCATTACAGGTATGAAATTAATAATTTGCTTTAGATCAGCCAATATGTAAGCTGTAGAAGTAAAAAAAAAAAAAAAAAAAAAAAAAGATTCATGAATTGATAAAATTCAGTTTTGAATAGAATTTGATGCCAATTTTGCGGTCCTCTTATTTCATACCTGTTCTCTGTAGAAATGGAAAACAGATCGACTTCTTGGGCTTGGATGAAAACTACAACTTTGAGATACAGCAGATTATCAGTTCTGGAAAAATCAAAACCATCAAGCCGGTAAGTCTCTTCTATACTGTGCATTATGCCCACATGTTAAAAGGCAGTTTTGTAGTTGTTTTAGCTATTAAAACAATCTGATATTAACAGTACTGTGTAGTTTATGATGCACATCACTTTAACCCATTACAGGGTGATGAGATTTCAGTGGAGTGCACCTACAACACTACTGATCGTGCGAAAGCCACTGAGGTGGGTAAACACTGTATCACCTGCATCATTCAAACAAACAACGCATTGTAATTTTAAAACTGCTGCAGATAAACATACAGATCAAAAGAGTGCCTGGCTCCTATAATCCTCTGCCATCATACAATCTGTTTTAAAGTCATCCACAATTAAAAAGAGAAGCTTGTTGTTTTTTTTAATGCCTGCCATGTTTCACATTTTGCTCCTTCAGATGGGGTTAGCAACCACTGATGAGATGTGCCTGGCCTTTCTGTTTCACTATCCTGCGATCAACGTCACAACGTGTACTAGTTACCCAAATGGATGGGCTCTAGGAAATTCAAGCTACCTGTAAGGCCTGATGCGCTGTCAATTTTGTGCTAAGACTGAATCTACAGATGATTACAGTATCCATACATTAGATGTAGGCTATATTTTCAGGGAGGTGTATCTTCCCATGATATTTTGTCAGAGTTGCTCTCCTCTTATTTCTGACAGGTTGTCTGCAGAGACAACAAACCAGGATGAAGTCAATCAGTACCAGAGTTTGGTGAATACAATGCCACATATTCACTTGGTCTCTGATGATGATGTAAGTAATGTAACATTGTTTCTTCTCTACCTCCAATCCATCAAAGTAAAATAATATTTTTTAATTTTTTAAAATAAAATTTTAAAAACTTTTTATTTCAGTTTCATTCACATCATACATACAGATTTGAGTTTTTCAATACAATGTACAGTAGTGCTTATAGGAACATGATAACAATGTTGATACAACAAAGGAGACAGAGACTATAATTACAGAAAGAAAAAATAAAGTAAAACAAAATGAGATAAAAGAAAATAGAATATATATATATATATATATATATATATATATATATATATATATATATATATATATATATATATATATATATATATATATATATATATATATATATATATATATATTTAAATATATATATATCAGATTAATAATATAGATCAGATTCATATTTTATGGATTCCTCACCGTAACAGTATACCCATGGCAGGGCTCCACCTTCTAGTGAATATATAGGCCTATATCTTTTTGAAGTCTCAGGGAGTATGTTATTTGTTCAATTTGATATATTTCCTTTATTTTTTCAGTCCACATATTACGGAGGGTCAGGCTTCAACCACCTTAATGCATTTAATTGCTGTTGCTAGTAGTATTTGTAAAATATCTTTTTTGGCTCTTCCTTCGATGCCTGTTGGTAATAGACCTAGTAGAGCCACCATTGGGTCCACTGTAATATTTCCACACAAACGTCTTCTTCCCAGAACGTTTCCAGTTTTGGGCATAACCAAAGTATGTGGATCTGATGATTGCCATGAATTAAATAATTATGTGACTAATATTACTGTGTGAGTTTGTTGCAGTATGTGTATATTGCATTAAAGTTGCAGTTGAGTTTTTGTTTGCTTTCTGCAGTAGCTACCATAAAAAGAGATGTTTTTGTGTTTTTATCTTGACAGTTCAACTTTGGACAGATTTTTAATGGCACCATCAGGGAGATGATGGAGACTCCGACTGTTACTTGTAAGACTACTAACGCATCAAGCAGAATCTATACATCATGGACCATGGGGCCAGCAGGAATCATGCTTTTGCTGCTTTGGATTGTAACAATGTAAATGTAGTACATGACTGACAGATCCAGTTCATTGCAGTCTAGATGAGGGAAATCACAGCTCATAAATCTCTTTTGATTGACAAATAATTTATTGCCTATATTCAACTTTACTAGACAGAGTGCATACCACATTACATTTTTTCATCTCTATATCATATTTTTCTCTCTCTGGTATTTACCTTTAATCATGGATTGGGAGTCATATTATTCAGCAACTGTCATATTGATTTACAGATTTACACTGCTATTGCACTTTGAACTTTGTTTCATTAAAGCACAACATGGTTGGTTATATGTAGTACATTTATAATGGAATATTTACATTCATTACATTACATCTAGCTTGGCTATAATGATATTACCCCTCATAGTCTTAGTCTGAGCCATTTCAGTAATCGACAATCAGCAATCGACAATGAGCTTGATTTGTATTAATATGAATAAGACATAGGCCTAGTGTTTAATTTGCAGGATCACAGGTGTTACTGATGAAATTAAAGGTGTCTGTTATTTTCAAGTGTCTCAGCAAGCCATAAACCAGCAAGCACTATAGCCCAACTCAATAGCTATATGGCACTGACACACATCATAACATAATGAATGGTTCTTGATAAACGTGCCAATTACTTAATAAAGTACACATTTCAGAGATCATATTATACTCGTGTCGTACTGTCTAAAACAGGGATGTCAAGCCCGTGGGCCAAAACTGGCCTGGCACAGGGTCCAATTCGGCCCTCAGGATGAATTTGCCCAGTGTAAAGAAGACAGAAGAGGCATAATAGGCTACTGTTGAAATTGAACCTTTTTTTTAATCAAGAAATTTGAGGATAGGTTAGGTTAGGTAAGCTTTATTGATCCCACATAGGGAAACTATTTTACCAAGAGGGCAAGAGAAATCATACAGCCGACAAACAGCACAGAGACATCAGACAACATTTACATTACATACATACATACATACAACACCAGATGCACAACAAACACAGTAAAGGTTAGGTTAGGTTGTTCATAATATATGTTGTAAAAGGATAGTTAATTAACTGTAATTCATTAAAAAACTAAAGGAAAAATTCAAAGTTCTTTTTATTCACTATCATGATATTATTTTGGTCCAAAACAATAGTGGCTGGTGGTGAAGGCAGTACCTCGGTCTGTCCTGAGGGGGGCGCTCTAACTTATTTCCTGGCCTGCTGTCACTCTGCTGTCAGGGAATGAATGTGAACGGCTAGCCGGCTAGTAGCTTTGGCAATGTTGTCACTATCAGAATGATATCGCAGCGGGACAGAGGAGAACTTGCTCGGTTTTATACAGTCACAGACCCGAAAAAACACCAGAAAGGCTACACCGTGTACAAAGTCACCGCAAGGGTAAGTGAAAGAGAAAGAGAAGAGAGGG
This sequence comes from Trachurus trachurus, assembly GCF_905171665.1. NCBI lineage: Eukaryota > Metazoa > Chordata > Actinopteri > Carangiformes > Carangidae > Trachurus > Trachurus trachurus. The sequence continues at coordinate 15,536,122 of NC_139910.1, read as the reverse complement.
AGAGTGGGCACCTCGGCAGCAGCGATGCTAATGTGAGCTGTTGTTAGCTGGCTGTTAGCTAGCTAGCAAAGCTAATATGATGTAAACACGAGTAACGTTACTCAACCCTCTTTATTATCAGCTGACAGCTTTTGTGAACACCGTAGATGTAACTATCAGACCCGTTTAGACATTAATATGTTATAATATCTGAGGTTTTTTATCTCTAGTGGGTTGTCTACTTGCTAAAATACATTAGCAATGTTAGCCACATTGACTGAATCCGATACAAACGCTGTGTTAACCCGGTGTTAACTGGCTGCTGGATAACTAAGAGCCCTAGTTTAGGAGGAAGAAACAGTAAGTTTGCACTGACAATATATTTTGTGACAGGATTTCTAGTGAAATACTCGAGAGATATTGAACTCTTTAGGTGCATCCTGATTATCAACGCTACAGGATTGACTGGTTTCACTTTCTAACCAGCATATCAATGACATCAAATCCATGAATTTTTCTCTTAAAGCTAAGCGAAAAATATAGTTCAAATAGAAACAACCTTCCTTTGCAGTTCTGGAAAAAATGAGGCATAGGGTCTCTGTCCCCACTGAGAAGAGGCTGCAACTCACAGATCCAGTGTTGACAAGGAAAAGAAAGTCCTCTGATGATGAAATGAAAAGAAATATCCACACCTCAGTTCAGTCAGACCTCCAATCATTTGTGGGTTCAGTGATTCTTGGTTTGTTTGTTCACAGCTAGGCTATATGGGCACATCCCCCATAACTTATTGTAGGACAAGGACAGGCTGAGTTTCTTTGTCTCCGCCTGCCTGAGATCCTGCTTGTTATGAATGTTGGTGATGTCTCGTTGTAACTCTCGAGATTTCCGTCACTTGCTCTATAAAGCACTCATTGTCACACTCAGAGCTGTGTCCCGGGCCGGATCATACTTGTGATAGTCCCACAACAAAGTCCTTGTAGCAAAGACCATCTCGGTTATCTTAGATTTTCTAAACAGGAGTCACATACTGTAAAAGTTTTCCAAAGCCTTTAGCTTTCCTCTCCCTCTTCCACACAGATAATCTCCAGGAAGAACCCAGAGGATGTCCAAGAGGTAAGCCGTTATTATTTTCATTTGGTAATTTTGTCAGTGTGCAGATCTTTGGCAAACAGTTGACTTTTTTTTGGAAACATGTTTGATGTAATCTCGGGGGGAATTTTCCTCAGCCTAAATTGGTTTAGACCATATGACAAACATTTAAAATTCTGCTTTATTTATTGAAAATGTTTACAAAAAATAATCAAGAATTTGGTGAAAACCTGAAGAATTTAGGGATTTGACTTTCCCATACATACTGTACAATATACTTTTTTTTTTACATCGGAAGCTCACTGTCTGTCTCTTACTGACATGTAGGCTGTTGTTGTCCGCAGATTTAATGATAAGGAATGCTTTGCCACATCCTCTAAATCCAGATTTTGAGCGATAACTTTCCATTGTGCCATTTTAAAGATTTTAAAACTGTTTTGTGTTTTAAATATTATTGCTGTCTTCCTCAAAATGTATCAAGAACACGTAGCAGAAATGCACGAACAAACTCTCGTTCATTGGGTCCCACTGAGGAATGCAGCCCTGCCTGGAACCAGTGCTAATGCAGCCAGCATGATGTCAATTACTGCATGTGTGTCTTAGATACACAGTGACAGCGAGTTTTGCCTGAAACCCACATACCACCATTAGTGGTGCTCCCGTTTTAGGAGTGATGGCCAGTTTGTCTAAAACACCGACTGCCCAGTCAAGAAACGTTACTTTGTGTTTTATTTTATTTGACATTGAAGGAACTAATTCGTCCAAGTTTGTGTGAGAAAGTTGTGAATTTTAGGAAGTAGTTAAGTAGTCACTGAGTAAAGAGGAAGGTCACAAAAAAGACACAATGAATCCCTGAATTATTCAGATAGTTGGTCAACCTGGTAGCTCACCTTACAGAGTGTGTATTATCTGTTATAGCTCTCTGTCTCTCTCTTTGTCTCTGTAGATAACAGTATGGAAGAGATACAGTGATTTCAGGAAGCTTCATCAGAATCTCTGGCAGCTGCACAAGAATGTATGTAGCCAGTCGGAGCTGTTTCCCCCCTTTGCCAAGGCCAAAGTCTTTGGTAAGAAACTCCTCACTTCCCCCTGTGCCACATAATGGCCCTAATGTTTGCACTAGACTTAATATACAGAGATCTTTTTAATTTGATTTTGATGTGTCCTCTTGTAACTTAACCTTTTTCCCCCCAGTGATATTGTACTGGAAATACTCAACTAAAAGGAGTTTTGTCTTTGTGTCTGTCCTTGTGTGCGCACACAGGTCGTTTTGATGACTCTGTGATTGAGGAGAGAAGACAGTGCTCTGAGGATCTGCTGCAGTTCTCTGCCAATATCCCTGCTCTCTACAATAGTCAGCACATCCAAGACTTCTTCAAGGTACAATACAAACACACACACACAAAAAAGCACATCCTTAACAGAAATACTATGAACTGCAATGTTTGAAATATTATTCCAGGGTGGTGAGGTCCACGACGGCTCAGAACTGATCGGCCCAGCGGAGCCCTTTTTGGATTTCCTGGCAGACAGTTTATCAGACTGCAGCTCTGATGGTAGCGCTACAGACACTTACTCACTCTCTTAATTTACTGTGGCTTTAAAATTCACACTTGCTCAGAGATGTGTGGAAATGTTTTTCAGTTCAAAGAGACATCAGTGGTGCAGAGGATTTGACCATCACATCAGAGTATGGAGGTACAGTTTTTTTTATTTTTCTATTGGAAATACATCAGATTGTTGATAATATATATTGAGTACGTATGTGTTGTGTATGTATCTGTCCAAACTGACCCTAGCGTTCTCCCCTCTCCAGGGCCGTCCAGTGACAGCGACCTGACCTCCCTGGCTGTGGATACAGACTCTTTGGCTGAGCTAGATGATGGCATGGCCTCAGGCCGCACCTCCCCAAACCAGCCACAGGGGGGAGCTACCAACATTAGCAGCAGCTGCAGTCCTCGCTTGCCCTCCCTGCACGACCGCCGTACCCCATCTCCCGCGCCTGTCCCTGCCTCCTCAGCCCCGAACCCAGAGGTCAGCTGGCCAGGCCGGACGCCGCTCTTCTCCGGCAGTTTGAAGAAAGCCGGCGGTGGCAACCCCAAGGACTCAAAGTCAGACTACCTAGACAAAGCCGGCGAACTCATCTGTGTGGCTGTACAGAAGGAGACAGAGCAGGATTACCAGGCAGCTTTTTCTTACTATCGCAGTGGAGTGGACCTGCTGCTGCAAGGAGTGCAGGGTGAGTTGCTGGGTGTCAGGGTTTTTTTTTTTTATAAGACCTGGGCAGTTTCTGTAAATCCATTAAAATCCTCCACATTCCACAGGTATGGCATGATTTAGACTCTGCAACCAGTTCCCTCGAGCATCTTGCTGTTACTAATCCAAAGTAACACAAATTGATATAGCTTTAAACTCTATTTCTTAATACTGAGAGGCAACTATAGATGTCTTTCTGCTGAGACAGTTTATTCGCTTATCACACTACTAAAACACTGTTTCGCCAGAAATCTTGAACTCCACAGAGTTCAAGAAGCTGCTCTGTTGAAGAAGGGGAAAAAAAACACTATTGTAATGTTTTCACTCACCTCTTATTTCAGGTGAGCCCAGTCCCACGCGGAGAGAGGCAGTGAAGAAGAAGACTGCAGAGTATCTGATGCGTGCAGAACAGATATCCAGTCAGTATCTGAGAAGCAACATGGGTCAAGGGTCAACACAAACAGCGGTGAGTGGGAGGGAAGTGTCGTTGGCCCTCACGCTGTGTATATCAGATTATGCAAATCTACTTCATATCCTTGCATCCAACATGGTCCTGAAAGCACTTGAAGCAGTATATTGGAGTGCGGTGGGATTCATTACTGTACATGAAAACATCACAGCAAATATGTGGTGAAAAAAAATATTAAATCCACCTTTTGAAATGCACATTAACAATACAAAGTGTTGACCAGTGCTGTTTTGTTCATATTAGACATTGTCTGCTTTGGGACTATCACATATTACTCGGGCTACATGTTGCAAAAGGTCACAATACCTGAAAGTAATCCAAATGAGAGAATTGCACACCATTAAAACACTTCATTCTTTTTCTCCCAAGGCTTTGGGGGCACAGTGCTGCCCTTCCACCAGCAGAGGAGGCCAGCAGAGTCCGTCGGAGGAGCTGAGGGCTTACAGAGTGTTGGGGGTCATAGATAAGGTCAGTTAATGATGTTGTAAGGTTTATAACTTGCTACCAAATTCTGTGATATTTATTTTTATGTTATTCAAACGCTGTGTCCTTTTCCTGCCTGTTTGCAACAAAAATATATCCGTGTATAAAATAAGTGGATGCAAAATCTGAATTTTGTCCTTCAAAATTAAACTAAATATGTGGAGATGTTTTTTAAGCCAACAAAAATAATGACACTTGGGTTCATCAGACTCTCATTTGTTTAGTCCTTTTCTCCAACCCAGGTCAACTCTTCAACTTTCTCCTCCTCCTGATGTCCTTCCCTTCTTCAACCATCTCTTTTATCTGAAGCAATAAAGTGTAATAGATTTACTGGCTATGGTATACTAAGGGCCGTGTGTGTGTATGTTTAGCGTCAGTTATGGCTACCACAAGGTCAGTTTGGGTTGCTGGTCCTCTCAACCAGCTGCTGGCGAAGCAACTTCACCACTCAGCCATGAAATGACTTGGCAGGCAGCTCAGAAAGCAACACACAACATTGAGTCAATGATGCTCATCCTATATACACACACGCACACACACACACACACACACACACACACACTAAACCCCAAGGAAAATGTTGACACAACACCAACACGTGTTACTATACAGAGGTGTACGCAAAATCCACAATATGTCAGAGACAAGTCAAAGCACAGTAATAAAACACACACAAAGCAAAACTAAGCCGTCCAGAAATGAAGCGGCTCTCCTCTCCTCTCTCTCCTCCTCCTCCTTCCTCCTTTCACTTTTAATGGGGACAGAGGGGACAGATGGAGAGAGCTCCTCACCCTAGTGTCCCCCTCCCTTCTGCCCCCCTCTCCAAATCCCCCCTTTCCTGATGTTTGTGTCTTAATTATATTAGCGCCCTGGCTAGCACTGCCACTCTGTTTACTCACAGCTCCATTCATATCCATTTAGCCTGCACCTGTTTGGTCCCAGCCAGGGTCACATGGAGAGAACGCACCCAGAAAACATACGCACGCACGCACAACACTACACACAAAACACAAACACACACCGGGTCGCACACATATGCTCAAGCTCTCCCCTGAGACAGCGAGGGAGCAGAAGAGCAATGGAGATGTCAGAGCAAAAAGAAGGCTTTGAAAGCAGGAGGAAGGAAAGACATTAGGAAGGAAGGGAGAGAGAGAGTCAAGGGAAGTGAGATGAGATGGTAGAAGCTGCTTTTATTTGTTGTTGTAGGAGTCAGAGTGCAGATGGGAGGAATTTGGGGATTTAAAGGTTGGATTGATGAGCATGAACGCCTTTGTTGTGACAAATTGCGCATTACACATTTTTCAAGAAACATGTGTGCATCTCATGTGAACATGATATAAACGACCGGCAGTCCGGCTTGTAGATTGCTCATATTTCCCATTTTAAAATACGGACCTAATGTTTATTTTCAGGAATGATTATTTTATCAGTATTGTTTTCTCTTGTTAAGTCTACGATATGTTCAAAAATTGTGAAAAGTGTAATTTTTCCAATTAATCCGATCAAACATCTATCCACAACTTAAAGAAACACCGGCTAAAAATGATAAAAAGAAAAAAGGAGAGATAGGATATCACATTATCAGAAACTATAGTAATTTCATTTTTCTATTAATCACCTAATGAATGGATGAACTAATTTGTTTTCAGTGTAATTTATTTATGAAAATATGTGTTAATTCTGTCACCTTTTTTGCTGCTCTTTTTTTTCCCTCCTCTTTTTTTTTTTTGCTATTATACTTGGACTTGGTTTGCTGAGCACAGCAGGAGCCGACATGTTAATGCCAGTTTTTCTGGCATAATTTAGGGACCTACATTTATCTTGCTGTGACCCTTATGTGTGCCCTGACCCAGTCGCTCTGGAGGACATAACCACTGCATCATTTTACACTGTGTTTAGACTGTCTGTTCATACGTGGCAATTAATGGCACTCTTCCATCACAGGTTCTTCTGGTCATGGACAAGAGAACAGAAGAGACGTTCATCCTGAAAGTAAGTGTAATGTGTGTGTGTGTGCGCGTGTGTGTGTATGTGCGTGTGCTCGCTCCTCATCCTTGTCTTCCTGACTGTAAGTGTGAAGTGTGCCAGAAGCCCCTGTGTGTGACCGGTGTAATTGATTCTAATGGGCCTGTCCCTGTCAGCTCCTCTGCTCTCAGGTGTGAGACGTGTGCCAGATGCCAACGCACAGCGCAGGCACAGATGACTACACACACGTGCGCACATGCCTACACACACTCGTCGTGGCCAATGTGAACTTTACGTGTAGCGCTGATGGATTTATGTGGCTCTTTTAAAGTCACGCGCTGTATGTGGCTTGATGAATCCAGTGACTTTGGGTTGCCATGGGGCATAGTTGGCACTTCGTTAATGGGAGCTTTCTCCTTTGCCACAGTCCCTTTCTCTCTCTTTTTTTTTTTAAACATTGAGTCTTAACCCAACCTAAACGCTTTCCGTCTTCTTCATCCTCCGATCCATACCCTCGTTATTTGGGTTAACTTTACTTTTTCCTTCTCCTTGTCCTTAAATCCACTGTCTTTTATTACTTTCCTCGCTCAACTTTTAATTACTTACCTCCTTCCATCTTCTCTCTCCTCATTTTAGGGTCTGAGGAAGAGCAGTGACTGTGGGCGGACTAAGAGGACCATCATGCCTCACTCCGTGCCCCACATGGTGCAGCTGAGAAAGTTCGTCGTCTCTGAAGACACGGTTTTCCTTCTGCTGCAGTACGCTGAAGGTAAAGATGCGCATGTCTCGTCCTCTCTCGTTTCGTCCTCCCTCTTTTGTCTTCTGTACCTTCTGTCTTTTCCCCTTCTTCTATCTGGTGTCCCCCCCCCCCCCGCCTCCTATCTCTCTCTCTCTCTCTCTGCCCTTGTTCCAGACAGATGTTTGATAGAGATGGGTGTGTGTCACAGGTCATTATTCTGAATACCAGGTGGCACCATGCTTCATTAGCTATGCCAACACCTGGGCCTCCTTACATCCCACTCACTCTAGGATGTGTGTGTAGATTGTGTGCATGTGGGTTGAGCGCATACAGTGAAATGCAGCCATATTTTTTAATGCCCTATAACCTATTCAATCTGGTATACTCCATAACCACCCTGTGCTATTATTAGTGGACAGTATTCAATATTATATGGAGCTGTTAAACACAATTTAATAAAGCTTTATCCAATACCAGGAAAAGCATAGTTTCACCACTGTTATTGAGAAAACCAAGGGTCGCTCCTTATGCCTCTATAGTATGCTGTTAGCAGCTGATGGGTTGAATGAGGATAGACAGGCAGACGGCGGGAGGCAGTGACCTGAGTGACATTGGACAAAACAACATATGGATGGTTTTACTTTCTAAGCCATCGAGCTGCCCCGCTATCATTATCATCACTGTGAACTCCCTATCCATTCTCATCACACACAACAGATGCTGGCTTCCAATTGCTCACACTACAGCTGTGTGTGTATCTGTATGCCCCTGTGTGTGTGTATGTGCATGTCTGTGTCCATGCATGTGTGTGTAAGACAGAGAGAAGTCAAAACACTAACATTACGCGGGGAAACCTAAAATACACACCAACCCAACCCCATTTAGCCAAATTGGTTTTAGTCACAGTTGTTATTGTTTACCTTGGTCCCTCATCCCTAAGTGGAAACTAATGACCCCTTTTCACCAAATAGTCCCAGTAACCAAGGACCCTCAGAAACTAAAGTCAGGAGCTAAAGGTCCCTTTTGCACATTCCTGTTTTGTACTTCCATCACACTGAAATTAAATCAATCACACAGGAGAGAGCACCACTTTCTTTTTCCGTGAATTTTTTTCATGTGCCTGTAATTTACTGCTGTGTAACACTGATCTCTTGAATGGTGGTTGGAAAGGAGACATGGACAGGTTACTGGGCAAATCAGGTGACGCAGGCTCTGATTCTCTTTCTGTGGCAGTACTTTGTGGTACTATGATCAGTTAGAAATCAGTTTAGTTATATAGCAAATAAAAATGAATGGGGTAACGGTATGGGGTTTTAAGTTGGTCTTGTATTTTTTTGCTTAAGACCCTTTTTTTTAAAACACTTTTTATATATCGATTTATATTTTTTATTAACATGTTGAATACTTGAAACACATTCAGGCCTCATAGTGAGGTGGTTTCTGTAGTACAGTGTTGCTACATTGTAACAAGCCCAGTTCATATATTTTTAACATCTATGAATGATACATCTGCTTATGTTTATAGAGATACGCTTTAACAATGTAACTTTATCCCAGGAGCAAAATGTAGCACATGGGACAGCTGTTTTTTTTTTTTTTTAATGCCTTCGTCTCTATCTTCTTTTTTGAATTTAATGCCGTGGTCTTTCTTCCTTTAGGTGGGAAACTGTGGTCTCACATTGGAAAGTACCTGCGTAGTTCAAGTCCAGACGAGAGCTTTGACATCCCCTTCATCCAGAAAAGCCACACAGCGGCTGTGCACTCTCCGCAACATGCTTTGCCACAGCTGGATGTCGTTTCTACCAGTTCTGGTTCAGGGCCAGTCGCTGGCTCTGATTCAGTCTCAGAGGTACTGAAGAAAGGAGAAAACCTCACTTCGTCTCCCCGCAAGAGCGTTCTTCCTCCCCGGCTTATTGAACAAACCGGGGCCCAGGCCGACTCCGGAGCCACCTCCGAGGAAGAGTGCACCAACAGTTACTTGACGCTTTGCAATGAGTACGAACAAGAGAAAGTAGAACCAGACACAGTAGAGGGGGAAGAAGAGAAGAGTGAACGTGAAATGCTGTCGCTGGAGGTGCCCGTCCCGACGACCACCCCTTCCTCGCGTAGCCGCTCGCTGCTGAGCAACGACAGCCTCTCTTCGCCTCTCAGCTCTCAGGAACTTGGCTTCTTCACCGAGCCGTCCACCAAACGTGGCCCCGCCCAGGACAGCGAGCAAGACCTTGGCGAGGGACACGACCACGGCGACGTTTTTAGTCCTTTACCCTCCCCTGCTGTGCCTTTGTCCCTGGATCAGTCCAAGCACACGCCAATGGAGTTTTTCCGCATCGACAGCAAAGACAGCGCAAGCGAGGTCACCTGCATCGACCTGGGAGAGCAGCGCCCTCCTCAGAAGCAGGCACCGCTCTTTTCTACATCCGACCTGGGCTTGGATGTCACCGACGATCCTCCGGAGCTGGCTCAGGAGGTCAAAGGCCACAGCTCAGAGCTTTGGTGGTTGGACTGCAGCGATAAAGGCTCCAATGAGTCCGTGCCAGTCATTTCATTCAAAGAAGCAGTAGTGGAGGACGACGGTCACCCGCCAGATCTTTTGGTCAACCTCCCGGTAGTGGGTGGGACTGTAGACTCGTCGCAGGAGGAATTAGAGACTTCGGGAGTGTGCCTTGGCTTCGAGGCCACGGCCTCTCCTCAGAAGTTCATCCAGCCTGATGTTTTACAGCTCCACAGCCAGTCCGAGGACGGAGAGGAGCAGCCGCCGGAGCAGGAGCTTTCATCTCTGTGTACAGCCTCTGCAACCTGCGACACCAGCGCTGCATCTTGTTCTCCGCTACATTCACTGTGGGACGACTACGGCGTGGCATTTGGGCAAGAGGCCTCCGACAAAATGGTCGTTGAATCCGAATGCCAAAACGACGACCTCCCCCTTGATGCAGGCCCTCCAGATACTGACCCTCGTAGCGAGAATCCAGAGGCAGATGCAAGAGTAAACACAGACCCCAGCACAGACTCTGTCTCTGTTACAAATGGGTCCGAGGCCTGTGCGGTGGTTGAGAGTTTATTAGATCTTGATGGTGAATCATCAAGAGTTGTTAGCGATACAGGTGGCAGCGAATTTGATAAAGAAGTATCACGGCTGTTTGCAGAGCTGGACGAACTGTCGCTGGCTGCATCCCAAGTTCATATCCCAGAGGAGTTTGTGCGGTGCTGGGCGGTAGAGATGGTGACGGCCCTGGATTCTCTGCACCAGGAGGGCATCATCTGTCGAGACCTGAACCCCAACAACATATTGCTCGACCACCGAGGTAAGACATTAAACAGGGGCCAGGAATTTCTGAAAAGAAACTCATTCATACTGTTCCTACCGTTTGTACTAGTCATGTTTAGTTCTTCTTGGGTGTTTTATTGTACACACAGAGATGACATATGTGCCTAAAATTGTTTCTCAGTGATGGAGTCTATGGAAAGATGATCAGGAAAATCAGAAATCTAATATTATTGGTGACACAATCAAAAAAAAAAAAAAAAAATGTGGATAGCCAAGTGCAAAGTATGTGCATACCAGCTGGCCCTTTAAAAAGTAAAGCAAAACTAAAAATGGAAAACAAATAACTCTCAGACTTACTATGGTGCTGCAGTTGCATTAGTGCATCTGTCCATACTCCATACATAGTGAGGGCTCCATGCCGTTGTGTTTCAAGTTTAAATTCATCAAGAGTTTCAACACACAATCATGTGCTGATCAACGGTTTGTTTGATTATCACCAAAAGGCTTAGTGAGAGTGAGATTTACAGACCGTGCTCATCTTTCTCTCACAAGTATAAAATCAAGTCCCACTGAAGCTGCTGTACTGCGTCATGTTTTTAGGGATGTTTTCTCCAGCAAAAAAGCAAATACTTATTTAAAGTGTGACATCAGCATCTCGTCAGGTGTATTTGAAAGAGCGACTGTCTCCTTCAGTCAGCCATGATCTAATCCAGTTACCAAAATGGAGGCTCTTCCAGAAGGGAAAGTGTTGTTTTACCAGGAGGTCACAGATTCCCCCTCAACTTCTTCTTTTGTCGTCCTACAATCATCTTTCTCCACCTCGTTATCAACAAGCGTCTAATTAGCTGAGTGGCTGTTTTCGTCTCCCTGGTGGTAATTATTGTTCTAAAGGGCCCATCAACAGCATAGTGTGGTGCATCAGTCTGGCTAGCCCAGGCTAATGGCCACGGCTACCTAATGACACCATTAGTTCTAATGATAGCGTTAACGGGTAGCCGCTAAACAGGAGTAATCACCGGGGCTGTGTGCTTGAAAAACTCGCAGAGAGATTTAGAGAGGCAGAAAGGAACGGAGGAAGGAAATGCTCTAAAGGTGAATAAACAGTTTGAAAAGTAGAATTTCAGAGTGACACTTGACTGTCAGGGGTTGACAAGAGGCAGAGCATTAGATGCAGGTTTCCTACTTGGACTCTGAGCTGAACAATTTCTATCTTTCCTCTCTCTTCAGGTCATGTTCAGATCACCTACTTTTGTAGCTGGAGTGACGTGGAGGAGTCCTGTGACAAAGAGGCCATCGCCAACATGTACTGTGCACCAGGTGAGATATACATAGATTTCTGTTTTTCTTATTTACCATTAGCTTCTGAGCTTAATTAAGAACCTAATTTTGGGTGTGATGGATTGTCAGCTCGTAGGCTTACGTGGGGTTAATTCTATGCAGGCATGCAGGGCCATAAGTAGGCCACATTCCCATGGTCACAAAACTCTCATTCATAGCCAGACATGAATAAACCATGCATAGTGTACACACACACACACACACACACTACTGAAATGGGAAGAAACAAATGAACACTGATTATTTTTGGCTCTTAGATGAACATAAATCCCTATGCAAAGGTGCTCCTCCATTCTGTCCTGTTGTTTCATGAGGTTCAAGGCGCCGTTTGCAAACAATACACAAGGTGAACAAACTACACAGCGTTGTTATGTGGTTTGATTACTTACTAGTCACATTAATTAATACCTGCAGAATACGTGGGAAATGTCTTTTCTTTCACAAACTTGCAGCTTTGAGGATGCTGGATTGTGTTGTAGTACTTGTGTTGTCCTGTAGAGTGTGCTGTTGTGCAACAGTGTGCCATTAGTGTGGCAACCCCATGTGTTGCCCCCAGCAAGCTTGTGGCAGCTCTGGCATGCTGTTTAAAAGCTGCTTAAAACAAACTGCTGCTAGACTACAGTCCGTGTCCCTACTTAGCACTTCTGTGTGTGGCGGGTGTTTGTGTGTGTGTGTGTTATGTGTCCGTGCCTACACATGCATTTGGCATCTATGGGTGGATAACTTTTCCAATATGTTGCTGCTTTAAGCATATGGCTTCACACTTGGGCTCTTGGTTAGATTAAATTTGATGTGTTTAATGACATCTTTTTTAAATACGCAGGATGGGTAACTGTTTGCTGAAAAAAACATGGACACACTCAGAGACGTACACAATGACCCCCACACTCATTCACTCTCCCACGCACTTATATTAAGCTATTCTCTCATATTCATCCTCTCTCTCAAGCCAGGAAGGTCACTTCAGATTTAAATCCTCCTTGTGTCTAGAACATACAGTATGACACCGTTGTAATAAATCTGAAAGCAACAAATGCTCCATCTAATATCCAAAGTGTGCATTTTTTTCCCCTTAGCAACAGCTTGTTTAAAAGCCTACTAATGGAAATAGAAGCACATGGAGGCATATGTGGCAGTGGCCAGCTGAAGATGACCTAAAGACGCAGGAATAAAGCTCGACACAAGGAGATGTTTATTGTGGCTTACAACCAAAGAGCTAAGCCGAGTCACTGTTTTATATATCTGGTCATGTAATTAAAAACATTGAGTTTTTTTTTTACTCTAGTTATAGTGTGGTGTTGGTAGGTTTGGTAAGAAAAGCGGATTAGGAACACTATTGAAAAAACAAATAATAACTTTTAGTCTTCAGCATTACCCCGGTGTAACAATTATCAGATCATCTCTAGATTATTATAGATCAGTTCAAAAGGTTAATGTTTAGAATAAATAATAAGAAAAAAAAGAGTCTGTAATCTGTTTTTTAATCATTTAAGAATGCAAACTTAAACGTTTAATCCATTGTCTTAATTAACTTTTTAGTATTTAATTCTACATCGGTTAAGTGTGGATTTTAACATTAGAATAACAGTCCCCAGTAATGCATATTGGGGGTGGTGCTGGTAACGTGAAGTGGAAGTGAGCTGACCTCAGCCCAGGTGTGAAAGGTCCTGTTAGTTAAACGACTGTTGATCCCTTGTGGATCAATGGATGTGATGCACATCAGCGGCCAGCAGGGGGCGTGTTATGCTGTTATTAAGTGAAGGGTTCACTTCTACATCAACTGACAGTTCCAACTCGAGCACTGGCAACTTTCTCTATCTTTTTCTTGTCCTTCATTCCGCTCACCTTTTTGTCATTATGGGATCACAAATTACAAAGTCATATCTCCTCTTTTTTTTTGTTTATCTTTTTTTTTTTTTTTTACTTTCTTGTAAATTCCTCAGATTCTAGATACAGGTTTTTATCTGTAGATATATGTGTTTGTGAACACTAACACACCCACTCACACTAACACAGAGGTTAGTGACTATGTGTGTCTCTCCTGCCCTTGTTATGTATTGCTGTTTATCCAGACAGGGTCAGCTCTAGCGATGGCTTCATTCCTGATGACAGATTTATGACTGTTTGCCAGAAAGCTAGCAGGGGGTCTGCTGTGACCGTATGTGCACTTGTGTGCATTTATATGTGTGTGTGTGTAGCTCTATAAGAAGGAGGGAAACATGTTTTTTAAAACACACGTTCACATCGAGAAAAAAAACAAAGGAGTGGACTCGGAAAATACAGTAGCGGGGTGTTAATCTCTTTATTCTACGCTTCTGCTTATTTATTTTCGCACCATCTCATCATTTCTGATAAACATCACATGGCTTGTTCTCTAATAAGAAGGGAAAAAAACAAGCTGTTGAGGGACAGTGTGACGCAACCTAATTTGACCAGAAATCTGTATTGTTTATTGTTCTGTTAAGAGGGAAGCAAGGCCAAAACCAATTGTCTTCAATGTCTAAGAAAGGGGAAATTCAATATTCTTCCTCTCTGAGGTAACGTGTCTGTTTCTGGGACCTAAAACTTCATACTCGCCGTTTGTTTTCTCTGTTTTTTTTGTTTTTTTCTCTTACCTGCTCAGCCAGAGGATGATCTATTGCAAGATAAAGTTCAGTTCCCCTTTTTATGTTTAGCTGTCATCTCATTGTTTTGAAAAGATTTCCAGGGAAGAAACTCTACTCTTCAACTTCTCCGTTATTATTTACATATTTTTACCCGCCCTCCACTGTACAGATGACACATACAACTGTTTTTAATATATAATTAATTTACCTATGTCAAGGGTTGGCTGCGTTTCAACAGAGTCTCGCCAGCTTGCAAGACTCACACTCACAGTCTTGGAACATCGCACAATGATCCCTCCTTACTTCCTACCTGCGTACACTTTACTTCCTCTTTCAACAATGACTGTCAGTTAAGTTTTTAGGGAAGTCGGTCTAAGAGGAGAAGAGAGAAAGTTCCTTATGGCCCCCAGGAGGGAGGAGATGGAGTGTGATTAAGATACAAAGCAGGAGGGGAACTGCATTGTTGCAGGGGAAAGGGAAGAAGAGGCCACAAGGTGAACACACGGTATTGTTGTAGTGGTGTGTCTGAGCTCCTCAGTATCCTTTTGTTTTCTTAGCGTTCCCCTTGATTTATTTGAAAGTTATTGATGTGCAGTTACGAGAAAGAAAATGTCACTTCGGAGGCAGTTTCGTCAAATTTGAAAACGTCCACATACAGAGTGCTCTGTCAGTGGGCTTTGAGTGACCCATGGCCTGTGGATGCAGTTAATTCTCCTTTCCCATCCTCTTTCTCTCTGTCTCCCTTTCTCCCTGCCTTGCTCTGACAGAGCGGTAAGTGTAGCCAGCTCCACTGTACTCTCCCTGCAGCTCCTTAGACATTAATCCATTGTGATGACATCGACCTTGCTCTGAGACGTGTGTGTGTGTGTCCAGTATCTCCACCACCCCCCAGCTTATAACTACGCAGGTATCACTAGTCTGTTCAATGACGATCTTCTCTCCTTGGCTGTCAAAACACTAGTCCTGGGGAGCCCTGAAGACTGGTTGCTCAGTTGGCTGTGTACGTGTGTGTGTGTATTTGTGTGAGTACAAAACGTGCAAGTCATATCATAGCCCTCTCTAACCTTGGCTGCAAGAGAGCCACACAGGCCTCTGGAGTTCCCAGCAGCCTCCAGGAGACGAGGGGTCTTTGTCTCTTACGCTCCCGCAGCTGAGGAGCCTGGTCTCTGGGCACACGCAGCAGTGACCCAGGGTCCCGGCCCTCTGGGTGACCAGGCGCCCTCCTCCCTCTGGAGAGAGCAGAGCGGAGGGAAGCTGAATGGCACAAGAGGCCATCTGGTACCCAGTGGAGCTCTCACACACACACACACACACACACACACACACACACACACACACACACACACACACACACACACACACACACACAGAAACATACACTTGTGACACCAGCAAACATGTATCAATCTTGGTTTCTACGTCTTGCTTGAATACGCTACTATGGATCCCAACAGCCTTCAACTGAGCTGGTTGTCTGAATCTCACAGAATGTGGCCATGAGCTACAGCTTTAGCAATAAGTCAGCTCACAGAAGTTTATTCTGATAAAGTAATTGCTCAAGCGAAGATGCCAAAATTGTTGCATCTTTATCTGTCATTGTCAAATGAATTTAGTTTGGTGTGTTCAAAACAGCACTGTGATTTACTAATATGCCACTATTTATAGACCAAACATGAATCTTTTGAGAAAGTAATCAGCAGATGAATCAATTGATAAAATAATCGATAAATGCAGCTCTGGTGTGTGATGATTATTTTTCAGAAGCTAAAAATAAGTACAAGGGTAAAGAAAGCTGAAAGGAAACGTTTGTTTGTTCTCACGTTCCTATTTTCCCATGTCTTAGTGTGTGTGTGCGCGTCTATATTATATGCGTGTGTGTTTGAGGTCAGGTCATGCAGATGGTGTGAAGTTGCGGCACAGACGGTTTCCTCAATTTAACTGCTTTTTTATTATGCAAATAACCCTTTTATGAGACACACTTGTGTGTATGTGTGTTTGTGAGAGAGAGGGAGGAAGCGTGTCCATGTTTTTGTGCTCGTGTTGAATCGATCGTGTGGGTTCAATGAAATATTAAATAATCCAAGATGTCATTCTGAAAGTGTTTAATGTTGAGGGTTTGAAAGCAGGATACCTGGAGCAGCTTGTAAACCAATCAATAAAGGATTTTTAGTTATACATTTTTAATTATTCTCTCATTTTCTATTCATCACTAGTTGATTATTCTCACCTATGTTTTTCCCCAACACATAAGCTATTTCTGTGTTTGTTAATTTATTGATTCAGTCTGTCTATTCTGCCGCTTTGGTCTTGTTTCAGAGGTGGGAGGTATCAGTGAGGAAACGGCAGCGTGTGATTGGTGGAGTTTGGGCGCCATCCTGTTTGAGCTCCTGACCGGCATGGTGAGTCAAAAAAAGTATTTAAAAAAAAAAAAAAATGTTATCTTTGTTGCTAAGGTGTTGTGGGATGTCTGTAGGTGTCTTGGCTTTCAACTCTCTCACACTCTTTATGGTCGTGCCAGGTTGTGTGTGCTTCTGTGCGCGTGTCTGTTTGTGTGTGAGTTGTTTGAGTGTGTGTGTGCGCCTACAGTATGTGTGCGAGGTGCGTCTTGGCTGCCGTCTCTTACTCTGGTTCTCGGGGAGTGCCAGGGGTGTCGGTGTGACTTTCTCCCCCAGCCTGAGCTCCATCTGCTGGGCCAGGGGGTCAGCTCTCTCCGGGCCCCTGTTTGCTGGCTCCTGGAGCAGCGCTGGGCTCGGAGTACGTCGACCTCCGATCGGCGTGGAAGGTGAAGACTGGGGCAGCTCTCGAAGGTGCCGCAACTCGACTGGTTCCGGCATCAGGACAGTCTGAGGGACCGTCTCGTCTTTCAAGACAGGCTTGGGAAAACGGGGGGGAAAAAAATCATGTTTGCAAGACAACACCTGCATATTCAACTGTTGTCTGCATGTACACAAACACACGCACATGCTAATTATAACTTGCTCTCTTGAAGGACACATAGACACACAGAAGCGCACACAGACAGACGCCCAGTGCAGGTGCAGCCCATCCATCCAATTTTTCATTGTCTATTAAATTTGAATAAATTCTAACTGATTGCCAGTGGGCATACTTTTGTATCAGCCATCAGTCGTTCCCTTCAATGGCCCAAACATGACTTGGGGTGTTAGGTTAGTGTTAGTATGTTAAACAATACACATCCACACTTACCTGAGAGGAGAAAAAAAAACAACAAAAACAAACTCAGTCACACAGATGTCTCCTTTGATGATTATGTCTGGGAACAGTCCTGGCAAGGATACACACACACAGGCGTACATAGTGTCTCTTGATCCTTGCAGGATAAGATCTTGCCTGGAGCAGTCTTGACTGCAGCTAGGAACCTAGCCAGAACTCCTGCAGCACGTATCAGGAGAGGGGGAGAGAGGGAGAGGAGAGAGAGAGAGAGGGAGAGGCAACCGACCTCACTGATGGAAAAAACACACAGGGTTCCCCAACACAAACACACAAGCAGTTTGCGTCTTTCTCCTGCCACACGTGTTCTGCTGTAGCCTTTCAGTTTGTAGATGTAGATGCATCGAAAGATGCGCAGTTGCAGTCTACAGTGATTACAGTCATTATTGTCAATTATTTTAGTAATAGGACTATTTCTCTGGTTGGAAAAGTACTTGCAGGTCTGGTGCTCCCTCTTACTCTCTTCTGGGATGGGTTTTACTTTATTATTACTCTGTGAGTGCAACAGTTTCTCTTTAACTGAAATGTTTCATCTTATTGAATTTTACTGTGGAAAACAAATCAATAAGCTGTACCTTTACTGCTGACTAACTGTCGGCCATTCCAGTAAGGCTACTGTGTGTAAACACAGAGCAAACTTACCAAAAACAATACACTTTTCCATGTCATCTTTTCTGTGAGTCTCACTCTCTGACACACACACACACAGCAGTTCCGAGAAAGAGCAACAGTGGTGAATTCATGCCCTTGTTGTAGTTTGTGCGATCAGTGTTGTTTCAGGTGCTCTGGCTCTTTGGTCTCCTCCTATTTGTCCAGTCCCACATGTTCTCACATTGACCTAGGCACTGCGGGTGTCATTATATCCGTCCCCTCAGCTCCCAGTGTGTCTTTGTTTTAAATTAATGGTTATGTATCTCTCCTCTTTCCACCCCTCCTCCCCTCTACGCAGTCTCTGCTCCGGTGCCATCCAGCAGGAATCGGTCGCCACACGGCTCTCAACATCCCCGAGTCTGTTTCAGAGGAGGCCAGATCTCTGCTGGAGCAGGTGAGAGCGCTGTGTGCCGTTTGTTGCTTTTTTCTGCATGAAAGTCAAAACAGAAAAGTGAAACTTGTTGAACACACACACACACACACACACACACACACACACACACACACACACACACACACACACACACACACACACACACACAGAACACATCATTTCATCAGCAGAAAATCCAAGTTAAGAGCAAAGAGATAATTCATCACCAAAGATATTCCTAAAATAAGAGTCGAAACACGACGCATCACTGTAACAGCTTAAAATGACTAGGAATTTGTGTTTGGTGATAGATTATGACAGATGAGCAAATGTACGCAACACGTGGTGGACATTTGCTTAATGACAGCTTGCACCATGCTAATATCTTAAACACTAACGGCAAATCCCGAAAACTGGCAATCTTTAGATGTGTATTAACATGGTTAGCCTGGATTTATCTCTGCTCAATTTGTACAAATCTGCCATGAACCCAGTGTCGTTGTGCGGCGAAGGACTGGACATATAGACTCTAGAGCATTACAGTATCCCTTGATACTTAAGCTGTAAAATTTTAATCTGGACTTCCTGTTGTCTGGGCTCTGGGAGTACAGCTCATTAGTCATTACACTCCATAACAGTGGTGCAGCATACTTAGCTCCCTGGCTGAGAAATGCTTCTGCTGAAATCAGGTTTTCTTGTTCAGATACTGTATAAGAATCGCGTTGTAGCTTGTTAAATTAATATTTTGTGTTTCTTTTCATCTCTGTCCTGTGCAGCTGCTCCAGTACAACCCAATGGAGAGACTCGGGGCCGGAGCAGGAGGTGTGGATGATATTAAATCCCACCCGTTCTTTGCCAGAGTAGACTGGCCCAAGTAGACGCTGGGCATTGTGGGACTGCAGGAAGCAAAATTGCGTGCTGGGAAACTGGCAGTCCTGAATGAACTCCTTTCAGACTGGACACACAAGCAGATGTACAGTAAATCCAGATTATGCATTTCTGCACACATCTCCCATTATGTGTATGGCCATTAGTCCCCATGTACTTGCCAGATTTGTTTTTTTATTTTTATAGACTTTGCCAAGCAGCAGTATTACCTTCCCTGTAAATGGCTAATTTCTTTATCTTGTAGAGGGTTTACTGTGTAACTTTTTGTGGTGCAGGGAACACTTCACAACACGTGTGGTGCAATAATTTATACAGTAAGTGCTTGTACTGAGTGATGATCCACTACAGCATTGTTGCTTTTACACTCCTCATACAGTAGCTGCAAGCCAAAATGACACGACTGGAAGTGAGAGGTGACATTAGGTCCTGTTTTCATTGCATTAATTGAGTACTGTATGTTATCCAGTCTAACTGACACCGGCTGAAGTCACCTTTCCCAAAGACCCCAGTGCAATTTGTTGCCACCTATAACACTCATGTCATTCCTCACGGAGCACATTGAGATTAAACTGAGACAGGTTGTGTTTTGCTTTGATGCTGAGGTTGTGTTGTTCTGATCTAGAAAGAAATACAACACTGATTATACTCATTTCCTAACTTCTTTTTTTTTTTTTTGTCGATCCATTTTACTGCCAACCAGGTAACAGATGGACACTATGCAAGGTGACTGAACAAAAACTTGTGAGTTAGGAGATATGTTTTGATTCTGAATTTAGAATTATTTATATAATGACTGAGTTACTTAATGGTTTCTAACTAAATAAAGGTCCAGTTAAACAAAGAAAGCCTTCTGTCTGTGTGGACAGTGAGACTTTTTCATTCAGAAAAGATAATAATAAGGCTTGAGCCACGTCTTTGAAACCAGTCCTTTTACAGATTGTAGTTGATTTTATGAATATCAGAGGAAGCTCTCTGTACTGTACAACATCGCATTTTTGTGCATGTAAGAATATGATTTATGTAATATATTTAATACGATGAAAAATCTATCGAACAATAAATAGTGTTTTGTAAATATACCTTTTAACGGATGTTGTGCTGAGTGAAAGGTACACCCAGGTGTTCCCAGCCTTGATCATGTCCAACTTGTCAATCACTTACTGCCTCATCAATCAAATTTTTCTTTATTTGATTGTGTGTTTTGTGTTAGAGCAACACATCTGCTAACCTGCCATGTAGATCTTAATCCTGATTTAATACTATCTGTGATGTTTGAATGATATGGTAAACATTTTCATGGTCACATTACATGCCATATATCATAGCTTGTATAATCAGAGGAGACAACCACATTTCTCTTAACAATACTTGGATAATCTCTCACTGTAGAAGCTGCACTGTAGTGTTAACTAACATATCTATAAATTACAAGGTCCATACTTCACCTATTAACCCTTTTTACCAGACATAACCACCACAGTGAGATCAGATTTTTTTTTCTGGTTTCTATTGAATGCTCACTCTTGTCTGTGCTGTACGTCTGTGCCTGTCTGTCAGTGCATTCTGGAAAACAATAAACATACCTGGATGAGTACATGAACAGCAGTGATGCTCCCTTTGTAC
Organism: Trachurus trachurus; assembly: GCF_905171665.1. Classification (NCBI taxonomy): domain Eukaryota; kingdom Metazoa; phylum Chordata; class Actinopteri; order Carangiformes; family Carangidae; genus Trachurus; species Trachurus trachurus. Next base: position 15,515,167 of record NC_139910.1, on the reverse strand, counting down.
ACTGTGTGTTGTGTGTGTTTGCTCTGAGGCTACGGCCTCTCCGTTATCAGCTGGACTGATGATACTCCTAGAAAGCTGCTGTCACTCCTCCTGAGTGTCAACGTGACTGTAATATGAGCCAGCACGCACGCACACACACACACACAAACACATAGTATGATATAAATACTCAGCACTCATTGATACTTGCTGTTTGTGTTTAATTTATTTAACTCTTTTGAGCTGCTTTTTTTTTAAGCAGCAGCCAACATAAAAGTGCACTGAGGACTACAGAGAAACAGCCGATTCACTAATGTTAAATCTTGAAGGAGATGCATATTCACAATAAAATAATGGCAAACTTACAGGTAAAGTGAAAAGTGTTGGTATTTGAACCCAACATTCATTCATAAACCACTGGTACAGAGGTAGATGTGAGTGGAAAACTGTGGCTCATCACAAGAGTAAAATAAAAATGGTAATACAGGAAGGATTCTGGCTTTTGGAAATAAAGCTGATTTATTTTGTACATTAATATGATCATTTTAATACTTACTCCTTTGTGATAATTTCTTTACAGATGTGATTTACAATATTTTCCCATTTTCAAGAAAATTTTAATTTTACAAGGTAAGGTGCCCAGGGACCTCTGACCTGTAGGGGTCCTCAGACACCCAACAACTTTGTAATTTTATTGTTATTCTTTAAATCAAATTATTACATAACCTTTTTGAGTGTGTATGTTGAAAAAACAACAACAATAAACTCAAACGTACTTTGCAGAAACAAAATATTTTTTTCTGTGTGTGTGTCCGTGTGTGTCCATATTTAACCTGATGACGTATGAGGTCAGATGTCAAGTGGCGACCGTGGGAATTTAACAGCAAAGATGGCTGTTGTTACATACTTTCTAAAACATCGTTGCAAACAAATGACGGAGGCGTGGAACATCAAAGAGAAAGACAAAAAAGTAAATGATAACGATAAACGAAAACGTTGTTTTTATAAGTCCGCTACTCGGTTTGTTAGCATTAGCGACGAGCTAACGCGGAAGAGAATAATGGCGGCAAGTTTCGTTTAGCTAACAACAACAACAACATGGACATGAGTCTACAGCCCTGCAGAAGACACCTTCAACCGCCCTGTCTTCATCTCCACCTAAGCAAAGTTACCAGTTCATTACTTTTATTTACTTATTACTTAAAGCCCGTTTTCGTAAATTGTGATCAATTTACGAACTGAAGAATAAGGATGAGACAACCGGGCTTGAATGAACTCTTCCGTACTGGCGATGGAGTCTGAACTGGCAGATTTGGATTTGGATTTTCCAGGAGAAGACCGTCAAACCAGGTAGGCTTTCTCATAATACTGTAAACTATCCTAATTTCAGGTAACATGATTGTGTTTTGAGAAGTGGTTGACATTGCTTGATTTTTTTTTTGGGACATTGTATCATTCTGTCTGTGCTGAAAACGGTATGATACAGGTTGCATACATTTGTCATAGATCTATCTAAACAGAGCACTATGACTTCATCTCTCTCTCTCTCTCTGTATGTGTGGATGGATCTGAATCATTGGGCAGTATGTGCATCTGTTTCCCATTCAGTTATATAGGCCTATTGTAGAAAAATATATATAGATGTTGTTGCTGTTGTGTTGTTTTGTTGCAAATCCTGTATGATAAAATGTGCAGGTGTTGATATTGCTCTTCGGTGTAAATCCTGCACAAGCCACAGGTGTTTCCAAATAGATTACAACCTCTGATCTATATTTCTAAAAACTTTGGGGCGTGAGGAGAGAGGATTGAGGACCGAGGGGCTCCAAGATTTTGTGCCGAAGGGCCCCTGCATTTTTAATCTGGGCCTGATTCTGGGTAGTGTAGTGTGAACTGAATGTGAACTCATTCCTGCACCGTCTCTTATTACCCGAAATGACACATGCTCATCTGTACACACGTGCACACACAGGTCAGAGCACTTGTTAGCAGCGTTGAAGTGTGTTCCCTTGTGTCAGCCTCACTGCCACAGGGTCAAGAGTCTGGGCTGATTAGTGCTCGTCATTAGACCTGTCTCTCATTACACACATGCGCGGGGCGAGAGGTTCACTTCAGCTCAGAGAAGAAACCTGTCAATCTTACTCAGCGGAGATGGGAGATGTGCCCTCACTGCTTTTGCCGCCAAATCCCCCCAAGCACATTTTATTCTGCTACAAGAAGAATTTTTGTATATGCCGCGCACTGAAGGTTCACATTGTGTTAAATATTTTCTTGTATGAGCCAATTACAATAGTAGCCAATAAAACAAGCCTTCATTTTATTTTATTTTGTCCACTGTGGTGCAGTTCAGTAAATGTTTCAAACGGTAATTCTTTTTTCTGCTTCTCTATATTTGTACTGAGTGAAATATTGTACTTTTTCCTTTGCTATCAGCAGTTACAGTTTTGTCTGTATTTATGTTGCAGATTTCACATAAAAGGAGACACTTGAAATACAGCGCTATGCATTAAACAAGTGTTTTCGGGGCCCTCTGCCAAGTTTGAGACATGCAGGAGTCAGTGGTTCTCTCGAAGATGCTTTTGATTTGAAATATTGTGAGGACAAAAGAGGACAAATTAACCACTATTTTCCAAACAATGAAAGATTGTAAAGCCAAATAATGAATATAGATGGATGTAACAGAACTTTTACTTTTCACCACAGTGGATTCATCCTGTGACCCTTGCGACTTAACTTAAGTTTGTTAAACTAACTCCACCTCAACCACTTAAAGCAGTGAAACTCTCCTTGTGCACAATTCTTAGGTTCAACAATGAAGAACAACAGTAACTGAGTTATTCTGAAATAGTTGTGCGGGCACTTTTACACTTTACTAGTACTTTTCCACCACTGTATATTTGGCTCCTCCTCACACACAAAGAACCAAGGTGCGTGTGTTTTACATATGTGTGTCTTTGTGTGTGTACAAAGCCACAGGGAAGAATCCGTCTGGTCAGAGGCAAGATTAAGAGGACATGCCAAGGACGCCATGATGCAATACAGGCCTCTTGTTAAGAGCCCTGAAAGCGTCACCCAGGCCTGCAGGCCGAATTGACCCCTGAACCCCTTCTGCAACTTCCTGGACCTCCCTCTCTTTCTCTCTCACTCGTTCTGTTTCCCTGTGCTCTTTTCCCACCTCTCGCTCTCTCTCTCCCCTCAGATGTGCCTCCCCTCAGCCCTCGCACCCATCGCTTTCACAGAGGCACCAGTGAGCGGGCAGCAGCCAAATGGCCTGCCCTCTGCTTCATATTGCTGGTGGTCAGGTTTTGTTTTTGTCTTTGACGGTTTGACTTTCGTTCACAAAGCCCAGGAGGACTCCTGTAGCCCAGGGATGGACACACACACACATTCTCTTTCTCTCTCTCTCTCTCTCACACACACATGACACACATATACACTTGCGCCAAACTGAAGAGGTCTGCTCTGAGACCTCGGGCATCTTCTCCAGCTTCTGTCAGAGCCATGATGTCATTATGAAGAGACACAATGCCTCTTCATTATCCCCCCACCACCCTTCCGCCCCCATACACACAAAAACACACACATCTTTACCACTGTGCAGGCACACACACGAGCCACAGAGTCAACAGCAGCATTAAGAGTAGTATATGAGGTGCAGGTGAGCCGCACTGTAAAAACAGTGAAGTGAATAATTTATTGCAGCGCTTGAGCAGTTCTTTTTAAGGCTGATTTTATAGACTCTCTTTATTTAACTTGAGGACACTCAGGGAAAGTGACAGTAAATCAGTTAGTTTTCTCTGACGCACGCCTTTACTTTCCTTTTCACTTACACTTGGGAGTATAAGATTGTGCATCGTGACATGTCACAACAAAAAGAAGCTAGTGTCACTGGAAATTTCACTTTATTCACTTTCAGAAACGATGACTTCTAATATTTCATTCCATCCAGACAGTTTCTGCCCATTGCTTAATGTGGTTTTGTAGTGTAACAAGCAGCAGCCAGTGTCCAGTGTCATCCTTAGGGAAGGGATCATGACCAAACAATATCAATATACGGTAGTGAAGAAAAAGCAAAGCCACAAACAAAACCCACTAGTGTTCAGTTGTAGAAAATCAGTGTTGAGTTACCAGCCGCAGCACAAGTATGTCTTTTCAATATTACATCATAACCTCTTCAGACATTTGCCTGTAAATTGATATGTCCAGTATATAAATCCAGTGCGAGATAACTCCTTCTACTGCACCTATAACTCTGTGACTACAGATCATACAAAAACTGAAAATGCAGCATATTATAGCAAGAGTCACCAGCTCTAGATCTGGCTTTAATTAACAGCTGTAATACAGTCCCCTCGCCCCTCAGGCTTTCTCAACCGTTGATCGTATAATGCGTTGTAACTTATCTCAGCTCCGCCCCGACTGAGCAATAATAAACCAATGATTTAACCATAAAAGACATAATTCAGGAGCAGCTACAGAATCTGTTTCAGTAAATATCAGTGTCTGTAATTACAACCCCAAAATCATCTACAACTTGACCTGAAGGGTTCAGTGATCTTCCCACACTGTGGTGCCCCACACTCTCCATTTGCTGTGCATCTTCATTAACCTTATGGCTTCATATTGTACTGTACAGATTGGAGGTCACTGGAAACATTTTAAGTTCATGCGGTCACATGAAGGCACCCCAGACTATTTTATGCTTAACATATTTAAGCTTTGACCCTAAAATGAGTATGATGTATTGTCTGTCTCTTTACTTGATCTCAAATAATTAATAGTCCATGTTTGTTTTCCACTAAACAATCACCAGGAATCAACACCTGAAAGAAATAAGTTATTTTAAATAGATAAACCAGTATGTTTTAAATGGTAAAACCATATTGGTGATCCAAACTGTTTACATCAATATCATGATTCTATAAATTCATGAATGACTAGTCAAGTATGACTATAGAAAAAGGCTTAATTGTGATCTCAGCTCTCAGAATTAAATTGTATAAAGGATCGTGAGCTTTTAATTTTTTTCATTTCAACAATACTGAAACTTTTCTTTTCTGTCTATGCAGCGAACATGTTTTTACAAGCTATTACTTTGTTAGTGATGTGCGTTTGAGCTGAGTGAGAACAGCACAACGCACAGTGCTCTCAGATTTGCTCATTTTATCTGTGGAGTTAAATCAAGACTGGCACCAGTCTACAGCCAAAGAGAGAGTAAGTGCAGACTAAATGCCTGCTAACCCTGAGAGGTGTCTCACTTCCCTTCAAGTCAAATTATTCAAGGTGTCTTGCTGCATGAAGCATCCTCCGTACATCTCAACCTTAAGTGCTGGTTATATTTCCCGCTCTGAGCGCTGTTCTACCTCACCTTCCCCGCCACATTGGATTTAGGGGTCTCTTTATATAACCCACATGCCCGCGTGTGAGTCATGATACGAAAGGCTCAGATGGTAAAGGAGTCCCAACCGGTGCCCAAAAGACGTGTCACTAGTAATACCTCGCCCCCAGACCTGAGGTGTCTCCTTTCGTTGTGCTGTGGGCCTCTGTGATCTGTGTGGAAGGGCGGCGAGCCAGGGCCCAGGCATGCCGTTAGCAGCTCACTAACATAGCATTAGCTCCACGGTCATCTCAGTGGGCCTGTGCTGTCTCAACTGTTTCCTCACGCTCGGCTACACACACCTTCTGTGGCTCCACACCGCTTGTTAACCACAGACCCCCTCTGTCATAAGACCGCCGTCTGTGTCCCCCTGACCGTGTCTCCTCCCAGGCTCTCCGGCTCCCTCTCTTTCTTTCTCTTTTTCTCTCCTCTCTCTCTCTCTTCATCCACTCTTTCTGGTGTGGGGGCTCTCAGCGGGGAGAGGGGGGGTTCCTGTTTGTACCACACACAAACACACACATGCAGAAACATCTCATAGTAGCAGCTCAGGGGCAAAGGCTTTAGATTATCCCAGCAAGAAGAGGGAGATAAGGAATAACAGAGAGAGAGAGAGTGCCATCGGATCAGTTTCTCCCCTCCTTGTACCTGGGGTCGAGGGGTTGCCGCGGGCAACCCGGAGGGGCATGTGTGATGATGCCTGTTGAGGAGGAGACATTCCTGGGAATGCAGCTTGAACGCCGCTATGGGAGCGAGAATCTACCCGCTAATCTCTCTGTTCCTCCGAGGCGCAAGTCTTCCTGGCGACGAGACGCATTCTATTACCACACACACACACACACACAAGTTAAATTCCCAGCCAGACGACATCTCTCTCACCCTCGGGGAAGAAAGCAAAGGAGGAGGTTCAGAGGGAGGCAGGGGCGGGTGGGTTTGGGGCGGGGGAAGGAGGGGAGTAGATTAGGGAGGTAGATGACATCTCACACATCTCGACAGGGGGGCATTAGATGGAAATGAGGGGAGGATGGAGGGCTGTCAGGGAGTTGGAGAGAAGAAGAGGGGGGGATTAGTGAAGGAAGGGAAAGAGGAAACCAGGTGGAACGAGGCTCTAAGACCAAAGTGGTGAGCGATGGATGAGAAGGACGGAGAGGAGAGTTCGTTTTAGGCGTTGATGATGAGCCGAGGCCACAGACTTAGCCGGACTTTCATGATATCATGGCGTCTGAGGTGACACATGGGGGAGAGTGCAACATCTGAGGTGGAGGTGTAAAGGGGATGAAAAGGGGGGGGGTGAAGGGTGAGGTTAGCGGGGCATAGAACAGTGTTCTTGAGGGAGTGTGGAGGATCCTTGGAGCCCTGGCACCTTATGGCATGGCCTGCAGTCAAACAGATGCTGCAGGCCTTGCCAGCCTTGAGCAGGGCACAGATGAGACCATTCAGAAGCAAAGGAGGGACGTGCCTTGTCTTACCGAGCAGTGGAAGAGTGTGTGTGTGTGTGTGTGTGTGTGTGTTTTTGTCCGTGCGTGGACCTGTCTCTCAAAGAAAAGAGAGCGTGAGTGGTTTGTTAAGGTTATGCTAATGCACATCAGTTGTCTTCAGTTGATTGTACATTCATTGTGTTTAGACCGTGATGCCCGCGCAGCCAGCTGCTAACATGAAGCAACGGCCGTAGAAGAAACTGACCAAGCAGGTACACACATAACCAAGTGTGTGCTCTTTTCCACATTCAGGTTAATGAACCCTCAATCATCTTACTCATATAGTACACACATAGTATCTTCCATTCAGGGAAGATGAGGCAAAGGCAGGAAACAGCAGAGCAGAAAAAAGGGTTAAAAAAAATGTAAGACTCAAAAGGGAAATCCACTTTTACAGTTTTATTTCTATTTGTTAATTATTAGTGTACAACTAACCACACAGAATGGTATACCAGGTTCAAGTCCTTCTCTGAATTAGGGATGGGCGATACCACACTTTTAGGATTCGATACGATACCGATACTTTTTCTTGCATTTTCATCGATACCGATACCGATACCATTCATTTCTTATTGGCTATTTTTGTCAGTCAAAATATTATTACTATTGTTATTATTTAAAGCAGAAGTAAGTGATATATTTGTGTTAATATAAGTCTTAAATAGTTATATCTTCCGACAGCAATCACTTACATAGAGTGTTTGGTCTGAAACACAGGTCTGTCAGTCACTCTGCTCTGCTCTGAGCCGAGGAGAAAACATTTATCGTATCCTACAGTTTTTATCCAATGAGGAGAGAGAACGGCATGCAGGGCTGTGTGTGCAGCCAAGGAACGCCGTGAATGTGGTGACGTAGCGACGAGGACTGTTATGGTGCGTTCAAGGAAACTCGTATTTTTCCGACCGTGAAGTGGTACCAGTTCGATCTGGTACAAGTTCACGGGTCGGAAGTTACGAGTGGCCGTTATAGTGACTTTCACCGGTAAAACAGGTCGGAAAAACACGAGTGGGTTGCCTGGAACGCTACAAAGTCGTAAGTTGTGACTTGAAGCTGTAATTTACGATTTCAAAAGCCTGCCTGGAACGCAGCATTAGCGAAAACGACCGGACCACTTACTTCTGCTTTAAGACAAGACAAATACAGACCATTTATACCACATTTATTATGGTCAATATATAATAAAAGTAAAATTAAAATAAATGACATAAATATGAAAAATAAATTAAATATAAACAAAAATATACACATTTTAACTTTTCTTATTTCTCAAAAAAAAAAAAGTCTTGATAGAAAAAGCTTTAAAAAAACCAAACTAATCATACTGTAACAATTTCACTGCAGCCTAAGCCTGTCTTTTTACCAGCTCACTGTGGCTCTCGGGATGTGTGGTCTTCATATGTTTAAATAAATTGCTGGTGTTGCTGCTGTGTGGCACGTGTTTGTCACACAGTTTGCACCGTGCCGTGGCTTTGTCTACTGGTGAAAAATAACACCACACCACGCTTCGTTTCTTGTCTGCCATTATCGCGTCTCTGGCTTTTCCTCCGGCTCCCGCATCCGTGGCCGTGCTGGCCTCCTGGCCTGGCTGTGTCACTGTCGGCTGTGTGTCGCACGTTGACGACGCTCATTCGCTGTCTCCTGTCACGTGACTGGGCCAGCTCAATACTCTGCCAGGTACAGGGGTGTCCCAGCACATAGTAATTTAAGTAAGTAATCAAAAACAGCTGAAAGTGATGCATGCACCCCCCCCCACGCCCTTTTTTTAGTTTATATCGATACTTTTTTCAGAAAATTGATGCCAAATGAGTAGCGTGTGAGTATCGATATATCGATACCACAGGATAGATACGCCCATCCCTACTCTGAATAAGAATGAGTTATAAGGCTCTTTTGCAATGTCATTGGACTGAGTGGATTAAATATAGAGTTAAAAAAAATATCCTTCTTTTTACAGCTGCTGCTTTTCCATTGATGCTGTGTTTAATCCTAAAAGTGGACTATATGTTAAAATCATCCCACAACCTGGTAACATTCTTGCGTTTTGCTGTAGCTAGGTAGCTAGCTATAGAAGGAGGCATCCTTATTCTGAATACCTACTACAAATCCCTGATTGTCAAATGTTGTATGATGCAGCCACCAATGAGCCACCATAGCTTTCTCAATAGTGATCAATGCATGTGAGGTGGCATCAGGGTAATCTCAGACTTTAAAAAACTTTACAAAAAAGCTTGTTAAGAACTGGGGGCGTGGAGTTTTAAGGATGGGTGCCCGTGCCTAACAAAGAGGGTCTAAAAGTTGGTATATCTTGACCTCTGCTCTCTTTTTTTTTTTTTTTTTTTAAATGTTGATGATTTCTCTTTGGAGTGCACTTGTCAGATAATACATCTCAATAGTACTCCTTTGACTGAACAAAATATTTTCACACACACATCACAAACTAAGTGAAAAAGACTTGAACATGTGGTGACAGAATGTGTCTTGACAGGGGCGGCAGATAGTTTCTTCATTAAATGTGACTCTGAAGGTTAATTTCTTCTCTCTTCATTCCTGATGCTCCTCACAAATCACATCTGCATGTTTAAGAAACCTATATATATACTGTATATACATATAAAAAATAGCATCAGCTACATCTTAACTCGAGAATCTATGCCTGTGTTTTGGAAAACTACCGACTCTAGTGGGTGGAAGCATGAACTAAGTGGAAGAAGAGCAGCGCCAACTCTCTCCTCGCTGTCTATTCTCTCTCCTCCATCTCTATTTTTTCAAGTGTAAGTGATAATATCCTCCCTTTTTCTACCTCTCACCAGCTTGAGTGATTTGCTAAGGCGGTGTGTCCATGTGTGTACGTGTACACGTGTGTGTGTGTGCGCGTCTCACATTAGCCTTTTTCCATTAAAGCAATTTCGCCGCCCATTGTATTCCTGAAGAGGACCTGGGAAGTCACTAATGGTGCCTTGCGTCCACACTTGCCCGCTCACACACACACACACACCCGCCGCACATGCACACAGCAGAACATCTCTCAGCGCGTGCTATCATCACCTGTCGCCTGATTGCTGTAAAACACACACATTAGCATAGAATGAGACACATTATCACTCCTGATTATGGGACGCTAAGAGGTTTCACAGAAAAAAAAAGACCTCGCACCTTTTCTCCACAATGCCTGCTGCTAGTGAGATAAATGCATGTTGTCCAACATCTCTGACGCTACCGAAACAGCCTGAAGACTCTACTGATGGATTTAATGGCCTCTTGTTGTCCATGTTCATAACTGCTCAGATTCGTCATGTCAATACTTATTTTTTTAATTCAGATGTTGCTGTGATCCAGCTGCCACCATCAAAACATGTACTTTGTGTGTTTCCGTCTGTTTTGAAAGTGTATTGAAAAGCGTCTCGCTGGCAGTGATTTGAATAGGTTATTACTTATCTTAGGGGGATCAAATCTAAGTAGGGACAGAGCAGAGAAACACACATACACAAACACACACACACACAGCGCATCCGCTATGGGAGAGGTAACAGTGCATGTTTAGCAGGTGGCCTCCTCTTCCCTGTCTTGATGAGTACAGGAAGTGTCAGTCGTGTCCAGTGGAAGCAGCAGACACTTGTTTGAGTCAAAGGGCATCTCCTCCCTGGTCTTTGCAATGTTGTCTTAAGTCTGAGGTCGCCGATAAGGTCCTGCCACGCTGGAAAGCCCTCACTCATGTCAGGGGTGGAGAGGGAACAGGAGGAAGGAGGGAAGATGCTGTCACGGTGATGAGCGCTAACTATTTTCATTTTTTGTCTTTTGTCTTTCCGCTGTTTCCTCACCAAGGCCGTGTCTGGATCCCTATATAGCCTGGAAAGGTCACAAGGTGAAAGGTAGAAGAGGCTAAGACGGGAATTCCCTCAGTTTAGCTCATAGTGTCAAGTTAAAGAGGAACTATGCAATATTTTTACGTTGAGGGAGAATGGAGGCTCTCTCTTCCCCCAGCGTCTCTTGGCCTAAAACCAACCTTGCAAGATCAAGGTGTCCGAGCTCTCGTCTCAGTGGCACCGCGTCACAAACTTATAACCCATAATTTCTTATGGGTTATAAGTTTGTGACGTTGGAACGTCAACAGGTTAAGACAGATAAGACTATACAAATATACATGTTGTAATAGGGTTGTTCGGTATACCGGTACTAGAGTGGTACCGGGGTACTGACGCATTTAAAACGGTACTATACTGCGCTTAGATAGGACCGGTACTTTCATTTTGCGCCGCCGGCAGCGGTGACGTCGCCACGTGTTTGGTCTACGTATGGGAAACAATAGATGATGCAAAAAGATGCAGTGTTTTCAGACCGTTGTAATGCATACATGATTATCCAACAACATTATCCATCGCTCCATGGATTGATTTCTCTGCCTTTGTTGAAAACTAATGCACATGGCCAGGAGGAGGGTTAGCAAAACAGCAAAAAAGCAAGAAAGAACAAACATTTTAATTTAAAATAAATACTCTTTTTCACTTTATGCTAAGCTAACTGCCTGCTGGCTGAGAATGATTTGAATCATCTCATTTGACTCAGCAAGACAGCATGTTCCTTTAAAGGGATAGTTCAACATTTTGGCAAATTGGCCCATTGCTATAATCCCGATAGTTTTAGCAGTAGGTTCGTTACCTTTATTTGTCGGTGTAAGCTATTTTTAGAATGGCAGAGCAGAGCTGCGAGCTGCTCAGAGCTCCGCTAGGGAGGCTAATGGGATTTCTTGGTTTCCCTCATCAAACTACCGTAGATGACCATTTATTAGCCCGGGCGTTTAATATGCTAAATCGACTTGGAGCCCAGGCGTTTATAAGAACCAGGTGCGTATTTGCAACAGGCTACAATTTATTTTTGCAATGAGCAGCACCAAACCATCGAACAAAACTACTTTTTTCCCCGACGCATCTTTATTGACATCAGACAATAAATAAAAAGACAGTTTGTCTGTGTTACCGCGACACAGGGAGCTGATCAGAGCAGTGTTATGAATGCTAACGAAAGGGGGGGTTGATCGCGGTAATTTCAACACTGTACATTAGCGCATTTATCTATATCCCTATATCCCTCGGCCTCAGTCTAGCGCGCCTGTGTTTGTGTGTGTGTGTGTGCGCCTGCATGCGGGAGAGAGAGCGAGAGGAGGGGCTGACTGACAGAGGTGTAAGCCGGTGAAGCGCTGTTAAAAAAAAACTTTTGTTTTCTGTGCATGGCTATGGTAAACACTTAATCGCCCGGGCGTTTAATTGAACCGGCGTTTATTATGCCAAATGAGGTCGGACCCCGGCGGCTATTAGAGCACAGGCGCGTATTTGCACGCGGGCGATTATTTGGTCATCTACGGTAATCAAATACACAATCCAACAACTCCACTCTTGTGGACAAGTTGTGACCTGCACATTCACCACGCTATGAGATAATAACAGAACGTTACGAGACGAGTTGTTTTCAAGGCAAATTCATGCAAAACCGCTGATGCGCGTTCCCGTCGGGGGCAGTTCTTTCTGCAAGCAGTCCCTGCATTTGCCTCGAAAACAACTCTATCTCGTAACGATCCATTATTATCTCATAGCGTGGTGAATATGCAGGTCACAACTTGTTCACGAGAGCGTTTTGGAGTTGTTGGATTGTGTATTTGATGAGTTTGATGAGGGAAACCAAGAAATCCAATTAGCTCTGAGTAGCTCGCGGCTCTGCTCCGCCGTTCTAAAAATAGCCTGCACCGACGAACCTACTCCTAAAACTATAGGGATTATGGCAATGGGCTAATTTGCCAAAATGTTGAACTATCCCTTTAAACTTGGCAGACATAATACAGATGCTGAGAGTTAAATAAAGAAGAAACAAAGTAGAAAACTAGTAGACAATGTTTTAGTTTTTTTTTCTTTTTTGTAGCTGCCAGGAAAGATAGAGAACATGCTATTTAAAGAGCAACAGAGAAAGTGAAAGAGAGTGAGTTCAGATTTCCTTGGCACTTAGTAGCTTCGTTTGCCCACCTGTCACCCAGCACACACACACACACACACACACACACACACACACACACACACACACACACACACACACACACACACACACACACACACACACACACACACACACACACACACACCCAGCACACACACAGAGGTCTGTAATAATGACATAATTGTCCCGGAGCACACAGCCATGCAAATAGGGAAGATGGCTTGTGTTGCCATTCGTAGGTCTCTGCCATCTATTTCCATTATTCTAATGCACTGCTACTGATGACCTGCTCTCACACAATTAACAATCAGTGAGGGAGAGAGTAAGAGAGAGAGGGAGAGAGGGAAGGGAGGGTGAGAGAGGGAATGTGCGGTATTTGAGAAAAGTATTTTTCTGCCCTCATCTTTCTATCCTGATCTCCTGGCCTATTTTTAAAAGATGGCATAGCAGCTGTAACATATGGTAACTTTTCCACTCTCACTTTTGTTTGACTTTTGTCATCTCTTCATCCATCCATGGAGTCTGGATTTGAGCTAGCTGAACTTATAAAAAGGAAATGAAAGGTGGAAACAGTTCTCAATTTTCTGTCCACACTTTCTCTCCTCCAGTGTGTCTCTTCTGGCCCCCTTGTTTTCTATGTGTGTGAGTGTGTGCGTATGTGTGTGTGTGATCTTAGGAGAATGGGCTGTTGATTCTGGTCTGTTCCTTGGCTCCCCGTCTCATGGTCTTGGCCCAGGTCTGATCCCTGTGATTGGATCGGGGGGCTTTTGTGGTGGCTGATGGGACAGAATTAAGCCAAGTGGCACACACTGAGCACGCTCCATGGCGGGCAGATGGACGGAAAGTGAAAGAGCTGTGATTTCTCATTGTGTCCCGCCGTCTTTTGGGGTGTGTGTGATACCCCCAGAGCACATCCTCCATCCAAGAGCTCTATTCTCCAATCAGTGGCCACCGCTTCCTGGGTCCAGAGACACGCCTCTCCAAGATTTCATCTCTGTATCAGACCACAACTGGGTTGTAAGCAGCTTAGAGAAGAATAATGCAGGGCAAGATATAGCTGCTCAGTCTTTGTTTAAGGCTCTCTCGATGTGCAAAACACTGACTTTTATCACATTATTTCAAGAGAGGAAGTGAATTTGTCCTAGTGTTCCTCCCACAAAAGTTTTTTTCTTTTTTTTACATTAATTTGCAGCTGTGCTTCTCGTACACATTTGTCCACACACAGATAATTTCAAAATATAGTGTTGTTATTTAAGTGAAGTCACTGGATCAGTGCACTTGCAGTTGTGTCCAGCTGTTGACAATGAGCTCATATGCTCAAGAGATTTGAGAAGTAAACAGATGCCTAAAATGTCTGTTTAAACACATTCCCAAACCGATTAAAAAGATATAAAAGGGTTAAATGACTGGGGCGGTAAAAGTTCCCACAGATCATATTTAACCAGGAGCCACCCCCTGTGTCCAGCCCCTGCAGCTTAGCCTCAATGGGATTTACGCCACAAGTGTGTGTAATAGTTATCTGACCCACTGCTTTTCTGTCCATACATATGTGAGTGTGTTTGGGTGAATGTGCCGATTACAGCAGATTACTTACACCCATGTAAAAACAGGAATTAGTTCCCAATAAGAACTGCTTAAAGGGCCTAAAAACGTCAAAAGATAATCATTAGGCCAAGGGGAGCATCACTCATTGCATCACGCAAACACCCACTCTCGCCATTACACTTTAAAAAGGAGTAAATACCCCTACCCCTCCTTTCTCCATCCCCTCCACCCTCCCGAAAACTAGCAAACTGAGCTGGCTCTGGCGGCGCTTAACTGCTCCTCTGATCTGGACATTAGCGAGGGGGTCTCTGAGTTTTATTTCGGAGGGGGAGAAGCATGTAAAAAGGCCTAAAAAGCCTGGAGTTGTAGCCAGGAAGGCTGGGCAGAAAATGCTCTCCGTCCAGCCCCATCCTCTGTCTAGGACTGATTCAGGCAGAACCTTTTGTCTCCTGTTCTGAGGGCTGAGCAACAACAGGGAGAGAGAGAGAGAGAAAGAAAGAGAGACCATAGGAGATAACAGCGGTAACATGGCGTCCCCAGGATGGGTTGAGTGATCTACTTAGAAGGGCCACGGCAGGCCCGGCCAGCAGAAGCCAGATAGATGCCTGAGCAGGCTGGCTGAGGACCAGACGCCCCTTTAAATCTGCTACTATGGCTAATCTCTAATCTGGAGATTTACTCTATCTGTTCCCCTCTCCCTCTGTTTCTCGTTCTCTCTCTCTGTTTCTACTTCTCCACATCTATAAATGGAGCAATCTGTGAGTATTTCAAAAATGCATTTATCCCCAAAATGTGTTATTAAAGACTGTCTAATTCCCTGCACATCCCTCAGCCATCCACCCCCCCCCCCTAACCGAGCCCCAACGACACACACACACACACTCACTCCCAATATTTTGCAGATGGTCACATAATGCACAATCAGCCAAACAAGACGGCTGATTTTAGGGTGGAATGCTGGACTCCCTCTCCCTTGGAGGGCATCCTTGGTGGACACTGCTCACTAGAAGCCATCAAATGTTAGCTGCGTGAAGCGAGCCAGCAGCAGTCACAACCAATCCTGAGTCTTTCTTTAGCTGCACCAAGTTCCAGTCCAAAAAAACTGGAGGGAGGAAGAGCTCGTCTGCTTGAAACAATGTAGTCGCTTCACAGGGAGATAGATATGTTGTTAAGTCTGATCACCACACACACCTTTACTACAAACAAGCATTTCTTAACACATGTGTCTTCTTGTTTTTTTTTCCTGAACATTGTAGTTGTTGATTCTGGTTTTCCTGCAGGGTTTCTTCTACTGCCAACAAAAGCACCTTTCCCCCTAAAGCACTCAACACATGGCAGTCTTGAAACTTGCATGATGAAGACATGATGTGTCATAATAATTAGGAGCTGGACAAAAGACCTGCTGTTTAACATGGAAATTTATGCAGTCCCCTGTGTTTTCCGTGACACTAAATTCTACCATTTCCCTTCAATTATTTATTTATCTATTATTTTTTGTGCTTTACGAGTCTGGATTTGTTCGATTCACTTTCATTGTCCCTCCACTGAGGACGGGTTCTCCGACGATGTTCGCCGACACTAATGTGGCACAGGTCAAGAGAGGAAGGGTTCCACGTAATGTGCATCTTCCTCTCTGCCCTCCTCTTCGCCGCCGCCGCCGAAAAAAACAATACTTCCCTCCTCCCTCCTCGCCACTTCCCCATACTTAGGCCCTCGCAGCAATTATGCCCAATCACAGGGCTTCAAAAGGAAGCAACCAGGGCTTGTTTGTGCCTCTGCGGTCATTAAGAGGGGGGCGAAGAAAGGAATTAATGACTTAATTGAGGAGGAGAGAAAAGGGGGAAATCACACAGACTCTGGGAGCGGAGGGGAGAGTATGAATGGGGCGCCTGGAACGCTCCTGGAGCAGGGGATTGTGGGATTGCTGAAGTGTGTCAAGATTTTGGTCGTCCTCCAGAGCAGATGGCGGCTTGTCGTTCGCATACCATCTATTCTCCTCTTTGTCAACCCAGAACGGCTTCTTTTGTTCCTCCCCATTGCTTTGCTGCAAAAGTTCATGGGTAGAGAGAAGAAGAAAAAAAACACAACAAAACTGAAACACTGGTCCAGTTTGCTCCAGATCAACAGTCTCAACGTCTCTCTCTCTCTCCCTCTCTCTTTCTCTCTCTCTCGCTCCCTCTCTCTTTCTCCCTCTCTGTCTACCTCCTAAAGTTTTGACCAAATCAGAAAGGATGCTGTGTCTAAAGTGCTGGTGTGCCAGGCTTGGCATGTTGCTATTCATTCCTCTCTAATGTGGCAGGGTCCCCCCACTGCCAAGCCTCCGCTCCTGCTCCACAGACTCCTGATTACTGTGGATAAACACGCAGGAGGAGATCCCCCTCCTCTTCTCTATCCACACCAACTGAGACTTGAGAGATATGCTACCTCCAGGAAATTCTGGCTCGGCTCGCTCCCGCAATTTCTCTTCCCATCCAAGATTTCAAAACGATAAAGTAATCAGGAGGAAACTAGAAAACAGCTTGCTGATGGTTCAACACCATCTACACCTCTGAAATTTTCCTCTTTAATTGTTGCATAAAAATGTGAAACAAGGACGGACGTAGCAGTGTTAAGCCCCAGGGTTGACAGAGCTGATGATAGCAAGCTGAGGGGCTTTTAACAGTTTCCTTTTTTCTTTTTTCTTTCATGTGTCCCGATTCCTGGAAGCATTCCTTCTGTAAACAGCAACTGAAAAAACAACTGAAGCTTATTTGGAAAATGGCAAGCACCTTTGCAGGGCTGAATAATTAATGTATGCTAATGCTAACAATGTATTAGTTATTCAAATGTGATCCTTTTAGACAACAGCACTGTTTACCCTCTATTACTCCCTCTGATCGTCCACTCCAAAAGGGGGGCACATAAAGAGAAGAAAGCAAAGGAAGAGAGGAGAGATGAGTGAATGTGACACTAGCAGATACCAGCCAACACAACAAAGAAACACAGTGAGATTAGCATGACAGAGAATACTCGGGCTTCACACATTAATATACGACATGAACTATAGCCATAACCTCAGGGGCCCGATGCAATATGCATCTCCTCTACCTCCTCCTTCAGTCTTCCTCTCTTCACATCTCTCTGTCATTTCTCTCCCCCTCTTTTTTTTCTCAACTCTCTCCAGTCTTTTCTGTTCTTTGCCCGTCTCTTCTCCATCTCTTTCCCACCCCTCTGCTCTTTCTCAGTAGACGTCTGAAGGGCCCTTCAGTCCAGAGCAGATGGGGGACTGGTCTTACCCAGGGCAGGGGCCACTGAGCAGGGAGGAGGGTGGCACAGGAGGAGAGGAGAGGGCTCTCTGTCTGGAGGATGGAAGGATGGCTCTGTGTCCGCATGCTGGGAGAAGAGGGCCTCCCATTGATAGATTAAGGACCAGGTTGGCTGTACTTGAGAACTATGGTTCTCTATCGCAGGAGGTGAGATTCGAGAGCCAGGTCACACATTAGCATGTGTTTTGTTTTCGGCTCGGTTGTCCCAGAGTCCGTTACTCAGTTGTATCACTAACAACCAGGGGGATGGAGAGGAGGGCAAAGCCACCGTCTTGTTTGCTGTGCACTATTTATTCAGCGTGTTAGGCTTATGTAAAGTATGTAAATCTGTCTAACACACATTTGTAGTATGCACAGGTGATTGGTTAGTGTTGCTTCCCACTGCTACCTATAAATAAACTGTATGATGTCAGAGTTTGTTGATATGAGCACCTCAGACATCCAGTATTAACTAACTATAACTATATTATGAACTATTAATGTGACCACACCATGCACCAGGATATTTTTGGCTACAATAATCATGCTTTGAAAATTTGAAACGGACACATCCCTGTTATCAGTTCATTTAAATTGCATTGAATTACATCTTGCATCCAGTGCAGAAAAAGCTGCCTCATTACAGGGAGGTAACTGAAGAATGTAAACATATTGACAGACTCAAATATTGAAAACATGGATTTTGATTTCATAAAAATGTCAAGAATTGCAACTATATGACTTAATGAAGATAAAATGAATGGTACCGAAAAAGAAAATTAATATATGTTTAGTTTAATGCAGATTGATGGCAAGAGCATCACAAACAGATCATCTGGATCTCCATCTGGATCTAGTTGGGGCCACTGGTACTTGGTGGCAGCATTCGAGAAATTAGACAAAATTAAGGCTTTAATTTGATCATTTAAATCAAATTATTTTGTCCTCAGGATAAATAGTTCATAGATAATCTATCAATAACCTTTGCAAGACTGCTATTAGAGTTGGAGGGTGTGTCTGTCATTATGGAGGAGTGGCTCTAATTGAACATACTTGTCAACCAAGTGAACAAATTGATGAACACAGTTATATGCACAGAGTTAAGTGTAGGAACTTCATTTATCACAACTTATCCTCATTCCTATAATGGCATCTAACCAAAGTAATGACTGATCACATGACAAGTTGGAGGGCTTGTGTTACTGGGTAAGTCAGACTCCCTACATCCTAGCAGTTGACATGGCTTGTATGCAACGAATAGGTATGATGATACAAGAAGAAATCACTTTTCCCCCCTCTGAAATAATATAATTTCACTGAAACTTATCTTATTCTCTGTCTGTCAAAGTTAACCTCAACAACATTCAGTTCTCTGTGTAACGTGTAATCATAATTCTAATATATTTGGATCAATGAAACATGCCTAAGTGGCCGGGCGGGTGTTGGGCAGCCACAGTATCTTTTCAGGGGTCTTTAAAACATATTTTCATGCCAGCTCCCATCCATGAGTCACTTTCATTAACAAGTCAGCGATGCTAAGACCGCCTGAAGCAAGCTCCTCAAGGTGATTCAGTCTGGGAATGTCTTTGAATCTCCCCGAAGCTGCTACTCCTCCTGCCAGCACAAAAGATCAATGTGTCTGCCAAAATGCAAGCACAGTTCAGTCCCCCACCCCTCGCCCCTCCTCATCAAAGATAGGCTTGAATTAGGTGCAATTAAGGTGTTTCAACAGCCACCATAAAACAAAAACCACATCATAGGGGATCCGTGACTTCACCATTACCAATAATCGCCCACTAACTTCACACATTGTCACTCAGCAGCAACAAGGTCAAAGATGTGAAGCTGACCTGTTTTTTAAAAAACGAACATGCCAATCACGACAACAGTAAAATCCCACCAAGGGGCTGTAAAACAAAGTAATTTATACACTGAAAGCTACAGTATAGAGCCCCACCTCCATTTCCCTTTTTGATAATGATATCAGTAATAGAGTCTTTTGTTTGATAATGAGAGCTGCTATTTCTGATGGGGAATAATAATACATGGCTATTACAGTTTCATCTGTTGGGATTGAATGAATAACAATGCTTTGTGCGATATTCAGCGTCACACTGAAACACACACATTCTGTATGTCTGTAATTGTGGGGTTAATACTGAAGTGGCCGGCCACCTGGGTCAGGCAACATGGAGAGGAAAGCAGAGGTCCTTGGAGTTATTGTTGCAGGTGAAACAATGAAGTCGATTTGGAGTGTTAATCATACGCTTTCGTCCAGCATTAAAGTCCTGTCTGTGTTCACCCTGTGATGAGACTGTTTTGATGCTAATTGTACAGTGGAATAATAATTAAGTTAATGACATGGAGCTCTTTGCGTGCGATTTAAGAGGACATGTTTGCGGTGCTGGGGAAGACTGGCACTCGTAATGACTGACTCAGTCCTCACTGTTTACAAAAGTTTGAGAGGTCATGATCGCAATTCTCTGAGATAATTATAATGTAGATCTTGCAAATGGTCTTAATGTTGCAGCACATACTAAATTAGAAAAAAAATGTGGGAGTAAGCTACTCTGAAGACTTTTAATTTGTTTAAGTTCAGTTAAGTAGCGTGACTAGTAATTTTTCTTCTGCGCTACAATCTGCGAGAGTGAAAAACCGAAATATGGAAACTGCATCAAACTGACAACTTTCTGTCGTTCCTGCTCGCCTGCCAACTTCAATGACTCCAGCTGCAACTGCCAAAACACTGATTCACAATCTGACAAAACGGGATGATGACAAAAAAGTTCATTCTTAACTCAAAACACTGTGCCGATGCTTGAGATAGAATTTCTCTCCTTTGTGGGATGGATGATAATAGGTGAAAACAAAGAAGCGGGGTGTAAAATGCTTCAGCTGAGCGTGATTACAGCTGTGGCCATCATTAGGCAGCCTCTTTAATGTAATTGATGGAGTGGATTCTCATAGCAGACCTCAATAGACTGGGCAGGGTCTCCTCGTTTATTTGGACTCATCTGCATTTGGTCTGTGTGCGTGTGTGTGTGTGCGTGTTTATGTGTGTATGCGTGCATGCAGGCATGAGGTAGAGCCAGAGTGTGCAATAATTACGACTTCACACTCTTCAGACACTTAGAGAAAAGAGCAAAACAAAGCGCAGTAATCAGCGTGTGTATGTGTGTGTGTGTGTGTGTGTGTGTGTGTGTGTGTGTGTGTGTGTGTGTGTTTGTGTGAGTGAGCGTGTGTGTGTGTGTGTGTGGTTTGGTACATTCTAAGTGCAATTGTGCAAATGTGGTCTCGGTGTCTACATGTGTTTGCATGCACACGCTTGTGTGAATGTGTGCACAGCTACTGAGTCCCATAAGTGCGTGTGTGTATGTGTATCTGTGTGTGTGTGTGTGTGTGTGTGCGTGTGTGTGTGAGAGAGAGAGAGACAGAGAGAGAGAGAGAGAGAGAGAGAGACTGTTTGCATTTGCTCAAGGATCCTGACCCTTCAGAAATGACACGTTTTCTCTATCTACCCCATCCTTTCCCCACACATTAGGTGCTTACAAAAGACAGAGCACTAATGCATCATCTAATTGGCCTAGGCTCCTGCCTCTGCCTCTCCCTCCATCACTCTATTAGCTCAGTAATTACCCATATGCCTCGGCGAGGCGGGCGTCCAGATAATGGCCGCCTCAAGGGCCCTTGAGCGCGGCAGAGAGGGGCCGCAGTCTGTCGCCGCGGGAACACAGCAAGCTCTCCAAACTATCCCAACACAGTACTGGGAAAAACACAATGGGGAAGGAGTTTGGCAACTTCATAGCCCCCCATCCCTCACCCGCTCCCCCTCCCCTAAAAGAAAAAAAAAGTTATTGAGGGACAGGAGATGTAAACTGGGGGCTGTTCAAATTGGATGTTGTCTGTTTAGCTAATGTGTCTTTCTATGTGTGGATAAGCATCAGCAATACTTTTGCATTTCTTTACAGATGAAGCAGGGGTTGTTTCACATCTGTCCTGATTTCACATCCACATTCTGGATGATTTGACATCTCACTATTTACTCTGACTGCCAATACAGGAAGTTGTGAACCTTACATAGGGAAGCAGATTGGAGTTTGGGATGGTGGATAGGTGAGTAGTGTGTCAGTATAGAGCAGGCATCATCAAATGGCGGACTGGACCAAACAATGGTTTTATCTGCACCCGTGGCCAATCTCTGATAAATTAACGAGAATCATTTTCATGGAGCATTATATTTTTCTGACAAGGCACTTTCTGAGGTTTCTGTCTTGTTTTCTTTAACTTGAAAAGCAGACCCATAAATTCATTCGCCTGGGACTACTTTCATTCATGGTAAAATAGCTACTTGTTTACTTTACAACTGCCATACAAGTGCACTATGTTAACAGTTTCCTACATTGAAAATTGACACCAAATGTAGGTTGTTGATTTTATTTAGACATAAGGGTAGGCTGAACGTAATGAGGTTCGGACCTTTTAGTTTAAGTAACTGGACCTCATGCAATCTTAATTGAATACCGCCTGGTATAGAGTAATGGAAAGGAGATGCAATGATGGGAGTAAGATCCTTCACATAGTGGTGAGATATTAAGTAGAGTAATTAGAGTATTAAATAGAGTGGTAGATCCAAAAGTTTAGGAAGAGCCTTCTGCACTTCACTGACTGGACTCATTCAAACAATTACACACTCTTAAGTCAGTCTTTGTACAATCATTCAACTTTCTGCATTCAACATTTGACTGTCCTAACTTATTACAGTCTAATCTTTTGCACGATCTTCTATTGTTGTTTTTTTGATGAGAGGGTTGAATACCAATACTGATTGATCACAGCAATCATTGCTGCTCTCCACAATGGCCTGTGCAATTCTATCTTTTAACTATAAAAAAAAGTACTGTGAAGTTCCAGCTGTTTGATTTAGCCAGATGTAAGCGTTGCTTCATGGATGAACGCTTCTTAAGCAAGAACAGAGTGGCAAAGCACAGAGAAGGAAATTTGCACTAAAATCTTTTTGTACAAAATATAAACTATATTATGGACAGGATGAGTGACTACAGCAGCCATTAACTCTTCAAGTGGATGAGGTGTTTGTGTAATTCATCAAGATAGATAAATTATCTACAAAAGCGTTTTCTCTTCAATTGTCCTCTTTGTGTCATTCTTTCTCTTTCCCATCAAAATCGCCCTCAATCATTGAAAATGGAAATCATAATTCGCCAATCTTCAATCTTCAGCCTCTTAATTGAAATCACATAATCTGCCTCAGAATAGAACTAGCCGCCCTCCTCCCATCCCCAAATGATACTTCCAAAAAGAGTAAAACAAAGAGCTTCTTAAATGATTCCCTTGCTCTCAGCATCATATAATATGGATTACAGAGCGCTCGGCCCTTTTCTCTCTCCACCTCCCACTCTTACTCTTGCTCCCTCAATCTGGGATATGGTCTCATCCCTCCATCCCATCCACCCAAGGCAGATTTTGTGACACTCAAGCTGACCAGGCAGCATTATCTGTTTTTAAAATCAGATAAATATATAAATAAAGCATCCAGCAGTAATGCTAATATATGCCCTAAGAGGGTCTAAGGCTTCAGATCTGTGGACTTAATCTGGGTTTTGGGGAGGTATCTTCCCTTGGCCGTTCAGAGATTTGCGAGATCACTGTCAGTCCTGGGCCGGCTGAATTATCTTTGCGTATTGTGTTAATCTGTTGGCCTGCAGATTGTGGTGGACTAAGGTTCAAGTGGGAAGGATTAGGGGAGATCTGAGCAAAGCTGATGCAGGCAGCCTTCTCAAAAACGGCCCATGCGTTCAGGCCCCTCCGTGGGTTTTTTATTTTTTTTATTTTATTTTATTCATTTTTTTTTGCACACTGACCAAAGGGACCACTGAAGTATGGTCTCTCACTCTCTGTCATACACACTCTCACACAAAGATACACACAAATCTCCACACAAATCCACCCTCTCCATTCCAGATAATTCCCCTCTTAAAATCTCCCCTCAGACCAACCACTGCGAGTGCAGGACCCAAAATGCAAAAACCAGTGGCCATGCCCACTCCACAAATCCCAAAACCTTTTAGAGCTACTTGACAGAGAGAAATCCATCTGGAGAGGATATCCACTGTCCATTACTTAGAGACTAATGTCTAGTTTTAACTCAGCAGTGTTTATTTACATCATAGCATCTAAATAAAGTATATTTTCTGCCCCAAACTCACCCCAGTAATACCTTATTAAGATGCTTCTAATACACAGCCAGAATATAGACAAGGTTTGCAACTTTGTTAATTGTTCGTTGTCAGTTCAATAACCCAGCACTTTGTGTCGGACTCTCCATGATTATCTCTGGAGAGTGATAAAATCACTTCAGGTAAATGAGTGATTGGACTGGAGGACCGCTGAAGTACAACTTAGCAGTCCTTTAGCAGCTTCTGTTTGCTAAATGGAGCCATGGAGTTGGGAGGATGAGGAGGCTGGAGAGGTCAAAGGGGTCCATATGGACCAGCAATTGGACGACTCTCGGAGGGACGAGCAACCAATCACGTTCTCCACAAATCCTCGACCCGGGGACCCGGAGATCCAGCAGGAGAGCTGGGATTTCATTTCCACCAATCACTTGGCTTCAATGAAAGCTAATTGAACAATTCTAATCTCTCAAATCGTTTCATTTTGTTTAAGTTCTCGGTGACAGAAATAACAGTGTTGGAGGTGCACTTGTCTTTATGGAAATGTAAGAAAAAATCTCATTCTGTGGAGATCATTGTCAAGTCGTCCAGAACAAACGGACTGTTTCGATTATCAGGAAGACACAAGGAATAAAAACAGTCAGGCTGCTTTAGTTGTTGCTCCAAAAACAAAACTAGGGAAAAATATGTATCACAAAGAAATGTACAAATGTATATGTAATATCCCCTCAGAGAAATCTGGGTTGGTGCATTTTACACAGACTAATAAATCCAGTCACCAAGACACAGAATAAGTGTTCATGGTTGCATCTATGCAGTTTAATCAACCAAATGTCTTCGTTGGGGTTGTGTCTCACAGCCCTGCTTTATTAGAGGCAGAATCTTCTGGGCCTTTCTGCCTGCGTTGATAAGGTTAATAGGTCTCTAATATGGTAATTGTATGGTCAGGGAGGAAGGAGACCAAAAAATTTTAATTAAGGAGCGAGCGGCTTTTTTCGTCTCCTCACTTCGTTTATACTCTGGCCCTTAAATTATCTTCCAGATATCAAGACTTCCCGGGCGGTTGTTTTGTCATCTCTCCAATTAAAACGAGCGGACCGTCGCAGGAAGTCGCTGACTAATTTCTTTTTTGCGTTTGTGATCCATGAGCGAGCAATAAGGACACTAATAAAATCTGATTAGCAGTAGCCACAGAACTCCTTGATTGATTCTTGTCAGATACTGTTTTCCACAAATCTAATTAGGTTCCACTCAGGATACTAATGTAGCTCCTCATTTCATCACTATAGCATCAGTTTGCCCTTATGATATTCTTCACTAAATGTTCTATGATTACCAACAATCATTATTGCCCTCCTTTTCCGACGAAATGCATTTTCTAAACAAAGCTGTATAAGAAAATGCATTAGGAGGAGGAATTATTAAGTGGAACAGAGGGTAAATGTGGAGGCAATACTTGTAAGTCTGGCAGAGGAAGTTACAAAGAAAAACAAAAGCTTGATTAGCATTAATGTCAAACAGTTAAAGCAGGAGTATTCATAAAGGGAAGGATCTTATTAGCTGGAGAAAAACAGAATGAGATGGACCATTTCTCGGCTGCTTAAGCCTCAGGATTACTCAACCTTTGGTGGCGGAGAGGAACAATGTGGCTTTTAAAAACCCATTTTGGAGAGAAGCGTCTGGTTGACAATTATATGCCTCTAAGCTGTTTAATAGGTGGTCGGGAGAGGTCTTTAAGATCCTCATTCAGGAATAGCGATCTGAGCCGTGTTGTTTGAGGCATCTCAGTGTGTGTGTGTGTGTGTGTGTGTGCGGGCGCACTGTGTATAGGGGGTATGAGAAGGGTTTTAGGAAGAGACTGACATAAGAAAGAGAGAAAGGACAGAGGGAGAGGGAGAGTTTTAAGCCTGCTAAGCAGATCAGTGTCTTTTTGTGTGGTCAACAGAGGCACTTGAAACTTTCTGTGAGCCCCAGCTGTCTGGAGCTAATTCTTCCTTTTTGTTGCTATTGTTCAGAGATGAGGGAAAAGACAGAAGGAAGGCATATATGAAATACTTACAAAGCTGTTTTGTGCTTCTTCACTTGTTGAAAAATTTTTACTGCAAAAATGTTACATACCAAGGGATGAGGGTCCCTGAAACTGAGGGATCAAGAAAATCTAAAGATATGAGTAATATTATTCATGAAACCTCATGGAAGTGAGGTGAAATCTAAATTAACAGATAAAATGTTAACTGTTTCTGACCCCTTTTGACTCCTTAAAACACCCTGTTTGTGTTTACAGATTGATTTAAAAAAAAAAAAAAAAAAAAAGGGAAACAGTCAATAATCTGTTTTCCCAAACGATTTTTAATCACCCTTTCAAATATTTGTGCCGTCGCTTGTGTGGAGTCGTGTCCTTTAGGATTTGAGATGGCCACAAACAACAGGAGGAAAAAAAAAAAAAAAAAAAGGCACCGCCAGAAAAAAGATCAACAAACAGGCGAAGCATAGAGACAGAACAGTTTGAGGATGAAAGCTGCTAATCCTGACCTCGGCTAATGCTAATGCAAATGCATGTTTATCAAATATATAATCGACATTAGTTAGAAAAACAAGGATCTGCCAGCACTCTGCTCTTTGTTCCGTGATTGTGGAAGAGGGAGATTAAGATGGGCTTTAGTGATGCTCAGATGGAAGGAAGGAGAGCGGGATGGAGGAACGGCTGGGTGCACTTATGTTCACAATCGAGGAAAGAAGTGAAGCTTTGCAGCTGAATCTGCTCCTCGTTTTCATTTGAGTGAACAGGAATTTCATCCAACCAGTGTTAATATGGCCACCTGATTTTGATTCAGCCTTAAAATATGTTGGGGTTTTTTTTACCAAAAATTTGTATTAGTCAAGTTTTTTGTTAGTGTTAATCTAGTTTTATCGCGAGTGAAGTTCTAGTCTTATCTTAATGCATTTTTTAAGTTTTGTGTTGTTAGCAAATTTTAGGCAACAGCCTTCTTGAGAAATAAGTTGATCTGCTCTCTAGAGTAAAGTAGAAGAAATAAATCCACCAATGAAGACATTTTAACTTCCCTAATTAATATATTAATCATGTTTGTTTGAGTGGATTTAAAAACAAACAAAAATGTACAAATGTATTAACAATAGCACTACAACTACAGTAAGTAGTGAATTGTTATTGTTACACTTTGATTTGTACCAATAAAACAAGAAGTTAATTGATTAGCATTCATATGCCACAATATGCTAATGACCCAACCCTTAACAATTCTACATAATTATTACCATATCTTTTTTAATAAAGGACAGTTTAGGTGTTTAGCTTCGCTCTGCAGGTTGCTGCTACTTCCGGTCTAATGTTCAATGGGATTACAGGATAATTAGCTGACGCAAACATTTCTGCACAGTTCATTCCATGAAACATTACACGTCACTCGTCCTGCTGTGTTAGGAGGAGGGAATTGGTTGGGGAGTGTTGTCAGCAGTGTTGCGGGGCAGTTTTAGTGGTTAAATGTTTACTGGGTGACACCGGGGCACAAGTCTTGCCAGCGTGTCTCCCATGGGCACCCATAGAAACAGAGGTAACCTATTTTCCTTGGCAAGGTTGAGCAGCCACATTAAGTCTGTGTTTGATTGCATCGGTCCTTTAGGCCCTCTTACCTTTCCTGTCCCCATCTCTCCTTTCTCATCGTTTACCTACCTTTTCCTCCTGTCCTGTCTACGCTCTTTAATCTTCTTTTTCTCCCTTGTCTCGATGTTTCCTTATTCCTTCCCGGGCCTCCTCTTTTCCTCTATCCCTGCATCCTTTTTTCTCTCCGTCCACTGTCACGCAGGGATAAAGGAGAGGTCTTGCTGTGCTGTGTTTGCCTGCTTGGTTGCAGGGGTTTGTTGTTAGTAAATGAGGTCATTAGAAGACACTCTGACCTAACCAAAGGCATTTGTTCTGCACGCTGTATTTTTTTTTTTACTCTCATACTTCTCAGTATAAATATACACCTTTGATGGAATGGCCAGATGCTGGGATCATTACCGCGTCATTATACCACCCAACAAATTAGCGTGAAATATTTCTTTCTTTCCAATAGAAAGAGAGAAGTTTGTGTCACAAATAACTCTAATCGCACCCAGTGTTTATAATATTTATTCAGTATACATTTATTGACTTTTTATTGCTTACCCCAGTGGTCACTTCAGCATGTTATCTCTCCTCTCATTTCCATCCCCCTTTGACTTCTCCCCTTGATGTTTTGGAAACTCTTGCAGCAGGGTGACACCTCCAGGCGAGCCTCGGGGCCTTTGGGTGTTCTCTCTCTGTGGCACGTAGCCAGATCCCTGATGACACCTGTGAGCCTTGGCAGAGCTCCTGAGTTACAGTAGCTGTTAGCAGGTTTTTATGTCAAACAAAACACCAAACACAATGTGTTCTCTCTCTCTCACTGTACCTCAACAATTCCCCACCCCCAAAATGACTCCAGCCCACTTTCTCCTGCAATTCAAAGTGGCCACAGCTCTTTCTGCAATCATATGCTACTGTAAACACTGCCAGTGAATCAGTCTTTTTCTCACCATGTCAACGGGTTTTAATTATCAGTGAATGTCAAGGATGTCTGCAGGGTCCACCTCATTTCTCTGTGAGCCAAACCCATTTCTTGTGTTGTGTAACATTGTCCCCCATTGTCCGAGCGCACTCATAAACATACTTCATACGCAGCATCTCTGAAGTGTATTCCATTGTTCCTCAAGTGGGGAGACGAGTGTTGCTGCTCTCAAAATGGACATTGGCGCATCTCCTGAAACAATACGGTTCCCCCACACCACATCACTCACATGCGTTTAAAAACGCCAGACCTTCACCACTTACGCCTGGAAAGAAAATTACCTGAGCACAAAGCGGGAGCTCTTGTCTACACCCTAAAATACATCATAGCACTCTTGTCATTGCAAGTGGAGGGTCTATTATAAACAATTATTTTAGCCCTTCACGGACAGTTTGGTCTTTGTGATGCATTGTGTTTTTGAGCGAAGAAGTATAGGCAGTAATCAATGGAGGAGCCGTACGGTCAAGGTAAGGCTGCCGGGTGATCTAAACACATACGAACGTGGGAGGGAGAGGGGGGGGGGCTGTGCCTGAGATACTGGTGTGTGATGTATTGTATGCAGAAAGGCTGATTATAACACAGCCATGGATAATTCTCGCTTCTGACTGACAAGCAGTTGTCTGTTAACATCATATAACACTTCAAACATAGTTTCCGGCTTAAGTTTATCCACTGCAGCAGCTGTGCACACTCTCAACCGCAGGCACCCATGGCTGTACTTTTCCTCCAAAGAACTCACTGGTTCACTGCCCCTAACCATAAGTTAAAAAGACTACACGTGAAATTCAAAAAGTGGGTAACAATTTGAAACAAACTTCTCTTTTTGCTTTAGTGATAAGTGGCCACGGTATAATCACAATAATATCCTGAGGCTGGTTCTGATCATCATAAATAATTTAAATAATGGAGTTCTTCATTTATGCCTCATCCGTTACTTTTATATTATAGGAGACTTCATGTCGCCACAGGGAAGTTATTACACATGCTTCCTGGCTATGCATTCACTTACCTTTATGCTACACTATGGCCTATATTTTTGTGTTTATATGTATTTATATTACACATGCATACTCACAGCTGTGCAGCAATTTCAGTAGAGCTACTCTAGATTGGTGGTTGCCATTAAAGTGCATATGCTGTAGCTGCCACACAGTGTCTGCAATTTTTAGTCTTACTGCTAATGGAAAAACAGTATAATTACACAGCAGACTAATATTTGCATGAGAATGTGGCATACTTTCTTCATTATAGAAAATCCACAATGCACAGTAACTGTGAATGTGTGAAACAGTGAAACTGTGAAAAGACACAACAAGTCACACACTTAAAATTGTCTCATGTTGATTAAGTTTAATCCAAACTACATGAGTGGAATTTTTCATGTGCCGAAGGTTGATGTGTTTTATGTTGTTACCCAAACAAGAGGTAATTTCACTGACAACAGGAAACATAGTGCTGTGAAAGTCAATTTTAGTATACTTAAATAAATAGAGATCATGATGCAAATAGTATTAATCTGAATGTGACCCTAGAACATTTTGATTTCACTTTACTGACATATGTGTTTTTTTGTTGTTGTTTTTTTTACATCAGTTTTAATCCATTTTTGTCAGATTCGACTTAAAATTTCAGTTTATAAAGAATATGTAAGGTGGTCGTACATGACAGTGAGGAGAGATGCATAAGGGTGTGATGGAAATATGGAAAGAGAAAGAAGGACGGAGATAAGAGACAAAAAGCGAGAAACAGAGGTGTGAGACGTGTGGGTGGACACTGTGCATGGTGGCAGTAGGCACAGGGGCTTAATGAGAGGTGAGCCAGAGGAGAAACAGAGCAAGGACAGACAGAGAGAGAAGGTAGCAGGGAGAGGGAGAGGTGAGAAGGAGGGAGTGAGTGATAGATGGTGCAGCGGGAGAGGGGGAATAGAGGAAGAGAGGGAGGACAGGACTTTGGAAAACAGAAGCAGTAAACAAAAAGCCAAGAATAGAGTCCAGGTGTGAAAAGTGAAGGAAACGGGTGAGAGAGGCAGGGATAGAGAGGACGGGATAGAGGAGAACACTGAAGGAAGAGCACGACAGGGTCAGCAGAGTTAAAGGAGTGGATCCGACTAAAACGGAAAAAAGACAAACAGGACAATCAAAGTAGATGTCGAGGAATTCTCAGTTTGTTAGTTTTTCTATGGCAATCAAAATAAAACACTATAAAACGTGTTTTAATACTCATACAGTATGAATATCCACTGTAAACAATATAGTGTAAAAATACAATGCAGCGAATGAGCAGCAAGAAATAACACAAGTTTAAAAGATGGAGTATAAACTTATATACGTAAGTTTACAGTGAACTGACACTCTATAATGTTCTAAATCTATTTAAGATAATAATAAGAGAAACAGAAAGATGTGTGTCTGGTACTGACGACTGTCTGTGATCCATTCCCCTTATGTCAGACACTTTTTCAGCTCTGACCGAGGAGGTTAGATAAAATTGTGCACTGTAGTTAATAAACTACTGTAGCTTCTTCCACTTTGTGTTCTCCAGCTCTCTGTTCAAGCATAGAATTGGTCAGTGATGTAAATTCACAGGTCAAAGTTGAGATCAACACACAAATAAACTTTCTCTATGAATTAATTTTAATAGTTTTTATCTGTTGATGTGACCAAACCTTATTCCTATTGCTGCAATATGGCCACGCCTACTGGACTGGACAGTTATACTCTTTGAAGAGTTTGAAGAAAACTCATTACATTAATATTTAAGGTTGGCATAGGTGACTTGAAAAACAAAAGAAAACAGCAGTAACACTCTTAACAGTAGAAACCCACTCCTCAGACACAAAGGAAAACAAAGAAGGGACAAACAGAAACTTGGCTCTGTCCCAACATGTGAAGGAGTTTGGGACAGCACCATGCCCCCCTCTCCTCCTCCTCCTCCTCCCCATCCACACCCCCACTTCCACCTCCACCATCCCCCCTATAAAGGTAATGTATGGCCAGGGGATGGATGTGCCCTTGTCAGAGCCCTGTGTCTGAAAATGCTGATGGATGGAGGGATGTAGAGGAGAAGGCGAAGGAGGAGAAGGAATGTGGTGATGGGGAGATGACAATGATGAAGCATGGGTGCGCCACACCTCCACATCTCAGACAGCTGTTTAGCGACGGGGGCTAACGGTCTAAGTGTGTGTGTGTGTGTGTGTGTAAAGGGTGTAGGGGACAGGGGACACATGTGGAGGAGGCTGCGCTGTGGTTCTCCATGTGTATTTATAGACGAGAGAACAGAAAGGATGTGAAAGGAAAACTTCAGTATAGTTCCCCCTAAACTGTCTCTATTTTCTGTCAGACTCTATTGCCTGAGTTCAGAGACAGCATCTCCTATCTGTGTCTCATGTCCTTCAAGGCCTGGCTGTAGCCTCAAGGCAAGCCTCGGGCTCCAAGGCTTCCCTCGGTGTGGCAGGATACCAGATCGGACTCAGACACACACAGCTGTGGCCCAGGGGCCTTCGCTCCTCCCGGAGAATGACACTCAAACTCCCCAGAGCCATATTTAAGTGCAACAGTAAGTGATAATGGGTGTGTGTGTGTGTGTATATAAACTGTATCCGTGTGTTTGTGTATGGCTGTGTAAGTGACTTTTAGCCCGTAGCCAGCAGGCATTCAAGGGCCCTTTCAAATTAGAAATTGGGGAGGGAGGGGAGGGGGATTAGCCGATTTCCCCTCGGAGCCCGGTTTGGTTTCCGAGCAAGGACTCTGGGAATATCAGGAATATCTGTCACAGTGGAACACAGGCTGAACATCACAGCAGCAGGCGAAAATCACACAGCTTGTTCTGCTCATCATCTGGCCACAGGTTACACTGTCTGACTAACAAAGAGTTGAATACAACACAACAGAATACAATACTACGCTGTGGCAGTCGGGATAGCTGCTCCGGTCTACTGTCCATGAATCATTATCAGAGGATCTACACAGAGCGGACAAAAAAAAAAAGAGAGAGAGACTTTTAAAGGAACATTTCAGTGTTTTTTGGTTTTGTTATCCAGCAAGTTGTCCTTAAATTTCCTAATGGCTAATCCAGAGGGATAATCTGTGTGTTTACTCGTGGTCTGATTCAAAGTCAAGCATTTCAAATGACCTGGAAAAATCAGGTTTACTTTTGTTCCAAGGCCACAATTATCAGGTTGAGGTTGAGATTCTCATTACCAGTTGTAAACAATCTAGTATGATATTGCTTTTTTTTTACGGGATTCATTGAAATTTCTTGTGAACAAACAAGTTTGTTCAAGGTCAACAAACAACTTTATGGCTTAGTTGGAAATGTGTTCTTACATCATAGATAGTGACAAGATCATAGATTTGTCAAG
Organism: Trachurus trachurus; assembly: GCF_905171665.1. Lineage (NCBI taxonomy): Eukaryota > Metazoa > Chordata > Actinopteri > Carangiformes > Carangidae > Trachurus > Trachurus trachurus. The sequence continues at coordinate 15,482,388 of NC_139910.1, read as the reverse complement.
AGTAACTTTTATGCTGCAGATGTAGAAATTCTAATAGTATCTGGGAGAGTTTTTTTTCTAGTTTTAAGCCAAGTAATCCAGTCACAAGTGGGTTAGTGATATCAAACAAATGGCATGCACAAAATGCATCTGATAACATTCCTACAGTACAATCCTCCTTACATGGCAGGAGCTTCAGAGGGCGAGAATGGAAAGAGGAAAAAAATAAAGTGAAATAGAGGGAGGATGAGATGATGGGGATTAAGGGCATTGTGTGAAAAGGGGGGAAAATGAGGTAAGTTTAATTGAGGACTGTAAGAGCGGGTGTGTTGAGGAGAGGAGGGGCGAGGGAGAGGTCTGGCTTGGGACAGTGAACTGGAAGTGTGTGTGAGTGTGTGTATGCGAGTGTGTACAAAATGCACTTGTGACACAGAGCAGTATTGACAAGCAGGGCTGATGCCCCTGAGAAAACCTTCAGAATTCAATCTCATTGATTCCCACAGAGGAGTGGAGGACGCTGCCTCTGGTCCATACCCTGAGTCATTATACACACACGTGCACACACACACACACACACATATGGTACAGTAAAAGGACACATTACCTACACTCATGCACTCATGGCCACTTTTTATTAAAAAGGACGTTTTTGCACAGATTTCAAAATAAAATCAATATATCAAATGGAAATGTTTTATACAAGAAGCTTTATCTTTATCTTTTATTTTTAACCATTCACAAAACCACCGCAGGATCTCTCATTGTTTTCAGGCAGAGCACTAATCCGACTTATTTCAGGCTGTCATTACACTGTTGATGCCTTTTCCCTTTGTGCAAGTATGTCTGACAGAGCCACTGCATCTAAACAACTCTTAGAGTACATGCATGTGTCACCGTCATGTGTGTATGAGAGAGAGGAATTAGGAGAAGGAAGAGATTGCGGTGGGTGCTGAAGGGGTGGTGGTGGTGGTAGTAGTGTTGAGGGGGGTGGGTGGGTGGCACAGAGTCCATGTGTTGTATGACCTTGGTCACTGCTGAGGGGACCTAGTTTCTTGCCAAGCCAATCAATAAGCTAAACAGGCGGAGGATGGCTATTTGGAGCATGGGAAGCCAAACTCAAATACTGATAGGTTATCTGCCTGTCCCAGCACCACTTCTGTGCAAATATTGGACCAGCACATTTTTCACGGTGACTTGCATTTGGAAAAAAAGAAAAAAAAGGAAGAGAGTGGGAGAGGAGGGAGAGGAGGGGGGGGGGGGGGGAGCTGAGAACAGACATGGTTGAGTGGATACATTGCAGAGGGCAAATCCCCCCCCCCCCCACCCCCCTCTCCTTACCCCCTAAACCTTTAACCAACAAGTGCATCCCCCTCCCCTTTCGCGCTCTCTATACAACATTGTGCTAGCTAGTAAACTTCATGAACTCAGTTTCACATATTATTGCATGTTTAGGTTTCTAGGTTGTGCAAAATCTCATATAGTCTCCTTCTGAATGAAACAAGTCTTGCATGCCGATATTAGTAGGTTGTTAATAAATGCATTGTTGGCCAGACTCTCTATAGATCTTTTCAAGAAGATAAGTGGTCAATGATTCTTTGAATGGCTCTTTTTTTCTTTTTTTGCATTTAAATACCTGAGAAAAGTTGGACATGTAAGTGGTGATTGAGATGTCTGGAGCAGACTGAGCTCGCTCTCAATGAATAGAGAGCTAGAAAGACAAAGTAAGAAAGACACTGAGGGAGATTAAACAACAGAAGGAATTTCTAACAAACTTGGCGACACATATATTAGCATTATCTTGCAGCATTCAGTTGTTACTGCAACATACGGTGAATACTTGTACCTGAAAGGCTTTTCAGTCTTTCTACTGAAACAAGTCTTGTTTTGTAGGGAGGAGTTCATTGTAATTACTGGAGGAAAAATGTAAAGTAGTTAAAAATGAGTGCAGGAATATGAAATAAAATAATCACAAATTAGGAGATGACAATGAGCTTGTGCGTTTGTGTGTGTGTGCCTGTGCATGTGTGTGAATGACAGAGACAATGGTGTATCTCTAAGTGATCTGTAGTAGATGATGGCAGCTGGATCTGATCAATAATGGATAAGTGACACATGCCAACCACTGTATCCCAACCACTCTGGCGAGACACCAGACAGTTCAGTGTGTGTGTGTGTGTGTGTGCACGCACACGAGTACAAATCTGAGGGACCCCTTCGAGACAATTCAAAGCTCAGAGAAAGAGAGAAAAGGTAATGGAGAGATAGAAAAGTAGACCGAGGGGAGGAGGAGGAGGAGGAGGAGGGTGAGGTGAGGGGGGGTGCCATGCTCTTCTGCTTTTCCCATCAGGTGTAGGAGTCAAAGCCAGATCATGTTGGTGCAGCGGAGACTGGAACAATGACTTCAAGAGCAGCGCACAGCAAAACCACATTAATTATTAGAGAGCAGCGATCAAAGCGCAACTGTGACATGAAATAAATGAATTAAAGCTGGAAAAAATATCGCCATCTGGACGAAGGGTTTCACATCCCTGAACAACTCGCTGCTCAGATGCCTGCCTGCTTTTAAAACGAACACTTCTTCAGTATGTAGGCTGAACTAGATTTAACAGTTACTTGTTTTTATTTGTCTCAATATTTAGAATCGCTTTACTGCTTTTTATGTGATATGAGCTTTTCTCTCTTTTTTTTTTTTTTTTGCTTCTTTCTGAGAGTGAGATTACAAGATTGATGTCTACATTTATGTCAGTGTATGAAGTAGCAAGCTAAATGTGTTTAGCCAAGTTAAGAGTTTTGTGTAGCATTTCCAGTTAATGCACAAAACCACAAATTAAGTTTTTTTTTTTGCACTCAAAATTCATTGGTGAGGTTTTGATGTTTTTATATAATCATATTTCAACAGAGCCAGGCCAGCTGTTCCTTTCTTCTTTTCTTTTCCTTATGGGAATCTATTTTAAGATAAACTAAGCTAAGACGAACAAGCCCTGCTTTTCAGTCTGTTCAGCATTTTGTGAAATGTTTTATTTGCTCAACTTTCCCCTTACACGTGAAGGTGGATTACTAATTACACACACACACATTAGGCTACTAATAAGCCTAGCGTTACATAAAGACTGCAGTTAGCCTTTACCATCTTTGTAATGACAGTCCAGGCTAAACTACGTGTTTCCCTCCGTTAAAATCTTTATGCTATGCTATGCTATGCTATGCTATGCTAAGCTAAATGCCTTCTGGCTCCATACTTAATAAGTCGTATCAATCTCTCATCTGACTCTCAGCTAGAAAGCAAATCTCTAAAAGTTTAACTATCCCTTTAAATCATCCGCTGGTTGTCATTAAGACTTTGAAGTGCTGGTGAATGTTGCAGTTCAGTGGAGGCATGTGATTACAGATTGTGTGTGTTTGGTAACAGACATGGCCCCTTTCTCTGTCTGTCTGCTGCTCTGGCTGGCTGAACTGGTGTGATGTTGTCTTCCTGTTTCAGCTCCTCCACTTGTGTCTGGCTCCAGTCCCTCATCTCTCTCTCCAGTTATCTCACTCTCTCCAAACCTCACTCTCTCTGTCTCTCCCTCTCTCTTTCCATTTTTTTCTCTTTTTCTCTCACTGACACTGGGCACTGCTTCCCTCCCTGACCATCTGGGCCTGTCCTCCACGAAAGTGTGTGTGCGTGCGTGTGTGTGTGTGTGTTGGTGCGTGTGTGCACACTCAGACAGGCATGTGTGAGGGAGAGTTTGAGAGCAGTTTCTCCTCAAGAGGGCATAGTATACGTGTACGTTTGTGTGTTTGTGTTTGGGTGTGTGTGTCTGAACTGTTTGAGGGTGTGTGTGTGTCGGTAGAAGAGGCTTCCTTCGCCAGGTGGACAGCTGCTACTTAGTAGCTTTACAGCCTAGCCAGCAAAGTCAGGGAGAGTGAGCTGGCGGACTTAACTCTTAATTCCCCAAAACAATGCTGAACATGGACGTGTGTGTGTATGCGTGTGTATGCGTGTGTGTGTGTATGTGTGTGTGCAGCAGCATTATTATTATGCATGCTGATGTGTCTTGTCAGTATTACTTTACTCACTAATACCTCATGCCAGTGTATTGGTGTATGCTCAATTTAAAGGGCATGAAAACACAAATCATTTAGCTTGTCTTTGTGTTTCTCGCTCCGTTGTGTATACTATATGTATATTCTGCGAAGGTGTGTGTGTTATCTTTCATTAACATTTGGCTTTTGTGGTGGCCAGAAGCTAAGTGGACTTTTAAGGCCTCATTTACCCTTGCAATCGTTTCTTTTCTTTTCACTTAAAATACATTTCCTATCAGAAAATAAAAGGACAATTTTCCAAAGGATGAGACTGACTTGGAGTAATGGCATTTCAAAACAATAATAAAACAACACAATTTAGCACTTTGGTATATTTAACACCTTAAAACATAATCTAATTTTAATGTAAAGTAAATGCGAATTTGTTAAAAGTAATTAATGCTTAGTTAAACTAACAATACACAGGAAGATCCACTGCTGCTGTGTGTGTCACTTTGTACCATCACTGGCTGTGTTTGTATGTGTGTATGTTATGTATGATTCATGTCTGTGTGTTTGTCAGCCTGGCAGTCAGATTTAATACTCTTATCCATCCCTATGGTCCTGTCTTTGTCTGGTCCTTAAATGGAGGTTTAGTCTCTGCACTGCAGGCCTGGCTGGATGAGCTTAATCAAACCATTAGAGTCCTGAGCCCTGAGGAGCATCTCACCACCTCCTACTGAGATCTGCTTTAAGACATGGTGGCAGTGGCAAACACTCAAACCTCTGGATTAGATCGGCTCTCAACGACTTAGCGGAGTGAGTCCCTCTCGCTTTCTCCCCTCTCTCTGCTCTCTGTCGGGCTTTATCTGTCTGTTGGAATAAAAAGCACTTTCTTTAGAGGCCTTTTAAGAGTCTTAGGGCAAATGCAAGCAAGCAACTGCAAATGAATGGGCATGTGTAAGTAAAAACACAGACATATAGTGATGGAGTCTCTTAGAGATCAGTGAGGGATTATTGTCGGTAAGAACATGCACACTTATTTTAAAAATATCTGCATGAAGTTTTAATCGCTCAGTAGAGAAAGTACAGTAGTAGTAAACCAGACTCCTGCCAAGTCACTCATACTGGGATGTGCAGGTATTTTGGGACATGCATCGGGCAACTTGTGTAGAGTTATGACCTCCATGTAATCTCTAAAATTACCCTACTCCCATGTCCTTGAATGTATACAATTCCCACCCCCCCAAAAAAAAAAATTTGGAACCCGCTTCATGCCCATCACACAGTGAGTCCCTCCTCAGAGTGATCCTCTATCCTGGTTTTCCACGGGCTCTATCCTTAATTGATTTCACAAGCGACAACTGTGGATTGTCTTTCCCAACTGTTCCTCTATGACCAGCGTGCAAATGACGAGCAGCGACAATGCCTGTTTTGTCCCTGGCCTCTTTTCTTGGCTGCTTGTGTTTCAGTGTTCTTGCTTTGATAAGCACTATCAGAACACATTCTTCCTTGCCCCCATAGGATGATGGGTATTAGTGTTTTCTGAAGAGTCTGGAGTCCACTTCCTCCGCAGCCTTCGTCCAAGGGAGACAAGCATATCAAAACACTTCCCCTCAGTCCAGCTGATGCGCCGTGCTGAAAGATTAGAAACAGGGGCTTAATTTGAAGGGACAGCTTTGGAAATATCAAGAAGAGGCCATCATCCCCTGTGTTTAGTTTGTAGGAAGTGGATAGAGATATCCTCCATTGTAAATCTTTCACTGTGACATTTGTTTGCAAAAAAAAATGGGATAGGGAGAAAGAAAGAAGTAGGACATATTCTAAAGCCTTTCTGTGTTGCAGGAATTAAACAAACGCAAAAAAGGGATAAAATCGGCTTAGACTGTTGAGACAAGTACATCTAAGAGAATGCACAAAAGGAGGGGTGTAAACGGCGGATTCTTCCCGGCTAAAAACTTATCAAGCACAGGCTTTGTGCTCAATCCATTTAAGTGAGTCCCTAACACGCCCCTATTGTATGCCTTTAATGGTCGAAAAGTGACTTGTGTAGGGCTATCGCCTCTTCATGGGGATTACAGCTAAGTGCTTAAGTTGTAGTGAAACCCGGATTTACTGATGGCAAAGAGAAAAGGGTGAGGGAGGGAGGGCAGAAAAAGGACCCTTACCAAGGATTTGTGTCAGGATCGCACTGTTCCCCTCGTCTGTCTGTGGCAGAGTTGAGAGAGGACAACTGGTGTTCACATGCGAGCCAGCGGACAGACACACACGTAACAATGCTTTTGCACAACATCCTTTTACTCTGTATTTTACTTGTGATCCCTTTCCCTCCATCCCTCTCTCTCTCTCTCCCTCTCTCTCTCTTGCCCTCTCTCTTGCTCTCTCCCTCTCATCCCCTGTTTTAATTAATTTCTAGCTGTGCTGCCGTATGAGACTTGGCCCTGGAAGTGTCTGCTCCTGCAATTTCAGCTCTCGTCTCCTGCGGCTGCCAGAAAATGACTCAATGCTCCTTGCATTTCAAGAAGGAGAGGTAAACAAGGCCAGGAGAAAAAAGGCAGAGAGATAAACTGTACGCAGTAATTAGGTTTAATGATTCGTAAAGGTGCTCGGTGGGAAGGATGCGTGCCTTTTATTTGGGGTGTGTGGGGGGGGGGGGATTAATGAATTCATTTTGTGCAACTGTGATGATCCCAATCAGCTGTTGGGAAACTTTATGATACAAAACAATAAGCCTGTTCAAACTGTTGTCTTACCATATCTAAATGAAGAGCTGTTCTGATCGGTTGCGCTTGAAGTTCACAGAGGGCCGACGTGAGATGATTGTTCAAATATGGCGCTAACAGACAGTCTTACCTCAAAGGCATCATGGTGTTGTTCATGGTTTTACACAAGAAAGTTATGGAAGCAGCGGTATAAAGGAGTTTAGGTCCTATAAAAAAAAAAACTGTCACTTGGTTTGAAGCATGCTGATGCCTTGTGAGACAGAGAGTCATCCAAATACACTAAATGCAGCAGAGGTTAGAGAGTGGCATATATTTGGAAAGAACTAGGTTGTGTGACGTGTTCACAGCTGTTGTGAAAAAAAATGCTTAATGCCAAATACAGTAGCCTATCATACTGCCCAACAAGGTATTTGCTATTGCTTAATAACCATAGCATTAACAGCTGTGTTGACTTACCAGCTTTGCTGCTTCTTCAGACTGGAGTGAAAGAACAAAAAAAATGCTTACATTAGCTGTGTAGCAGCAGCAAAACTCACAAATAGCTATTATACAGTATGTAATAGCCCACACTTTTGGCATCCTCTTGCATTGTGTTAATTGTTGATGTTAATATTGCGATGACGAAATAAGATTAATCATTCAGCCCTGTATAACAACAAAATGGAAACCCTTAAAGATGGCTTGGCTACTAGTTACAAACACTGGTCTAGTTAAAAAACCCTGGATACTGAACCTCCCATAATGTAATTTAATGCTGTTTTGAGATGAGTTGAGATTTTTTCTAACACTTTATAAAGCTCTCTCCAGACCTACAGAAGTCAATATATAACTGTTGTCAGTGGTAGTACTCCCCTTGTAGTACATTTACTTTAGTATGTAAAACCAATGGAGAGCCTCTCTGAACAAATTAAATGACCTGATTTAAACAGGGAGTACAGTGTGTTGTATGTGTTTTCAACACAGGAAGTGGATGCTTGTCATCTACTTGTGCCAGTGGCAAAGCACTGTCACTTTCAGGCACGAGTGATATGATACACATTCATTTCAAAAGGAAGAGATCATGATGACTCCGATGATAGACGAGTGTGCAAGTGTCAGAGAGAGAACGCTTCTCCTTGAGCATTGTGTGTTTGTGCGTGTCTGTTCCCTGAGCTAACAAACTGCATGAAGGTAAACTCAGGAGCACCTGCCTCTATTGTCATGCTCTCACCCACCCACAGTCACACACCTTTCCCTTGAGCACACAACACCCAATACTGAGTAAAGATGAAGAAAGGGGCCAAGCCCTGCATGAGGCAAAGGCTGCGTATTCAAATAAAGACGGTAAACCCACTGTCTTTTCTCTCACTAAGCCTTGATATGTTCCTCAAAGCCACTGAGGCCCATTGTGCGCCTCTACCTTTGTTGTCTTGTGTTTAAGCTGACTGATGATTATAATGATGATGATGATGATGATGATGCTGGTGATGACGACGGCGACGGCAGTGGCTTAAGGAGAAGCAGCTGCTGAGGGGCGCAGACAATCGGTCTGTTTACTCACTCAAGAAAGAGGTACACTTTGGATGTTCAATGTGGCGGCTGCTGAATGACAACAAACTTGCGTGTGTGTGTGCAGCAGGAGTGCCTTCAGGTCCGTCTTGCACAGTCTGAAATTACTGCTTTAAGTTTCTCCTTTGGTTTCACTTCACCTTTGTGTGCCATTTAGTTTGAGGATTAATGTTGTATTGTCACAGTAAGTGTCCTTGATGCGTAGTCTTGTAAATCAATGAGACTAAGTGAATGAAATACTTTAAGGTGGATAGTTTGACATCCTGGGCAATGTCACTATTTACATGGATTTGTTGTGATCACTTTATCATTAAAATTTAACATATGTTGATAAGTGAGATCAGACATTTAGCTCTGTTATTGCATCAAACGCAGAATATACTCCTTTTCAAAAACTACGCGGTAGTAACTAAAGCACAGTATTGTTTTACCAATCTTTGTCATAACGGTTGCATTTTTTTCTTTTATCTCTGGGGTTCCCTGTAACAGTCTTTATATTGACATATTTTCGCTTCATAGAGCAGTGAACATCTAAGGAAAGAGTTGCCTCTTCACACATCCAGCAGAATGGGAGCAACATTAGCATTATATGGAGCCATAGTTCTTTAATGACAGCGGATAGGCTAGTCTAGACTATCTAATAAGTGAACCTGAGGGCGAGAGAAAGCTGTCTGTAAGAAGTCATGCCATCTCTTCAATTTTTTTCAATCTGTAAGATGCTAAAACAAAGCAGCAGATGATGCAGCATGGAAAGAACAATGGCATAAGCCTGTTTCACTCATGATGTTGAGGCTTAGCTCGTAATCTTGTGCTGCTTAAGACACTCATAAACCTGCTGTGTCTTTTACATCTGCGGTGGCATGACCCGCTCTTCCATCTTGCAGCCTGTTTTCCAGGATTTGCTGTCCCCTCACCGTTGCGACAGTGATATTTTCGCCCTACTTAAGCTCCAGATGCTGAGAGGCTCCTTGTACTGGCACTGCTGCAAGAGGGCCAAAGAGGTTAATGCACCCAGGGAGGGAGACGCAACCAGCTGTTGGCCTTCTAATGTTTAAAACCTCCTCCCCTCCATCCCTCCGTCCCTGCTCTCTTCCATCTATCCTATTCTTTTCCCCTCCCTCCACCCTGCAAAGGAAGAAAGCACCGGCAATAAAAAAGCGCTCAAATGATCACAACATCTGCTGGGAGCATTTCAGTGCGGCCAAGAGTGTCTTAACTCCTCCTGAGCAACAATATGAGGTCATTTCTGGGTAGGGGCGACAGGGACTTAGAAAGAGATAAGAGGAGATAATGGCTGGATGGAGGAGTTGGGGGCTGCAAATGTACAATCAGGAGGTCCACACGGAGATGGGGGTGGCAAGGGAGGGAGAGAAGGAGGGAGGAGGAGGAGGAGGAGGAGGGTCTAGGAGGCCAGAGGAAAGTGGTTTGGTAAACAATGCCTCCGCATTAGCATGATAATCTGAAACATGCCTTTATTTAGATAAAGATGTAGGTTATACTGGGGGAGGAGTGCATGCCACGTAAGTGTCTGTGTTCCTGTGAGTATGTTTATCTGTATAAGTGCACATGACTCTGTCTCCACATACATACATGTACATGTGCACCTCAGACATGAAGACATATAATAAAGGAGCCCTGGACATATATACTGTCACAACACAGCCAGTCTGAATGCTAAGCAGCTTATGTTGGGCTATGGCAGCCTGTCTGCATTACACACTGTTGTACCAGTCAACATTCATGAAACTGAGCAACTTGAATTGTCCTCAGTGTGGTTCACAATCTGGATTAAAGCATGATGACGATGTAACTTCAGAGAGAGGGAAGAGCCTCGTCTTCCTCCTAAAAATTAAAATTCATGAGCAATAAAAGTAACTCTTTCTCAGCCTCGCCTGGTCTGGTGTGACCATTAGCTTGAGGTGGCTAATTCTGCCTAATGTTAGCAGAGTTCAACTTAGCTGTGTGACTGAGTCGGTTTGCCGACCTTATGATTTTTCTGCTTGTTCTAACATGTTTCAAAGATATACATTTACTCTTGTAATAAATGACTTTTATTACAAGAGTAAAACCCAATGACCAGGAGACATGTTTAATGTTTAATTAGTCTGGGGCTATTGATTAAAGCGCTACTGTTTGTAAAACTCTACAGTGTAACAAATGTAGGGTTACATTAATGCCACATTAAAATGGGACTATAAAATCTAAAATGCTCCACAGGCAGAATTTTGAAGCTTTGTTTTCATTTATGTTTCCAAACTATAACGAAATTACAGTCCCATAGTTTTCTGGCTAAGGAGAGTGGACATTTGTCTCATTGTATTTTGCATGTTTTACTTTTATCACCTTAGACCCTGCGGTTTTAGTTACGATGCTCTGCATATTAATCTGTTGTTGCATTTGGAGCGAGGGACAGCGTCCTAATTGTCCACCAGTTCATAAAAGCAGCACCATGTGACATGTGGCTGCATGTGGCGTCACTAGAAGCTGGTGAAAGATTAAAGGTACCAAAAAGGAGGGCATTATTATTGTGCATATACTTATTGATTGTCATTAGAATTAGTAACTTGGTCTGTTTTTCGGCAAACTAAAACTAAAATGCAGAATACGGAACTAAATGCTCTTGGATAAATATGTTTACGTAAAACCAGTGGATGCTGTTGGCTAAGACAGAAAGGGAAGTACAAGGAAAGTCAGTTGGACTGTCCAAGATGACACACACACACACACGTGTATGCGCACATGCACTGCTGTTGCATGTCCTCATCACATGCTCTTGTCATGTACGAGAAGTGAGAAGTAGCAGCAGCTGGGTTCACTACTGCGTCTGGACAAGACGGACCTGGAAGTATGTGTGTGTGTGTGTGTGTGCATGCGTGCGTGTGTGTGTGTGTCCTTGAGCAGGTTTTAACTGCTTTTTTTTATGATAATGATATCTTGGCCATCTACTTACATGCCTGTATTGTGCATATGTGTATGTGCAGCTACAGTACAGTCTCATTTGATACATTGCTATGGTACATGAATGTGTTAGTGGGGTGAAAAATGTGTGTGTGTGTGTGTGTGTGTGTGTCAGTCAAGGCGCCACTCGCCCTGATAAAAGCCCTTTGACACTCAGCTGTTTAACAGCTCAAACTGTCTTTGCTCAGTGGATTAATCGCACATAGACACACTCCCACACACACAGCTTCAATGACCTCCCCGGCACCTCCGATACACCCTCCCCAATTTGACAAGGAATAACTTGTGAGTATGTGTGTGTGTTTATGAATGTGTGCATGCAAATTGAAGCATTTACACACGTATCCAGTGGCCTGCTGAGGGCGTCCTACTCCATACGGCCTCTCTCTTCTGCATTTTAACACTGTGACAGGTGCTGGTCCAAGAGACAATGGAGCTCCTCCAGAGCTGGCAGCCAGCACACCACAGAGAGAGACACACACAAAACGAAGAGGCTTTTGTAATTGTGATCAGACGCAAGAGAGAGAGAAGGAGAGACTTTCCAAATCTATTCTTTCTCCCAAGTTTTTCCTAAGTTCAAAGTTGAGAATAAGTGGTTGCAGAAAAAAGGCAAGAAAGGAGTGTGAGATACTGTAGAAATGAGAACCGGCGCCTGAGTAAGTGAAATTGAGTGCCACAGAGAAAAGGAGAGGTAAATAATAAAAAAAGGAGCTTGAAAGATGTGGAGCTACACCCTGCTCACGGCTCTTTCAGCTCAAAGGGAGACTAAAAAGACTGTTGAAAGTTCTCAGCGAGCCTTTGATTCCACCAGTTTGCAATGTGACTCCTCACGAGCACAAAGACAAGATGTCAGAGCACTTCTGTCTTTTGCACCAGCCACACAATACAAACCCTCGCTGCCAAATTGGATTCTGTGGCTCTGATTCAACGTGTTTGGTGGTTTCTGGCAGTGTATTTTTAGTAAGAGTGTGATGTATGTTTCCTGGGTGAGAGCATATACAAATAAAAAGCTCACTCTGGCCTGTAGCCTGCTTCTGAATAAAGTTTATCCCTGGCAAGCAAACACACACACATCAATATAAACGCCGCCCCTCAAAATTCTTAGAAAGCATTGCCCATGCACCGATGCATGCAGTGAGCGGTTGTGTTTGCATGTGACAGATTTTATTTCCCACAGGGGTTAGTAAGCACTTTGCACATTTTTTTTTTTTTTTTTTTGCAATGATTATTATTTTTAACTTCATTACCACATCTTCTTCAGCGATGGACTTGGTTCTGACCTCTGACACTGCCTCCCTCCTCTTGCATGAATCCACCACCAGCTGTTGAGTTTTATATATATCTGTCCGAAGCAAATATAGTTCAAAACAATGACATAGCAAATATCATTAGTTACTTTAATGAGTTAGCTGGAACTTTCTCACTACTAGTATTACTTAATTAACTGATAGAGAGAATGTACATTAGACAGTGTAGAGATACTATTACAGCAGTTGAAGCTATTTTTGGGTGTCTGAAACCAACATCATAAGAGTGTTGTCTGACACTTTTTGTAATTAACCAACAATTCCAACAACATACTGTATGGAGGTGAGAAATTATCAAGGTTCAAAAGTTTCTCTGATATTCAGTTTTTCCATTCTTTATGCTGCTACATATACAGTATATATTAAAAGGGCAACATCATGAGCACATTTGAGGTTAAAAACTCCATCATTATCTACATCTGAATGTGTTTCTCTTCTCAATGACAGTCAGGAGGCTTTAAGGCTGGCCTTCAAGTGTGGCGCTTCTAAACAGCTAAAAACACTTTGAACTCTAGACATGGTTGGACCACCACCACAGTTTGTTAGGTAGAAAGTAAACTTGAAAGGAAGGGCACCTCAAGCAACAAATAGAATCTATTAACTGTGTCATCAATGGCTTTCCTTCAGGACAACAGCCTTCGTGAAATATTTGGGTGACAAGCAGTGGTTTTATGTCTGTATTTTCTGAGTAGTTTCCTGGGAGACTTTGTAAGTTGGAACAAATTATAGAGATAACAGGGATTTAGGTGCTCAGAATGTTCTATTTAGTTTAGCAATCGACCCATTATCAGCATGGTCAACTATCGGATGCAATATTCAGCATTTTAGTGGTCAGTTAGTGGTATCATTATGATTCTTTTTCCAATAACTGATAAAATAGAATAAGTTAGAAATGTGCTGCTTTGGCTCTAATGCAGCCACCTGTCCCTGTGTCGTCACCACACTGTGATCTGGAAAGGTGTCCTGCCTACAGCACCATCTGATTGGTTACATGTCACAAATAAGAGCCTATAAATGCTGAAGGTTGTTGTGTAAGTAGACGGTCACAGACTAGCGAGGCAAGCAGTGTTGTGTGTCCAAGATAAGACGGCAGAAATAATAACCATCACAATCCTTTACATTAAAGTTACAATACTCTTATGTATGAATTTATGCTGATCCAAAACAAATTGAGCAAGAGAGAGAGAACATAGGGCTAACTGCAAAGCTAACTGAACTGGCAGATCTTTGCTAAAAGCCTCTCAGTCCCCACTGACATACACACTGACAATAAACTATTAGGGCCCAAAGTATGTGCACCCCAGGGTCAACATCAAACAGTACCAATGTAATGCACATACAAGTATCTACTAACAACTGTGTTCTTAGCAGCTACTCACTGCTATTGCTGCTTTAATCCGTCAACCACACTACTTATAGTGTGGTGGCATATGTTGCGCATTTTATGTTTTATGTTTTGTTCCATTTGTCGCTGTAGCAAGTTTGTGTGTATATGTGTGTGTGTGTGTGTGTGCGAACATTTGTGCGTGTGTGTGTGTCTGGTTGGGGAGGGTACCAAAGTGTGTGTACTTGGCATGTCACTGGGGCCAGGTGCAGGGCTGGGTTGTAATCACGAGTATGGGTTCTGCTCAGGATAAACAGGGTCTCTTTCTCATCTCTCCAGGGGCCACCATTTCCTGGTACTCTTTGTAATGGGAGGAACACGACATCACAACAGCAGAAAAGATCAAACAGTGGTCGTTCGCTGAGTCAGGGTTAAGACAAAACCTTTAGTCGACTCAAAAACATGCGTGACTGACGAAGGTAGATTACTGGCAGTGCATATCGGAGGCGTCGAGCTTTCAAAAGCTATAGAAATCACGCCTAGCAGGTGTCACAGTTGTCTTACGAAGTCATTTTGTATTTGGAATAACCGCCTCACTGCTTCACTGGCTCTGTTTTTGTTCATATCTGGGATTGGTGACATTTCCTGTGGCTTTTCATTTCCATTTCTCACCATTTCTTGTTTTGGTGTTTTGTTTCTCTTGCAACAAAACTCTCCGATATGATCTGATTCAGCATGTCTGGCCTTATTTATAATCCTTCAACGAAGCCCGGAGCACAAAAGTCTTTATTCTTCTTTTCCAGAATTCCCCCTTCAGCCTGTGATAACCTGCCATCCATCCCCACTGCCCCCCCCCCCCTCCCTCTGCCTTGTGGGGCAGGAAGCGGAGCAGCTCAGACGTACTGTACGGTCCCTCGCGTCTGGGCCGGAACCAGGATGTGTTGCTAGGCGCAGGGATGATTGTGTCAGCACTTGCTGGCCGCTTCGTTTCCTTACAGGTGATCTCCTGAATGGACAATGACAGATATACGTTTCCTGCTATTTTTCACTTCTGCAGGAGGGGATCAGAAAAACACGGGACTCTGTGACCATGGGGCCACCACCTCTGCAGGCAAGAGAGCAGGCTCCCAAAGTTAGCAGAGGCTCGGAGCGGGTGAGGCAGAGGCGCATGTGGTCGGTCGGCCACAGAGACCTCGGAGTGACCCCGTCACCTCAGTCTGGAGGTGGGTGTAGGGCTCAGTCAGTGGTGGCAGCAAATCCGGGAGATGGGAGATAGGGACTAGGGGGGGGGTGGATGATGAGGAAATATTGAGGAAGCCACTCTTGATTTCTGACGCGTTTGATGAACTCTGATGGGTAGAAGGTCGAGGAGGATGAGAGGGTGATGGTGTGGCAGGAGGAGGAGGAGGAGGAGGAGGAGGAGGAGGGGGGAGCGGCGTGTGGCAGGATAGCGGAGGTCGTTCTTTTGATTTATGATTTTTCAACTTTTTCTAACTGTGGAGACAGCGGAGTGTATGCACGGCAGGGGAGGGGAAGGTGGGGGGGGGGGGGGGGGGGGGGGGGGGGAGAGGGGATGGGAAGTGAAGGAGGGATGCAGCGGGGTGTTGAAGTGGAGGGGTGGTCACGCTCTTTTGATTTATGACTGGGGTGATTAATGCCCAAGGATATTACCCCTCGGAAAAACTGCTGGCCCCCTCGACTGAAGTTGTGTTTTGCTACATGTCTGACAGGCAGGAGCGATTTGGCCTCCTTTTGTTTAGTGACGCCAATGTGAAGAGGGGTCATCTCTTGTTCACCAGTCAGGAAGCATCTCCATGATCAGTTTATAATGAGTATTAACCACGAGGATTAAACTGACTGCCAGACTGATGACTATTAAGTTTTATTGAGGAAGAACGTTTGTTTTTATGATACCGAGAGCTGTGTCATTTTATTTAGAGGAGATCATCAGTAAATTTGATGTTAAAAGGAAATTACATAATACCTTCACGTCTCTGAAAATGCTTCCCACAGTGATATCGCACTCAAGACATTACATTAAAAGGACAACACAACTAAATATAAACCGACTCCCATATATAAACAGTTTCCTCTCATTCACACTCCAGCTCTCAGGGGTAGACAGTCAGTCTAGAGGCTGTACTGTACATGCAAACAATGCATCAGATCTTACTTTTCTTGTCTTACTATCATAGCTGTGATATGTATCTTTTTATGTGGTGACGGAGCTGTGACTTTTTAAACCTCGTGGATCACTCAGTACTCTTTCCTTACTTCCTAACCAGTCTAGCCTTTGTTTACTCCTCAGGACAAATATAAACTACATCCATGCTTTATGGTCTTTTATGTGCATGTTTTCGCCCTCCTATCCCCCCCGCAGAGCAACGCACACACACACACACACACACACACACAGTCACAGAAGGAGATGACAGGAAACTACTGAGGTCAGCCGTGGTCTGGGACCTCTGTGCTCAGCCATCTTGTTTTTAGAAAACATAAATCACACAAAATCCACCGGTTCCTCTCCTCTTCAAAGGCTTTTGTTTCACAGCCTCGACGCAGAGGTTATCAGCGGGGCAGCAGCAACAGTGTGTATAATGGACCCTACTTACACCGCCTGATAAGATGCATTGAGTGTCCGCAACTCTCACTCCAGGCTGTCAATAAAACAAGGGAATCGGAGTGTTTTTTCAGGCTTTGAATTATATCGCATCAATGTGACAGCGGGCACCTTTTTTTTTTCGACGCAGACTTGTCTGCCAATATAAACCGCGGAAGAATTGTTTGGGTTCCTGTCTGTGGGTTTCTACGAGTGACCCTGTCTGAGTGATTAAACGCCTCTATGCTGCAGGTTTCAGCGCCATCATCGCCGGCTGGATCAGAAGGTTATACACACAGCAGCGTACAGTAGATATTGATGTCGTCAATAAAAGTGTCTTGGAGTTATGTCGGCCGACGAGACGCTCCAAGGTTAAGCGGTGCTAAGCACACCTTCTCCTCCTCGTTAGACACTGTTTGTCTCAGTGTCAATCACGCCATATGTCAGCCTCGTTTATGTTTGCCCGTTCACTCGCAGTGACAACTTTTCTTGCTTCCACCACTGTGTAGAACAGCCCCCCCCCCCCCCCCCCCCCCCCCCCCCCCCCCCAACCAACCCACACACCCCTGTCCTCCTCCCCATCGCAACACACACATCTAATCGTAGGTCACCCTCACGGTTCTGCATGTGTTGAACTAAGGAGCGCTGGTGGGGGGTGGAAGAGGAGGGGGACTGGGGGGGGAGGAAGGGGGGGAGGGGGGGGCATCGGTTATCACTAATCACTAACACTATGGCTAACGGTAGTGCTGTGGAAGCAGTAGCCTAGCAGCCGTGTGATCTCCAGCTAACCTTGCCCACGGGCCTCTTTTGTCTGCACGCCGCACACGGCTGGCTCCATCCTCTCTCTGTTATTGAGCGGGTTGTTGGTGAAGAGGGGAGGGGAGGGGGGCTAAATCAATGGCGAAACGCTGGCACTGTTCTCAGGACAGTGACCGAAGCCCAGTCTGTTGGCCCCCTTTGCCTCCCTTCCACTGAACTCCCCCCCCTTTCCTCCTGCCTGCCTCCCCTCAACCGGTCTTCCACCCCTCAGTCACCACCACAACCCCCCCACCACCCCCTCCACCCCTCTCCGAAACCCCTCCTGTCTGATTGACACTTGAAAGGTGGCCGAGGACGGGGCCGGAGGCGATGTTCCACGCTCTGGAACCCTCCGTGCAGGGGAACAGCTGGTGACATCTGCAGAGAGGCCCACAAAAGGCAGTTGAAAGCGTGCAATCACGTCCCCTCCTTCTCTTCTTCCCTTGTCTCCCTCACTCTCTCGTTCTCTGTCTTCCCCCTTCTCTTTCTCACCCTCTGTCTCTCTCTCTAACCCTGCTCTCCCTCCTCGCGCTTTCTCTTTCATTCTCCCTGCTCCTGTCTCCCTCCCTCTCTCTGCTTCAGATGTCCCCTCTATCTCCTAAGAGCTGGCCCTTTTGTCTAAAGCGGTGATACAGGCACCCATGCGCCTTTGAAATGCACGCTTTAAACTTGAAGAGCTTACGCTGGAGCATGTGTGTCTGAGCAAAACGAGAGAGGGTTGATAGAGAGAAAAAGGGGGAGTGGGGGGGGGACAGACAGTGAACGCCTGTATGTTGTACAACAGCAAAACAGACACACTCCTCTCTCTTTAAAACAAACTCCCTGTAGTCATTCCATTTATTTATCTGTCTGCTTCTTCACTGAGAATTCACCCAGTGTCTCTGCGTTTGATCTTCTTACATGGAAAACTATCGGCTGTATTGATATCCACGTGCACACGCCCAGTTAAAAGCTGCCTTTTAAGAGGCCCCATTGTCCCTGTTCAATGGCATTACCCCGGCTCAGCTCACAGTGAGTGCTTGGGAAGCGGAAGGGGGTATCGACTCCCGTTAAAAGAATCCAAACGCGTCCACTGACGAGACACACATCGCCCACAGGAATGTCAAACTTCCGACCCGTTCCCCCGCTCCCTCCCTCTCCATCTTTCTCTCTCATCACTCCATTTCTCTGTCCCAGAGTCAAAGGCTAACGCTGTGCTATCTGTCCTCTAGTGAGTGTTTTTGGAGATTTCACACTCAAATGAAGGTAATCATTCTGAAAAATTCATGCATAAACTTTTTGGTCAAACTAAATTCCTGCACAGCGGCAGTCATATGAATCGAGACAATTTGGAGTATTTGCCTAACTTCGCATCACTTAACGACACAAATTTCCTCCGAAGCTCACTGGCATTTTTTTTACCTGGCCACACCTGTCACTTCCGGCCTCCTCCTTCTCCTCCTGCTCCTCCTCCCTCCATCTCTGTTACCTCCTCTCCTCCTCTAAGAATGTAAAGGAGAGGTCAAAAGGTCGGCATGCTCCAGGTGCCCTCCTGGCATCAATATTTCAGAGCTGTGTGAATCCCTCCTTTCAGGGAGCCGCTCTCGCTGACTGAAGGTATCTTCAGGACCCAGGGGCCGGCTGACGGATGAGCACAAAGCACCCGTCAAGCTCCGAGCAGCGCCGCGGCGAGCACTGTCCGCGTTATGAGTGTGTGTTTCTGTGCATGTGAGCCCCGGGTGTGTGTTTTCAGTGTGTGTAAGCGGAAGGCTCGGGCAGCTCCCCTGCGGTCTCCTTTGTTGGGCTAACCTGCTGTTTGAATGGAGTGCGAGCTGTGAGTGACAGAGGAAAGTGTAGCTGGCTGTAAAGTGAGATATTGACCTCTCAATCGCCATGGAGGGTGTGCGGGGGGAGTTAAGCGGTCAACAGTTGTGTGAATGTACAGCTGTACATGCGTCGGCGAAGGTGTGCGGAGCCTATAAACAAGACTGTAGGTCAAAGCACAGAAAGTGCAAAGTGTAGATTCGCTCGATTATGTGCTCGCAGTTGCTCGTAAACTTTGTCTCCGAGTGTTTGTGAATGAACTGTTGCCGTCAGGTGAAGTGGCAGCGCACCCTGCTAGCTGGCCTAGCCGCTCAGTAACATGAAACAAGATTCCCCCCAATGATAATATTCAGTTTCAGCTCTGCCAGCGCGTCCTGTCTGCCCCTGTCCAGAGCCCCTCCAAGACAAAGGGGGAAGGAGCCTGGCGGGGGAACAGTAGCTTCTTGTTATTATGACATGTGGTAACATGAACTCCTTGGAAGACTTCTCCTGTCATCCTGGCCTGAGGTCCTCTTTATTCCACGGGCAGGGGATGTGGAGGTCACGACCTCCTGGACAGATTATGCTGGAACATGCCGCGCTGTGTTGAAACTGACTTGAATAAGTTTATTGGCTGAGCCAGTGACGGCCCTTTGTGAGGACTCCCTCGGGAGGCTGAATACAGATTAGTCCATGGATTGACTATTCATATCAGATTGTACTCAGCCGGAGTTTTATCCAACATCACACTACACACTGTCTTCTCTTCAGCTAGAGGAATTTGAGCTAAAATCAGAGGATCACATGATCCTGGATCCTGACATTCGTTATTTCACAGCGATTCCTTTTTTAGTTTTTATTATCATGTTGTTTTGTTTTTTTCATTCACCATTTTAGAAGATGCATCAAACTTAATCAGTAACCCATTTCAGACTATTTCAGATTTTGAGAAAACTTTTTGAAATGTTGTGAAATAAGAAAAGACAAAATGCAAATTACCCACGTTTCCCTCAACTAGTTAAACTTTGCAATGTAGAGGAAGCAGAGGTTGTGAACTGGGAAAAAATACAATGTTTTCAAACCCCAAAAGAAGAAGAATGAAAACCAGTCGCCTCAGAAATAGAGAAGGCACTAAGATTTTTTCAATTGGACAAGTTGTTATTCATTTTCCATCTAAGATAACCTGTGTTATTGCGCAAACAGCTGATCAGTCATGTGAGAACTTTACTCCTTTTCAGAAAAGGCGTTCATAAAAATGTTTTTGTGCAGATGAGGTTTTTTTATTTGACATTTCCATCAACCTTTTCTAGTGTAATACATACCAATATGTTGAAGAAAATGTGGTCTGAGTCGTGCATTTAATCATCATCCCTTAAAGTCAAAATATTGTCGTTAAATTAAGTTGTCCTGAGTAATAATTTTCACTGACATTAAAATGTCTGTATTCTCTGTTGTACTGAATGCATTTTCTATGACAGCTTTTGTGTCTAATTGATGACCTGAGACACCTCCTGCAATTAAAAGGTGCCTGCAGGCATCTGCTGTAAACTCTCCTAACATCGTCACACTAACTTTTTATAGCAGGAATTAAAAAAAGATGGTTGGTAGTTAAAATATAAAAAGAGGACGATGTACTGTATATATCATCCTGAACTGGATATAAGCTGAGTCAGAATGAATTCACACACATGATGAAATGTTAAGTATTTGTTTACAGGAGATTATGGCTTTTGATGGCCAACTTCTGAAGTCCTTGAAAACCTGTCATGAAACATGTGACAACAAGCATTTTCCCCTCAACACTTTTTTTTCTCGTATTGGCCAGTATACTAGACAAAAAGTGTCAGTGACACTCGGCCTCTGACAGACCCCTGCTATTTTTAAAGTCTTGTTTGTTGCACTATTAATATTCTCACTCTGTAGTCTGTGGCAGGGTTCAAAGGCGCACGCCACGGTGTAGGAGATGACAAGTCTGCTGTGGCACCGAGCGAGCCAAAAAAGTGACAGCAACGTGGCTGCTCTCTCTTGTTAACGAAATAAATAAATGTGCTCTGAAAAGCCAATAAGCGGCGGGCGGGAAGCGGAGCCAAGGATCGCTGCGTCAAAAACAACCGCTTCAGCCATTAATCTCTCTAACTCTCTTAGCCCCCCTTCTCACTTTTTCTCTCTCGCTCTCCTCTGAGAGAATTACTGCCATAGATGTATAATTCACGGTGGTTTGGCTTTAGAAGGCAGTGGTTCTGTTGGAAAACACGGTGACAGCCAAGTTAGCGCACCATCTCATTCAACTCAGCCACCTGTTCACTGGGGAGGGGGCAGAGAGGGACGCTTGATTTATATTTCATCTTTCCTCCTAGTCTAATGACTTTGTTGCGCAGTCAGGCTGGAAATCGTCTCATGTATTAAAGATGACAACTTAAAGGAATCCTAAAGCCCTGACATGATTGAGCACTTAGGCAGACACTTTTGCTTGTAGTTTAGATTGCTTGTGTCAAGTTTAACTTGTCAGGTTCCTAT
The DNA here is from genome assembly GCF_905171665.1 of Trachurus trachurus. Classification (NCBI taxonomy): domain Eukaryota; kingdom Metazoa; phylum Chordata; class Actinopteri; order Carangiformes; family Carangidae; genus Trachurus; species Trachurus trachurus. The sequence continues at coordinate 15,460,845 of NC_139910.1, read as the reverse complement.
TCCCAAGACCAACTCATCATTTCAAGTCCAATCAGTGTCATCAAGTTTAAAAGAATGGCAAAACTTTGTGCGTTTACGTGTATTAAACTGTGATGAACATTTCTGGCAGCTTTCCCAGTCTTTCACCAAGCAATCGTTCTCATTTAAATGATATTATTTCATCATCAATCAAGAGAGGAGGAAGAGATTGTTACATCGAAGCCGGTATTGTTTGTATGTTTTTTGGATTTATGTAACCCTGTATCAGTGCGGTTGTACACGTGCGTGCCCATGTCAGCGCCATTTATTAGCGTGGCATGATTTTTGGAGGTGAGGAGGAATAACAAGTTAGGGCTTTGGCAGCCGCTCGCTCTCGCCCATCTGCGCGGCCCCTGCATCAGTCTCAGGGTTTCCTCGCCGATGATGAGGGCTGTCAGGGGCTTTTTAACCTCCTAACTGCTGCTCCCCACCGGCCCTAATCACACATTAATGACATCAGGAAGACCTCGGGGCTGGCCGCGGTGCTGCCTGCGCAGACAGAGTACTGATGAAGAGGGCAATTACCGACCAGCAAACAGCATAACCTCCACTGATCTGTACAGGGGTTATGGGCTATTAGCGCGCAGGTTACGCTCACAAGATACAGCAGAGGCTTAAGGAAGGATCTGGTGCTGAGTGTAATTGGGGAGGCGCGCGTGTGTCTGTGTGCATGTGTGCAATGATGATGATGATGATGAGGAGGAGGAGGGACCTTTATTATTCTTATTTGAAAAAAAACCCCACAAAAAACAGTTTTCACTCATTTTGTCCATCAATTTTTCATATTTCTTCCTGGATCCGTGGCCAAATCCTCACCTTTGACAAACAAGTGTGTGATTACTAATTACTATGCACAAGGAGTGGAACTGTGAAGCACCTCTGAGTGTGAAAACTACTGGGAAAACAATTCATATTTCATCAAAATGTCTTTGATTTCTCCCAGACAAACACACACCCACACGCCGGTCCCTTCACGCTGACACACACACACACACACTCACGCTGAGCTCTCGGTCCTGTCCGTTTCCTCCTCGCTCCGAGATGAGTGAGAGTGTTTGTATGAAATATTAACAGGCCATTTGCTCCTCTGCGCCTCTGTTTGAGAGCTGGATGTTGGCCCTGTGTCTCTGGTCCCTCTTTGAGGCCATCTGCTGGGTACGGGCACCAGGGAGGTTTCCGGGAGGGGGCCCTGTCACCCAGGCAGGCCGGCCCAGAAAGCAGCCCCGCCCTGGGGATCGATACACCCGACCTGCTGGGTGACGGAGCATCAAAGCTCTGCAACCTGCCAGATCACTGTACATGCTACAAGGGCCACTGATATGTAAACGCTACTGCTTACCATCAGGCCCCTTGGGGGACCCTACGCAGTCTTTGTGCCACTTCTGAGGGGCTGTTTTCAGTGCAGTTTATGTGCTATTTATGTTAGCCTTTGTAGAACAGCAGTTTGGTCACAGAGCCCTTGACAAAATGCCCAGAATCCCTTTGGAGAGGTTTTCATTTCCTTTAAAGGCGGCCTCACATGTTTGAAAAACTACTTAGAAGATCTTTTTTAGTTCCCTCCCAATTTGTCTTCTGAAAAATTAGGTGTAAATGAAGAGTAACAGGGGATTGTGGGAAGCTCAAAGTCGTCCCTTCATCGCTGTAAGAATAGGTAAACAGGCATTAGAATAAACACTAATCACAAAGGCGTGTCAATAATTATTGCCACTGTTTTCTTCCCATACAGTAATTGTAGCATTTCATAGAGACACTTTCCTTTCATGACATCAATCAAATATGCTTTAGAGCAAGTATATTCAATCTGCGAGGGTGTGTGTGTGTGTATGTGTGTGTTGACATTTGATGTCCTTGTTTTGGGTAATGGATTTGTCCCTGGCAGAGAGAGGGGCTGGGCCAGAGGCGGTCTTATGAGGCCCCTGGGTTAAGGAGGCTGCATTAGCCCACTGCTAACTGATTACTGATCAGACAGCTGGTGCACACACACACACACACACACACACACAAATATCCACAGACTTGTCTGCGTGCATACATAAATATGTGCACATGTATTCGCAACTGCGCTATTACCGTAATTAAATGCTCCTGAAATGATGAAAAGTAATTGTATGAGCCTTTAAGAAGCTCTGCCATTATTTCTTTATGGAGTAAAGCTTTTAAAAATCTATATTTCTCCTGCTAGTAATCATTTACTTGTTTTAAATGCACCACATGACCCAAATAAGCCCTATATAAAAGCCCTGCAGGAGAATGTGATATAACATAAAGACAAAGATTAGATGTGTAATATAAAGAGATGGATTAGCATTAGCATCGAGGTATCAGCATCATACTCATCTGCATTCCTGACCAACACTGGCCATCTCTCAGGCAGAAGAGTCTCTCTCTCTCTCTCTCTCTCTCTCTCTCTCTCTCTCTCTCTCTCTCTCTCTCTCTCTCTCTCTCTCTCTCTCTCACTCTCTCACTCACACACACACACACACACGCCAGGACTTATTTTAGCCATGTATCCTGCACGCACACACTCTCACACTCTCTCTCAGCCACACACACACACACACACACACCACGTCTTGGCCCTTCTCTGGTTGGTCAGTATGTGCCAGGACACCAGTGCCATGAGTGTCCATGTGTGACACTGGCAGCACCTGGGGCCTCACAATAAAAATACAGATCATCAGAGGTCTTATTCACAGACCAGCACACCGTTACCCCTCCAACACAAGAGCGCCCTGCATGATCCACTGGCCCTGATCCTCCACATTCAAACAGCATCTGATCTCTTCTTTTACTCACAGAAAAACAGGATGTCAGGAAATAAAGAACCTTAAAAACCTGACTTTGCTTAAATATGACGCTCTGTTCTGGTGTGGATTAAGATTTTTTACTAATTCTAAACTCACACAGTCAGTATTTTGGCTTCAGCACCGAGGATTTGGGGGGAAAAAAAGTCTTTATCCATAAAGACGGCATCCCATTACTACGCACTTTGAACTACATTAAAGAGGCTGGATAGCCAAAGCACTAAAGCCACAAATGGCTCATGGAAGTGTGACACAACGGAGAAGAATAGCTCTGATAGTGTGTTAATGGACGATTTTAGTGTCGGATTACACCCCATGGGAGCAGCTATAGCTACGGTATAGTGTACGCTAACAATAAGGCTCAAAGGCACCCTCTCTCTCTCTCTCTCTCTCTCTCTCTCTCTCTCTCTCTCTCTCTCTCACACACACACAGGAATATTTGGCTGTTAAAAAATTGGAACATAATTCATAAAATTCAGATTCAGATTGGATTTAATTTCTAAAGAGATTTATATTTGTGTGTATCAGGGTTTGCTGGAAACTGTGCGGCTGTGTACATGTGTATTGGTGTGTGTGTGCGAGTGTGTGTGTGTGTGAGAGAGAAGGTATGTAATGGTTAAATAAGGCAGATTGAGGTGTTAACATTATTATTGCACATTTCCTCCCATGAAATAAAGCATTGTTTCCTCCCTTGCCATCACGATGGGAATACCATAATCCCAGATTAAAAAGGATGGGTTAGCGGACACACAGCAACACACAATGAGCCTTTTGTGTCGGTGTGTTTGCGTGTGCGTGTGTGTATTTGTGTGTGTAAAGCGTTATTGTTTACTGTACAGCTTAAACACCTGCGACAGGGGGAGAAATGTTCTCATGCACGCACTTTTGCAATGTGCCACTCTCTATTCAGCACCAACGGCAAACTCAGATGTGCACACATGGGCCGCAAAACAGCAACGCGCGTGTCATATGGTGTTTTAGTGCAATGATCTGTGACAGGAAAGAACGGAGAGTTGTTCCAGTTTCCTGTCAGTGAGTATTTGTCTCATAACTTGAATAGTCTTAACAGTGCGGCCTAGAAATAGACTGATAAATCTCCAAAAACTGAGCAGATTCAGTATTATCCCCCATGCCCGCTCCATATGATGGAAATTTTACTTTAACCGAGTCTCTTTGGGGTCTCCTGGGCCATAAGCAGGGGCTAAGTCCCCCTCACTAAAACTGTCATAGTTCTTGGTCAGTCATGCAAGAGAATCCATGGGTCACAGTGCGGGCTGGAAAAAAGCAGCTCACAAGTTGCTCACTGTGACAGATGTCCTCGGGAAGATTTCTCCACAACCCCAACCCCACCACCACCACCCCGTCCGCCCTCTCCACCTCCGTCACCCATCCCTCCCTCCCGACTCTCTCAGTGCTTCTATAAGCTGGGAGAGAGCAGCGAGAGGTGATCCCGGCCTGCTTAACCTACTTCCCAAGACCTTGCTCTTAAAATGTGTGTGTGTGTGTGTACATGTGTTTGCTCTTGCATGTTTGTTTACTCATCAGGATAAATTCAGTATTAGTCTGGAAGCCAGTATCTGTGTCTTGCGTATGTTAAAATCGTGAAATCTGTCACTCCAATGCTCTGCAACCTGAGGAAACACAGTGCATTACAAATGTATTGGTTATCAGACGATGGTCATGTTTAAAGCTGAAACATTTAGTCAATTATTCAATTTGTTGACTCAGGAATCGCTTGAAGTTTCTCATTTCTTTCTCATTCTAAGTTTTGAGGCTCTTCTTTGTCTTGTGTGATGGTGAATGTGATGTGTCTGTGCCTCAGGCTGTGTTGGCTCTACTAAGAATACAATTTAAAGAGGTCACATTGGGGGTCAGGAAAGTGTGATGCTCCTGTTTGTCTATTTTCTGGTATATTATAGACCGAACCATTTATCAATTAAACAAGAAAATGATCAGAATGGCTGTTAATGACAGTAACAGTCACAGTAGATTCAGCCCTAATGACATTTTCTTTTTACTTGTGAGACACTGAATTGTTTTTGCCAAAACTCTATGAAACAAGTTGAAGTTTCCCCTCGTAGTCTCTCTGTATTGTCAGATTCAAAAAAAAAAAAGGTAGACTCATTTTTATCTGAGGAGTATTATTTCAGTAGTTCAAACTTCTTTCAGATGAATACATATAAATCATATAAATCACCTCTGTGTAAAATCTTTTTTTTTTTTTTTAATCATTATATAATTCATATCAGAGGAGTATTTACAACAGTTCACTTGGAGTGGATTGTGGGAAACTCAGATATGATGAGCGGATAAACCCTCTATGCTCTGCTATACAGAGAATACAGGGAAAACATTGATTAAGTATCATTAAAGAATGATTAATCTAAAGTCTTGACAGCAGTAAAACAGATCAAGCCATGTGAAACCTTTTTTTTTCAGAGCTTAGGTCCGTAAAGCCGAAGTTGCCCCGTCTCCGCTCAGACACGGCGTCCCCGCCACAGAGGTTGGATTAGGGACCTTGCAGTAACTAACTCTTCCATGTCATTTGCAGTGAGACAAAGATCAATCAGTCAGATGAAGGGAGGGAGTCTTTAGATAAAGAGAAATTAAACAGAGGGAGAGAGCGGCGACGGGAGGAGGGAGTCTCTTAAATAAAGAGAAATTAAACAGATGAAGGGGATGGTGTCTTTAAATACCGCTCAGCCCCACTGTACGGCCTCCCTCATCCTTTAATGTAATGAGAAGAGGAGGAATAAAAGGCTTGGCCCTAGGATGAAAAGGTGATGGCATTTTTTTATTCTTCTTTTTTTCCCTGAGCGGTGAAAGCCTTATCCTAATGTAGATTAGATGTTAAATCTGACACACAGAAGGTTGAAGCTTTGGTTAGAGTCTGTTCACCTCATTTCACTTGGCCCGGCCAAGGGTGACAAGAGATTGTACGATGTTCAGATAAACATAAAAAAAGAAAAAGGGAGGAAGAATCACGCATCTGCAGTATGAATCTACATTTATATTCTTCTCATTTCTGTGTGGGCTTTTAAAAAAGAAAAAATAATAATTGGTATTTGTGTCATTTCCTGACGAGGGTCCAAAAGAAAAAAGCTCTGCACATGCAACAAACACACACAGACAACACAGACTTCAGCGTATCGCAATGTGTGTTCATCTCTGCTGCACTGAATTTGAGGATAAATGCCATTTGTTGGTCAAGCAGGTCATTAGTGAGTGACAGAGACGAGGAAAAAATCTGTGTGTGTGTGTGTGTATTTCAGTTGTACACTATCTTTGTGAGGACATCAGCAAAAGACTGTTTGTGCATTCATCAGATTTTATTTTTTAGTTGCGGGTTAGATTTAGGCTGCTGTTACGTGTTACGAGGTAGTTGGCATGACGGTGAAGGTTAGGGTAGGGGGCTACGTAATGCATCATGTCTTCACAACCATAGTAAGACTCAAAATGCGTGTGTGTGTGTGTGTGTATTTTTTTTTCTGTAATAATAATCCCTATGAAATCCAGATTTCTCAATCCGGTAGCTCAAGCTGACACTTTAAATAAAATCATTCTAATCCCACATGGTAAGAGAAATGAAAATGAGGAGATTAACATGGTGAAAGAGGAGGGAGGGGGGCACACCCCCCCCCCCCCCCCCACCCCCCCCTCTCTCTCCCATCCATCCTTGCACCCCTGTTGCTTCCTTCCCTGAGAGAGAGAGATTATAGAGTTTATGGCAGGTATAAGACTGACTGCTTTTAGTAATGGTAGTATTTTTTTTATAGTGGGGGTCATTTAGAAAGCAACTGCTGGAATATGTGTGTCTAGATTTGTGGGTGGGCGTGTGTTCACTTGCACACACTTGTGTCTACCAAGGGAATACAGTAATTGGACACTGGCAGCGCCACTGATCCAATCAAATGAAGGGGAATGATCTCTCTCTCTCTCCATCACCCAGTCATCTCTCCTAATGTAAAAACGCAAATACCCCCCCCACACACACACACTCCCAGTTCATTCACACACATAAATTCATGAATGGGTGGAGTTGTTGGGGGTCTAAAAGAATTTAGCATTCACACTGAAAACTGCTTTTCTCCCTCGTCACTCTGTTAAACGGCTAAAACGATAAACCTGTTGAAACTCACAACAAACCACAGAGCATAGATGATCATCTCCTGGTTTTTTATTTTTTAATCAATTTAGTTGGCCATCAATTTAGTGAAAAATCAATAAGAAACAGAGGCAACCAAGCCAAATGAGATTAACACATTTACATCTTTTTCATGGAAGTCAATATGGAAAGTCACAGCCTGAATAGCACGGGAGTCAAAAATGAAATGAGTAATGGCTGAATTTGGTTTACAGTAGCTGTGTCAGTATCAGGGCCCTGGGATCCACGCTGCCTCACTGTCACTTGTTAAAGAGGAACTATGCAAGATTTTCACCTTAATTGAACAGCTCCGGAGTAAATGTGATGGTTAAATGACTTGTTATGGGGAGAAGCTGGCGTCTCTTGGCCGAAAACCAACCTTGCAAGATCAGCCCTTCCGACCTCGGTGTCCCAGCTCTCGTCTCGCAAGAAACATGGACTGCTTTACGACACTACAGTACAACACAACTACACTACAACTACAACACGCACAGTAATCCATAATCTCTTGTTAAAGTTACCCACCTCGGTAGACGTCGCTTCACGGATTGTCTTCTTGCCGGCTTCATTGAAAACAAATGCACATGTCACCAACCTGCCCCAGGGACAACAGATGAAAATTAGCCACTGTGGCTAACTCTGGCGCATTTACATTGATGGTAAAACTGACATGTCAATTAATGTGCACTGTCCCTGTTAAATAAATGAAAAATTAAACGAGGGGGAAGTTTTGAGTTTTAACGACAGTGAAAATATGCACTCGAAACTGTACGGGGAGCGCCATAGAGAAAAAAGCAACCAAAACAGAGAAAAAGCAACTGGACTTAGTTCCCCTTTAACACTCTTAGTAACACCTAATAAATAAGTGACCAGATTCATTACACTAACTATGTCAAAACAATGCAAAAGAAATCCCTGTTATAGAGGTTTTGCATGATCTGAATATATCTTTTTTTCCCCCAAACAAACAGAATCATCTCATGTGCCAGAACTTCAGGCTTTCAGATCCATTGATAATGAATTAGTGTAGCGAAGCGCTACATGGATCCTATTTTCATAGTTTGTGGCATCATATCATCCCGTACTGACACTAATAACACTGCAGTAACCATGACAACAAAGTGAGTCATCAGAGGGCACAGGAAACACAAGCGTCCTGACGATCAAATGATGACAAACACGGAAACAATCAAAGTCTCTTAATGTGAAGAGACAACAGCGTGTTCAGGAAGGTTCCTAACAAACCCCTCCAGGTTAGTCCAACTTATTTAGCACAAATAATGAAGACGATTAGTAAACTCCTCCTAACCCTGTCTGCTGTAAATCCAGCACAGACTGACTTCCAGGTTCAGCTTTGACTAAAACCACGTATTGTTGTTGTTCTAAAGTGATTTAAAAGAACTGGTTGAACTGGCAGGTGTGCGACAACAGGTTTATTTGTAGTGATGTTGCCATGCTCCCAAATCTCACTGTCTCCTTAAGTGAATTAAATGTCACCAAGACTGATAGAAATATTGCCAAAGCTAAGATAAATATTTCAATTAACTATTATTATCCCCCTCATTACAAACCCTTACAAGCTCTAACCCACAAACTCAGTCAAATATGGAATTAAAAAGAATAAATATTCCCCAAAATAAAGCAGGTTCCACTTCCACAGTTACTGTTTGAGAAATAGGAGCTTGTATCTACACCCCATTATCCCAAAAAAGCACTGGAGCAGGTCTTCAGTTTGGGTAGTGAACACTTCATAATCACTGTTTTTACGGCTTAATCCAGCTCTTGTCCTCATCCTTCCTGCTTCCTCCTCTCTTTATCTCTCCATCTCTGCCTCTCTCTGCCGACCTTCCTCCGCTCCCTCTCTCCCTCTCGCTCTGTCACCTCACCTCCATCTCAGCTTTTCATTTAGATGTTTCCCTTGATGCCGTATTTCTCTCCTCGCTTTTTTGTTAACCCTCTCCCACACGCACTTTATCTCCATATGATTCATTTGCCCTCTCTCCATCTCCCTGACTGTCCTCGCAATCTCTCCCTCCATCCACCCCCTCTATTCATCTCTTAAGCACATCCTTTTTTTCTCCTTCTCTCCTCCATCTCCACCGCCATCCCTTCCTTTTAAAGGATAATCTTCAGCTAAGTGGACAGCACTTCGCTCTCTCTCGTTCCCTCTTAAGTGACCATACGATAATCTCAGGACTCTCGGTTGAACCCCCGCACTGAGGGGGGAGAGTGGACGGATCAGGAAGCCCAGAATGGAAGCCCTAAACTGGGTCAAGACAAGGCCAGCGCCTGGGTCCTCTGGGTCGGATTGGACCAGAGTGGGATGGAGATAAGGCTGATGCCAGACAAAGTTGGAGGGAGATCATCAGAACAGATGGACATCATCTCTCTATCCTTCTATCTATCTTGCTCCCTCTTTCTCTCCAAGGCTGCACAGTCTGGACTTTGAGATGAAAAGACAACAAAATCAAAACAAAGAACCGATCTGTTTGTTTAGCACCAACACAAAAGCTCATCATTCGGCTCAGATGGGGATTTTGTTGTGTTTCTTTTTCTATTTAGACACACAAAAGAGGCTGAAAAGGGGGAAAGGAAGATGCATTTGTGTCGTCCGGGGTCGGTTAAAGGACATTACACTGGATGCAAACACACATGACGCACACACTCATTCAGAGGTAGTGCTGAATGCACAAGATTCATCATGGCTCCTTTCTGGAGAGAAAAGAAACCCTTAGTCAGTTCACACACAAACACACACACATACAGACACACATACACACTCATCTGTTTTTTTTTTCTTCCTCTGTCCTCTTTACGGGTCAGCGGGTGAATAAAGCCGCTGTCACTTTCCTCTGGGAGGCGTCACTGACAGGCAGGCTGACCACCATAAACTTCCGTACAGGAAGAGGAGATTCCTGCAAGGAAAAGGCCAGGAGGATCAGGAACAGCCCCGGGCATCACTTGTCCTCTGGCTTAGCTAAAGACACTGAGTTCGCAGAGGGTGTTGTATTAGTGTGTGTGTATGTGAGGGAAGCTGGGGTCTGGGTGGGTAAACCATCAACCTATCACTACACCAAATAAACAGGATAAAAGTGAATTATAAAAATCTGGTAGAAAGCAAAGTGATGTACCTTAGCTAATAACTCTTTGCACAGAAGCTCCGAAACAAAATGTTTCTTGAACCTTCTCCTTTACATCCACTGTCTTGTTTTTCTTCACATGTGAGTGTAGATAATTGAAACTAGTCAAGAGTGATACTGCACCAGAGGCACAGACATTGTAAAGGACAGCTCTTTGAGGTTGATCTTATAGGATTCACACTCAATGCTATCGTCAGCATGCCAACAGTGACCATGTTACCATGCTGATGGCGTACTCTTTACCTCTTTCACTATCTTATTTTACAGTAAAAAACACATTAAGATTTCGTCATTAGTTTCAAACAAAAGTACAGCTGAGGCGGAGAGTTTCTACTTACAGGTATTTGGACATAAATCAAAGTATTGAAGTGACATTTTGACCTGTTGGTGTTGCTATAGATAAGTCTGTCCAATACGCGCCCCAGAAATGTCCCTAAAAACATAAATATCGACCGCATGGTACAAGATTAAAAGTCAGGGGATCAATAAGATTCAATGGGGTTCATCCTCTTAAGACCACAAATGTACAATATTTCAAGACAATACATTGGGTTTTGTCTGATATATTTCAACCTGAAACAAATATGGTTTGGATAACGAAATTTAAAAAAAACACATAACCCAATTACTAAAATCCCTATAATATACTTTTAAGATAATAAACCTGTCATTTTATATTTTTGCAAAATAGGACACAAGTGCATTTTCACTGGATTTCCCTAATCTTGCCAATCCCACAGGTACTTTTCTCTTCTGTGTAAAACACAAGCTGCACCTGGAGACACACACAGTCCATCTCAGAACATTTGCAGGATGGAGGAGGGGACATTATTCTTAGAGCCGCTATTCATACCATCAGAACAAAGGAGACAGCGTCCTATTATGGGACTCTCCTATGTCCTAACGCTGGATCTGTACTGTCACAGGTGCCACTGCTGCTCATTTATAGTCAGGTTAGCCCATGGTTAAGGCATGGAGCTGTGGTCTGACATTCTCAAACACACACACACACACACACACACAGTCACGCACACTCATACTGTTCACGCACTGCATGCTGCTGAGTGAAAGAAGCTGCTTATGTGTGTATAAAGAGGAGATTACTCTACTGTCTCTTCTAGGAACTGCCCAGTGTGTCTCTAAGTCTAATGCCTGCACAATGTGTGTGTGTGAGTGTGTGCGAGAAAGGGAGAGCATGTGTTTCTATGCATGCATGAGTGAATATTTGAGTTTTTAGTAGTTGTACCTCATGGTCCTGACCAGCGTGGATCAGTAAATATTTCCTTTTGACTGTATGGTATGGTAATGAATGAAGTGCATGGTTACTCATGCATGTGGATGTCTGTGTGAGTGTGATTGTGTGTGTCCATGTGTGTGCGCGTGTGTGCGTGTGTGTGTGTGTGTTAGAGCGTAACAGTGGGATCTTTTATCTCGATGACAATGATGCCACAAATAGACACATGCCTCGCTATTCTTGTCCTCTCAAGGCTCCTCTGGTGTTCTGCTGGACACACTTACACATACAAGGGGTTATGGAGAGATTTAGTGTGTCTGTGTGTGTGTGCATGCACACCCACATGCAAACACCTAGTGTGTGTGCTCATGCATGTATGTACAAGGACATTTTAGGTGACTAAAGTCATATTCCGGCTAAAACATGTGCTTCCTCTCTTTAATAAAATGGCTTTTCAAATTAAAAAACACTGTTGCATATCAGTGAACTTGTTGGAAATTCGGAGCCTTTTACTTATTACATTTTAGTGAAGTAATCATTTGTGAGGCTGCATGCCAAAACACATACAACAGAGTTTTTTTTTCCAATGTGGGTTTTGTCTGGTTTTGTCTATAATAAGACCCTCAAGTGGAATGCCAAGAACCAACCGCTGTGTGGACTGTTTGCTTAGCTTCTCCCTCTGCAGCAGTAAAAAATCAAGGGAAATAATCAGCAGATAACCCAACGCTTCACGCATTCTTTATTCTTTGTTCACTTTTATGTCTCTGTTGGGCGGTGAAGGGTTTAGTGCTCCATTATGGGCCTGTGCACTTGGCTCCTCTGGTCAGGAAGTAAAATCATCTCCTTTTCTTTCCAGAAACATTATACTTCCTCCAGAGGGGGTCATGAAGGAAAGGTGCACCTTCTCAGCCAAATGCGGCACACCCTGAGGTAAATGGAGCGGAGGGAGCTGATTGGCCCAAAGCACCTGAACCAAGCTGGCACACGACAGGATGAGGGTGTCGGCATCCTCCTGTTAAACGTTTGCTTCCTGCTGTTTTGCTGTTCTCTCTTTTCTGTTTCTCCCCTATTTTTTTTCTCTTTCTCTGTCTCTCTCGCCGTCTCTCTCATCCCACTCTCCAAACAGGAAGTCATTGGAATTGGAAAAAAGTGTTAAAAGAAGATGGAGGAGGGGGGGGACAGGGGCGGGTTGGGCTGAGGTGGAGGGGGGGGAGAGCTGTGTGTTGTTCCAAACAATCAGAGCCCTGCCCAACCTGTAGCACTGTAACGCTGCGGCAGCCGAAATACCAACGATAGATAAGTTAGACGGGAGAGGAGGAGGAGGCGGAGGAACAATGGCACGGATGGAGTGAGAGATGAGCTGGAGGAAAGGAGGAGGAGGGTGGATGAGGGGGTATGGGGCATAGCTGGTGGTGGTAGTGAGGGGGGGGGGGGGGTCTTCTCTAGGGTCGTGCTCGGAGGGCGTCGGGCAGCACGAGAGGCAGGATGTTATGGTTTATTCAGCCCAGGAGTGGGGGCGACGTGAACAAGGTGTGCCTTGCCCTCAGCACCAGCCTCAGCGTGATTTATAGCAGCGCTGGCAGACACCTCTGTCCACGGGGAAGTCTTTGAAAATGCAGGGAGTGTGTGTGTGTGTGTTTTGACCAGATGTAGGCATGTGTATGTGCACGGTACGTATTTTCGAGTGTATGCTCTCAACTGTGTGTAGTATTTCTGTGTGTTCAGTCAGCACGTCATTGGCTGGCAGTTTTTAACCTGTGGTTGGAGCATGTCCCTGCTTGGCCCAGCAGAGGATAGCTGGTCAAGCTACTCATTAATTACAACCTCTACACATATATCACACTATATATAAACAACTGGAACTTATAGGCAAAGCACATTGTAATTAATGAAAACAGTGTATGGAGAGGCACTAATTTAAAAAATGTAAATACACGCTAATGGAAAAAGTATCCAGATCCAACATTACATTGTGGTCCACATTGTAAAAATGCTCTTAATAATAAAAGTCCTGCATTTAAAGTTAAAGTACGCAGAATAAGTTATACTGTTATTACTGATGCATTCATTTACAAATGTAATTTGAATGCCTTATCTGTGTGGCCTGGAAGGCATCAAATAAACAATTCATCTGTTTGTTTGTTTTAATGAAATCTTTATCTGCAAAGAAACAATTGTAACAAGAACAAACTTTCTTTTCTTTCTTTTTTTTTTTTTTTTTTTTTAAATTTGCACAATACTAAGTGTAAGGTCATATATATATAAAAAAGGGAATTCTCAAGTAAACTACAGCTGGAAATATGTTGACTGAGCCAGGGATTCAATTTTCAATTAACAAGTGAACCTGAAAACATCACTCTCCTCAATCTGTGTGTGTGTTTGTCTGTCTGGGCCTCTCTGTGTGTGTGTTTACAGGCCAATTATAACAGCGTCAACCTCCTCCTGACCTCCCCTGAGGCAGCCACTAAAGGTCGAAGAGGGGTCAAGAGAGGTCACCAGCGAAAGGCCTGCTCTGCTATGCTGAGGACAGCCCAGCTGGGTGCCGGCCGGGCCAGACTCCCACACCCGGGGTCAGAGGTTACGCAGATACATAAACCTGACAAGAGGGTGCCAACAGGTACAAGACGTGTGAATGTCCACTGATGTAACAGGAGAGCGGACTGCTGCAGAGAGCTAAACTTATAACAGGAGACTAATGTGTGTGGTGAGAGAGCCACTTTAAAGCTACTTAAGCCTTGAACATGTCACTTCATACCCTATAGACGCCTCTCTTTATGGTATTTGGGGAGGTGCAAAAAGGCTGCAGCACAGGTAACCGATCACTAATTAGCCTACTCTTAATTGCTTCAGTCAGCTTTGTGCAGTCTATGAGAGAAA